>NC_139693.1:11191198-11930573 GCF_964106915.1 Podarcis gaigeae | reverse complement strand
GGCAGTAAACAACTCTCAGACAAGCCAAGACTGAAAGCAGACTTTGGCTCTTTTAACTTGACCTCCCTCTCCCCTCAAGCTAAGTGGATTTCGTCCCTGCTGCCAAAACTGGGGGGGGGGGGGTGTCAGTGCCTCCACCCACACAATACATTTTGTACATCTAACAGACCTGCATATATTTGTGAAGGGTTAAAGGTAAAGGGACCCCTGACCCGTTAGGTCCAGGTGCAGAGGACTCTGCGGTTGCGGCACTCATCTCGCTTTCCTGGCCGAGGGAGCCGGCGTACAGCTTCTGGGTCATGTGGCCAGCATGACTAAGCCACTTCTGGCAAACCAGAGCAGTGCACGGAAACGCCGTTTACCTTCCCGCTGGAGCGGTACCTATTTATCTACTTGCACTTTGATGTGCTTTCGAACTGCTAGGTTGGCAGGAGCAGGGACCGAGCAATGGGAGCTCATCCCTTTGCGGGGATTCGAACCGCCGACCTTCTGATTGGCAAGTCCTAGGCTTTGTGGTTTAACCCACAGCACCACCCACGTCCCTTTGTGAAGGGTTGGTGGACCCAAAAAGCCCAGCAAGAGGGGATTCAGTAACCCTGTGAGGTAGCTTAGGCTGAGAGACTGAGAGACTGGCCCAAGGTCACCCAGACGGTTTCATCATGGCTAAGTGGGTGATTTGAACCCTGGTCTCCCATGGCGTGTTGTGGGGCATGCTGACATGTGCTGATGCTCCAAGGCATGTGTACATGCTGCCGCAGAACTTTGGTGGGCCCCAGCCCCTTCAGTGAAAATTTGGGGGGCCTCGGCCCCCACAGCCCCACATAAATGGCACTCCTGACTGGCATCATGGACCAAGGCATGTCTGGGTAGTAATCAGTTGGCCTGGAATAGCACTCCCCAACGTTATATATTATAAAAAATAGTTGTATTTGTACTTTGTACGCACATTCCGCCTATAGCATTGCTCATCTTTTAGTAGAGTGGATTGGCTTTCTGAATATCTTACTGGATGCACATTTTATGGATTTTGTATTTATGTTTTTAATGTTTGCTTGTTTAAAATTTCTGTGTTATCCAGTTCAGTCACTTTAAAATGTCCTTTTGTAAAAAGTGACTGATAATAATAATAAAAAATACGGACTTCCGGCGGGGGGGGGGGGGATTTCTGGAAGGCGCCAGTTCATCCTGGATCTTCGGCAATCAACAATTTTGGAGTTTTTTCTAACTAAAAAAAGCTGGTTTTACTTTTTGAAATATGGCAACCCTAAATAAATAATAATAATGATACATGTCTGATTTTTTTTTTGTCAGCTCCACATTGTTGGAAATCAAGGTATAAGTCTTAACTACTTATACTACTTAAATAAATATAAACATTCTGGCCAGTTGGGCTTGTCAACCCAAGGGAGAAACCATCTGACCTCAATATCTTATTTCTAGAGGACCTGGGCAAATAATGCTGGCAGAATGGAATCTCCTCTTTCTTCCTTAGCAATTTTCTCCCAACTCCTGAAGGGCACTCATTCCTGAGCACCCTCCCTCCCAAGGCTCTTAAACTCCAACCGTTCGTTCCTCTTTTGATTTCCATCAAATACCTGTCCAACATTTGAGTCAGGCTTCCATCATGTTCAGGCTTGTGTTCAGCCCAGGGCTGGAGGAAGAGGAGGAAGAGAGGTGGGAGGAAGCCTCAACAGGGGTGAGGCTGCCCCAGAGCTAAGTAAGGGATCCACGTGCTTCTCACCCCACGTTGCTGGGAAGGAGGCCGGCCTGCAGGCCAGATCTTGTAGCCTCTATAAAGGCCTGGGCTCCGAGCCAGCTTTGAATCCCAGATCTGAAATCCCATCGGAGCAGTCAGGCATCTCAAAGCAGGGATAAAGCAAGGCACACATAACAATTAATGTCCTTTTTTCTGGTTGCCCTTTTCAGGGCCTAGCAGCTATTAGAGCCGGATTAACGATGATGCTATGTGGGGCCTCATTGTGTGGGGCAGGGCACTGCTTTGATTTAAATATCTGGATTTTACTGAAGGTCTAAGAGCATCCATTTTGTTTATGGCACTGAACTTGTTGGAAACACAGCTAAAAGATGGTCGCCTTTTTAAAATATGCTCCTGCACCTGTGTCTTTTACAGCAAGCTGGTACATGGCAGCTATGTGGTTATCCACACTTAGGACAGGTGTAGGGGACCTTTGACTCACCAGATGTTGAACCACAATTCTCTGTGTCCCCAGCCATTGGCCACGTTTGCTAGGAGTGCTAGGAGTTGCGGTTTAGCAACTCCTGGAAGGCCAAAGGAACTTAGGGAAACCTGAGGTGGCCCTCCAGACCTCTCTATCTGGCCCTTGGGACTCTCTGCAGGCCTCACACCAGCCCTGCCTTGCACCCTCTTTGGGTGTTCTTGCCTGGCTGCAATGAAACTCTATTAATGCTTCTTGCCAAGATGGACAATTGTGTGTGGGTGCAGAAACTAGCCCACCATACAAAAGTCAAATTCACATTCATTGCTCTGCTCACTTTTGCTTTCTACCACTGGCCTGCAGCCCCCAAGTGGTTGCCTAGATGGGAAGAAGACTCCCTGTGCCTGACTTAGGGAAATTTCAGTCATCTTACAAAGCAGATGAAGGAACTCTGCAAAAAGAGACAGTAATCCTACCTGATGCACAGAATTCCTGGTGACCCTATTTTTCCCTGTGTTAAACGCTGTCCTCCCCCAGTGTGTTTACACCATACAATCTTCCTCCCCGAATTCCCAGAATCCTTCCTCCTCCTGCTGTTGTTGTTGTGCTGCTCAATGTTATTCGGAACAAGCAGAAAGGCTGGGTCCTTGCCAGGCTGCGGAAAATAAAGCGGTATGTTATTGCCGCATGTTTATCTGCTTCTCTAATGGACGGTGGTGCACACTCCTGTTGCGTGATCCCGCCGAGACTCACTCGAGTTCACACAGATAAAGGCACTCTTGGCCAGAGAGCAACATGAGTCCTCTCTCTCTCTCTCTCTCTCTCCCTCTCCCCTCCGCCACCCCCTACAGTTCAAAACGAGCTGAATGCTTTGGCACAGACCAGTCCACTGAGCTGAAACGGTTTGAAAAATGCTTGCAGTTGTAAACAAACTTTGAACTTCTTATCTGTGTCAGAGATGTTACCTTCCCAGCCTTGTTTGCCCCAGAAAGGCAAATGAGCTCCCTCACTTTGGCAACAACATTGCAGTTAGAAAACCTCACAGCCTCCCACTGTTTTGTAACCACCGTGGCTGGTTATTCCAGCACAGGAATCCAGCAGAGAATCCCAGGCAGTAAGATCAGGCTCTCAAATCAGACCTACTTCAGTTCTCATGCTTCCACAGCCCCACCTTGCCAAGTGCGGAGAATCAGTACTGCAGAATTCAACCTCCTGAATTAAGAAACTCCAAGATTCTAGTCCTTAAGAATACGTACAATGATAGGCCCGAAACTATGCTGAGTTCAGATAAACCGCTGAGTACGATTTCTAATGGTCAAAGAGCAGGGCCATAATTCCCAGCATCATTCTTCCCCCTTCTTGGGCCAACCCCGCAACTCAAGGTCCTTGGGCGCAGAACTTTGTTTGGCAGCAATTCAGGCCTTAAACTTTGGCCCCTGTTACTGCAGGGTTGGAAGGAAAGGGAAAGAGTATAAACTGCTCTTAAACAGCAGAGTGTATGAGTCGAATCAAGCACAAGAGGCATTGGTTCAAATTCCAGCCCAGTTTGCATTGAAGTTGCATATACACCAGCACACCCCCCCTCACAATAATCCTAGGAACTTGATAGTTTACCTGTCAGAGCTACAATACCCAGCACCCTTAACAAACTACAGTTCCCAGGATTCTTGAGGGAGGTGTGTGCTTTACACGTATGGTGTGTACATAGCCTCAGTCTGTCCTGCATGCCCCCTTGGAACCACATCTGTCACAATCACTTAGATCTTGCCTGCGCTATACATTTAAGGCAGAATCATATCAATTTAAACAGTCATGGATTCCCCAAAGTATTATGGGAACTGTAGTCTGTTAAGGGTACTGTTAGGAAGCCCCTATTCTCCTCACAGAGCTCTTTGAGGGGAGGAAGGGTCTCCTAAGACTACTCTCAGTACTCTTAACAAACTACAGTTCCCAGGATTCTTTGGGGGAAACAGTGCCTGTATAAAGTGGTATGATACTGCTTTAAATGTATTGTGCAGATGAGGCCTTAGTATACCACTGCTGTGCTGACTGTAAAGGCTGCGAATCACACTCAGGGCGGGCCTAGTGCCAGGGAAGTAAGCAATCCGAGAACCGGCTGTGCCGCCAAAATGCTCTAGTTCTCAGAATCAAAACAATAATAAAAACCCAGAACAGATGTGACATTTCCCTCCTCCCCTCGTGCAGTCAAGGCTTAGAAATACAGTCGCAGACACCCAAGGAATGGAAATTTGGAGGTTGGTCATCAGTCCCACTTTGTGCAGGTCTCTATCTGAAGACCACCCCCTTGACTGACAAATACAGTGGTACTTCGGGTTACATACACTTCAGGTTACATACGCTTCAGGTTACAGACTCCGCTAACCCAGAAATATTACCTTGGGTTAAGAACTTTGCTTCAGGATGAGAACAGAAATCGTGCTCCGGCGGTGCAGTGACAGCAGGAGGCCCCATTAGCTAAAGTGGTGCTTCAGGTTAAGAACAGTTTCAGGTTAAGAATGGACCTCCAGAACGAATTAAGTACTTAACCCGAGGTACCACTGTAGTCAATCAGCCACTGGCTAGCTTCAAGGTGCTGGGTTTGGTGTGTAAAGCCCTAAACAGCTTGGGACCAGGATACCTGAAAGATGGTCTCACCTTTTTCAGCCAGAGCATAGTTCAGGCACTTCTCAGCTTCAAAATGGAAGTTGGCCCACATATGAGAGTCTACACTTTTAAAAATATATGACTCCACCTAGCTCTTAGCCTCTCCTAGCCATGATTGGTCAAGCTACAGCACGGGGTCAATTTGTATTTCCTTTTCTGTCCCCATGTAGCAGTGTAGAGCTTTAAGCTTTCCCGCCAGGCCTCTACTGTTGCACACGCGCACGTTTGCACGAGGGCCCTTCCAAGCTGCCCTAGCCATCCGCCTGAATCTAAGAGAATGAGGGAGGCAGGGGCGCATTTATTTGACCTGCACCAGAACTAGGGGTGACCCCCAAACCAACTAGGGAGACAGCTTGCAGTAGTTTTGAGCATCTCCGTGAGTGGTGAACATGGCTGTTGTCAAACCTGCATCTGTTCAGGGCTGCCCCGAGTCGCCCGGCCACTTCTTGTAACAACTTCATGGTGAGTTCTAACCCCATTTTGCTTGGAAAAAAGCACTGGTCTCACTGCCTATCCAACTAACCACTGCACTCCGCAGGTGAGGGCCTCCTGCAGATACCGTCTTATCAAAAGGTTGATGCCACACAATGTAAAAATCTGGCTTTTATCATGACAACCACCCTATGGGTGTCCCTCTTGTTAAATATTAGACAGACGCCTGCTGAAGACCTTCCTCTTCCAACAAGCCTTTTAAGTAGAGGACTTTCCCAGCCTGTAGCCTCATTGGAATTGTTTGCAAGATGTTTGAACTGTTTTCTTGTTTGTGAGTTTGCCACCCGGGGCTCCTCGGGTTAGGAGGGTGGGATATAAATTGAATAAATAATAAATTGAATATATAGTAAAAGGAAGGACAGCAGGTGCTGGAGGGCCCTTGAAACTGCTCATCAACAGCACCTCAAAAGCTAAGCAAACAGGCATACACGTTGCTTTATCATAGTTTTTCCCACCGTGTTAAGAATTGTATTTCCAAACCCTCCAACATGCTGAGTCCCAAAACTGGGATGCGGGTCTTTCTGTCCATGCTCCTGTATGTGAGTCACATGACCCACATGAGTCCAAAATACATGCTTTTTTCAGGGCCGTGCTTTCACACCGCCTAAAAATGTATGTTTCGGGTCACCGTGCGAGGTTGCTGCCATGAAGAAAGCGCTTTACTGAGTTCTAACACAATGTTGGACTTATGAGACAGCGTTCCAACTCATCACTATCTGTAGCTGATGCTTCTTCAATTAACATCCACCTTAACTAGGTAAGACCTGTGCCCACTTGGTGGTCTGATCAATTTGAATATTTGAACGTGTATAAGCATATCTTCTCTATTGTTAATGAGCAGCCTTTGAGCTGATGTTGCTTTCAAATTTTAAGAAAGAAAGAAAGAAAGAAAGAAAGAAAGAAAGAAAGAAAGAAAGAAAGAAAGAAACAGTACAGTTCTGCAATCAACGGTTACTATCAGTGAAGTTTTTAAGGTCCAGTCTGCCATTTTGATTCAAAATGGCACCCAACTGTATCAAAACATAGATAAAAACTGGCTCCTCGATCTCAGGAACCATCACACAAAATTTGCTGCAATATCTTAAGAAGTGTCTGAATGCATAGCAAACTGACGAACAACTTTTCAAAATATGCTAATTTACTGGTGTTAGGGGTGGATGTCCCAATAACATTTTATGTTGTAATAAAGCATTCAAAATGATTTCTGAGTTGTCTTTCTTGACTCAATTAAGCTATCTCCACTGGTCTCTTGGACAATTAAAAACACGTCAAACTAAGTAAAAAGCTGTCCAGGTTAACAGTATTTGCACTTGTTGTAATGAGTAAACAAAATAAATTGGAAAGGAAATAGAGATGGAAAGATCTGCAAGTTTGAAACTGGACAAACAGAAACCCTATGTTAGAATGAAATCTACAAGTCTTTGGGGTTTCTATGGAGGTCTGGAAATAGCACGGCAATTACTGAGCATGTGTAAAATAAAATAAAAATCAATGGAAATGAGGCTCATTATTTCTTTGGAACGATGTACCGCAAGATCACATCCTTGAGCCAGGTGACCCCATCACGATAAAAAGTGAGGCAGCTGCTCTCAGTGGAAGATTTTGAAGTGGTGGTTCTCATACACAAACACTTAACTCAGAGCAGGGTAGGATTACAATCTGAATGGGCAAGAGTTCAACGAGGGCATCCATCTGGGTGCCTGTCTCAGATGTCAGGATATTCAGTTCCTTGGTACAGACATACTGTACTGGGTCAGATCTTGGCTTATCTGGGTGTATTCCATATGGTGGTAGCTATAAAGGGGCTTCTCTTATCCTATTGCCTGTGATACTTGGGACTGAATCTGGCACCTTCTGCACACAGTTAAGAGCGTGGCAGCTAGATCCTTCCAAAGGCCCATCTAGTCCAGCATCCTGTTCTCACAGTGGCCAAAGGGATGTCCCAATGGGAAGCCCACCAGCAGCACATAAACGCAACAGCAACTCTCCCCATTTGTGATTCCCAGCAACTGGTATTCAGAGGCACATCACTGCCCCCAACAGTGGCGAGAGAACATCGCCATCAGGCTTAGCGTCCATTGATAGCCTTATATTCCATGACTTTGTCTAATTCTCCTTTAAAGCCATCCCAGTTGGTTAGCCATCAATGCCTCTTGCTGGAGCAAACTTTACAGTCCCAAGTACATGCTGTGTGAAGAAAGTACCGTATTTTTTGCTCTATAAGACTCACTTTTCCCCTCCTAAAAAGTAAGGGGAAATGTGTGTGCGTCTTATGGAGCGAATGCAGGCTGCACAGCTATCCCAGAAGCCAGAACAGCAAGAGGGATCGCTGCTTTCACTGCGCAGCGACCCCTCTTGTTGTTCTGGCTTCTGAGATTCAGAATATTTCTTTTCTTGTTTTCCTCCTCCAAAAACTAGGTGCGTCTTATGGTCTGGCGCGTCTTATAGAGCGAAAAATACGGTACTTATTTTTGTTGCCTGTCCCCTGGTTCTGGTATTATGAGGTTTGGGGGTACAGAAACCTTCTCCCAATCCACTTTCTTTACACCATTGTAATCTTAACCCCCCCCTCTATTTTAAACACCTTCTGCATGCAAAACAGTGGATCTGAAAGGTGATGGACTATATGGAATTGGCGGAAATGACTGGCAGAATCCGAGACCAAGGAGAAGAGCTGGTGGAAGAAGATTGGAAGAAATTTAAAGACTATCTGCAGAAATACTGTAAAATTAATTAATGTTAAAATGATGTTGGATTGAAAATAAGTGGCATTAGCAACAAAGTTAACAAGAATATGCAAAAATGGATTGATAATATATGAAAACATATAATATTATGTTAAGATTTAAAGTTAAGATAAATGAAAGAGGGTAAGGATTTGCTGATTTGATTATGTAAATGGGAATACAAAAAGGGGAGGTGTGAGGAGGTCAACGAAACAAGCAAATGAGTTCAAAGATACTTAAAAATGGATTTCTTTTTAATTTTTCTTTGTATCTTGTAATCTTTATTTCTTAATTTTTGTATTTTTCTTTTTCTTAGTTTTTCCTTCTTATAAGCTTTTTTATTTTTACTCTGTAAACTTTTGTTTTTTTGTAAAATCTCAATAAATATTTAAAAAAACAAAAAACAAAACAGTGGATCTGCCATTAAGCTGCAACCTCTCAAACTTGCCTGGGAGTCTCTTCCCTCCATAGCTCAGGGGCTTTGCAAGGAGAAGATCCCTGGTTCATTCCTGGCATCTTAGAATTAGAAAGCGAAACAGAGTGAGGGCAGAGTTCAAGATTCACAGTGCCTGCAAGTGGTAAATATGTGTCTGGACTGTTCCAGTTCCATAACTCACATTGCCAAATGCTCCCTCATATCCTAAAAGCAATATTCCCAGCACATTAAAAAACCGAGCACATCAGGGAGGAAGCTAGGCTTACAACCCTTTTCCTTGGTGTACTGGGTTTCTCTTTGCAAGGATTTAGCTCCATTTGTAGAGCATCTGCTTTCCACAATGACATCTCCAGGTCAAGCTGGGAGAGATGCTCTTCCTGAAACCCTGGAGAGCCGCTGCCAGTCAGTGTAGACAGAACTGAGCAAGACGGACCAAGGATTTGAGACAAAATAAGGCAGCTTCTGTGGGACGTGGGTGGCGCTGTGGGTTAAACCACAGAGCCTAGGACTTGCTGATCAGAAGGTCGGCAGTTCGAATCCCCGCGACGGGGTGAGCTCCTGTTGTTTGGTCCCTGCTCCTGCCAACCTAGCAGTTCGAAAGCATGTCAAAGTGCAAGTAGAAAAATAGGTACCACTCCGGTGGGAAGGTAAATGGCATTTCCATGCACTGCTCTGGTTTGCCAGAAGCGGCTTCGTCATGCTGGCCACGTGACCTGGAAGCTGTACACCGGCTCCCTCGGCCAGTAAAGCGAGATGAGCGCCGCAACCCCAGAGTCGGCCACGACTGGACCTAATGGTCAGGGGTCCCTTTACCCTTTACCTTTAAGGCAGCTTCTTATGTTTCTTCTCCCTAATCTGAGCGACTTGCATCACCTTGACTGGACCTAAACGCTTTCAGCAAAATGCTTTGGTCGAGGTCAGAGAGACTTGGGACTTTGGCCTAGTGTTAAGGCTACTTCAGCAGTATTCTTCCACAGCTTCCTAGGGAGGGGCTGCACTGAAACCCTGGAACAATTTAAAATAAAATAAAGGGTGGTTTATTTTGTGGGGTGGGGGAAGGAAAGGAGGGGGTCCGAAAGGCCGGCTCAAGTCAACTGAGCCACAACAAATGGGAATGTGATGTAGCACGAAGGGGGGAGTTGCTGCCATTTTCCAGAATGGAAACGACAGGGAGAAGAAAGAGAAAACATATGGTTCTTAACTTGCATACTGTTTAATCTGGGGTTGGGATCCTCGGGTTTGAAGGCCAAATGCGGGCCTCTAACCCTATCTGGCCCTTGGAATGCTCTTCACGCCACACCCCATCTCCAGCTCTGCTTTGCACCCCATTGAGTGTTTTTGCTGAAATATGCCTCTGAACTCTGGCGATGCCTTGCACTTGGCTGAAAGGAGGTAGGGCCATAGCTGGGGGTGGCGAGGTGAGCCCTGCCAGGGGCGCAGGCGATGGGAGCGGACACAAAACCAGATAAAAATATGTCCATAAATATAAATATTGATTATTGCCTCATAAGAAATGGTTTTAAATAGAGGGTGAATTGAATGGGGGGTTGTTGGAGGAGAGGCAGAAAGAAGAGCTAATTTGTCCGTGGCTAGGGGGTGTGATTTGGAAGGTTCTGCCGGGGCGCAAGATCACCTAGCTATGGCTCTGGATGGAGGACAGAGATGGGAGCATGCCTGAAGAAGCTAGCCTGTTGTACAAAGCAAACATCTACATTAATTGCTCCAGCCATTTTTGCCTCTGGCTCCAGTCACCACTGCCATGTGGCTCTTGGAAAGTTGCGCAGAAGGGAATGCGGCCTGAAAAAAAGGTTCCCCACCCCTGTGCTAAATCAACAGACGATTGACAGACGACCCAGGTTCAAATCCTCCACTCAGTCATGAAGCTTACTGGGTGGTCTTGGGCTGGTCTCTCCCTCCCTTCCTCTCACCACCTAACCTGCCTCACAGGGGTGTTGTGAAGCTAAAAAGAGACTCTGTGGGGGGTGGGGGTGTTTGCTGCTGGGAGCACCTACAAGACCCCTGTCTACTATTCTATGATTTTTTTGAGAAGGGGCAGGAAAAATCCTTATAATTAATAATACTTTCAAATTGGGTTTCCTATATATGTTAAGAGAGGAAAAAGAGGGTCAGGTGATTAAAAACGGACCAACATGAAATCCATTGGACAGAGGCCCACAAGGTTATTATTTCACAAGCCATAAAACGGCTTGAACAAGAGGCTTAATCAACTGCTTCCTCCTGAGCATGCACAGAGTGCCACACTTCTGAGAGCGGGGGGGAGCTTTATTCTATCGCTGTTGCTTTTAGAAATTAATGTGAAAGAACAGGGTGGGGAGCGGAAGGGAAGGCTGTGCTGAGAATGGGAAACGCAAGGTTAGCAGGGGCTTCAAAAGCTACTTTCGGAAGCGGCAGACAGTTACCTCGTCTCCCCTCCTTTTCCAGCTCTCTCTTTCCCAGCCGCATGTCCGGAGTCTCACCGCCGCCTAGCTCCCCTTTCCACACGGCAGCCATCTTGATACCACTAAGACCAACATGTTTCCATGGCAACCAGAGCGGCCAAGGAAGCTTCTGCTCAAGTGGGAAAACAAGACTTGGCAGTGGCTGGGGGGACCACACCGAAATGGAAGAAGACAGGAGACAATTGTCAACTTTGGTTGGTCCCCTCTCCCCACAACACTTGGGGAGGGGGGGGGCAGACAGAAATTCAGCAGGTGAAATGATAATGGAATGGAAAGGCAGTGACAGGGAATGGGGGTGCACGAACTTGACTGTTCAGTGTCTATCACACTTCCTCAGAGACAGGGAATCTCAGGGGCAAGGGCCAAGTGTGGCCCTCCAGGCCTCTCTGTCTGGCCCTCAGAACTCTCCCTATGCCACACCTCACCAGCCCCATGAAGGCGTCTGAACTCTGATAATGCTTCCTGGTTGTATGGAAGGAGGATACAGATTGGTGTGTGTAGAAACTATTTTACTCTAACAAAAGTCAGGTTTACATTCATTGTTCCGTTCACTTTTGCCTCTGCCCCCCCCCCCCCGCCACTACTGGCAAGTGGCCCTCAGAAGGCTGTCCAGAAGGAAATGTGGCCCTTGAGCTGAAAAACAGTTCCCCTCCCTTGCTCTCCCTATTATAAAAAGCACAGGAGCCTCTCCAGAAATAAAGGTGGCAGCTCTACAAAGGAGAAATTCAATGATCTCCAGTTAAGGCAGGATGAGTTCCTGGAGATCAACCAAGCAGCCATCACAACAACCATAATTCTTGCTACCAAGACACAAGCACACATTTCCCACCCCCCTCTGTCATCCCAAAGATTACAGAGAAAAATGTACTGTGAATGCAGCTGGGGTGTGTTGGGAGGTATGAAAAATCCCTGCAAAAATCAGGTTGGTGCTTTCTAGATTTTTAACAAACAAGCTAATCAACTCAGGATCCAGGGGAACTCTGTGCAATCTCAGTCTCTCTTTCTCACACTCTCTCATTCCCTCTCTCTCTCTCTCCAGATGAGCTTCCATTTACCCCAAAACATCATGCATCAATTGTCTTTTTCAAAGCACAGAAGGGCTAAGAAGCCATTTAAGAGCTGCTTCTAGGCCTGGGATCTGTCTGCCGGATGTGGCCAGTCCATCTTCCTCCATCTGCACAACAGCCCAGGATGCAGGATGGGCCCTCTCCTGCGCCTTTTCCCTCTAGCAGTGCTGTGCCTCACAGCTTGCGATAGGCGCCAACAGTGATGTCAAAAAGCTTTGTGTTGGTGATCCGTCCCTGTTTGTCCAACAGGAAATAGAAGGCTCTCCCCTTAACCTTGAGTGGCATCATCGCCGGCACCTCCGAACGATGGGACATACAGGAAACATGGCGAAGAGGGACCGTGAAGGACGAGGTCCAGCCCAAGGGGTAATAGGTGGTAAAGGTCACCTCCTGCCCACCTCGGTGCAGCAAGATCCGGCTCACCGAGCGTCGGGAAAAGACAAAACCTGCCGCCAAGATCAGAGAACCTGCAGAGGAACAGAGCAGGATGTCAAGTCGAGCTGAGATAACCTACTGGTTAGGCTACTGCAATGCTTGATATATCCTAAGGCTGCCCTGGGAGGTGGTTCAGAAATGGCAAGTGGTTCAGAATTCAGTTGCTGGGTTTCTGACTAGGAAATTTAATCATCATGTATTAGCGTTTCGCCAATGCACATGTTCCTACTCTGGTTTTGGACCCGATTCAAAGAGATTTTGACCTTCAAAGACCTTCATGGCTTAAGACTAAGGCCCAGGTGCTTCTGCCAGCTGAGCTGTGACAGACCTATGTCAAGGAAAAACCTGTTTTGTGGTAGTACCCGACCTGTGCAATTTCCCACGGAAACTGGACTTGTGCCTGCTTTGATACATTTGGGTGCCTGTGTCAACCTGGTGCCTTAATGGATGTTTCAGACTACAGCTCCCACCTGCCCCAGCCACGGATGTTGGATCTGATCCTTGGTCCTGGTTATAAGCCTGAGTTGGGCAGGGAGTGTCTTATTTTTATTGGGTTGTATCCGTGTTAATTCTACTCAGAGTAGACCCCCTGAAACAAAGGAGCATGGCTGAGGCCTCATCTGCACCTTATATTTAAAGCAATATTATGCCACTTTAACAGTCATGGCTTTCTCCAAAGAATTTCAGGGCCTGCCATTTGTTAGTGATGCAGAGAGTTGTTAGGAAACCCCTATTCCCTCCACAGAGCTACACTTCCCAGAGTGGCTTAACAATCAATCCTTCTTTCCAGCAAACTCTGGGAATCATAGTTCTGTGGGGGAGATGGCAGGGGAGGTCTCCTAACAACTCTCAGTACAGTGGTACCTCGGGTTACATATGCTTCAGGTTACATACGCTTCAGGTTACACACTCCACTAACCTAGAAATAGTGCTTCAGGTTAAGAACTTTGCTTCAGGATGAGAACAGAAATCATACTCCGGTGGCTCAGCGGCAGCAGGAGGCCCCATTAGCTAAAGTGGTGCTTCAGGTTAAGAACAGTTTCAGGTTATGAACAGACCTCCGGAACCAATTAAGTACTTAACCTGAGGTACCACTGTACTGTTAACAACTACAATTCTCAGCATTGTTTGGGGGAAGCCATGCCTCTTTAAAGTGGTAGTGATGCTGCTCTAAATGTATAGTGCAGATAGGGGCCTTACTTAGATAAATTAATTTCAATGGATCTATTTGGGGGTAGAACTTAATTGGCTACAACCCACGGCAGTGGCGTAGCATGGGTTGTCAGTACCTGGGGCAAGGCAAGTAATTTGCGCCCCCTAACCCGTGGATTTGCGCCCCCTAACCCTAACCCCCAGATGTTGTGCCCGGTGCGGCCGGTCCCCCCTGCACCCCCCACTCTACGCCACTGACCCACGGATCTGAAACCCACAATATTACATTTGGATACATCTTCCTGCTCTGCCCCACATACTATCTGTCACCAAGAAGAAGCAAACCTACAATTTCATGAAAGTAAGATTGCAATTTATATTGTAAACTCCCCGGGGTTAGGGGTCTTTTTTGTTTTGCTTAGAAAAATGCGCAATGCGCCATGCGCATCGTGGCACATAGCTCAATCGCTAGAGCATGAGACTCTTAATCTTAGGGTCGTGAGTTCAAGCCCCATGCTGGGCCAAAACGATTCCTGCAGTGCAGGGGGTTGGAATAGATGACCTTCGTGGTGCTTTCCAATTCTACAACAACGAAGAGCAACCAATGCTAATAAGTAACCCCGGAGGAGGAGCGGGCAGCGCAATCCAGCCCTTCCTTACCCACGGTCAGGCAAGACGCAGTGAAACCGAAGCGCCACTTGTTGGAGCTCAACTGTATCGTGGCCCCTCCCGGTAGAGTTGGCAGAGGGCGCTCCCCATGCTGGGGATCCGGCTCTGGCCGGCTCGCCCTAACATCCCGCAAGCCGTGGAAAGCGAAGTGTGCCAGATACGCCCAGAACACGAACTGGCCGGCGCAGAACAGCCCAAGAATACGGAAAAAACGGCCTCGATCGTGCTGGAAAAGCAAGACATCCCGGGGCACATTAGTATCCAACGGGAAGGCGGTCTGCACGCCCCGGGCGCCCCATCGCCCAGGCAGCTCCGCGCCGGGAGCCCTTTGCGCGCCCCAGCTCCAAAAGCGCACAGGACCCGTGAGGCCCCAGAGCCTCCAAACCCCGCAGCCTCCAGCCCCCCGACCTGCCAGCCCCCCGATCCGCAGCCCAGCTCGCCATGTGCAGTGCAACATTCTTGAACCGCTTTTGCCAAGGTCAGCTGCAGCCCAAGAGGCTCATGGGAATTGTAGTATTTCTCCCCTCCCTTTTCTTTTTAACCCACTTCCCCTTCTCTACACAGTCATAGGCGGATGCTCGTTTCGGGCGCCATCTTTGGGGAGGGCAGCTTTAGCTTCCGGTCACTTACCAAAACTGGCAAGGCTGAGGAAGCGCACAGGATACCTTGAAAGCACATTCCCTCAGGGAATTGTCAAATTGTGAAGAGTGCGGTTTGTGGAGCGCCAGAAACTGCAACAATCATTTTAAGAAGAGACTACATGTGTTGTGTAGAGCATTGTTTCCCAACCTTGGGTCTCCAGCTCTTTTTGGACTACAATTCCCATCATCCCTGACCACTGGTCTTGCTAGCTAGGGATGATGGGAGTTGTAGTCCAAAAGGAGCTGAAGACCCAAAGTTGGGAAACAGTGGTGTAGTAGAGGATAGGCTACAAAGATGGAGGGATCTAGAGACCATAAGAGGAAAGGTTGAATATATTAGGTCTGTTCAACCTGGATGACTGATTAAGAGTTGATAAAACCTGAAGAGCTATTGTTGAGGCCAAGGTTAGTAAAGGTAGTCTACATTCACTACTCCTGGCATAAATCACAGAGCCAATTTATTTTCTGTTGCTCAGAGGGTAGGACCCAGACAGGTTTGAATTACAAAAGGATCTAGACTAAAAAAAAATTGTATATAAAATTTGTTTAAACAATGAAAATATTTTTTTAAAAAAGGATTTAGACTAAAAGTGGATAGCTATCTATCAGGGTTGTTGTAGCAGTGGATTCCCTGCGCTATTAAAGGGTTTGGACTTGAGTTGTGAGTCCCCTTCCAACTAATTCTGGTCACCTAAGCACAATTCAGTGTTGCATAACACCCTTCTCCATCACAGTCTTAAAAAAATAAAGCTTCGTCCAAGGCTCCTGGGTTACTGAGTGACATCTCTGTATATAACACGGAGCAGGGGATCTTGCAGATCTCCAGGGCTGCAAGAGGAGCCGTCTTCCACAGGGAAGAAATAAAAGTTAACATAACCTTGCTCTCCTTTTCAGAGGAAGGATAAACTCAGGGCAGGAGGCCAAAGCATTAGGATGTCCTTACAGACTTCTTTTTAAAGTAATAAGATTGTGAAAGATGGGAAGGGATGCTTATTTACATAATTTGTACATTTGACAGAACTTCCACAATCATAAGTCGTGCATGGCCAAAATGGAAAAAGAAATCCACATAGTAAAAGGAAGTGATCTTAGCTCTGGTTTAGAACACCATCACATGAATGCACACCATGGTTTTAATAACAATTTTACTAAACACAGTGTTTTCAAGAACTACAGGCAGAAAAGAAACACGGAAGCTACAGCTTGCTAGGTGTGCAGACCCCAAAGCTTCCTCTCATTTAAGCAGTGAGTGACAGCAAATCCGACGTCCTGCAAGGGCTGTGATTCAGAGGCCATCCATCCATACGGGGTCTCACATATCTAAAGTCCTCTAAAGCAACCTAGAACTAGGAAACCCACTCTCTCTGGCACCATCAGGATGATCAATTGTGCCTCAAAGCACACAGGGGTAGGTGCTGCTGCTGCTGCTGCTGCTGCCTTTTGCAGGTTGGAGGTTTACCATTCCCCCTGCCCTCTAGGGATATAACCCTTGTTGCATGTTGGGAACTACTGACTACTTCTTACTCTAGGCACATACAAGACTCAACTCCCAAGTCGGTAGCAGCAGGGGGGGAAAGGTATGCTAAAAATCAGCTTTTCAAATTAAAAGGGAGGTGGGAGAACCCAAAAACAATCAAGTGCCTTTCCTCCAAATTCCCATGGTCATCAGTGTCTGTTAGAAAATCGGCGTACACAGCAATTCTTCACGTCATCTGTCGCTGCAGGCAGGAGGTGCTGCCTCTTCCAAAAGGGCCTGTTTTCACTGCTTTTGCCCGCAGTCCAATGGCAACACGGACAGGTGCAGCCTTCACAGTCACAACAGGGTAGGAGTCTCTTTAATTTACATAGTGAAACTTTCATTTATTTACAAAACAAGAACCCAAAGGAGAAAACGCTGCTTGGCTGGCTTTGGTAAGGGCAATGGTGGCAAACGCTCAGTTGATGAAAGCCACTTCTGGGATCTTCCCCTCAGCCTAGAAGAGAAAAGAAAGAGTAAGAAGTTAACAGCAACCACCTCTCCTCCATGTCTGGTTCTAACAAGGAGACTGAGACAAACATGAAGCTGTCAACAGAACCCAGGGGTTTTCCCCAGGCTCACAGGGTTGTGATAATTCCCCCCCCCCCCCAAATCCAGACTTGACTCCTCTTCCAAAGGTCAGTTAAGAGGCCAGTAAGGGGACAAAATATTCTAAGGACAGTCACCCGTCCAAAGGCAAAGTCTGCTATATATCAGCTTCTCATTACTGCACTATGGATGAAAAGCAAAAGAGCAGAAACCAACAGCAATGGTTTCTGGATGCTCTCGCTTCAAATAACTTTGAATACACACATCAAGACATATTACATAGGGGATGGCTTTCCTTGCAAACTTCCTCGGGGGAGGGGGGCATGACCCTCAAATACGGCACATCAGACCCTCAAATACGGCACATCAGACCCCTGTAACAGAACTGCAGTGCAGTGCAAATCCATCCCAGCCATCACTTTCTGTCTCCAGTTCTTAAGCCTGGCAGCAGGTTCTGGTGTTCTCACTCTAGAAAGGCACCAGGGCACTCACCTTGAGCTGGGTAAAAACCTGGGCCGCATGAGCGTAGTTCCAATCATTGTCCAAGAGGCACCTGGGCAAGGGTAGGGAGAGATGATAAAGTCATGAGACAGCAGCCTGACCTAATCTCATTTTGCAACTGCTTTTCCCTCCCTGCCCCGCACCCTGATCTCAAGACCATCTCCCACTCCTTTTCCCCAACTGCCAGCCCCCAGCAACTCCAGACTCACTTCTGAGACCACTCAAGGTTCATGCCCGACTGCAGTGAGAAATTCTGCAGCATTTCCTGCTGCTCGGCCGTGAGCGTGGGCACCGGGCTGGAGGAGGGCGTGGGCGCTGGCATGACAAAAGCTTTGCGGATTTCCTTGTTGGTGGCCTTACGAATGAATAGCTGATCATTCACAATGCACAGCCTGCAGAGGAGGGGAAAAGAGCCAGCAGCGGTTAATGAAGGGGCTGCAAGTCTACACCCAACATAAGGAGGAAATATCAAGGGTAGGGTAGCCAGAATGCCCCCTTTCGCATTCTACCCTTTCAGTCTGAGACCTGACTATTCCTGGCCACCCCTTTGATGGCAAGCAGAGGTTAGGATCTGCTAATGCATACCCAGAGCCTCCTACAGCTTGCTTGCTTGCATCTCTTGCCAAGAACTGCAGGATGCTCCCATAAATAAAGGAGCAACAGCTAGACACTATACTTGCTTCTGCCTTCACCAAGGAGAGGTCTCCATATTCTAACAGTAGCAAAAAGTGCGGCAAATATTAAAAGTGCATCTAGCCAATGTTCAGTAAAATGGGTCCTGAAGTCAGAGAAAAAATGAGACACACCAGCATGATGTTCTTTGAACCATGTCCCCACTGTTCTTGTGGAAAGACAACTACAGCAAAAAGGAATTGTCGCTAGATTCGATTTATGATAGCAGAGTGGGTATCAGGTGGCAATCAACCTGTCTTGATGGCCTGGCTTTTAAAACTGTGCTCCAAGGAACCACTTTAAAATTTACTGAAAATATATACTTTCGAACACTGTAACTGTTAAGTAAGGCATGACTAACCTGTCATCCCCCCGCTTCTAAACATTAACATGCTTTCTGAAAATGCCAAAATCAATGCTAGCCCCACATCTTTTGCAAGAATTGTGACACACGAAGCTGCCTCACACCAAGTCAGACTGTTGGGTCTAGCTCAGCATTGCCTGCACTGACCGGCAGCAGCAATCCAGGGTTTCAGGTGAGAGTTTTCCCCAGCCCTACCTGGAGATACTGGGGACTAAGTTTAGGACTTTCTGCATGCAAAGCAGATGCTCTAGCACTGAGCTAGGGCCCTTACCCAACCAGCGCCAGGCTGTGCCCTAGAAATTGGCCAGTGGTCCACCAGTACAGATATAAATCACTGGGAGAAATCAGATTGTTCCTCCATAAGCTGACCAATCCCCCAATGCCTCCAGCACATGGGCTATTTTTAAAAGCCTTTGACATTCCTAGCTCCTGACAGATATGGCTGCTAAGGCTCTGTCTCTCATCCCCCTATAAATATTTCATCCTCCTCCGAATACCTGCCCCTTTCAGAGACACACCTGTCTTGCAATCCCTGGATTTGTCAATGCCCTAAAGTTCATAACCCTTACCCATTATTGCCAGCAGGCACAACGATGAACACACGGGTGAAGGCGCGCACCGAGTCGCGACACTTGCCATCCACTGCAGAATTTAGAAAGAAAGTGCAGGTTAGAGTTTTCAAGAAGGGGCACTGGGTGCTGCAAGTGTTCTGGCTTTCCCACTGTTCAGGATGTGTCACAAAGCAGGCTTTTAACAGCACACTCACCTTCCTTGAAGACCCCATTGACGGTGAAAGACAGCAGCGTGTTCTGCAATGAGAAAAGAAGGGTCTCAAGGCCAAAGAGATTGTGGCAGCAACCCACACAGATGTTATATACATCGTTTAACATCAAGATGTATACCCCACCTTTCTGTAATGAAATACGCACAGCTGCTTACAAGTTAAATACACAGCAATAGAAACAATTACAATCATGCCAACTGAAAACAGGCTAAAAGGACTGAAACAGTAGCAGCATAAAAAGAGATCTATGGATGGTTTTCCTGGAAGTAAATTGCCTTTGTTTTATCGAAAAGTGAGCAGCAATAGGGGGGTATGTATTTATTGGGGGCGGTAATCATACTTTGTTCCAGATTCCAAGATTTCCAGCTGAACAACACATATTTTGACTTTCTGCATAGAGGGAGCAATTTTTCTCAACTCCCACTGGTTACCAGGGGCAAGTCAAATCTCCACCCAACCAACAACCCATTCCTCATCTTTCTTGTTGCCCACTGACCTCACCTACTCCTTGAAAGGCGGTAAGTGCTTGGCCAGTTCCTTCTCCCCTGACTCACCGTTTGGGCACAGACGTCCACAATAAAGGAGTTGATGTCATGCTGAGTCTTCGGGAGCTCGCTAAGGAAGGCCACAACGTTTAGCTTTGTGTGCTTGAGAAGCCTGAAGCGCATGGCTGGGGACAGAGAGAGCAGAGGGAAGGTCAATCACTACCTTCACTGAAGTAAACCCAAAGTGAAGAAACCAGCAGCAAATACACGTACATGTGTGTGTGCGCACGCGCACATGTGTGCGTGTGTGTGTGGGGGGGACAATCCACTAATGTAGGAGCATCTGCCACAACCCGAAAAAATAAAAAAATCACTGCTCTTGTTCCAAAATAGCCAACCAATACAGATTAAAGTGAATAATCAGGGGCTTTTCTGTTATCCTCTTCCACAACTGGACTGCTACAAATGAGGGGCTTCAGTGTGGATTTGAGCGCTGTCCCAAATCCTTTCACCATTGCAGCTCCCCTCTTTTGTCCATTGGGGTCCCAACCTCCGCAGCAGATCACTGTGCAGGGCCCATCTCCCATGAAACACTTCTGATCACACACTGTCCTTAAAAGAGTCTGTAGCCTTGTACACCCACCCCACCCCCGCCACCGGTCATTACTTACTGGGATCCTTAAGCTTCTTTACATTCCTGCTGTTCTTGAAGTATTCAGCCAGAGTGCTCCTGCAGACAAAACAGGAACATAAACACCTACCCATTTCTTTACATAGCAGGAGGTGTATACTTGGCTGCAGTGGGCAAAATGTTGAGTTTGGAGGCAGAGTGCTGAGGGTTAAATCCCAAGCTGGCTCCAAAGTAAAGCAAGCAGCTCCATGTACTTTCAACCTAGTCCCTCTCTTGGTATGAGGATTTTTTAAAAAGTAAGCTGTGGAAGCAGCACAAATCCCTGCCCTCTTAACAGTCTAGTTAGATTTATTTAACACCAAATCTTCTTCCCAATCAACACAATGCAACCAAATGTATAGCATCTTACAAAAAGATTTCATGCTTGCAAAGCGTGAAATACTTGAATGGGAGGCATGTGCAAGATCCACACACAGCTCTTTGAATCTCCTTGTGACTAATACAAGCAACTCTTGTTTACTTAGTATAGGTTGCAAAATACCCCATATCTTGGCACAGAAACTTTGGAAAGGGTGCACACAGCCTGTCTCACACCATGTCACACCAAAACCAAAGCATAGTGTAGTAGGGCAACGTGCAGTCCTCTCCCATTGGCAAGGGAACAAATGTCAGAAGTGTAAACTTACCTGGAATGGTTGTGTAGTGAGAAGGGGATGCTCAGGGAGCAGCAGGCTCCATCATGGTAGGCGTCCAATAACCCTTGCCGGTCCCCAGAATCATAGACAGTGTAATATCTGTGGGAGAATACAAACATTGCTAAAGAAACAGCCAGAATGGAAGAGAGGCTTTAGCCGCTTTGATATTTCTATTATGTTATTTCCATTGCATTGGGTAAAAAGGTAAAGGTAAGGGACCCCTGACAGTTAAGTCCAGTCGCAAATGACTCTGGGGTTGTGGCACTCATCTTACTTTACTGGCTGAGGGAGCTGACGTTTGTCCGCACACAGTTTTTCTGGGTCATGTGGCCAGCATGACTAAGCAGCTTCTGGTGAAACCAGAGCAGTGCATGGAAACGCCGTTTACCTTCCCGCTGAAGCGGTACCTATTTATCTACTTGCACTTTTATGTGCTTTCGAACTGCTAGGTTGGCAGGAGCTGGGACTGAGAAACGGGAGCTCACCCCATCGCGGGGATTCGAACTGCCAACCTTCTGATCGGCAAGCCCTAGGCTCAGTGGTTTAGACCATAGCGCCACTCGTGTCCCTATTGTATTGGGTACTGTATTGGGTAAAGCCTTTTGCTTCTTTCAATTACAGTACAGTCAGTGATCCTTTTTGCTAGCCAAGTTTTAAACACTGGAATGCAATTTCAAACCCTGGTTTTCAAATGCCAGCCAGCATCATTACCACTACTCTCTTCCCAGGAACTAACTTAAAACTTAACATCTTTACCCTCTCTTTTTTTTCTCCAGCTCCCCTTTTTGTGTGTGCAAAAACCCCCAGGTTATAAACTTGTTGGCAGGGGCTCTGGTTTTCTTTAATGTACAAGACCTTGCAACTCTACTTACTGTTGCAGAAATCGCAGGATCAACGCTTTTAAGTCTTCAGAGCAAAAATAGCTGCCCTGAGTGGGGAGAGTCAAAGAGAGAAGCCGGATGTTAATCTGTTCCCCTCCATTCCTCCCAAACACCAAGCAAAACCTACCCAGTACCCTCTCAGCACCAGCCCTAAGGCATCCTATGCTACAGCCCAAACTGAGCAATGGGACTGAAGCAAGGGCTCAAAAGGCGCCAGCTTTCTCAGTGCAATAGCAACACAGGCCCTCTCCCCTGCCCCTTCTGAGCATTTCTGTACCTTAGTAGGGGGAAGCGTGGTAGGTGCTTCAAGATCAAAAGCGATAGGAGGGGGGAGTTCATGGCCGTCCTGTGATGGGAGAGGCAGAAGGGTTAGGCAACAGTACTGTCAGATACAAAAGCTGGCTCAGAATCCACCTGGAATTTGAACAAGTCACTCACCAGCCTCAGCAGCTTTGGAAACCGTTCGCGGATGGCACTGTCAGAAAGGGGAAAAGGAGTGAATGAAAGAGCTTTGTGCCCCAAGATAACTGCCCTCCCCCCACCCGTGGCCTACCTGGGTGGTCCCCACCTTCTGCTACCATCATCTTCCTACTACAGCCAGTGCTACCTGAACTACATCCTGTTGTGGCCTCTACCCACCCTGGCCACTGGCCATCATTCTCTAAAGCATCCTTTAAAAGCAAGGTGGGCAGTCTTGCAAAAAGAAGTTGCCTCAACTGCTGTCAGGAGGTGGAGGGTTATCAATTTGTTATCCTGGGCCAAACAGATGCCCACCGAATTATATAGGCTGCCCACTGGTGATTCAGATCCCTCACCACACCTCACTTCCTGGATTCTGAATTACAGAGCAACAGCCAGCTCCCCAACTGGAAGAACTTAGGAGATATGTCCCACAAGTTTCATTCCACGCATCTGGGCCTTCTTAGGAGCGTGGAGAAACACCACAAAATGGTGGCATTACCAGAATCTTTTAACAAATGCCCCCCGCCCAAGGCTCTCAAACTGTATGTTTCTTTGGAAGCCTAAGAAATTTACACGTACAAGCATTTTAAACAAAGGTAGAACGTGTACAAAATCAGGGATGGGTTGCTAAAGCTGCACGTGGAACCGTATTAGGCTCTGCATCTTCCGTTAGCCACGGAAGAAGCAACACGAATGGGGTTAAAAGGATTATACTGCTTATGCTGGATTAGAGAACTACTGCAATCCAGTTTAAAGAGACATCTGATTATATTTGACATTTCCCACCCTGCGTATTAAAATCTGACTCAAGTCTTACCTAGGAGAAAATGCTGAGTCAGCTTTCCTTTAATATTGCCAGACAATTTAAGGGAAAAGTTGATCAATTTCATTATTATGGTTCTGTCACTTGATACCATACAAGGGCGAGTGACAGTTAGCCAACTTCAAAAAATTAGTAGGTAGCAGAACACAGTCTTTAAAGTAAAATGCTCTGGTACTCTTCCCGTGGTAGTTTTACACGTGCACACGGGTGCGAGAGGCAGAAGTCTCGAAAGCCATGCTACTCAAAGTCTCCCTCTGCACTTACCTGAGTGTGTACTCACCCGCATGGCCCAATTTATAGGAGGAGCGCTCCACTGAGGCCAGAGGGCAGGGGCAGGGAAGGGAAAGTAGGGGAATGGACAAGAATTCCCACTGGTCATGGAGATGCCTGAGCCAACTTCCTGGCACCCAACTTAAAACAGCTTTGGGAGAGTTCCTGCATCAAGGCCCAAATCTAATTAATGACCATGGAAGATGCGGGTGGGGGAGGGAGAAGCAGAGGGACGCCAGAGTGATGGAAACAAAGAAAAAAAAGGCCTGGAAACTCCTCCCTACCGATGCACAGCCTCATCCATCCTCCACACTGCCCCTTCTTGACGCTCCAACCCTGCAGAGATACAGATGCCTTGGCCACACAAACAGGACTTCCAAGTGCACAACTGAGGGAGAAAGAGTTTTACTTGCAAGAAGCTTGTCACTTCAGTCTGCTGCTGCTGCTGCTCCACCCAGAGTCAGCACCATCGTCACTCCCAGATCATCAAGAAGCAATAGTCTCCCCATTAGAAACGGTGCAGAGGCTGTCCAAAAGCTACTTGCCGACGACAAGCCTGTGAAGGAGGGTTCTGGTGCCTTGTGTTTGCCAACTTCCCCGGAGGCGGGCGGAAGGGCTCCGTTTGGCCACTGTGCGACTGTGCCTGTCTTAGGTTGTTCCTTCCGCAAGGAATCTTACCCGTCACTGGCTAACCAGCCATCTGTGAGAGCCAAACGCACCAGGGGCACCCCAGGGTTTAGCAGCTTGGCTTCAATTCTCCAAAAGAAAGACTTCCACGTGCCTCTGTGCAATATGGTACTTCCAGGTACAGCATTGGGGAGCCACAAAATATAAATACAGAAGCAGGCAAGGCCACGAGCAAGGTGGCTCAGCATGGCAGGCTCAAAGGAGGGTGGCAGTGCACATGGGGAACTTGAGAGGATGGAAAAGGCTGCGCATCCTGAGGTCCTAGAGCCCCGGGGGCAGAGAAAAGCAAGTGACGTGTGCAGAGCGGAGAGTGGAAGGCAGACAGAAAAGCGGGAGAGGGGGGAAAGGAAGATTTCACAAGGAAGAGAAGCAAGGCTGGGGTGGCTGGGAGGTGTGATCATCCACAAAAGCAAATTCCAGCTAATAAATGTAGTAATATCAATATGGGGTGGGGGAGGAGACGGGGCTGGGCAGTGCTCCAATCTGGCTGAAATAAAACCATTATCACAAGAATCACAACTCAGGAGCCAGGAATGGGATGCAGCATCTTCAGAGATTTGGCTGCAGCTGAGGCAGATGGTGCTATGGGGTCAAAATAAGCAAGCTGGCACCCCTAGGAGGGCAAAAAAAGCCTTTTGGCAAGAAACATCTTAATCGTGCCCTGAATGCCCTCTGGGTAGGTGGAGGTGCGCCCTTCCAGGACATCTTAGGCAGCCCCAGGGCTACTGCTCACCTGATGTAGGTAGACTGGTCGCGGAAGCTATCACACAACAGGTTGCCATCCAGCCATAGTTCCTCAAGCTTCAAGTCTTTTAACCTGTCCAAGTCACGGTCTGTCTTCAACTGAAGGGAGCCAGGAGGGAAAGAAAGAGAGAGCAGAGTGAAGAGAGTGAAGATTTCACCCAATGGAAGATTCAGGCTGAGCTAGTGAGCATCCAGCCCTACCTGGTTAGAAGACAAATTGAGGATCTTCAGGTTGGGAGCCTTCTGGGGCAGCTCAGCCATATCATCCAGCCGATAGAGCTTGTTGTCACTCAAGTTCAGAGAAAGGAGCTGCAAGGACAGATGGGGGTGGGATTTGTGAGGTGTGAGTGAGAGATGTGCTTTTTGCCACCAAGTGACCTCAAGGCAGTTTTTGTATTTTTTTTAAAAAAAACCTCATTAAAAAATAAAACTACAGTAAGATTTATTTCTTTATTTACATTCGTATACCGCCCTCCATCTGTAGATCAGGACAGTTCACAACATAAAAATAGAAGATAAGACACAAAATACATGATAAATACAAGAACAAATAAACAAAAAACGCAAACCCAATATTGCCACCCCTTCTAGGATGTTTGGTGTATGGTTTGTAATTATGGACCACTTACTTACAAGGGTCCATATTCATTTGAGGGCAAGCTGAAATCTTTTCAGCATGAAATTTCAAAGAAATCACCAATTCCCGAGGGCACCAAGGCAAGAAAAAGGCTGGGTTGAAGAGAGGGAAAGGGAGAGAGAAATGGATGACCTCAGGAATGTTCTCCTGGATGATCCGCAGCACAGCTAGCATGCAGCTTCGGCGGCTCAACACCATGTCAATGTTCTGGGCTACCAGATCTGGGGAGTTAAAAAGTAGAATGAATCTCACTTCACTGCCAGCTGGAATCTGCAACAGAAATCCACCTCCGCCCCTGAAGCTGGAACCAGAGTTCTAGGTGTGTAGAAGAACAGCAGTCCCAACAGTGAAAAGATGGGTACGGTGTCCTACCTGGATCTGTGTGAAGGTTCTTTAGATCCAAGGCCTGCTGGGAACCATCGTATCTTTTACTCATGCAAAGCTGGAAGGAGAGAGAAAATTTCCATTAGATAGATAAGGACTCAAACAGGCTTATTCCTGCCTGCTTGAGGGGAAGAAGAGACTCTCGGTACCCCAAGCAAAAGAAAAAAAAAACCAAGGTTAGGAAGAGATTGTACAATACTCACAACCTGAACAGGGACTTGTTTTCCCACTAAAGACAGATGGCATCTCCCATTCCAACTCGCTAACCTCTTGAGACAGTTTAAAATCAAGGATCATTGTCAGGTTCCCAAAGAGAGAAACACCAGACACAAACCACCTGTGGGAATGCAGGGCAGACTGGCAAGTGGATGGCAAGAAAATAGTACTAAAGTTCTGGCACATTCCACTCACCTTCAGCTGCTCGATCTCCTCTGGTTTCAATTCACGCTGGACAGATGTTGGTGGACTGCATGGGTTTAAAAGTATCACAACCTGAAAGAAATGCCAGTTGGAGATTGGATGGGTGCAGGTTAATCCCTGCCCAGGCTACTTAATGTATGTAGAGAGGACTGGGGAACAAGATCTTGCAGGTGGGCTGGATCCTAAGCTCCCCCACTCCCCTTTGAGCCACTCTGGCCGATGGGCGAGGTTGACCATCTCTCAATTACCTGACCTCACAACTTCAAAGGAAATAATTAAGAGTGCACTCCTGATTCTTTCCTTTCTTCCTTTGCAGGCACTGCTTGAATCTAAGCTGTGCCAGCAAAGGACGATCACATGAGGCAGGTCAGATCTATAACTGACCAAGCAACCTCACTAGTCTGGACATAGCTAATCGCCCTCCAACCTCATGTATCCCCCCACCACTAGCCCCAGGCCCAGAGAGGAAAAACAAACCAACCTTGTAGCCATCTGGGGCAACAATCTTTCGAGACACCTGTTTGAGGGCGTTGGCTGCAGAGGCATCTTCCACATAGAACACTACCCGATTATTGGCATAGTGTAGCTGCGGCAAGAGGGGGAAAGGTGTTAGTGTGAGACAGAGCTCATTCTTCTTTAATTAGAAAAAAAGGAGCTGATCTTCATAATTAATAAAGACTATACAACATGGAAGGTGCCTTGTAATGCCTCTGGGCACAGCTTTGAGTGACCAGAAGGTGCAGGGCTTGGAGCTTTTAAGCTTCCCCATCACCAACACGTTCTGCTAATGCCAGCCTCATGCCACCCCTAGTCTCCGCATTCCTTCATGATATTTTTATTTCACTAGCACCAGCATTTCTGAAACTGCTGAATTATCTAGGACACAGTAAGTTTTTTCCTAGATTAAAATTGAAGGCACAATTCACTCAGATGCTCAAAAATGACTAACATTTTATTGATTGGTTCTGAGGGGGGGGGGGAGAAGAGAGAAGTACCTCTCCCTTCAAATACAGAGAAGTACAATTAATGCCTCCTGGCATCCTGCTCAGGTGGTTAAGGCCCATAGAAGCAACTGGGTATTCTAAGCAATGGTGGTGACTCAGGGATTCCCCTGTACCTGTCAGCTGCAGCATGGGATGCTAGTGTATAGAGCTTGAATTATGGGAGAAAGTTGAGGAACTTCACACAAGCTCCATTCCTTGACTCCTCTTTTCCCCAGTTCTAACCAAACATTCTTGCTTGGCATTTCTAAAAAACAGTAGCTAATTTTTCTGAGTAGAATCAATACTGGGTACACCCAAGGAAACGCAGCCCCTGCCCAGCACCTTAAAATCTGAGTATTGCTGGTGCAACTTCTATCAGAATACCATTGGCAATTTACTAACTGGGGTGGGGGCAAGATCAAATCAATGCCACATACAGCCTCCTGATCCAAATGACAATGGGTGCTGGATGCATCCGACATGGCGGTTTCAAGGAACACCCCAGCTCCTATTGCAGTACACAATTTGGGAATCACAAGACTGCCAATTCTGTAAAACAGAAAGGAAAATTCTTGCCCAGGGAACATGTGTATGCCTCTCTTACCTCCACCGGAGTGAAGGGAACGCTGCACAAATTCTGAATGGCATTAATCAGCCAGGCCTTTTCATATTTCCTTCCATAGGGAATCTGAGGGGGAGAAAAGCAAAAAAGCCAATCAAGGCAAGAAGCAGAACCATACCAAAGCTTTGATGTGGTAATAATATCCAGCTCTCAAGTCCATTTGCCAATTGGTAGGTTGGGGACATTTTTCACTGCAACAGTGGGGAAGAAAGAAAAGCTTTTGGCTAATCTGGAAATGTGAAACCTGGGAGGCACGCATTTTGTAAACTATGGGATTAAAAATGCTACAATTTAGCTGGAAAGAGAACAAAGGGAGATGCTTCTAGGCACAGGTGAAATGGGAGCAGCAAGATTTTGACTTCCAGTTTAGGAAAGTGCAAAGGCTATGGAACTGGAGGTCCATTGTGGATGACTGAATGGTTTTGGCTAGGGATGCACAAATCAGCCTATTTCCATTCTGCGTCTGTTTCCATGTCAGTCATATGCCTGACTGTTTTTTTTTTGTGGATAAAGGTAACGCCAAAAGTTATATGTAGATTGTGTATAAAGTGTGTACATTCCTCCCCTAAAATATATCTGTTTATTACTTTCAATGCTTTTTCCTGCTTAACAAAAATGAATTTTGTATGCATAATCCCCCACAAAAAGATTCACATGTTTGAACCAAAACTGTGGAGCAAAATTTGGAGAAATATGTCATCTTATTGACAGCTAAGTCTGGGATCAGCAAATGAGGTATGTTCGCTTTAAAATGCAGACTGCACAAATTTCTCCTCCATTCCTAGCTCTGGCCTATCACCCTCTGACATCTCCTCAAATCGGCTCTCTAGCAAAACCAGCTGACCCAGGCATATACACTGAATGGCTGGACTGGGCATGTTGGGAGAAATAAATCAGATGTAAAAGCCTGCAGCTGGAGAATCAGCTCAGGAAAAGATGTCTAGATCCAATGGTTGATGACTTTCACTGAAGTTCCCAATCCCATTAAGCTTAGGTATAGCTATATTTAGCATCAACTGTACACAAGGGCAAAACCCGTGAGTACAAACAGTCTCTGGATACATTTCAATATGTGCAACTCAAGGACGTGGACTGTTGGAGAAGTGAGACCTGACTGCTCAATCGCTGCTCCTCCTGGCTCATAAAACCGGCCAGTGAGGAGATGCAAATGCCTTGTCACAAGATAGTACTGTTCCACCAAGCACAGCGGCTAGTGCTAAGATATTTAAAGGCGGGGCTCCTCCTTAACCCCCCACATACTGGATAATTTCTGGCCAGTTTCCAACTTTCAATTCTTGGGAAACGTCTCTGGGCAAAAAGAGGGAACTCACCCCTCCTGGCTTGTTCTCCTGAGCCTCTCTGCAGCTTTCAGTAGCATCAACCTCCTGAACAATCTGGACGTGATGGGACTTGGAGACACAAGTTTGTGGTGGCTCTAGTCCTTCTTAGGGCAACAGTTTCAAAAAATGGTGCCATGTGAATCCTGTCTGATGCCCTTGTTGATGGTCAGTTGCATCTCTTGGGGTTCCATCTCATTTCCCATGCTATTAAACATCTACATGGAACCATTGGGGGAGGTATTCTGCAGTTTGGAGGTTCTGTGTCACCAACACCTCTTCCATGGAGGTTTTTAAGCAGAAGTTGGATGGCTATCTGTCATGGATGTTTTAGCTGAGATTCCTGCATTGCAGGGGGCTGGACTAGATGACCCTTGGGGTCCCTTGTAACTCTATGATTCTATGAACATGCTGATGAGACTAACTCTCTCATTTCCATCTGAATCCCCCCAAAACCTGTTCAAGTTCAGAATCAGTGTGCAGTGTTGCTAATGGCCTGGATGCTGGTGAAGAACTTGGTTCATTTAAAATCAGGGAATGGGGATTCATGCTGTCTTGGATGGAATTGCACTTCTTCTGAAGACTTGGGTTTGCAGTTTGGGAATACATGCAAGGACATGACCTAAGGGCCTTCTCTAATGTCATTTCACAGTCACACAATCTTTTTTATGTAACTATCCTTTTGTCCCATCAAGCTGACTTTTCTTTTTAAAAAAATCATGACTAGTCTTATGTTTGCGGCCTCAATTTGTATCTTTGATAGGTTTTATCTGCTCTATTTACTTATTGGTTTTAAAATGTGTTATTGTAGTATTATTACTGGGTGGAATCTACTGAAGTTCTATTTATTGTACCCTACTGAAATGAATGGACCTAAGTTAGTCATGTTGGTTAATTTCAATGTGTCTACTCTGAGCAGGAATAACATTTGATACAGCCCACTGTTAGCTTTCTTGGGTGTTATATGCATAAAGGCAAGATAGAAACTGGAGTAATAAATGCATTTAATCTCCACCCCCAAATACACAGTGTTAAGAGGCTTGGTTGTCAAAGTCAAACCATAGTGCTGCTTGTTTCTGTTATAAAAGAAGGCAGCATTCTCTCAACTCCAATCCTGTGAGGTTTAGCTATTTCCCCTCCCAAACCACATGGGACTGCAAAGCTACCATGTGGGGAAGGACTGACCTGCAGATTACCAGCAGAACTGAAACTGGGAAGCTCCCTTTCTACCCTGCATAACAATGTTCTCATGCCTAACTCAAAAAGCGGTAGCTCCTTGTGTTTTAGCACACTCAAGTCTGAAAATTATTCAGGTAAACCAGCTGCTCTGTTAAACAATTAACAATGAATTGACACAAAGATTGGACTGATTGTTTCAGATCAAAGTGTGCATGAGAGCTAACCTCACCTCTACAGCTCTTTTCTGCCCACTTCTCCTTTTCTTTCTCCTCATGCTTCTGGAACATTCAATATTCAGTCCTCACCTCCTACCTAGGCCTCACTGCCTCTGGTCTGCTGTTTTCTCAGTCCCCTGCTTGGCCTGTTCTTCTTTGCTTAGGAGGGCATTTTGCCAGCCCCACCCTCCCCTTTAGAATCTAAACAGTTTAGCCAATGACACGCAGCATTGCTTAGGAACTGAATAAGCAAGAGTCCGTCAAAACAGCAACTCTATAGGAACAGAGCACCTCTGCCAACAACAGCCAGGGGTCCTTCAAGCTCCGCTTCCAAATCTCTCCCCTCCCCCATGTGACTTACTGTGATCTTGAACCAGCTCCTCTTGGGGGCATTGCTTCTGGGGCCAAGCCGTTCTAGGGTACTCAGATTCTGTCTCACTGTGAGGCTTATATTGCTTAGACCTCCCCGCTCCCGGTCTCTGTTTGGACGACCGTAAGGAGTGCTGAGGAGTAGAAAACAAGATTTTTTCTAGCAGAGTGTCAAATTAAGATATGAGAAACCTTGCCCAGAAAGAAGTCTGGATCAAACACTCAAATTATTCTACTGGCTTGTTTCTGTGGACAAAGCAGTAATAAAAAGCATTTGGTCCTCTTCCCCCCCAAAAATGTTACAGAACTAATCAGACATTTAAATGGTAATTATACCCGCAACTTAACTTTACTCAACGAACTAGGTAACTTGTGATTCTAGCCCTTTTTCCAAACGATGAATACATTCAATTATCGGTTCCCTGATTATTATTATTATTTACTTCACAGATTCTTCATCTGGTTGCAGCCAGTTAAGTGCCATGCTGAGGAATGATTCAGATGACCTCAATTTTCCATCTTTGTAGGTGCAGGAAATGTGCACAGAGTCCCTCCCCACAGCAGAGAACCTGTACCTGGTTGGGCAAGAAAGGTTCACATCCCTTCAAAGAGCTCCACCTTCTATGTTTTTTTTTAAACTAGGGTGTGTGAGGGCCTGTAAACTAGAGCATTAAAACAGAGCAGGTCACAGGCTTTTACCATTCTGATCTTCGTTAATACCAGCTCCTTGACCTTATTCACATCCTGCCTTTAACCAAGTGATGCCTTAAGAAATGGTCCCCTTATTTTTCCTAGACTTTCTACAATAACCTTTCTATGGGGTTGGCTGGAGATCTTATGAAATTCACACATTTGGTTCACTAGCAAACAAAACCCAAAAACTTTTTAAAAGGTGTCCTTAATAGGGAACATCTATTCTTTTTGAGAATTACTTTTCTGCCCCAGTGTACTTCCCAAGAAAAAGGAACGAGTATTCTCTTTGCTAAAAACTATATAACCAGTACAGGATTCAAAAGTGTTTCAGACCTTACAGGAAAATGGTGGTGAAGTGTCATTCTGCACATAAGGCAGAATCAGAGTAGACACACTGAAACCAATGGACTTAAATTAGCAGTATCCATTGATTTCATTGGGCCTACACTGAGTGGAACTTAGCTGATACAACTCATAATGCCTATCTTATTACAGTCTTCTGATATAAGTCGCTGTTCCCATTTGACAGATGGGGTAACTGAGGCTGAGCAACAGCAGCATGCCTACAAACCAAAGTATGTTTATGAACACTTTACTTACTAGCGGGATCGCAGCACATCATGAGGGTCACTCATGAGAACATCTCCATCCTCCTCTTCAAGTCGGTTACGAGGACTGGGGCCTGCGCCGCTCCAGTTCCGCGGGTGATGGTTCATCTCACTGTACATCTTTCCTCGGAAGGGGCCTCGACCTTTTCGCCTCCTCCCTGGGAAGCCCCTGTTGCCACCACCTCCACCCACACGGTCATCATGTTCTATGTAAGGACAAAAAACTGAAGTGTCAGAAGGCTGTCAAGCAAAGTATTCAGAGAAACAATCACACCAGGCAAGTCTCAAAAAGCAAACTAGAGCAGGGATAGCCAACACAACACCTTCCAGACATTGTTGGATTCCAGTTCTCATCATCCCTGAACCACTGACCATGCTGACTGGTGCTGAAGGGAGCTGCATTCCCAACAATGTCTGCAGAACACCACACTGACTACCCCTGGGCCATCAATTGCCTTCTTCTACATTGTGCTCCCTACAAAATTCAGCAAGGTGCCCTCATGCTTCTGAGTTCTCCACAGACAACTAGAGAATATCATGAACTAGGACACACCTTCCCATTCACTTCCTCTTAACAAGTCTCCATTCCCTATCCACCACCACCATTGCCTCCCTTCAGCTTCCCCCAAGGACCTGAAATAGTGGGATTCCTCTCTCTGTGCTCTTTAACTCTATCCAAATCTTCTTAGCTATCCCTGGAAAGGAACCCTCTCCAAGGAGCTGCCCCTGCCCCCTGGCACCCTGCTTCATTTTTGTAGAAAAGGAGGTTATCGTACCGCTGTCAGTGATACATGTGTGTGTGTGTCACATTGACAATACTATAGACACAAAAATGAGCTCTCAAGCCTTCAAGCTCCATTAGCATTTTTTCAAAAAGGAACCCCCCCCCCCCGCGCCTAAGGTTCCCTATAACACCTTCCTCCATATCCCCCTCGTCCCCCCTAATATTCACCTCCTCTCTCCTTGTGCCCTAGAGCATTCCCTGCCTTAATTGCCCCCACCCTTCTGCTCCTCCCCCTCCCATCCCGGCCCACTGCCCACAAACCCGACCCACCCTTCCTCGTCTTCCATCCCCCCTTCCACAGCACACATATTCGCCCCCCGCAAAAAAAAAAAAAAGGTTCCTGACTCCCTAGAGCAGCGGTGCCAACTTGAATAAAATATGGGGGGAGGGGGACGGACAGGTAAGCCGTGCCCCACACAATCGATCACGAGGCGCACACGCGCCGTGTGAATGACATTGCCCATCAATTTCGGTTGGGTGGGGGGGGGAGCGGGAGGCGGACCCTTCAAGTATCTCATTGGGGGAGCTGAAGGGACCTCGGCCCCTAGGAGTTGGCTCCTGTGCCCTAGAGCAGCTCTCCAGGCGCTGCCGGGCTCCTCGCTAGCGACGCGGGCCGGGGCGGATGGGACCCGGAGTCCAACAGGATCCGAAGGCGCAACACGTTGGGCTACCCGTGTCTTTAAAGTACCCTCTCGGCTTCGGCCCGGTTCCCACCCCTCACGCCAGCGAAGACCCCCACCCACCCCAATATCCCCTGGCCTGACCACCCCACCGCCCCCGTTCCTTTCCTCACCGCTGTAGCCTCCTTTTCCTCCGTCGGCCATCGAGGGAAGCGGCTCTGATGGAGCGTCGGCGCTTCCCCGAGCGCAGGATGAGGCCGAGAGAGAGGCAAGGACTCGGACAGGTATAGGCACCTCGCCTCTCGCTCAAAAGATTAAAAACAATAGCAGCAGTAGCAGCAAGAATGACGGCGGCGGTTACGATAAATCCGCTCTCGAGTCGGTTGGAAAGCCAAGCCAGTTGCTCCCTCCGCTCTTTCCCTCACGAAGTATTTTTCATCCAACTGAGGGGGGCCCCACGCGCCGCACTGCGCATGCCCGAAACGGACGCGCTCCCGCCCTCCGGTGATTATAGTACGCGAGCACGTCAGGCGCGCCCTCAACGCGCGGCTTTGTGACCATAGAGGTGCTACGGCTAGAGCATTCCGCATCCGGAGTTCTACTTCCGGCTCGTTTAAAAGGAGAAGGAAGACGCCTCCTTCGGTTCACCCTTTCACCTACATTAGCGGAGAGAGGGAGCGGCGCTCGAAGTAGGGATGAATCTCTCTTTTTTTTTGGCGCGCAGCTGTGGTTGGGGAGCAGCTACCGAGCAAACAGGGCTGGGGCCAAGATAATAATAATAATAATAATAATAATAATAATAATAATAATAGTAATAATAATTTATTTGTACCCCGCCCATCTGGAGGCCCCTGCGCTTTTACACTCCTGTGAAACGTCTGTGGTTGTTTTGTTGAGTCTTTCGAGATTGTAAAAGGCATGTCAATGTAAAATGTAGGCTGGAGGAAGAGAATATCTTCGGACAGCAGTGTAGTCCAGGAGGAAGCAGAAAGCAGCTTGGGATCTGCTGCCCTGGGTGCTTAGTTTATTACTTATTTATTTATATTATTTATTAGTTAAGACTTACAGCTCACATTTCCTTCAATATGGAGCCCAAGGCAGCTTACAGAAATGACATGCATGTCTTTGTGTACGATATATCAAAGGATATCCTATAGAGTTCCATGATGTGCAGAGTAAAATAGAAGAATAAAAAATAGTGCCACCAAACACATGGTGAATAAAAGGTGTGGTGGTGGGACTTTCCTTGTTCCTTAAAACTACCTACTGTGGGGGTTGGATTTCCCCAAAGGAAGGAGCTCCAGAGTCAGGAGACCACTACAGGAAATACCCTGTCATATGCCCCTGAACATTTTATATATTTGTTTTATTGTTTTAAAATTGTAAACCACCTTGGCTGCCTTGGTAGAAAGGCAGTATGTAAATCCAATAAACAAACAAAATAAAATAAATCCTATCATCCCTATTGGCCACACTGGCTGAGGGTGATGGGACCTGAGTGTTGACCTGAGAGTTCCAACATCTGGGTGGGAACACTGCATTGGCTACTCAATATATAGAAAGGTGTTCTTGTAGGTATCGAGTCCCAGATAGTTTAGGGTTTTACAGTGGTTCCTCCAGTTACGAACATAATTCATTCTGGAGGTCCGTTCTTACCCTGAAACCTGTTAATTAGAGGTGTGCTTTCGCTAACGGGGCCTCTTGCTGCCACTGTGCCGCCGGCACACAATTTCCGTTCTCATCCTGGGGCAAAGTTCTCAACTCGAGGTAACTCTTCCAGGTTAGCGGAGTTTGTAACCTGAGGAGTTTGTAACTTGAGGTACCACTGTATATGGCTTGTATCAGGAGTGAGGAACCTATGGCTCTACAAATGATGTTGGGAGTACAACTTTGGCCATTGTCCATATAGCCTGAGGGTTGGGTGTCCAACAATAGCTGGAGAACTATAGTTACCTACACAAATAAAAGTGCATATAGCTCAACAAGGATATCTGACTTTTAAAAAGAACAATGAATCTGCACACACACACACCTTGCCTGTGGGACTTGTTCAGTCTAAAGCCTCCATCCTGGAACTGAGCCTCATGACCACATCAGCAGCCTAATTTTTGTACTTTTTATGCTCTTTGTTTCTGCTGATGGACCTCTGGGCTTTAGCAAAATAAATAAATCAATCCCACATGCTTAAATGATGCCAACCCCTGCTGTAATTCACTTTGAGTATTGCATATTTCCCCACAAAACAATTCCTAAAATTGCAAAAAAGTTCAGTTTACTGAAATGCCCACACCCTGGCTCCTTCCCAAGCCAAATCCACACTCAAGTTGCATACAGAAGCCTCATGCTCCACTGGCAGATGCACTGTTTTGCAAAAATAATACATTTTTGCACAAAGGAAAGAGGAGGGATTTCAATCTTTGCTGCTACTTTTTGTTGTTTGGGGACAGGGAGGCACCTGCTACCTAATATCAGATACCATTAAAATATTGGATCTCCAAATAAATAGGGTCTGTTCAAATCAGAAATTCAAGGAGTGCCCCTTATCAAAGCATTTTGTATCTTTGCCCAAATCTTGGGTTCTTCACTGTTTTCTGTGTATCTCTCACTTCCATCTCAGCAAAGTGAGAGATCTAAGGAACTAGAAGTGGAGGCCTGTGTGTTAATCTAGCCATCATGGATGCCTCTGAACTGGTTGCTAGGAAGCCTATTCTATTATTACTGTTTCTTCTAAGGTGGTACTGTACTTCCAAACACACTTTCAAGGACGTAATCTCCATTTAGCTCAGTGAAGATTACTGCTGGCCCAAATCCAAATCAGACAGCTTGCAAAATGAACCTTTAAATTCTACATCAATGAAAAACAGATGTATTCATGGCCTGACGTGACCAGACAACCAGAAAAGGGAGATCTGCAATCTACACTACACATTTTTCTGAACCTGAAGCTCAGAATGAATATTTGCTGGGTAAGCTTGAAGTCTCTGAAGAACAGCAGCAAAAACTGCAAGCAGACCTTGAACAAATTATGAAGAGGGCAGCTTCATAGGCCAGTGAATCTGGCAGCATGGATGAGCTGTAGGGTCAACTTTTGAAGTAGCAAGAAATCTTAACTGAGTCTGAGGATGTACGCCAATAGGCAAAATCTGCCACAGCTCTAAGAATGGCACAAACTTAAGAGGAGAGATGGTGAGTTTGAGTTAACATTAGGTACTCTGTTAGGTTGGCAAACATTAAAAGCAAATTGACAGTGTCATGGAAAATTGATTATCTGTGATTCATTTTAAAAGACAACTGAAGGCAGCCTTCTTTAGGGAAGTTTTTAATGTCTAATGCTGTATTGTTTTTAATATTCAGTTGGAAGCCGCCCAGGGTGGCTGGGGATACCCAGCCAGATGGGCGGGGTATAAATAAATTATTATTATTATTATTATTATTATTATTATTATTATTATTATTATTGCTGCAGCAAGAGCCATACAGTGGGATAGCTGGCTGCAGCTATTGTCTAGTTTATAGTACAGTGGTGCCTCGCAAGACGAAATTAATTCGTTCTGCAAGTTTTTTCGTCTTGCGAGTTTTTCGTCTTGCGAAGCACGGTTTCCCATAGGAATGCACTGAAAATCAATCAATGCGTTCCTATGGAAACCGCCTTCAGACCAGGTCCGGGGACAGTCTGTCCCCCGACCTCTTCTGAAGGCTGGGGGGGGGGGACAAGGGCTTTTTTCCCCACTGCCAGCTTTCAGAAGGCTGTTCTGAAAGCTGGCAGTGGAAAGAAAAGCCCTTCTCCCCACCTCCCGCCCCGCAAGCTCCGGGGACAGGAGGGCTTTGCTATCGACCGCCAGCATTTTAAAAGCCCCCGGGACAGCGGATTTTAAAATGCTGGCAGGCGGCAGCGAAGCCTCCGCTGTCCCGGGGCGATTTTAAAATGCTGGCGGGCGGCAGCGAAGCGTTCGCTGCCAACCCCCAGCATTTTAAAAGTCCCCGGGACAGCGGAGACTTCTCTGCCGTTTCTCCGCTATCCCGACGGCCTTTGAAGGCAGGCGGGGGGGAGCAAAGACTTTCGCCCTCCGCCGGCCTTCAGAAGAGGTCCTGGACCTCTTCTGAAGGCCGGCGGGGGGCGAAAGTCTTTGCTTTCCCCCCGCCTGCCTTCCCGGGACAGCGGAGACTTCTCCGCTGTCCCGGGCGATCTTAAAATGCTGGCGGGCGGCAGCGAAGGCTTTGCTGCCCCCCGCCAGCATTTTAAGATCGCCCCGGGACAGCGGAGAAGTCTCTGCTGTCCTGGGGGCTTCGCTGCCCCCCGCCAGCATTTTAAGATCGCCCGGGACAGCGGAGAAGTCTCCGCTGTCCCGGGAAGGCAGGCGGGGGGGGAGCAAAGACTTTCGCCCCCCGCCGGCCTTTAGAAGAGGTCCCCCCCCCCCCCGCCTGCCTTCCCGGGACAGCGGAGACTTCTCCGCTGTCCCGGGCGATCTTAAAATGGAAAGCAAGCCCATAGGGAAATTCGTCTTGCGGAACGACTCAAAAACGGAAAACTCTTTCATCTTGCGAGTTTTTCGTTTTGCGAGGCGTTCGTCTTGCGGGGCACCACTGTATATGCCTGATCCTAAAAGTTAAATTTAGTTCCAATATTGCCTACTACAGCAGAGGATTTTTTATTTATTTATTGTACTTTTATTGCATTTTATTTTGTATTCATATTCAGTTTGCTGCTTTGGGGGCCTCTGAGTTAAAAGAAAACATGTAAAAGAGGCATAAAAATAAGGTAAATCTGCCTCTGGCAGCATGTCCAATGCTCAGGGATGATGAAGTTTGTAATCCAGCAGCATCTAGAATGCCAAAAGTTCCCTATATTTTTGCATTGTAGATTTTAAGTGAAAAACCACCTTATACAAAGCAGGCCAAGAAAGATTGCAGTGGAGTGTAACTCTTATTACAGTGGTAACGGTAAGGTAAAGTGACCCCTGACCATTAGGTCCAGTCGTGGCGGACTCTGGGGTTGCGGTGCTCATCTCACTTTATTGGCCAAGGGAGCCGGCTTTTGTCCGCAGACAGCTTCCGGGTCATGTGGCCAGCATGACTAAGCCACTTCTGGCGAACCAGAGCAGTGCACGGAAATGCCGTTTACCTTCCCGCCGGAGCGGTACCTATTTCTCTACTTGCACTTTGACGTGCTTTTGAACTGCTAAGTTGGCAGGAGCAGGGACAGAGCAACAGGAGCTCACCCCTTCGCGGTGATTCGGACCACCGACCTTCTGGTCGGCAAGCCCTAGGCTCTGTGGTTTAACCCACAGCGCCGCCCGCTTCCCTCTATTACAGTGGTACCTCGGGTTAAGTACTTAATTCGTTCCGGAGGTCCGTTCTTAACCTGAAACTGTTCTTAACCTGAAGCACCACTTTAGCTAATGGGGCCTCCTGCTGCCGTCGCACCGCCAGAGCACGATTTCTGTTCTTATCCTGAAGCAAAGTTCTTAACCCGAGGTACTATTTCTGGCATAACCTGAAGCATATGTAACCCAAGGTACCACTGTACTTTCATCTGTGGTGAGGTTTATCCAACACACATCCTCTTGAGTCTTTCACAAGAGCCATCCATCAATCAGGATCATGAGCAATTCGTAGTGCCCACCTGCTGCCTAAAGACAAAACTGAAAATGTTCTCTCCTTCCCATGCTGAGCTTATCTTTGTGCCTTTAAAAAAAAATACAGTACTTTGTTTCTAAAGTGAAAATTGCTCTTGTAGCAAGAGCATTCTCCTTCGCTTAGATAGGGAAGAGCTGTGTATGGGGTGGTTATTTAAGGTGTACCTGTAGGAATTGCACTCGCCCCATGCTCAGAAGGTATGACTTCACATCGCTCAGTGGTGACTGCAGGCACAAAGCCAAGCCCTGGCTCTGCATCTAGGTCCCCACACCCCGGGGTGAGGAAGGGACTACATAGCTTCTCCCAGCAGGATGGCAAATTGATGTTTCCAAGGCCTTACCTTACATAGTTGGAGACTCATAAAATCATGACCTAATTTCCACCCACCTGGAGCTCCCAGTCAAAGCTGCAATATTTTCCTGCCTACTGTTGATGTTGTGTCATGCTTTCTCTCTCCGCTTCCGCCCACCAATATAACTCAAGGATCCTGTGTAGATTGGCCTGCAGCAACACTGTCTAGTTCAGGCACGTCCAACAGGTAGATCGTGATCTACTGGCAGATGACCGGATGTCTGTGGAAGATCACTGGTAGATCCTGGCAGCTCTCCCCCAAAAAAGCTCAACAAATTTGATCAGAACCCTCCAAAAACGGGGGTAGATCACTGCCAGTTTTAAATTCTGAAAGTAGATCACAATCTCTTGGGAGTTGGCCACACCTGGTAGTTCAAGGGTAACAAACAGCCCTCCAGATGTTGCTGTATCGACAACAACTCCCATCATCCCTGACCTTTGGCCTCACTGGCTGGGGCAGAGGGGAGCCCAATATCTGGAAGGTGGGTCGAATTCAATCTAAGCAAATTCAACCAATAAAAGAAAGATAGGCGCTATTCTGGGCATTTTCAATCAGGAAGAACACCTGCTGACTATACTTGTTTGGCAAGGGAGAGCTGAATTCTAATGCCTCTGCTAGGACAGACCTCTGCCTGAGAGCCAAGCAAGCCAGTGTCGGATGCAGAATCAGTACCAAGTTAAATCACCTGACTTGCACAAAGGAGCTTCCTTAGGGGCTGGGAAAATCTCAGCCAGAACCTCCAGCCGCAGCTCTTTCTGCTACATTCCTCTGGAAGGAAGAGCTGGGAAGATGGACGGTACGACGAGTGGCCAAGGCCCAGAAGAAACTGCACCCCACTCATTTAGGCTGTATCTTCATGTAGATTTTAATTGCAACACAGACTGGGGAGCTAATCTTGGCAAAGTGTTAAGCTAGCCGTGGGCGAGCTGATGCACTCCGGGGTTTTTAAGACTACGACTGCCATCAGCCCCAGCCACTCATGCTGACTGGGGAAGATGGGAGCTGTGGCCCACAATACGCTGGCGTGTACCAGCTTGGCCCAGGCTGGCATAAGCAGATAAAAGTGTTCGCAATCCAGGCTAGTGTGCCAGCAACAGAATGGGCAGAAAACTCCGTTGTTGTTTTTAAAGTAAAGCTTTTTTTAAAAACAGCTTTCAGGCAAGAGCCGGTGCTACTCTCTCCTCTAGATCACAGGGTAGCACCACCATCGCACACTGGTTAATGACAGACAAGCAGGTTCCCCCTACCCCACCACCCGCTCATCTGAAAGAGCACAGGAGAAACTGACAGTGGAATGTTAAGGCCATTGCAACTGGGGCGGGGTGGGGGTGGGGGCAAAATCCCACCCACCTAAAAACAAAAAAGGAGGTGGTGGTGACATTAAGGTGGGTTCCTGCTCAGCCACCATAACCAGGCCAGGGGGTTGAAATGGCCTTAGCATAGGCTACTAACGAAAAAGAGGTTGGGGCAGGGGAAGAGAAGGATTAGAGCTTAGCAGTTATATCAGTATCAACTAGCTTATAATGATTAGTAAGGTTGGGGTAGGAAGGACACTTTCTTCACTTCTTTTGTTTTTTTTTTGGGGGGGGGGTGAGCCTGAACCGTTTGACAGCATGGAGGAGGCACTAGAGAGTTAGATCTGTTTTCAGAGAGGGAGAGATAGGGTGCCTGGCAACTAAAAGAGGCGTCAGTGCCCAAGCCCTGCTGACTTCCGTCAGCCAGGAGGATCGGAGCCACAGGGGGAAAACATATTTGGTCTGCGTAAATCAGCCACAGTGAGAAATCTCTCCCTTGAGCAGGAGATGCAACGAGGAAGGCTGCCCCTTGATCTGCCTCTGTCTAGAACGGGAGACTCGGAGAACCTTCCTTCCACACAGGAGCTCTATGCCTAGGCAGCAGCAAAGAAGAAACTTAAATATGGAAAACAGGGAGTGGGGAGAAACCCCTATCAGGCCCACGGCCCTCCGGAAAAGACAAGAGAAGCCTTGCAACTTTAGAGATACAGCTGCCTCCCCAACAAATTGTGAGAGGGAGCCTGTGCTGGGAAGTTGAAACCTCACACCAAGGTATCAGTAATATTTTAAAAGGGGAAGGGAGGGGTTCTGTTAGTGTGTTGTTTTTCGTTTAGTCCCAAAGGGGAAGGGCAAATATATAGAACAGAGGAGGGGAAGAGATGCAAGATCCTGGTCCCGCTACACACAGACATGCCCCCGCACTGGATTGTATTCCCATCTGGGGAGCAGAAGGGGGTTTGTTGGGGCAGAGCCCTTCACAGCGTAGTCCAAATGCTATTGCACTCCGATTGGGGTGGCCCCCGCTCCAGGCCAAGAGCCGCAGCCAAAAAAGAGAGAGTCACAAATGAGCGAGGATGGGCCCCCTTTCGGCACCAGGCACATGGTGGGCAGCAGTGATGACTCTGCCCCCAGGCCAGCTACAAAGAGAACAGAAGAGTCCAGCGTCCCAACGCGGCTCTTGCAGGAGGAGGAGGAGCTGGTGGTGGGCGGTTGAGCCGCCTCCACCATCAGGCCAGGAACACCACGAAGATGATGAAGAAGACAATAAGGATGAGGAAGATTTTCACCATCAGCCACCGATTGGATGTGACGGACTGGAAATATTTCAGGATCTCCGTGTGGGCGCCTTCAACATTAAGCTGAGCATCTTCCACGTTGGCGTCAATTCTGCAGGATTGGCAAAAAAAGAGAAAAAATAAGGGCAGGTGAAGCCCTCAGGAGGAGCTGCCAGCTTGCTTCTTGCCTCTGGGGATGGAGGAATAACCCTATGGAAACAAAATAAATTCCTTCCAGTAGTTCCTTAGAGACCAACTAAGTTTGTTATTGGTATGAGCTTTCGTGTGCATGCACACTTCGTCAGATACACACACATGCACATGAAAGCCCAAACTTAGTTGGTCTCGTAAGGTGCTACTGGAAGGAATTTATTTTGTTTCGACTACGGCAGACCAACACGGCTACGTACCTGTAACTAGACCTATGGAAACAGCAACACTAAGTTGCCTCCCAGGATTCTTACTGAAATAACATACAGTGCATTTTGCACGTATCAGACCAGTGTAACGGCACCCCTTTTGATTTGCAGCAGCTGGTTGTGGCTGCAGTTGTCAAGTGATGAACCCAACATTTGTGAGTCGCCCCACCAAGGATCATCTCTGTCTCTTGGGGGTGGTTTGCCCTTGTGTACCAGTTCACAAGAATCACAAGTGGGAAGGAGAGTCGCTGCTGCGTTCAGGCCCTGCTTGCCCAGGCAGGAACAGGAAGCTGGACTTAGTGGGCCTTTGGCCTGATCTAGCAGTCAGGCTCTTCACAAGCCTCCTCCCAAACAACCCTTGTGCTGCAATCCATTGGCTGTCTCGAGAGGAACAGAGCTTTTCTCCCCTGCCCACTAACCTCTGGATGGTCTCCTCTTGTTCTTTAACCATATGCGCCAACTGCTGGAATATGGAGCCCAGCTCCACGATAGTAGACTCGATGTTCTGCATGGTGTCTGCCCGGCTCTGGATGTACGTATCCTACAAAAGAGGAACGGGTGATGTGGGAAAGGGGTTTTGGAATAGATGATCCTCAGGGTCCCTTCCAACTCTACAATTCTATGATTGCCTGCTCTCTTTTCTGTACCACTGTTACCAGGCAGATCTGTGGATATGGCACAACTGCAAGTAAGCCATGTGGTGGTCAATACTGATGATATAGAGCAGCCTTCGGCAGCTTGGTGCCCTCCAGGTGTTTTTGGCGACAACTCCCATCTACAACTCCCATCATCCCTAACCACTGGCTCTGCTGACTGGGGCTGATGGGAACTCAAGTTAAACAACATTTGGAGGGCCATAGGCTCTCTATCCTTGCTTCACGCTTCTGTAAGGGCATTTAATATTTGATCCCTGACTGGTTGGGATATGTGTCTAGGACAGGGGTGGGAAACCTGTCAGGCTCTCCAGGAGGTGTTGGAAGTACAACTCTCATTACCACTGGCCATAATGACTGGGGAGGATGGGGATTGGAGTTCCAACCACAGCTTGCGGGCACCAGGCTCCCCATCCCTGCGTTAGTGTGATGTGAGAACCCTAAGCAGGGCTATGCAAGTAGCAGACAGCTCAATTCTGACAGCCCTCCCCCCCAAGCCAATAGGCTACAATTAGCAAGGCTGCCAAAGGAGAGAGAGGGCAAAGCTGCTCAGCAGAAACAGGGAGTTCCACCAGGGACACAAATGTTCATGTGTGATTTTGTTTCTAGACAGATGTTTCTTATCCTATAGCTCAGCCATGGGAAGCTAAAGAATGACACCACCCGAAATAAAGCCAGTCAGCCTCTCCCATTGTTCCACACCCCTTATTTCTAGTGCAAATGTCTGCAGGCCCACCCACTCCCCCTGCCAAGGCACCTGCTCGTTGATGAGTTGCAACTGCTGGCTGGCCCGGTTGTCCATGTCAATAGCCACGTCCCCTGAGTGCCGACGTTCATCCTGAAGCATAGCGGAGCCACCTGTGGACATCAGCCAGCGAGGTCACACTGCTTCCCCCACGTTAATTTCAGCCCCACCTTCCCTCCTTCAATGGGGTACTTGCAGCACCACTTTCCAGTTCCCTCTGGCACCAGGGGACTCCCTGCCCCGACTCACCTAGATTGCTTGCGGCGAGAGGAATGGCGGAGACTGGGGGGCGGGAGAACTGTTCTCGCCGAGTCTTCTGCTGTTTAAGGTTCTGGGGAAGGAAGTTGGGAGGGTCAGGGCAAGCCAAGCAATCAAGGCGCTCAGGCCAGTGGGTCTTAATGTGCACAAGTTAAAGTTTCCCTATCATCCCATTGCCCACACATCAATGCAATGCATAGTATCACTAGCTCCTCCAGGTGTGGGGAAACATTGGCTCTCCAGACATTGCTTGAACTGCATCATCCATGGCCACTGGGGCTGATGGGACTTGTACTTCAGCAACATCTGGAGGCCCAAAGGTTCCCCCCAAGCTTGCTTTACATCTAGTGATGGTGATCCATAAGGTTGTACAATTTACATAGACTTTTCAGCACCTCTCATGGAAACTTGACACTGTTGTTTCCGCTTTTTTTAGTCCATTTTTCTTCAAACAAGAGGGATAACAATATAGATAACAAAGGTTCAAATTTAGGCAGCCTCCATATGCTTTTGCCTTTGATCAGGGTTGATAAGGCATTCATTTTATAATTTTGTTTATAGGGTGCGTGTGTGTAATCAAGAGCTGCCTTATTTATGTTGTGTGAGGCAGCTAAAACAACGGAAGCTCACTTTAGCAAAGTTTGAGATTGGTGGCTTACAAGCAACTTACCTCTGTCCGCACCTCCAGAACAGACTTGAAATCATTGGACATGGAGGCTAACTTGGACTAGAAAAAAAGGGAAGGGAAGAAGTGTGAGGATGGCAAAATCTGACCTTCCTGCCACCCTCTCTGGCCAGAGAAAACCTATTCCCACATCCATAACCTGTCACTGCTGCTAATCCCAAGCTAGGGAACGAACATTTTCTTTATGTCTAATACATAGAAGACTACAACAGCCTTCCTCAACCTCGAGTGTTGGCTGGAGCTGATAGGAGCTGTGTTCCAAAACATCCAAAAGGCAAGCAGGGATGCATGAACAGTATACCTCCAAATTCTGCATCCAGAAAAAATGATGAGTTCTGCAAGCTGAATAAATTATGCATATTATTTTCCAAGCTGTCAGAATTTATTCTATTGCTTGTGAGTTGGGGGGGGGGGGAATGAGCTATCTACAGTACCCAAGTCCTGTTCTTTTGGGATGGGGGAAACCCTCTGGCTCTGAAGACATTTAAGGCCCGCAAACTTTTAGGCTTGCATTTTTTCAAGCCTCTGCCTCAGGCCTGACCTGCAGTGACACCACCACGGTGTTGGAGTGAGTTTGCACGTGCCTCCCACTCTGGCTGCCTTTCGCCTTGACAAACTCTTGTAGCTGTGCGATCTGTTTGTTCAGGCTATTGATGTCCTGTTGAGAGAGAGAGAAAGAGGAACTGCCTGAAGAGGCAACATGAGGTTGCCAAAAGGCGCTAGATCAGGAGACTGCCCCTTTAAGAGAGCTTGGAGGAGGAGGCGGCAACCAGCAAGCATGACGCACCACAGTGGTGCCTCCCATCTTCTCTGGCACTTGCTTAGCTTTCCTTCCCCATCCACTGGACATTCCAAGTGATGCAGCGGAATGAAGAGAAAAGGCAGCCAAAGGAGGAACAGGACAGAGGAGGCCCTCTAGCTCACCTGCTTGATGATGTAAGTCAGCTCCTCAATCTCCACCGCCTTGTCATCAAACAGAGATTTCCGCTTGGCCACTGAAGATACAGAAAAGTGTGGCGCATTAACCCATTTTCAGTCTGGGGGCCACATTCCCCTCTGGGCAACCTTCCAGGGGCCACATGCCACATGGTGGGTGGGACCAGAAGCAAACACAGGCAGATCAATGTAACCTTTGTAGAGTGGGATAGTTTCTGTACACGGACCTCCCTATGCCTTTGGTTCAATGAGGCAAGAGGTGTTATCAGAGCTAAAGGACACAGCCCTGGCAGAAACACTCAAGGTAGGTTTGAATTAAGGCCCACAAGGGGAGAGATGGACTCAGGACAGTCCTGAGGGTTAGATCAGGAGGCCCTGAGGCTCCCTGCCCTCTATATTAACTCCCATTCTCACCAACCAAGCCTGGCCCCTCCCCCTTCACTTGTGACTTCCGCATTATGGAAGTGGAAGCTTATCCTAGACAGGATAAGCCAAGGTGCCGCAGTTGCTCTCAACCCAGCTCCCTGCCTTCGTCCAAGCACAGCATTCAGTGTCAACCACTGTGTACACCACTCCCCTGGCATCCCAACACCTCCCCAGCTTTTCATCGACATCAAATGACAAGTCAAAACTCAGCCAGCAACTGCGTGATGTGGATCGGTTTCACCCACTCCCCACAGTAGGCTCCAGCTTCATCCACACTACAAATACTCACAGATTGTTAGCTTCTCCAGCTTGGCAAAAGTGTTGCTGAGGTCCTTCCCAATCCGCCTGAGAATCACAAGGAGTTGAAATTAACAACAACGGATGCAGAACTCAACCGCCTCGCCTAATTTTTCATTTTATCATCAGATGTTCAAGTTACATGAAACGAACAAATCTTAAAACTGGAAGGGGCAAGGAGTTATTATGCACAGTGCTGGACCACCCCGTGTGCTGGATTTCGACATTCCATATTGTCAAAAGGCCTTGCCCGCCGGCGGAAAAGTGGTAGTGGATTCAGGCAGGTTATCACAGAGCTCTTGCAAGATCTCCCTGTTGCTTCTCCTCACTCCTCTGGAGCCACTGCCAGAAAAGCAAGGAGAAGCAGCTGCAGCTACTGGATTCCACAGCAAGATCTCATGGACCTCTCAATACTGCTTCTCCTCACTTCTCCAGAGCCCCCACACGTATCGCTTGCCCCCCACTGCTGCAAGAGAAGCAAGGAGAAGCGGCTGTGGTTTCCAAGTTCCGTTGAGATCTCACGGACCTCTTGCAAGGGCTAGGGAACCTCCAATTGTCTTCAGCTGTTGGTCATAGCAGCTAGGGCTGATGGGAGCTGTAGTTCAGCAACACCTGGAGGACCACAGATTCCCCAGCCCTCCTCCATGCTTGTCCTCCATGTTTCCAACCACTTACCAACTTAACCCCCATTCCCTGCTTCCAGTACATGCCATCTCACCAGCCATGAGTGCTGGACCTTACTAGCTGTGGGGCTGGGCTCCCGACACTGTATAGGGAAAACCTATTTCTCTGGGTCCCCCTGCAGTGCTACATTCTCATATGTCCCTGAAACGTCCCCATGAAGCAATGGGTTGATAAACTCACTTGGCCATGACAGTGAATTCGCTTCTTTGCCGAATGGCATTCAGCACTGGCTTGTTTGGCTGGAGCCCATTCTGAAAAAAGAAGAAAATGAAAGAATATTGAGACTGTGTTAAGAATATAAACAAAAATGTGAAAGAAAGAGTAACTCCTGTGTGCTTCTGTTTTTACTGGTCCAACTTCTCTCAGGTGGAAAAATTCTATCTACACCTTTCAGAATACCAGCCACGCTTCGCTCCCTGTCTCCCAACAAACAACACTCTGCATAGGAAGATGACATCAACATCTGTAGAACTCTGCTGGGACCATAAAAAGCCACTTTGCCAATGTAAAGGCTATATCATATTACCCACCCATTGTGTGTGTGTGTGTGTGTGTGTGTGTGTGTGTGTGAGAGAGAGAGAGAGAGAGAGAGAGAGAGAGAGAGAGAGAGAGATAGTTGCAAATACAGGATAGCAAAGAAAAATCAAACGAGTCAATAAGGGTGGTGGGAAATCTTCCCAGGAAATGAGGTGTACAAATTTAACAATAAAACAGGTTTTAAAAAATCACAATTACATAACGTGACATTATACACTAGAAAAGGCACTGAGAGGAAAGTCTCCATTTGTGGCAATGGAAACTTCCTTCCTGGGAATTAATAGAAGCTTGGTGGGCAGGGGAGGCTCCTTTGGTGGATTTTCATCAGCACCAAGAAAGTTAGGGAAAGTGAAACTCCCCTTTCCTGGGATCCAGGCCATGCTTCACTCATATTCAATCACTCTCATGCACACACATAAATCATGCACATTAATTGCTGCTAATGTATCATCTCACTTGGCCCTTAGTTAACATCAGGAACAGAACATGTGACAGGCTCAGGGCATTCTCCACCCATTCCCATGCCTTGATTTACAGCTGTCTCTATCAGGCCCCTAGCCTAGAGAGGTGTAATTGCAGGAGTTCTTCACGTTGGCCGCAAGAGTTAGGTCTATCCAAATCCCCTTGGCTCCATCTCAGCCTTAAGTGGCCCTCACCTGTCTGCTCTGCAAGGACTTGCAGGCGGAGAGAAATTCCTGGGTGCGATCTTGACACGACATGGTGTCCCACTGTGGAGGAGGTGGCACAACTGGGCTTGCAGCAGGGGTGGCAGCGAGCGGGGGCAGAACTTGCGTCTGGGAAGGTCCCAGGTAAACGCCCTGCTCCGTGTTTCTAGAGCCGTGGCGTCTCCTCGTATTCATGGAGGCTCATAACCTGGTGCTGAGAGAGAGAGCGAAAGAAAGAAAGAAAGAGAGAGAGAGAGAGAGAGAGAGAGAGAGAGAGAGAGATGGTCATCAGCGCCCAGCAATGAAAATTTCAACCTTGCTCTCAAATTGCACCAGACAGGCTTCCCCACCCCATTGTAAAAACACTTAAATCAACAAGGGGCAATCTAAAAGTTGTTAGACTCAAATTCCCATGATCCAGGTAGCAGCTGAGTGGACAGGGATAATGGGAGCTGCAGTTCAACATCTGGAGAGTCACTAGTTCCACCACTGACTTAAAGCCTGCAACCCTTTCAGGTATGGTGTTTATTATTGCATTTATTAATTAATTTTATATCTCACCCTTCCTCCCAAAGGAGCATCAGTGACCAATACAATTATTTTTATGGGGGGGGGGGGACTCAATATATTAGAATAAAAATTTTCCATACACACACACAAATATTCCATACATGAAAACCATAAAAAATATTATCTGCTTTTAGCAGTTACTGATTTAAAGCTCCACCCCTACCATCAAAAAATAAAAAAACATTTTGCCAATCTTGAGAATTAATTTCACAATTTCCCATATTGTTTTCAGCCAGGTTAAACTTCTCATCAGGTCACAAATGATTATATAAATACTAGGGGGTGGGATTCTTGAGAGGGCACACTGAATTTAAAATTAATTGTTCAATGGCTTTAACAGTCTGTTTGCTTGAGAAAGAAGTGTGTGATTAGCCAAGGAACGTGCAGTTTGATGTATGGGCAGCCAGCTTGTTTCCAGTTCTCCCAGTTTTTCTTTTCCTTGGGCTCCTGTTAGAGCTTTTAAATCTCTGTAAAGGTATCTTATCGTGTGCAATCCCTTCTGTTTATAACCATTGGGCTGTATTTCTTTTTTTTCTTTTTTTCTTTTTTTTTTTTTGATGTAGAACAAGGGATGGTAACAGAAAGGAGTAATTGGGGAGATCAGAGAGTGACCATAATTTCAAAAAAAAAAAAAAAAATTCCTTCCAGTAGCACCTTAAAGACCAACTAAGTTAGTTCTTGGTATGAGCTTTCGTGTGCATGCACACTTCTTCAGATACCAATTTCGTGTGCATGCACACGAAAGCTCATACCAAGAACTAACTTAGTTGGTCTTTAAGGTGCTACTGGAAGGAATTTTGTTTTGTTTTGACTATGGCAGACCAACACGGCTACCTATCTGTAACATAATTTCAAAGTCAGAGATGTGCTGCAGCCAAGGGATTTAAAATAAATTGACAACAAATGTGAGAGGTCTGTTTCATCATTAGAATTACATTTCATGCATGTGCTGCGTCATAAATTTGGTGGAATCCTCCCAACCCCCCCCAATACAGTGGTACCTCAGGTTAAGTACTTAATTCGTTCCGGACGTCCGTTCTTAACCTGAAACTGTTCTTAACCTGAAGCTCCACTTTAGCTAATAGGCCTCCTGCTGCTGCCGCGCCGCCAGAGCCTGATTTCTGTTCTCATCCTGAAGCAAAGTTCTTAACCTGAAGCACTATTTCTGGGTTAGTGGAGTCTGTAACCTGAAGCGTATGGAACCTAAAACGTATGTAACCCGAGGTACCACTGTATGTTGATTTGTATAGGTTGGCAGTCTTGCTTGCTTGCTTAGATGATTAAATAAAGAGATTCTAAAATCTTTCAAAAACTGGCACATCAGTACAGAAAAGGACTTGGAATAACATTTTTAACTTAGGTAAAATAATCATTTGTACAGTAGTGACCCGTCCCAACTATGTTGCCAGTTTGAGGGATCTAATTATATGTATTTAATGAAAGGCCTATTGTTCTTTTTCTTTAACTGTTTCCAACTTTTTGTAATCATTGCTCCAAGATACTTTATTTGCTTTCAGCACAATTTAATTTTGGATTGATTAAGGCGCAATTTATCCAGTTGTACGATATTGAAAGGCAACTTCTCTGACTTTTTGCAGTTGGATCCCATTCCCGAGATTTCACCTTAACAAAAAATCTTCAAGAACATTTGGCAATGATATATTTGGTTTTTCTAACCCTGTTATCATCTGCAAATAGGTTAAGTTTTTGTTCCACTCCTTCCACTGATACTCCTTTAATCAAATCATCTCCCCTAACTTTGGTAGCCAAAGGGCCCAGGAATATGGCAAAAAGAAGGTGACAAAGGGTACCACTCTGCATACTGAATCTTGGGGGGTCCTGTCCATTAAGTCTGATAGTTCTCTGAGAATTCTCAAATAGGTTTTTCAAAACAGTTACAAATATTGCGGCAAATTACAACTTTTCTAATACAGTGGTACCTCAGGTTAAGTACTTAATTCGTTCCAGAGGTCTGTACTTAACCTGAAACTGTTCTTAACCTGAAGCATCACTTTAGCTAATGGGGTCTCCCGCTGCTGCCGTGCCGCTGGAGCCCGATTTCTGTTCTCATTCTGAAGCAAAGTTCTTAACCTGAAGCACTATTTCTGGGTTAGTGGAGTCTGTAACCTGAAGCGTGTGTGAAACTTAAGTACCACTGTAATGGATATAGTATTAATTAATTAATTAAATCCGTATACTGCCCTATACCCATAGATTTCAGGGCGGTCCACAACACAAAATGACAATATAGAAAATGCAAAGCACATAAGAACAACAACAAACAAATAATCCCCCGTCTCACAACACACTTAAAAAGGCCACCATGTGTAAATCAGCCCAAAGCTGATTTCTAGCAACTAGTTTCACAGAGTCTGGTGCATAAAAGTGTGTAATGAAGTCGCCAGTCGAATCTTCCTGGGGAGAGTGTTTCCACAGGTAGGGAGCCATTGCAGAAAAGGCCTGTTCACACAAAGAAGGGCCTCAGAGGATGATCTCCGGGTAGGTTTATATGGGGAGAGGCAGTCCTTGAGGTACTGTGGTCCTGAACCATTTACAGCTCTGTCAAAACCAGCACTTTGAATTGGGACCAGAAGCTAACTGGTCCCCAGTGCAGTTAGACCAGGACTGGTGCAATGTGCTCAAACTGCCTTGCCCCAGTGAACAACCCAGTCACCGAATTCTGCACCAGCTGAAGTTTCTGAAACAAGCTGAATAAATTCTCCCAGCCCAATTTGCTTTACTAGAATGATAAATGTTACTTTTCTTGGTCCCCCCCCCCCGCCCCAGATAGATTGCATTAATAAATATCCTAATAGGATCAGCTATAGGCTGCTGCTTAACAAATCCTACTTGATCTGTGTCTACAATTGTAGATAAGAGAAGTGGATGGCAACCCATCTGCCAAAAGTTTCCTAAAAATCTTTGCATCTTGATTACTTAGTACTATAGGTCAATACTAGTATACAAAAATGGCGTCTGTCTCATGTTTCTGAAATTCAATCACCTGCCGTTCTTTCCAAGTGGCAGGTGCTTGATGCCCTCAGAGCATAAAGTTGAAGAGCCTCCCCATTTTAGGAAACTTGCTCCTTAAACATTTTGTTAAAAAAAAAAGGGGAGGTAAAGCCATCTAATCCTGGGGTGCTTGCAGGTTTTAGTTTAAGGGGATTTTTCCTATTTCATTTTCTGCTATAGATTCACATAGATAACTTTGTTGATCTCTGTCCAGGGCTTTTAGATTTACTTCACTAAGATAACTGCTAATTTGCATATTATATGTTACTTTATATTTATATATTTCATCGTAGAAGCCTTTACATCCCCCCCCCCGCCAACCTTTATAAAGGTGTTTTCCTCCCTGTCCTTGAATACATGTGTTATATTTCTAGAATTTCTTATTAGTTCATAAACTAAGAGTTTTGATTTTTTGTCACAGAATTCTTAGTATTTTTTACTGATATATTGTGGCTTTTAAGAACATTGCAGTGCTGGCCCAAAACATCTTCCTTTCTGAAGCAAAGCCTAAATGGCACCACAACTACTCCAGTAGGGTCAACACAAAAAGTATTTGCTGCACTGTTCAGATATCAATCCCCACCACTCCTGAAGAAGACCACTTTGTCCTGCCACTTGGCTCCCAACACACACACACCCTCGCTACCAGGATAAGGCTACCAATGGCTACTAACTCACTGTCAATAGCTACTATCTCCACTGTCAGAAGCAGTATGTGTCTAAATACTAGTTTCTAGAAACCATCGATGGGGAGAGTGCTGTTTCATACAGGTCCCGTTTGTAGGCTTCCCACTGGAGCATCTGAGTGGCCACATGCTGGACAAGACAGGTCATTTGGTCTGAGCCAGCAGCCAGGCTCCTTCTACGTTTTTATGTTAACTCAGATCTCCACCAGAACTAAGCTGAAAAACAAACGAAGGCACTCGGTGCCCTAGGACAAACCCACTGCTCTAAACTACTAGCAACAACTTCTTCCCCCACAGTGCTCAGTACGAATCCAAGAGATTCCTAAGTCCCACTGCTTTCCTTTTGGATTCGAAAAACGGCCACTCCTAATTCAGTGGGAGGAAATTTAGATTTCACAAAGGCCCAAGTAGTGATGCCAATTGGGCAGGTGAGAATCTGGCTGCTTTGTGGTTGTATGAACTAACACAGGGGTCAGCAACCTTTTTCAGCAGGGGGCCAGTCCACCATCCCTCAGACCATGTGGTGGGCTGGACTATTTGGGGGGGGGGGAATTGAATGAATTCCTATGCCCCACAAATAACCCAGAGATGCATTTTAAATAAAAGGACACATTCTACTCGTGTAAAAACATGCTGATTCTTGGACCGTCCATGGGCCGGATTGAGAAGGCGATTGGGCAGCATCTGGCCCCCAGGCCTTAGGTTGCCTACCCCTGAACTAACATCTACTTTCCCCACAAGTTCTGAATCGCTTAACAATAACAGAAGATTATCAGTCTTCCAAACCACCACCTTGCTGGCACAAATAACAAAGAGTTTTGTGGCGATATAAGGAGACAGATTTATTGTAGCATAAGCTTTATCATTCACTATATTTATAAAAAGCACTTTTAGATCATCCTTCACCTTCAAAGATACCAGAGTGGTATCCAATCGGCAGGAATAAACTAATTGTGGACATACTGGCTGGGGCTGATGGGAGCTGGAATCCCCTGACCCTGCTTAACATAAACATACAATGCAGCTGCATTTGAAATACTGTGCAGAAACAATATTAAGTAAATGGGGAAAGGTGCAGAAAAGAATGACTACAATTATCAAGGGGCTGGAGCACTTTTCCTCCAAGGAAAAGAGAAGTCAATTGGGCTTTCTTTTTTATAGGAAAAAAAAAACACAGTCTGGGAGAGGGGAGGAAATATTACAGCAACTTCTATTATTACAAATTGTCTAACAAAGAGCGGAGAAAGAAAAACTGTTTCCCCTTCTCAGAGTCAGCAGCTTTGGAACAGGCATGCTATTTCATGCAGTACAATGCACAATTAACTTAATCAAACTTGCACTGTGGATATGAGCAGCTAGTAAAACTTGTGCCACTAAAAGTGGATACCCTGAAAAGACCAACGAATCGGAAACCTTTGTATAGTTAATCGTTTTGACTTTTTTCTGAATGTAGCATGTTTATTTATCCTATGACAAATATGTATAAAATCAGTATTTTAAAAACTTATCAAACATACTGCCTGAAGTTTTGATGAAGTGCCTACTAGCTAGGACAGCTTTAAAAGAAAGCAGTAGAAAGGGTTGTGGAAGAGGAAGAGCTCTACTAACTGTCAAAAATGAACTTCCTGTTCAAACACAGTCTACCCAGGAAGCCAACAAATTACATCCAGCCTTGGAACACAGGGTTTCTGTACCTCTCCTTCAATCAAGCTTACCTGAAAATAAGCCTTACTGTATTCAATGGGGTTTACACTCAGGGAAGGGCATACAGGACTGCAACTCCAATTTTATGAGAGGAAAGAAGGCAGGGCCCCTACGGTAGTGTTGGGGGTTCAGAGGGGCTCGGAAACCCCAGTGCAAGTGTGGGACTCAGACCCCTTCAGCACCAAACTGTGAACAGCATCGGCTCAGAGTCTCCCAATATCCATCTCCAGCTTTCCCCTCTCCAGTAAAGGGGGGAAAGTCTGGGGTATATTTGGACCCTCGGTGACATAGCCTTGGCCACCCCTTACCCAGATAACCAGCTCCAACCCTCCTTTCCTTTCTTAAAGCCAGAAGCACTACTGTAGTTGCACTGCACCCTCCAAAGCTCAGTTAATCTGTAGGGTAAGGGTGGCAGGAAGGAGAGTAGAGTGGGGCTCCCCCATCACCCTCAGAAAGGGACAACATGGGTTGCTTGTCAGGGCGAGGGAAACTGTGGGCCGCTTGGGATGCTTCTGAAAACATAGATGAAGCTAAGCCAAAACAGAAAGTAAAACACAAAGTAACATAGGAAGCTGCATCTCTCATAACACTAGAATTAGAAAATAGTCAAGGAAGCTGGATGTTAAAAGGTTCAGGACAGGCAAAAGAGCGTATTTCTTTATACAGTGCATGGTTAAACTATAGAATTCACCCCCACAAGAGGCAGGGATGGCCACCAAGTTGGATGGCTTTAAAAGAGGATTAGACAAATTCATGGCTGATAAGGCTATCAATGGTTACCAGGCATAATGGCTATGTTCTACCTCCAGTTGGAGACAGGATTATTCTGAATATCAGTGCTGGAAAACACAGCAAGGGAGAGTGCTGTGCACTCAAATTGTGCTTGTGGACTTCCTAGAGACATCCGTTAAGCCACCATGAGAACAGGATGCTGGACTAGATGGATGTTCTTATGCCTTCTACAGAGCCAGCCCTACCAAACTCAGTATTGTTTACACTGACTGTCAGTGGGTGTCCAAAGTTTCACACAAGTGCTCTCTCCCAGCCCAACCTGGAGATGCTGGGAACTGGGACCTTCTGCATGCATAGCAGATGCTCTACCACAGAGCTACGGCCCTTCCCCTCAAATTAAGATTCTAGTCCTCATGGTCCACCACTGAGCTACGGCCCTTTCTTGAGGGTCCGCCACACACATAGAATCATGGAATTGTAGAGCTGGAAGGGACTACAGGGGTCATCTAGTCCAACCCCCTGCAATGCAGAAATTGCCCTATGTGGGACTCGAACCCACAAGGCCCTAATATTAAGAGACTACTACCGACTGAGCTATCCGGGTGAGGTTGAAAGAAGGGGAAGGTTTTGAACCACTATCTGTGGAAGAGGAAAGTGGAGAGTTGGAGGGGGGGCGGGGAGAGAGAGAGACCTCAATTCGTAATGATACCCAGAAAAGGAGGAGGGAGAAAAGCTTTCATTCCTGTCAGAAAGGGGAGGGTGAGGACACACGAGGGGAAGGACTTGGACCAATAGGCTGGGGGAGGGATTTGGATCAGGACACGAAAGAGAAGCGTTTGGAGACCACAATCTGTGGGGAAGGCGGAAACATTTCACGGGGACACACAAAGGGGGAAAGGGCTCCGGCCGCTGTCCCTGAAAAAGGGGGGAACTCTTTGAAGCGGGAGGGGGGACCACACCGGGTGGGGGAACTTTTACGGAGGAGCACCGCGCTCGGCAAGAGTAGCGGGGGGGGGCCACGGCGAAGCCTGAGGCGTATATGAGAGGCGGACCCCCGACTCACCGGCTTCGCGGACCCGGACCCAGCTCTAGGCGCTGCCTCCCTCCTCAGTTCCGAACACCGGCCTCCGGATCGAACGACCAAACAAGCCGAAAGGAGGGCGGGCCGCCGACGTCACTGCCACGTACCCCCTCGGCGGCCGACGTCACACGCACGACGCCGAGAGCGACGTCTGTTAGCAGCGCCTCCTCCGCCAGCGCGCGTGCTCGCGTACCTCCTCCCCGCCCCTCGAGCGACGCGGCTTCTTTTCGCTGACGTTACGGTTGAGGGAGGCGGGGCTCTGTTGCTATGCGACAAAAGGCGGGCGCTTTCCGGCAGACGAGGAGGGAGGGGGGAGTGTAGAGTCGGGATTTTGTTGCTAGGCAACCAAGAGCCGGCGGGGCCTGCATTCCAGAATAAAGGGTTTACCTGGGAGTAAGCTGTAATTGAAATGGGTCGGGCTGGATTCTGAGTAAATGTGCGTAGGATTGGGCCGTAACTTAAACCAACAAGCTGAGGAGAAGAAGAAGGAAGAAGAAACGTTGTGACAGGTAGAGATTCGACTGGTGAGGCTTTTTCTAGCAGCTGTTCTCCAGGGTTTCCGGCAGTGGATGTTTCCAGCTCTATCTGGAGATGCCAGAGACTGAACAAAATAAAATAAAATAAAAATTCCTTCCAGTAGCACCTTAGAGACCAACTAAGTTAGTTATTGGTATGAGCTTTTATGTGCACACGAAAGCTCAAACCAATAAGTAACTTAGTTGGTCTCTAAGGTGCTATTGGAAGGATGATGATGATGATGATGATGATTATTATTATTATTATTCGACTACAGCAGACCAACACAGCTACCTCCTGTAAACAGAGACTGAACCTAAGACCTACATGCAAGCAGATGTTCTGCCACTCAACTACAGTCCGTCCCCCAAAATCAAATGAAGTACTACGGAAACACTACAATAGAGTACTACAAAGAGGTCATATTCTCCATTATTTCCTTATGCATTGTTTAGTAAAGCTTAATGGAAGATAAGGCTGTCAATGGCTACTAGTCACAATGGCTGTGCTCTTCCCCCACTGTCAGGGCAGTAAGGCTTTTGAATTTCAGTTGCTGAAAACCACAGCATCTCTTGTGCTTAAGTCCTGCTTGCAGGTTTCCCACCAGCATCTAGTTGTTCACAGTGAACAGGCTGCTGGACTATATATGTCATTGGCCTGACCCAGCACACTCTTCTTGTGTTCTTATGTTGGTAGTCAAATGAAATGTTACCTTGATACGCTCTAGCATCTGTTTCCTTTCTTTACCCTTTGTTTCCCCCACCCCCACCCCACTGGCAATATTTCAGCAATAAACTCCTTGGGGGCAGAATATTTGTGTTAGCAGGTAAAGTGCACGGTAAACCACAACATAATTTGAGTTTGGAACCTACAAATTGGGCAGGCCAGATCCAACACTGTTGGCAGTCTTCCAGCTAACCCACCCACCCTCTGTTGTGGCTGCCAGATGGCACATGGAAAGAAAAAAAACTTTCCTTTTTCTGAATATCCTAAACAAGCAAGTATGAATGTAGCAAGCTCTGCGTGAATGTAGCAACTAAAAACCTACTTCCACACAAGCCAAGTACGTACAGAGATAGCGAACAGAGGTCTAACTTAGAGGAAGAAGAACTAAAATAAATCTTAACAAATTTGTCATTTTAAATAGTCTAGTCATCAGCAACATCCCTATCAATGAAAACAAGTGGACCTTGGCCACTGAAGAAAAAATACACATAAACTAAGAATCTTCAAAGGAAAGGAAGACCCTGAATATTTCTGTTCTGTCTGCTGGGACTTTATTTCTCTATCACGTGCAGGGTGGGGTGGCATCAACGGTTGGCACACCTGGGGGCATGCTCAAAGACCCTGCTGGACCTCCTCACCCTCTGCACCATTGTTGGCTGCTTGTTCACCTTCCTCTTCTTGCATTTTAATGGTGTTGCAAGGCCAAAAGAACAGGGTGTCTAACCACCACCTACTCATGTACCTCTTGGTCTGGCCCAGAGAGGAGACGCAGCAGTGGCATTGAGTGATGAGGAGCTGCTGCCCCTGCCTGCTTCCTCATTGGCATGTTGTGTCAAGCAATGGTGAGGCAAAGGAGTTGCAATGACAGTGGACCAAGGGTGGATAATACCTTTCAGCCTGAGGGCGGCGTTTAATTATGGGCAACCTTCCGAGGGCCATATTTCAGTGGCAGGTGGGCCCAAAGGTAAAATGGATGGAGCAACAGATGTAAATTATACCTACCAACATGAGTTTGACCAAACTGCGGGAGGCAGTGGAAGACAGGAGTGCCTGGCGTGCTCTGGTCTATGGGGTCACAAAGAGTCGGACACGACTAAACGACATAGTAGGCTAGTCTCTATGCACAATCACATATCCCTCTCTCTCCTCCATCAGGGCTAGCAAGAGGCATGGCCAGATTTGGACACATTCTAACCTGGCAAAGGCACCTAGAGCCAGTGAAGGAAGTGGCCTGGGGAGGGTTCTGAGGCCAGGTAGAGAGGCCTGGAGGCCTACAATTGGCCCCCAGGCCTGATGTTTCCTCATCTCTAGCTCAGTGAGTTTTACAGAAGGTATCTCTTGTCCCTCAAACCTGCAGCTGGCCCCGATGTAGGAAATTTTAACTTTTTCTCTGGCCCATCCATCAAAACATCTTATGGGAAGGGGTGTGAGGAATAAAAAGACAGGCTTTTACTTGCTGCATGGGATATTGGGCTGTGTTCATGGGTCAAATGTCCAAGCCTTTCCCACATAATTAATTACGGTCACCAAAAAACTGTTTGAATTCCTCACTTCCCATTACTAGTCCTCTCCTTTCTCTTCCTGACCATTATCAAAATGGGCATCTGCTATCTTGGGCAGCCAAGAATTTCACAGAAAGCCATGCGTGATAGTTAAAGTTTATTCCCCTTAGCTGTAAGACTGCCTGTATTTTGCAGCAATGCTGCCATAGCCTGCTCTGTATTCTCTGTCCACATTCTGTCTCTCCTCAGTGAGTTTCCCCAAATTTCTCAGAGGTATCGGGTTGAGGTTCTTGATCGCTGTTCAGATGACTGGGCCCAGCCACTTCTGTGCTCATGCTCTTCAAGGAATCTCGCTTTGTGCTGAAGAGAGAAACACGTCTCCAGATCACGTGGATCTTTGTGCTTTCAGTCCGATTGCCCAGATCTTCGGTAGATGTCTTCTTCCCAGTTGCCCACCTTTCCCTTAAGCTATGTCTTCTCTTTTTTTTCACTGCAAACAAAAATTATAAGATCATGTCAATGGGGGGGGGGGGACCAGCAAAACCAGGGCAGCTTTAGCCTTTTGGTCTCCATAACCCTCTAAAGGGCCCTGTGCCAACACATGGCACAATTATGCTACAAGCACCAATTTTGTTGGGTGGCATTGGCTGCCACTGAAACTCTTGCTGTTCTGGGATAGCTTGCATGCTGCTGTGGCAGTGTGTTGAGAAGAAAAACCCTGCTGGCTCAAGGCAAAGGCCCATCTAGTCCTCCATTCAGAGGAGCCATCTAGGTGCCTATAAAAAGCCCGCAAGCAGGCCCTGTGTGTGTTGGAAGAGGTCTGGTGCAATTAAGATGGATGCACTGGCATGTTCAGGCATGGAGGCTCCAAGTTCCAGTTTCTAAACATTGGGTTGCAATGGTAGCCATAGCTGGAGCAGACCTATTTAAATGAATAGATGTGATGAGCTTCTATCCATTAATGTGTCTACTCTCAGTACAACTTGGTTAGATACAACTTGCTGGTCCATGGCATGCAATTAAGTTTTTTGTAGGGGAACAGTTAGGGCCAGAGGCACCAGCTTGCAATGGTGATGGGGGGGGGGAGGGAGAGATGCATGTGTGAGCATCTTAAGCAGGTCAGAAACTTACTGGGCTTTGGGAAGGAGGTGCCAGGCCTCTGACAGAATTTACCAGGAACATTTAGGGGACTAACCTAGTCCCCCTAGTCCACTGATTTCAAGCCACTGTTGCTGGTCCTAATCCTGTCCTCTGAAGCAGCTGAAAAGAGGTCTGCTTCAGTCTTCTGTGTGATGGGCCTTCTGATATTTGAAGGCCACTATCAAGTCTACTTAAATATTTGCTTCTTCCGGGTAAACATACCCTACTCCTCTTCCTTGTCCCCCACAACAGTTTCTCATAGGACATGCTTTCCAGATCCTTCGCCATCCCAGTTGCCCTCTTCTGAACACGCTGCAGTTTCTTGCTTCTTAAAATGTGGTGCTCAGAACTACTACACATATATTCCGACCAGCAGAGAATAGAGTGGAGCTATTACTCATTATCTGGTCAGAATGCTTCTGTTTAAATAATCTCTCCCTTTTACCTGCCCCAGCCAGTGTGGCCAATGGGATGATGGGAGTTGTAGGATAGCAGCATCTGGAAGGTTCCCACCCCTGTTCTGCAGGGCTATCAAGGTTTGGGATTATTTGCAGTTAGCTAATCTAGCATCAGTCTACATTGTTATAAAGCAATCCTATGCATGTTCATCCAGAGGCTGTCCCATTTTGTTTAATTGGGTTTATTTGCAGATGTATGTGCAGAGGTTTGCAGCCTTAAAAAAATAATCTATATCAGTTTCACCTACATTGATAAGAAGCTGAAAAGGTTATTTATATTAGGTTATTATTTCACTATTTACTGATTAGTTTTAAAGGTTGTAAATTAGATTATCATGATCTTGTTTAGAAGCATATTCTCCTCCGGGTGGCCAGATGCACAAGGACAGGGCTTAATAATTGTGCTGAAGAAGGAATTTCAGCAAGTGTATCCTCTAATGTATAAGGCAGCTTCTGGTTTAAATTAAATCTACAAGGAAAAAAATGTATGAATATAAAAGCGCCCCAAAAAAGCTGCAATGTGAATCAATGGTTTCCTACAGTGTGAACAACCACAGTGAGCATTTGGGCTTGTGCACCCTGTTTTCCTCTTTTATACACATATTAAGAAAACCTTGGTTTGTTGAGTGATGGTTTTAGAACTTGCTAGGATTTGAGATTTCAGCTTGATCCTGGCTTGTTCTTACTAACCAGAGTCTGGACCGTGATCACACAACTGTGTTTTGTTTAAAAGTGAAAGCATCACATCTCTGCGATGATGTGAAATAAATAATAATAATTTATGATTATTTATACCCCATCCATCTAGCTGGGTTTCTCCAGCCACACTGGGTGGCTCCCAACATAATTAATAATAATAATAAATAATAATAATAATAATAATAATAATAATAATAATAATAATGGGGGAGCATGCTAACAGCTGGTTTATTGCAGTTGGAAACTGCATTTACTCATTCAGCTTTATAGCAGGAATGGAAAATATGCACCTAACTCCTGTCAAGTTCCTCCCATCGGAATCCTCCTTCCTGTTGCCTGGGCCGATTCCTCCACAAGCTCCTCCCACTTGCACGCGCGAGCTCCGCCCCCTTCCCGAGGCCCCACCCTCTTCGAACCTCGCTCGCCCCTTAGGTTCCATCTGAGAGCCTGCCCGCCCACGTGCGCAGGGCGCTGGGGATTCCCCGAATTTTCTCAGCTCCGGTGAGGGAAAACCCCTCTGCGGGATTCCCTCCTGCGATGGGGGATGCGGAGGAGAGTGAGGAGGAGGCGTCACCTTTTTCCGAGGCTGGAGCAGTCGTTTGGGGCGCGGGTGGTGCTGCTACTGAGTTTGTGTCTATCGCTTCGGAGGAAAGCACTTCATTGGATTCCACACAGCCCATCGCCCGCCGCGCGGCGCCTGGACGGGGCCCGGCCCGGCCCGCCAAAGGGGCCTGCCGCCGCAGCCTTATTCCCTAGGCGGCTTTTGTGAGGTCACGCTTTCGCCTCGGCTCCAACTTTGGCGGAGGAAAGTTGCCTCGCCTCACTCTGCCCACCATCATCCACCGTCGTCCTTTAAAAAACAAGAAAAAGGTTCTTTTATATTATATCACTTGCATTTGTTATAAAATATATCACCTTCCGATCCCGGATCCCACTCCCTTCGTTACCAAGGTGGCTGCGATCCTATGCACGTTTCCCTAAAGGTAAAGGGACCCATGACCATTAGGGCCAGTTGTGGCCGACTCTGGGGTTGTGGCGCTCATCTCGCTTTATTGGCCGAGGGAGCCGGCGTACAGCTTCCGGGCCATGTGGCCAGCATGACTAAGCCGCTTCTGGCGAACCAGAGCAGTGCACGGAAATGCCGTTTACCTTCCCGCCGGAGCAGTACCTATTTATCTACTTGCACTTTGACGTGCTTTCGAACTGCTAGGTGGGCAGGAGCAGGGACCGAGCAACGGGAGCTCGCCCCCATAGCGGGGATTCGAACCGCCGACCTTCTGATCGACACGTCCTAGGCTCTGTGGTTTAACCCACAGCACCACGTTTCCCTAGGAGGGAGTAAATCCCATACAGAGTGAATGAGACTTACTTCAGGTTTTATGTATTGATTTAAGCAATTTAGTATACTGCTTAACTACAGTAGTCTCAAGTTTACAAATATATGGTACAAAAAAATAAAAATACGATTACGTTGCATTAAAGCCACATTTCCCCATCAAAAGCAAATCCCATTGCCTTGAGAAGGTAAGAGCAGCCTGGCTGCTGCATCAGGCCAAAGGATCAGGCTATCTTGTCCAACACCCTCTTCTCACAATGGCCAAACAGATGACACAATGGGCAGCCCCAAAGCAGGGCATGGGTGCAACAGCAAGTCTCCCTGCTTTTGATTCCCAGCATGTTGCCTCCAAGAGAGGAGGGAGAGAATACACAGGCATCCTTTTTTTCTGCTCCATAAATCCTCTCCAAGCCCCTGTAAATGGTGAGAGCTTTGTAGTAGGGATAGTTTGCAGAATGATACAGAAAGCTTCCCAAACTGCATCCAAAAATGCAGATAGGGTAGTTGTGGGATATAAGAGATGTTGGGTGGAGAAATCAGCAAAGGCAGTTCTGCAGATTGCAGCATTAAATAATAATAGAATGATTATTATTACATTATATCCCACCAGTCCTCTGGGGAGCTCAAGATCACATACAGGTAAATTATATTATTTTTATTATTTTATTTTATTTTATTAAATACATACCCTGCCCATCTGGCTGGGTTTTCCCAGCTACTCTGGGCGGCTTCCAACCGAATATTGAAAACAATACAGCGTCAGACATTAAAAACTTCCCTAACAGGGCCGCCTTCAGTTGTCTTTTAAAATTCAAATAGTTGTTTATTGCCTTGACATCTGCTGGGAGGGCATTCCACAGGGCAGGCGCCACTACTGAGAAGGCCCTCTGCCTGGTTCCCTGTAACCTCACTTCTCACAGCGAGGGAACCGCCAGAAGGCCCTGGGTGCCGGACCTCAGTGTCCGAGCTGGATGATGGGGGTACATGGTTCCCCCACAACAGCCCTGTGAGGTAGATTAAGCCAGGTGTGGGGAACCTTTTCCCTTCTAGGTGTTGCTGAACTACAACTCCCATCAGCCCTAGCAGGCATAGCCAATGGTATAGTTCAGCAACACCGGGATGACTAAATGTTCCCCATTTTAGGCTGAGTTGGGATGTGAGCTCCAGTCTCCCAAGTCCTAGTCCAGTACTCTTGAACCACACACTGCGCCACATACAATATATAGTATGAAAGCTGTGTTAGTCTGTTATGATTAAAAACCCAGTGTGGTACAGTGGTAAGAGTGTTGGACCAGGACCAGGAAATAGCAGGGTTCGAATCCCGACTCGGCCATGAAACTCAATGAGTTGGGCCGCTCATTTTCATCTTAACCTACTTCACAGGGTAAATGAGAAGGGGGAGAACCATGAATGCCGCCTTAGCTTGTTGGAGAAAACGGTGGGATATAAATGCAAGAACTAAAGAGAAATGTTTTGGGTAGAACCTTAAGTCTAAATTTTAATAAGCTTTTTTATGGGAATATGAATAAAAACTGATAAAAGTGTCCTTTTGTGGTGGGGGGCATTCAAGGGCTTTCTTTGTGTTAAAGGTAAAGGGACCCCTGACCATTAGGTCCAGTCGTACTGACTCTGGGGTTGTGGCGCTCATCTCGCTTTACTGGCCGAGGGAGCCGGCGTACAGCTTCCGGGTCTTTTGGCCAGCATGACTAAGCAGCTGCTGGCGAACCAGAGCAGCGCACGGAAACGCCATTTACCTTCTCGCCGGAGCGGTACCTATTTATCTACTTGCACTTTGACATGCTTTCAAACTGCTAGGTTGGCAGGAGCTGGGACCAAGCAACAGGCGCTCACCCCATCGCGGGGATTTGAACCGCCGACCTTCTGATCGGCAAGTCCTAGGCTCTGTGGTTTAACCCACAGCGCCACCCACGTCCCTGTTTCTTTGTAGTAATAGCACATAAAAAAAGATGTGGAATAATATGAGCAGCTCTTGCTGGTTCATATTAAAGGTCTGTTTGATGAAGCAGGCTCTAGCCCTTGAAAGATGATGTCATGACTTTGTTAGCCTTTAAGGTGCCACAGCACTCTAACTACAACAGACCAATGTGGCTATTTGGTGGGGTGGAAGGCAGGGAAACCTATCTTCTGGTGGAGCCACAGCCAATGGCGGACAAACTCACCCCAACTGGCAGTAAAAAAGAAATTAGGCATCTGGTCTCTGGCTGAAGGCAGATCTTCACAGTGGCTTCCCCATAGGAATTAGTGATTATCCAGCTCACTCTTACTGCTCAGACCCAGTAAAATCACTGGCTGTTACTAACAAGTCTGTTGACTTCAACTGGTCTCTTCACAGTGGAGCTTAAGGGGTTGTATTCAGTTATTTCTGACAGTGGACAACCAAGAGGCTTCTGGGAAGCTCATGAAGGATATAACTATGGGTAGGCAAACTAAGGCCCGGGGACTGGATCCAGCCTAATTGCCTTCTAAATCTGGCCCGTGGACGGTCCGAGAATCAGCGTGTTTTGACATGATTAGAATATGTCCTTTTATTTAAAATGCATCTCTGGGTTATTTGTGGGGCCTGCCTGGTGTTTTTACATGAGTAGAATGTGTGCTTTTATTTAAAATGCATCTCTGGGTTATTTGAGAGCCAGTGTGGTGTAGTGGTTAAGAGCGGTGGACTCGTAATCTGGTGAACTGGGTTTGCTTCCCCGCTCCTCCACATGCAGCTGCTGGGTGACCTTGGGCCAGTCACACTTCTCTGAAGTCTCTCAGCCTCACTCACCTCACAGGGTGTTTGTTGTGGGGAAGGAAGGGGAAGGAGAATGTTAGCCGCTTTGAGACTCCTTAGGGTAGTGATAAAGCGGGATATCAAATCCAAACTCTTCTTGTGGGGCATAGGGATTTGTTCATCCCCCCCCCCAAAAAAAATATATTCCGGCCCCCCACAAGGTCTGAGGGACAGTGGACCAGCCCCCTGCTGAAAAACTTTGCTGACCCCTGGATATAACCTTCCTGCATTTCAGAGGTTGACTACTGCTGGAAATGGAGTCTCCACTTTTGTTAGTGGGATTACTAGAGTTGACCTGCATGGATTTGCCCAATGGTATTGTAAGCCAGTAGTCGTGAGCCCCATGGCCACAGCATTTTGTATGAAGGAGTTTCATGGATGACCCTGAGTTTCTAAAATTATTTTTCTAACCCTACTATTATTTTAAAGACCTATCATACCCATCTCTTTTTCTAAGCTAAATGCTTTTAGCTTTTCCTCACAGGGACTGTGGGTTTTCCACTCATCCCCTCAATCTTGGGCCGCATTCACACTGTACATTTAAAGGAGTATTGTACCACTTTGAACTATTGTGGCTTCCCCCAAAGAATCCTGGGAACTGGAGTTTCCCCCTCATTCCCCTCACAGTGGTACAATATCCGAAGTTCCCTAGGAAAAGACACTCGTGGTTAATCCACTCTGGAGACTGTCGCTCTCTGTGAGGGGGAATAGCGGTCTCTTAACAACTCTTGACATTCTTGTTGCAAACTGTTTTGATCTTTTCTAGGACATAGCAGTATGCATTTTGATAAATCTGCAAATCTGATCGTGGATGGGGCAACACTCCCCCTGAAAATGCAGGTTCCCAGTCTGGGTATTTTGCTGGATTTGGCCCCGAGCCTGGATGCTCAGATTTATGTGGTAGCCAAAACTGCATTTGCACAGTTAAATTTCATGTGCCAGCTGTGCCCATTCCTGGAGAATTCTCATCTAGCTTAGTTACATCCCATTTGGATTATGGTAACATGCTCTATGTAGGGCTTTATTTGAAGTGCTTGAAAACTCCAACAAACGAAGAACTGCAGGCAAATCCTTGACTGGGGCTGGTTGTAGGGAGCCTTTTACTCCCTTTTTTTGACTTCTCCACTGGCTGTTTCTGGGCTCAATTCAAAGTGTTGGTTATGACCTATAGAATACAGTTTATGCCCAGGCTCTCTGAAGGACCGTATTCTGCCACAGAAACCTGCCCAGGCTCTGAGATCTTTGGGGGAGGCCCTTCTCTCAGCCCTGCCACCCTCACAGGCACATTTGGTGGGAATGTGAAAGGAGGCCTTCCAGATTTGGGGACTTGCTTCCTAGTGAAGCTAGGCTGGCTCCCTCCTTGTTATCCTTCTGCCAGCAGGTGAAAACAATGTTTTATTCTAGTAGGCTTTTGGGAACTGACTTTTTTTTTTAAAAAAAGTAAAGGGCTTCCCATTAGTGCTGTGCTATTTTTACAATGGACGCGGATGGCGCTGTGGGTAAAACCTCAGTGCCTAGGACTTGCCAATCGTATGGTCGGTGGTTTGAATCCCCGCGGTGGGGTGAGCTCCCGTCGTTCGGTCCCAGCTCCTGCCCACCTAGCAGTTCAAAAGCACTCTTAAGTGCAAGTAGATAAATAGGTACCGCTTTATAGCAGGAAGGTAAATGGCGTTTCCGTGTGCTGCGCTGGTGCTGGCTCGCCAGCTACAGCTTTGTCACGCTGGCCACGTGACCCGGAAGTGTCTTCGGACGGCGCCGGCTCACAGCCTCTAGAGCGAGATGAGCACGCAACCCTAGAGTCGGACACGACTGGCCCGTACGGGCAGGGGTACCTTTACCTATTTTTATTATCTCTGTTTTAATAAGTTGTTATTGCATTAATTCTATTACAGTTTAATTACTTTTCAACTTTTATCTGTGTTGTTTCAATTTGTGTAAGCTACACTGAGGCCTGGAAAAGTTGGAATATGAATATAATAATATCCTGAGTGGTCCCAAACTTGGGAGTTAGAAGTTGCTTCCACACATCACTCCTATGCACTCTTTAAAAATAAAATGGAAATTCTAAGCAGGACAGGAAAGGTGACACTTTCTCCTACCCGAGACCCCGCACAGGGGAAAAATAGCCCACATTCAGAGCATATTGTGCAAGAAGGTACTTTTTAATAGCTTCAAGCGGTCTTAACTGCACAGCAGCCAAAATGAGAGAAGGAAAATGGAGAATTTCAACCATGCAGGGGGGAAAAGTGTTGTCTCCATAACGTTCTTGAAATGAAGCCTCTGCTATAAAACTTCACATTCCTGCCACACCAGCTCCCCAGATCCAAAAAATAACCTGGGGCTGCTATGAGGTTAAAAGCCCTCCCATGGCAAACTTGTCCTACCAGGCAGCAGAAAGCAGCTCACAATGTTTCTGTCTCTTTTTCTCCCATGACCAGCCAAGGCCTTTGCTTGTGGCAAACCCATGTCCAAGGCTGAGATTCAGGCACTTTGGTGATGCCTGCCTCCTTCATTATTAAAAAGGCAAATGTCGTTCCAACCCCCTCCCCACCCAGATCTCAAGATTCAGCTTTTTTAATCTTCTTCGGCTTTTTGAGGCCCTTGTCCCTTCGGGGTGCGTCCCTCCCCACGTCAGAGCACGGCTGTCGTTCGGCTTTCCGCTTGGCGGCAACCACTTCCATTGAGTTCCAGATCTCGTCCACCTCCTCCTCCTCCTCTTTCACGTCACTCTGGAGGTCAGCTGAAGGGTCGGCGCCTTCATCCTGGAGAAAGAAGATCAAGGATGTATCTGCACCTTAATCCAGGCTTCCCTAGTGGCATCAGTGGCATGCAATGCACTCCCTGCTGAAATATGAGAGTGCCCATCTGTATTGGCATGCTGCCGGCTTTTAAAGAGGCACCTGTTGACGCAGGCATTCCCGTGATTTCTTGACTCATGTCTCCAGTTACAATAAGTGTGTGGCACCTAACTATGTTCTCAGAGTAGGTCCACTGACACTAATGGGCCCTAATGTTGGTTAATTTAATAGGTGTACTCTCAGTAAGACTAATAGATGATACAACCCATCACATTTGATTGCCTATTTTAGTCAATAGGGTGGAATTAAATGTTGCGCTATTACACAATCTTCCATTTGTGCAAGCATTCAACTTGTCAGACAGAACAATCCCCACACCCTTCTCCTGCTCCGTGCTCAGAGCCTCATGGCAACCAGGAATTATAATACCTCCTCCTCGGTCCCTTTGACTCACCTCCCATTTTTCTCTGCTGGTTAGCAGCAGGCAGTTCAATCGAGATTTCAGATACACCTGTAACCAAACAGAGACATGGTTCAGTTAAACAGCCGAGAGGAGGCCACCAGCTTGACCCATCTTGATATCCTCCAGCCACTGTTGAACTCAAGCTTCATCAGCCCCAGCTGTCATGGCCAATAGCCAGAGATGATGGGAGTTGAGAATCCAAAATCATACCACCCACTAATACTGAATGTTGAGCATTCTGGCTGGCGCTGATGGGAGGTTCCCCCACAATCTATATGCAACCACTAGCAACATTGTCGTGTTGGGCTCCTCCTCACCTTATGCTCCAAGCGCTTGTGCTGGAGGTTGTGCACACGAAGGAAGCGGTCCAGTCCGCACGAGGCCACCAGCGGAAGCACAGGGTGGCACTGGATGGCACGGACACTCCCAGCGAAGCCTTTGAGGCACTTCAGCAACCGCCCTGTCACAGGACGACAACAATGGCTGAGTTACGAGGGCGGTAGGTATGGTGTGGCTACACTACTCAGGTGTGGAATTTGGAATGTAGTGAAGTGTAGCTTGGCGACAGCCTTACAAATTTATTATATAGTAAGATATTGTTGTAAAGGCAGACTTGGAAAAAAAGCCGTGAGGTTTTTCTTTGCGCTTGTGTGGAATTAAACAGGAAATTTTAAGTCTGCTGCACATCGCTGTGGTTCATAGACTATAAGATTCCAAGTACAGGATCCCAAGGGAGGTGATCTTCTACTGCCCATGTTTTTGTTTTGTTTTTTTAATATTTAACGCTGTATTGTTTTTAATACTTGATTGGGAGCCGCCCAGAGTGCCTGGGGAGACTCAGCCAGGTGGGCAGGGTATAAATAATAAATTATTATTATTATTATTATTATTATTATTATTATTATTCCCCACTTGGCCTGCCTTGAGGTACGGAACCATTTTGTAGCCAACAGAATAGGCCTCACAGAACAAGGGTGTGTGTAGTTTCAGAGTGAGAGTGTCTGCAACCCCAGCTGGAAAATGTGACCACAAAGGCTGGCAACAACCTCTGACTAAAAAACAGAGGAGGAGAACTTTGCCTGGCCAAATGCTGCTGTCTGCAACTTGCTTTAAAGAACCTTCCCGTCACTAGAGAGTTGCCACTCCAGCTGTACATCAAAATCTCCTTTTGCCCTCTGTTTTTAGCCCACCTTGCTCCTCTACAACTCTCTTTCCAGATTCTCCTCAGATCCAAAACCCCCTCCCCACTCCATCATCCTGGCTCTTACTTACCTTGCCGTAAATCAATTACTGCCACATCCCCACGCGAGCTGCCCACAACAACAGCACTGTAAGTGAAAAAAGGAGGAATTATATATTTCCAATTTTGCAACAGGACAGCATCCATGTAGGCCCTTAGCTGTGAGCAGCCAAGGACACTGCAGGCTGGGGATTGTATCCAGAGCTTGAAAAGTTCATTTTTTAAAAAGGAACTAGTTGCAGTTCACATTTGTCCCTTTACAATATGAAATAATTCCGCTCACATTCAGTCCCAGTTCACAAAAATAATGCTCAGCAATTTTTTCCAGCATTCAGAATGTTACAAGCTGCTATGCTAAAGTATTAAATATACTTAAGAAGACTAACAAAAACAACCACCACCACATGGAGGAATGTGAATGATTTAGCTTATCTACCCAAACAATTATGATCTTTAAACTTAAAATGCCCAAGGAATCTATGAAGTAGAACAGCACATGTAATAGAATGAACTTGAAGATGATCTGGAAATCGTTCCAAGTTCCACCCTGAAACAAACTTCATTCACATTTAATTCACCTGGCAATTATGGGAACTGCCTTCAGTTGTAAGGGGGAGATCTTTGAATTAATTCATTGAAGTTTGTTAAACCAAACTCATTCATTCCAAGCACTGGGGAGAAGAGAAACTCACTTTGCGTCAGGGGTCAGGGAGAGGGCAGTGAGCGGGTACTCCCCAAAGTTGGCTTCCAACACAGGGCGCCGCTGTGGGGAGCTGGGGTCATAGAGCCGGACCTGGAGGCAGAAGAAGACCAAGAGGATGAAGAACAGAAGTCTTCATCCTCAGATGAAAGACCCAACAGCAGCAGCAACCACCCTATAACACTTCCAAATGCAGTGATGGAGAACCTTTTCCAGCCCTTCTGGACAATGTTCCGAGGGACACATGGAAGCACTGTGCAAACTTTGGTTAGGATATCTCAAGAGATGTCCAAATACATAGAGAACAAATGCCTAACTTTCTGAAATATGTGGTGGTGATATCTGTCTTCCCCAGCTTCTACCTGGTGGTGTCCAGTGCAGGTAACAATTTTCTCTGATCCAGGCAGGAACTGCATGTCCCGGTCCCAGATAGGCACCCTCAGGTCAAGCCAGTCGTTCCGCACCTGTTGACAAGAGGGCAAGGCATGGTGTGAACGAAGGCAAGAGTGTGCCATTCTCCAATACATGACACATCCTGAAGAACCTGAAAAGGAAAAATATCTTTCCTGAACTGCACTATGGAATCTGCTTGGATGGCCTTTACAGAGGATTGGACAAATTCATGGAAGAAAGGCTCTCTATGGATTCTAGCCATGTTGTTCTCCTACCACAGCTGGAGGCAAGATGTGCCTCTGAATGGCAGCTGGGGAGAGCTGCTGTTGTGCTCAGGTCCAGCTTTTGGTTGGCCACTACAGGCACAGGATGATGGACCAGATGCGTCTTTGGCCTGATCCAGCAGGGCTCTTCTTAGGCCCTTATCCGTGCACTAATACAGGAGAAAGGAGCCCAGGCTGTTTACACAGTATAGCAAACTCACATTTTTGGCTCGGAAGACGGGCTCCTGCGGTTGGTGGAGGTCCCACACCTTGAGGCAGTTCTCCTTCCCGCCTGTGGCCACACGGTGAGGCTGTTCCGGGTTCTGGCGCATGCGGCACACGCCAGGGCCCAGCTGGACCTCCAGCTGCAATGCAAGAGATAGAGCTGGTGGTGGAGGTGTACAAAGCCAAGTCAAACACACGTGGACTCTCCTTCCTTGGAGGTTTCTAAGCAGAGGCTGGATGGCCATCTGCCCTGGATGCTTTAGTTGAGATTCCTGCATTGCAGGGGGTTGGACTAGATGGCCCTTGGGTCCCTTCCAACTCAATGATTCTATGGTTCTGTATGTAGACAGGCTACCTAACATGAGGACCTGCCGGATGCAGGTTCATAAACCTCAGCTAAGTAGCTATGACTGGCCTTGGGGAAGACGCTTTCATTCTTAGTTCCTCCCCAAAATATGCAACATTGAAGAGGGTGGCGAGAAATCCACTTTTGCTGCAAGGATGGATAAAGCAACAATTATGTTGTAGGGTTTCGGTTTGCTTTTTTAAAAAAAATGTTGTCATTTTACAGTAGCTTTGTGCAAAAGGTGCAGTTCCACAGGAGTATAGTCATAGGTTGAAACCAATTAAGTTCTATTCAGTGGAGTCCCACTCAGATGGGTTAAACCACAGAGCCTAGGACTTGCCGATCAGAAGGTTGACGGTTCGAATCCCTGCGATGGGGTGAGCTCCCGTTGCTCGGTCCCTGCTCCTGCCAACCTAGCAGTTCGAAAGCAGGTCAAAGTGCAAGTAGATAAATAGGTACCACTCCAGCGGGAAGGTAAACAGCATTTCTGTGCGCTTAGTCATGCTGGCCACATGACCCGGAAGCTGTACGCCAGCTCCCTTGGCCAGTAAAGCGAGATGAGCGCCGCAACCCCAGAGTCGGCCACGACTGGACCTAATGGTCAGGGGTCCCTTTACCTTTCAAGCTCATTAGCTTCAATGGGTCTACCCTGAGTAGAACAAGTATGGGATACAATCTGCAGAATTTAACTTCCTGAACATATCAGCTCTTTCAGCAAACAAAACCCAACAATTTTCTAGCACTTAAGACTGCAAAGATATTTAGAAAAATTAAAAACACACAATAAAAAGCGTTGTGGCTCCTTAAAAGGCTATTGTGTGGCCTGGAAACCATCTCTCCCCCCCTTCCCCCCTCCCTTAGACACCAAGATAGGACTCACATTTTCCGACGAAGCATCCCGCCAGACCTTCAGCAAACCAGACTGTACACAGGTGATAAGGGAACTGTAGGAATTGGTTGAAGAATGAAAAGGGAAGAGAGATAAGAGGGGAGGGAGGTAGAGAGAAATTAATTTACCATACATGTGGAGAATGCATAAGACGAGCTAGTAGCAATTCTTTCCAAGGAAGAAATAAACCCACAAAGCCTTACCTCCTACAACTCAGTGAAAAGAACACACATTTGTGTGCTGAACAGCCAATGTTCAATCAGGAAGGGGGCTTGAAGTCACAACCGATCAGCCAACGGGCATCACTCAGGACTTCCAAGTGGAAGCAATCTCTGGGGCCTGCTGGGTGCCAAACTTAAAAGCTTCTGAATTTGAACCAAGCTGGCACAGATTAAGGTTCCTGATTGTTCCTTTATAGCTACATCTTTATCTGCCTCACACCTGGGGCAGGTGGCTGTGGCTAGGGGAAAATTGGTCTTACAAGCCAATTAGGACCCCTGAGGTTTAGGCCCCAAAATACCTGAAAGATTGCTTCCTTCACTACAGATCTTCTCAGGTGCTGAGACTGGCACAGAGGGTACTTTTGTTAGTTCTACCTCAGACGTTCGCTGTGCGTATGTGTGTGGCAGCCCAAGAGAGTGCATTCTAAAGTACAAACACCCAAGGATCATCCCTGCTGAATCCATGGGCGTCATCTCAAGTGACATGAAGCCTGTCCTTTCCCTGAGGTAGATGAAGGCTAAGGATTTGAAGGGATTCAGACTTACTTGTCAAGCACAGCCAAGCCACAAAAGGGTCCCTCGCCTCCTAGACAGTCTCGTGACTCAGTAAACTTGCCCTTCTCAGTACTGAACAATCTGACTGATCCATCAAGGCATCCCACAAAGATCTGGGAAGAAACAAAAGGAAAGAAAACAGAAACTATTAAGAAACAAACGTGCACCTCCCTGGCTGCATTCTTTCAGAGAGGCGACTGCACCTCAGTGAGAGAATGTATGCAAAAATAAGTTCCAGGTTCAAACCTCTGCCATCACCAGTTACAATGCCCTCCAATGCAGGGGATAGGAAAAGCTTTTGGAGAGACGCTGCCAGTCACAAAAGACAATACAAGAAAGACTCTGTAAAGGCTACCCTTGGGCCTGTTCCGGAGGCTCTGGGTGGTGCAAAACACTGCAGCTAGACTGCTGGTGGTGACAGACTATCGCTAGCACATAACTCCAGTGCCCAAATGCTTGCACTGGCTGCCCACATGACTCTTGGTCAGGTTCAACGTTCTTGTACTGATCTTGTACAACTTGAGTCCAGGATACTTCAGGCACTGCAAGATCCCTGCTCAAACTCTGAGGTCTTCAGGAGAGTTTCTGTTGGTATTCCCCCATGGCTTAGATGCATAGATCTTATGCACAAGGAGCTGTGAGGGAGGCTTGTCTTTCATTATACATCTTTAGGCTTCAGGTGAAAATATTTCCCTTTAGCTGGGCCTTTGGCTGATTAATATTCTACACCCTTTTAAATGGGTTTGTGGGAAGGTTGTGTGGTTTTTTTGACAATACTAAGCTAGAGGGACCAACAGCCCAACCCACTATAAGGCAGCTTCCCATACAATGAGGTATCCCCAGCATCCAGTCCCCTAAACTCTGCCAGCTGCATTAGGAGTTGGCAACCCCATTACCTCAGACTCGTAGGGATCGCCCCAACACATGGCAGTAACAGCTTCATGTCGACTGAGCACCGCATCTCCTGACTTATAGTTTGTGGCCTGTTTCTTCTGCAGGTTGATCCCTAGAAAGAGGAGAAAAGAGAAAGAAGGGGATATTATTGGGAAGGGGGAAAAGAGAAACAGGTCGATGGCATACTCTCCCTGTGTCACTAACCACCAGGAAAGGGGAAGCTGAGGGGCTAGTGGACTTCTATCTGCTCCTTGATTTTCTAATCTAGCTCCCTCCTGCTAAGTCTTATGACGCAGGTTTGGCAACTTCTCAACCATTCCTGGTACTGTGACCTTTTACATGGACTTGATCTACACCAGGGGTGACTAACCTATGGCCCTCCAAATGTTGCTGAACTACAACTCCCACCAGTCCCAACCAATAATTATGTAACGGAATCCCCACTTTACACGATTTAGCTGATCATGCCCCTTTCAAAGGCACAGCAACAGCATCCAGCTACTAGACTGGTAAGTGATGGGTATTTATGTAAAAGCCTTTTGCAGCATTCCCCTCCCACATAAGACTCACTCTATATCTCCTCTGGCCTTTGTGTCTAGAGACCTTATTCACAGTGTCCCTATCTCCCCCTACCCATTAAGAGCATACCATGAACTGGGCTGGACCTAACCAACAGTGCACCTGTTCCAGGATCACAGTTTCAACATTGGCGAACCTTGATGCCTCCACGAAGTTCACAAGCAGGGCATGAAGGCAACCACCCTCCCCTGTCGCTTGTCCTCAGCAAATTCCGAGGTATACTGCCTCGAGGGCTGGAGGTTCCACTGAGCCACTATGACTAATGCCTATTGAATATCCTAGCCTCTTCTGTTCATTTGCTTATCCCACTTTTTCCGCCCTCCAAACAAGCATTCATTGTCTACACATAAGCTCCCCGCCCAAGAAACCATCCTCTCTGCCCCATCACCTTCCCTTCTTTCACATGTACTACCTATAATGTACTTCCTTCAAAACGTGCCTCAGAAAGGGGGGAGGCACTCTGTACATGCTCAGAAGCCCAAAGCACCATAACTTGTTGTAAGGGTGCGGGCAACCTCACCCCCCTCCTACCACTAGGAACAGCTCTCCGTTTCTCCAGCGTCGCTGAATAATAGACATCCCACCCCAAGTAGCGGTCGAGCCCCGTACCCTCCATTACCTTTCAGGATGCCCGTCTCGGACCCCACCCACACGTGGTTACCCCGCGCCGGAGACGCCATTTCTACTGTCGCTCCGCCTCTGGACTTCCCGAGGCTCGTCCTGCCCCGAAATCCCTGTTGAGCCGGACGTTTTAGAGTGTGACACCGGAAGAGAATGTTACTAAGGCCCCGCGCTGATTCGCCAGCGCGGCTTCCTCGGTGTTGCACTCTTAGCAATCCCATTGGTACGCCGTTCCCCTTTCCTGGTGGTCCCTTTGTTTTCCTGATAGCGAAGGGACGGGGCTGTTTATGGACCTTCTTCCTACATAGACCCCACTGAGTGCGCTTCAGCTGGGGAAGGGGACTATTTTGCGGGCAAATAGAGCTCCAAAATGGGGATAGGGTCAGGCGAGCCCTGCAGGAATAACTGTACAGGAAACCAGTGTGGTGCTTAATAATAATAATAATAATAATACAGTGGTACCTCAGGTTACAGACGCTCCAGGTTACAGATGCTTCAGGTTACAGACACCGCTAACCCAGAAATAGTACCTCGGGTTAAGAACTTTGCTTCAGGATGAGAACAGAAATCGTGCTCCGGCGGCGCAGCAGCAGTGGGAGGCCCCATTAGATAAAGTGGTAACTCAGGTTAAGAACAGTTTCAGGTTAAGAATGGACCTCCAGAACGAATTAAGTTCTTAACCCGAGGTACCACTGTAATAATAATAATAATAATAATAATAATAATAATAATAATATATTTATACCCCGCCGATCTGGCTGGGTTTCCCCAGCCACTCTGAGCGGCTTCCAACAAAAGATTAAAAATACATTAAAATATCAGTAATTAAAAACCCCTAAACAGGGTTGCCTTCAGATTCCTTCTAAGCGCCAGATAGTTGTTAATTTCTTTCACATCTGATGGGAGGGTGTTGCACAGAATGAGTGCCATTACCAAGAAGGGGCTAGACTAGAGTGTCGAACCAGGACTTTGGAGACCAGAGTCTGAATCTGCACTCAGCCCTCACTGAGGTGACATTGGATACCAAAATAATGCAGCCTGGTGTCAATAGGCAGGGAGTTCCACAGTATAGCTGCTAAAAGATCAATTGCTTCCAAGTGTGGAAAACATATATGTGGCAACTTTACAGTGCCAGTTCCGCAGATCAAACAGTCAAGCGGGCATATATGAAGTAAGGTGATCCTGCTACTAAACTGGTCCCACGCTGCTAGTAGTATTATATAATGATAGTAACTCCTTGGTCCTTAGCAGATGGGGAATCTGTGCAAATCTCTGAGCAGAGATATTATATGCAGGCAGGGTCCCACTCCTGTCTGCAACCTTGCTGCAACATGCTGCACTAACTGCAGCTTCCGAATGTACCGCAGAGAAAGCCTTGCATACAGTACATTACAGTAACCTAACATTGAAGTCATCAGTGCCTGAATTACAATGGTCATGCTCTCCTAGTCCAGGAATGCCTGTAATTGTCGCACCAGTAGCAACTGGTAAAAGGTGCTTCTAGCCACTGAGGTTGTCTGGGCCTCTAGTGCCAATGCTAGATCCAGAGGCACAATTAGATTGCATACCCACCCTTTCAGGGGGAGTGCAACCCCATCCAGGGAAGGCAACTGACCAGTTTCTCTGGCATGGCAACAACTCATCCACGGTGTGTTTGCCTTCGCAGGATTCAAGTTCATCACATTCTTACTCGGAGATCTACCGTCAAAGGGGAGAGAGCTGTATCATTATTTATGATGATGATGTTTTATTAGATTTGTAACCCACCTTTAGATTCAAAAATTCCCAGGACAGTAAACTACAGTCCATTAAAATACATCAATATATAAAAATCACAAAACCAAGAACATTATAAAACAGAAATTCCAACAGCAGAAAACATCAGTCATCCCCATAGCTTGAAGAAAAAGATACATCTTAACTTTACATCTGTAAGTATTTAGTGTGCGGTACAGACATCCAGGCGGTGCCACGGGAGAGAGAAACCTGCTTCACATTGTCTTACTGTAGGAAGAAGCCTTATACTGAATTAGGTCATTGGTCCATCTAGCTCAGTATTGCATACACTGACTGACAGTGGCTCTCCAGGGGTTTAGGTGGAGGGTATTCCCAGCCCTACCTGGAGATACCAGAAATTGAATCTGGGACCTTCTGCATGCAAAGCAGATGTTCCAGCAATGAGCTATGGCCTTTCCTTCAGACTACAGCTGCTGTTAGTTCAGCAGCCTCCATTCCCACTTGCTTCTGGTGCCCACAGCACATCACTTGCTGGATGGCAGTGTGAATGAAGCATATTTAAGGTAGTTGTGTCAGCAAGTTTAAGCATACCACGTGGACCTGGAGCTCTGCTAGAGCCATTTACCCCGCTCTGGCACCCAGCTGAGCCCCTTAAGTTGCAACAGTTGCAACCTGGGAGTAGTGACACTTTGCATACTATAGATGTATATCCCTACTCGTTAGCTTATACCAATGGTCACCAGTCATTTTAGACCCATGTGGACACCACCCACTCTGGTCACTTTTCTCTATCCCACCCAAGACAGATCGTGCACAGAGACAGTCTTTGCTTTGCTGAGGGATCTGGGGGAAGCTGGAGCCAGTAGTATTCATCTGAGTTTTGGAAAGCACGTAGAGCTGAAAGAGGAAGCAGGAAAGAGCATCATTCTTCCAACTTCCTCCTTCAGCTCTTTGTACATTTCAAAGGAGAAAAAGATAGCCACCCTCTTGACAAGGGGGGCAAAGAGACTGAGCGTGGGCTCAGAGGCTTTGTGAGCCTCGGAGGAAGATATGAAAATGCATCATTGCACCCATATGTACCATGCTGGAGACTCTTGGTTGATACTTTGTTTCCTTCGACGTTCCCTTTAGCATATACGAATATAGATATATATTAAGATCTACTTCCGTTGTTTGACGTAACTTTGACACTGCCAAGCAGAAATGAACACTGAAGTAAAGTTTGTCAGGAAACTACCTCCGACGTGCTAATGGCAGAACTGGAGTGTGTGTTTGTGCGTATATCAGTCTGTGCGCCCTTTCCCTCACACCCTCAAGTCCCAACAGTTGCTAGGCATCATACTCCGCCGTGGAGCGAGCCCATCCCGGTTCCTGTTGCCTAGCCATCCGGCCTGGGCACGCTGCGCCACAAAGTGGCCAAGAAGGGCGGGCAACGCAAGGCCCCACAGGCATCATCTTCCGGACAGACAGCCTTGACGCACATCTTGGCCTCCTGGCCTCCCTCGGCGCTGAGGAAGGGCTCGGTCACGTCGAAGCGGACACCGCAGGCTTCCCTGCTCAAGAGTGCACGTCGGTTCCCTTGGCGGGCTCGCAGGTACTGGCGTAGGGAGGGAGGGGTGGTGAGGAGGAGCCTGTAGGGAAGTGGCTGGCCTCCCCCTGGGGGCTGCTCCAGGTTCAGGAGGACAAAGGCTTTGGTGAGTCTCTCTCCCTTCTGGCAGCGGAGATGCAGCATCCAGCAAAATTCGTAGTCCTCACCTGTTAAAGAGAAGGAAGGGGGGCCATTGTTAGCATCCCTCCAGAAAAATAGGCCTCAGCATCCTTTACCAGTTGAAGGAGCGTGTCAGTGACCATGAGGTGCTTCTGGGAACAACATTTGCCCAGGTCTTTCAACCTGTGCCTGTGATTGTAATTCATGTGATTGTACAGTGGTACCTCGGGTTAACTACTTAATTGGTTCCGGAGGTCTGTTCTTAACCTGGAACTGTTCTTAACCTGAAGCACCACTTTAGCTAATGGGGCCTCCTGCTGCTGCCGCACCACCAGAGCCCGATTTCTGTTCTCATCCTGAAGCAAAGTTCTTAACCTGATGCACTATTTTTTGGGTTAGCAGAGTCTGTAACCTGAAGCGTATGTAACCTGAAGTGTATGTAACCCAAGGTACCACTGTACTTTGTTTTAAACAGTTTTGAATATTGAATTTTAAGTTGCAGTAACCTTCCCTGGTGTCTTCAGGTGAAGGGGTGGATATGAAATCAAATAAATGAACAGCAGCAATCTAGGCAGAGCCCTACTACATAGAACCACGTCGGTCATCTAGTCCAACCCCTTGCAATGCAGGAATTTTTTGCCCAATGTGGGACTTGAACCCACGACCCTGGATCAGACCAAAGTTTCATCGAGTCCAGCATCCTTTTCTCACAGTGGCCAACTGGATGCCCCAGTGGGAAGCAGGACTTGGGTGCAACAATGCTCTCGCTGCTAGCAAGTCCCAGCAGCTGGTATTCAGGGTCCTGCAGGATTAGGCCCCAATCTCACAGGTACGTTTGGGAAGCCCACTAGCAGGGCTTGAGTGCAAGAATGTTTTCCCTCCCTGTGATTCCCATCAACTGGTAACCACGGGCAAATTGCCTCAAATCAGATTGCCAACACTTCTCTCCTCCTGGGCCAGAGTCCATCAGGGCAGTAGCTGTCAGGCAGAGGAGCAAGATAGCAAAGCCTCTTTAAGACAGGCCTGCAAACATATATTTTTAAAATAACCCACAAACCCTGCACAGTTCAATGGCTATATAGTTTGGACTTCCAGGTCCTTCATCTTAACAGCTGCTCTGTTTTTTGCAAAACCAGAAGGCAGCAAAAGTGGGAGAGCATCTGCTTTGCATGCAGAAGGTCCCAGGTTCAATCTGTATCACTTCCGGATAGTGCTGAGAGAGAACCCTGTTCAAAACCCTGGAGGTACTGCAGCCAGTCTGTGTAGACTGTACTGAGAAAGCCAGGCCAATGGTCTGATTCAGTATAAAGCATCTTCCTGTGTCTTCTTGCTTACAAAACAGTCCCCATGCACTACCTTGGCTATCCTTACAACAACCCTGTAAAGTAGGCCCATATTAGCTCCATATTGCATGTAGTGGGAAGGGTAAAGCCTACCTATGCCCCCCCCCCCCATCAGCACTTGCACCTGGACAGCAGATGGAGGAGGTACACAGACTGATCTCCATCTTCCTCTCTATGGCTGTGAACACACCATACATTTAAGGCACATTTAAAGTATTTGACATTCCCCCCAAAGAATCCTGGGAACTGTAGTTTACACAATTCCTAGCACCCTTAACAAACTACTACTGTTCCCAGGGGAAGAGAAACCACGTGTACACAGCCGGAAAAAAAGCAGCATGGTATTCAAAGTACTGTAAACGCAACTCCCCATTTACGCAAGGGGTTACGTATCAAGGCACCACACAATTAAGTGAAATTGCGTGTGTTGGGAACACCCTTGAAAGCCTGAAAACACCCTCAAAACTTCCTTGCTCAAACACCCACTCTCCACAGGCCTCAATGGTCGGTGCAAAGGCTCCTGGGATTACACTTGCAAAGGCTTATGGGATTGCTAGGCGCTGTTTTCGTGCCATTTTCGTGCTCTTTCAACAGCCATTCTCCACCCCACCCCCCTTGCATGCCACTTCTAGGTTCTTGGCGATGCGCATGTGTGCGGTCGTGCACATATTGAACGCATGTAAAATGGTTGTCGCCAGTGCTATTTTTCCTAGAAAAAGAGGTGCTGGAACTCACCACAAACACCTCCCTCGTTCTCTTAGAATGGCAATGGCGCCAACTGAGTTCTGGCAAGTTCCTGCTAGGAAAAAAGCCCTGGTTGTTTCCGATAATTATTTACACCTTTGCATTTCAACGTATAAATCAATGCACACAAATATTATGGAAATCAGCAACCTTTTCCCCGCAATATATTTTTTCGGGGGGTGGGTGGGATGCAAAAGTGACCCCCTGCCTCTTCCCCCGCCCTCCCCACAGCACTCGGAGGCCTTGCAGCTCCTGTGACGCCCAGCAGCTGCAAGTGGAGCAGGAAAGCCACCCTGGGGTGGAGCCTGTGGAGCCCTCCCTGCTGCCGCTCGATTGGCTACGCAGCTGGGATTCCAAGGCAGGCATGGCAGCTTCACTTTGGGTGGCCGTCCACCTCCCTTACCTTCCCTGCCTTCGTTGAGCTTCAAGGAGACGGAGCTCTTGGCGCCAACCATCCCGAACATCGCTTGCGCAGCACACTGCAGCATGCATGTGCTGAACCTGGGCGCCACGTGCGGCTCTCCTGACGGTGCTTCCGGGTTGTCTTCCTGAGGGCAGGGTGCGTCCGGGACCTCTGACTCAGGCACGTTGCCTGCTGTGCGGTTGGGAGCAGTTGCGGCAGCCAGTATCAGAGCCAAAACCAGCCATTGATGACCCATCGCACGCTTCAGGGGGGCCGAGGCCTGCTGTGGGTTGGTGCCAGGACCAAGGTTCCCGCTGCCGAGAGACAGAGAAGAAGGGGGCAGGCTAACGAGGGGCTGGATCCGGCAGCATGCCTGGACTTGCTGCCGGAGGCTGTGTGGATTCCTTCGCCCCTGCGAAGCTGCTGGGTGGGTGCCCAGAATAACAACTGCCAAGGGACGCTTTTAGAAGAGGCCTTGGAATGCCAGAGGCCGGGGCGAGGTCTGGATTTGCCGCCGAAGCCTGAGCGGCTTCCTTTGCCCTGCTGATCTCTGGGACGGTGCCCAGAACAACAACTCGGGAGGCATGTTTCTTGATGAAGGCCTTGAGGAGCCAGACAGGGTGATAAAGAATCGACCTTGCATGCAAGAAGGCAGAGGCGTCTGCCTGCAGCGCAGAGTTAAACTGTGTGACTCATTCCTGATGGACACCAAATTCATTGAGAAGAGGGGGCTATCAGTATCTACTAGCCACAATGGTTGTGCTTTGCCCCACAGTAATACAGTAATACTTCTGAAAACCACTTGCTGGAAACCACAGGAAGGGAAGAGCGCTCTTTTGCTTGGGTTTCCCGCAGGCATATGGTCAGTCACTGTGAGAACAGGATGCTGGACTAGATGGGTCCTAGGCCGGATCCAACAGGCTTTCGTCATGTTCTTAAGGGCTGGAAATGTCCCATGTGAAACCAAGCAGATTTCTGGCATGCATGTGAATCCCTGGCACATCCAGGTAGCACTGTGAAATATTTCATGTCTGAAACTCAGGAGAGCTGCTGCCAGTCAGTGTAGTAAAACCAGAATAATTTCTGATTCTTTTTAATTATGGTGCTGGAGGAGACTCTTGAGAGTCCCATGGACTGCAAGAAGATCCAACCTCTCCATTCTGAAGGAAATCAGCCCTGAGTGCTTACTGGAAGGACAGATCCTGAAGCTGAGGCTCCAATACTTTGGCCACCTCATGAGAAGAGAAGACTCCCTGGAAAAGACCCTGATGTTGGGAAAGATGGAGGGCACAAGGAGAAGGGGATGACAGAGGATGAGATGGTGGGACTGTGTTCTCGAAGCTTCGAACATGAGTCTGACCAAACTGTGGGAGGCAGTGGAAGACAGGAGTGCCTGACGTGCTCTGGTCCAGGGGGTCACGAAGAGTCAGATATGACTAAACAACAAATCCCAAGCAGGGATGTCTGGCAAATGATTCTCACCAGATCCCATTGCTACATACAGTGGTACCTCGAGTTTCAAACACTTTGGGTTACAGACTCCACTAGCCCAGTACCTCAGGTTAAGAACTTTACCTCAGGATGAGAACAGAAATTGTGCGGTTGTGGCGCAGGGCCCCAATAGCTAAAGTGGTATCTCAGGTTAAGAACAGTTTCAGGTTAAGAACGGACCTCCGGAACGAATTAAGTTTGTAACCAGAAGTACCATTGTAATTTGCAAGTCACAACATCTGGCACCCAAAGCCAGCCAAGTGACTTTGTGAAAACCCCACAAACACTCTCCCTTGCTCTGTCAGTAATAATACAATTAGCAACAAACTACAAACAGTATATGATTTTTGTTGTTGTTGCTGCTGCTGCCTTTTCACCCCAAATCTGCTGCAGGCCTTGCTGTTCATCCGCATGACTCAGTGGCAAAAAGACAGAATAAACATCTTTTATGCGGTCCTTTTCAGCACAGAAAGGAGATAGGGAACCTCAACCCAGACCCAGACATGACGCCTTGGGACTCATTATCAGGTCTTATCCCTCCCCCAGTGGTACACGCTCTTCTCAAGCCACAACCCTCCCTGGCCCTGCTTCCCACCTTCCTGTTTTTGTTGGGCTGACCTCGAACTCTGATCATGCTTTCGCTTGGCTAGAAGGATAGTGTGTGTAGAGAGCTTATTTTGCAGACGTAAATTACCAGAGACGGGCTGGATGCCAGGCGTGCCAACTCAAGGGGGCTGAGGTGTCTTCAGCCCCCTCAGTATTTGTTGGAAGGGGGCCAGGCCCCTCAGTGTTGAGGGAGCCGGTGTGGTACAGTTTCAGCGGCTGGTTCCTCCAGAGTGCTCACACATACACCAGCCCCCCTTCAATCTTGGAGGCAACTTGGCACGTTTGTTGGATGCAAAGGACTGGGGAAGGCTCAGTGGCCAGGGAGTAGTGGTCAGAGGTAGAAGACTGAGAAGTGGTGTCAGGAGGTAATAGGGCTTAGTGAGCTGGGAGTCTGCAGCAGAAAAGAAATCAAATCAGGGCAGAAGCTGAAGCAGGGAGACCAAAAAGCAGAGATGAGTGAGACCTGATACTGTCAATGACTCCATGAAATCAACTTGACATTTCTTGATACCCACTGGGCTGATGTGACAGCCACCAGCAAGAGCCTTCTAGCTTAAGTACAGTGGTACCTCTGGTTATGTACTTAATTCGTTCCGGAGATTCATTCCTAACCTAAAACTGTTCTTAACCTGAAGCACTTTTGCTAATGGGGCCTCCCGCTGCTGCCGCACTGCAGCGTCACAATTTCTGTTCTCATCCTGAAACAAAGCTCTTAACCTGAGGTACTATTTCTGGGTTAGCGGAGTCTGTAACCTGAAGCGTATGTCACCCGAGGTACCACTGTAACTTCAGCAGCTCAAAGGCTTATGCACGAGAACCAGGTTTATGTATCGCCCAGCCTCCAAATGCATCGTACAGACCTGAGGTTAGAAGAAAAATTTATCGAAGTCCATATAGTCCCTTGGGAAGGTCTCTTACTGGTCAGAGAGAAGCAGGCCAACCAGAGTATTGTATATGGAAGCAAGGCAGCTGCTAAGCCTGATCTTTATGAATAGGATGTAATACTTTTTTTTAAAGCACCTTTTGATCCACAGGCTATTTCACTGCAGTCGAACAAGAGCATGCCATATATCAGAAATAAGTCATAGAAAGGACGTACACCAGTTTTACAGGGAAGTTTCACAGCTTAAAGGTAAGTCATTGACACTTCCTTAGGCAAAATAAAAAAAAATTGTCCAGTAGCATCTTAGAGACCAACTAAGTTTGTTCTAGGTATAAGCTTTCGTGTGCATGCACACTTCTTCAGATACACTGAAATGGAGGTTATGCAGGCATGAATGATTTTCTGTCGCCCCAAAATTTCTTCCTGCCAGTTCCTGTTGTTTGCTTACATCTATCCTGATCTCAATAACATGCTAACAATTACTTGCTGTCCTTTGCAGGAACAAGTGGTGGGGAACATACTTAGAATTGTCTCAAGAGGCTAAAGCTTGTCAACAAATATGGGTGTATGGAAACAACTTGACAGCTTATGAGCGCTCATCATCCACTGAATTGAGTGGCTTGACATTGTGAATTGGTGTTATTCATTATAGATGCAGTAGATGGCACTGTGTAGCTGTCAGGAGTTCCCTTGGCTTGTAGAAGGAAAATAAACCTTTTACCAGATTAACTTTATACCTACCGGTAAGTATTAATTATCATACCCAGCTCTCCCTCCATCACGTTGCTGTAAACAAAAATTGCCCTTTTCCCTTATGGGGTATCCAGGAGCCCATATAGAGTCCTTACATAGGTTCCCTATTGGTAGGAGAGAATAACAGAGGCCAACCAGAGAATATTGAAAAGCAAAGCAGCTAGTAAGCTTGATATTTATTCATCTGTTGCAACAGGGTGCTCCCCTCACCCGCAGGAGAAGGAACCCAGAAAAATGGCACGCAAGGCCTTATAAAGACTTTTGAAATTGCCACCCTGTAGATCAAGACCACCCCCAGAAACATCATACATACATACATCACAGAAGGGGTGTAACCTAAGACCACCCCTCAGATAAAAAGGTAAAGGTACCCCTGCCCGTACGGGCCAGTCTTGCCAGACTCTAGGGTTGTGCGCTCATCTCACTCTAAAGGCCAGGAGCCAGCGCTGTCTGCAGCCACTTCTGGGTCAAACTGCATCTAGCGAGCCCTATTTATCTACTTGCACCCGAGGGTGCTTTCGAACTGCTAGGTTGGCAGGCGCTGGGACCAAGCGGCGGGAGCGCACACCTCCGCAGGGATTCGAACCACCGACCTTTCGATCAGCAAGTCCTAGGTGCTGAGGCTTAAACCCACAGCGCCATCCACGTCCCAACCCTCAGAAACATCACACCTATATCACAGAAAAAATAAATGTTGTTTATCTCCTGTCTGGCATGTTACTTGATTGGATTTCCTGGGTAGCCTGGCCAGTCTTTTGTAATATTTAGTTCCTGGGCCAGGTCTCAGGCTCACACCCTATTCATATCTTAAATGTGTCCTTAAGACACATTTGTGAAGGAAAAGACAATGGGGAGTCTTTTCCAGTTTGACCTTGCAGAGAAAACATTTGCTCAGTTTAGAAATCAAAATGGTTCCAGGTTGGCCTTCCTTGGTTGGTACACTTATGAGCATTGCCATATATCCAAGACCATAAAATTCCTATCACAACGTTTGCAAAGAGTGCCAATTTCAGGAAAATACATATGAAGAAACAAGGCAAGTTCTGCCATTTGCAAGTTACTGGAATGGATACTGAAGAGCCCCATATACTGTGGTGTAAAGAAATATCCACTCAACTTTGCTACAGACAACCCTTCACCCACGACTCAGAAAAAAACACACAAAAGGCAACGTGTAACACATATGTAATTTATTCAGTACTGCCCACAATGCATTTCTATGAAATTAAGTTTTTGCCTAAAAAGCAAAGCAGTTTACAAATTGATTACACACAAATTGAAAGCCACCACAAAGCATAAAGTAATAAGCTACATATGTTTTTCAGGAAACTGTCATTTTGCAGCTGTGCGATGTGTTCACATTGTATTGTAATAGCCATTGGCTACAAACAATAACACGGGATTGATTGCTTTAGCACTTGGGGCGGGGCGGGGCGGAATCAATTGAGAGCACTGACAGCTTGCTGATCATCTTGAGAGCAGTCTCCAGCAATTGTGCATACCTGTGTATGAAGGGGAGTGGGTTCAGGAGGGAGAAAGAAAACAAAGATAGCAAAGATGAGTTACTATAGGTGACAAATCAAAACCATACACAACCACTGTGCTTGTCCTCCCACGAATCCCATCAGACAGCTCCTTCTGGAGTAGCGTTTCCTCTTCTCTGCTCTGCCAGCTCCAGTGGGTTCAACCTTTGCAGGTTCTGGAGCCAAGACAGATGGTAAGACACGTTGCCTTATCTCCTCATTGGGACTCCTCCCCACACCACTATACCAAAAGCTCATGTTCTGGGACTATGTAATATTCCAATCCTTCCCCTAACCCCCAGGAGTTGGAGAACCTGTGGCCTGTTGAAATGTTGCTCAACTATAGCTCCCATCAACCCTGGTTCTCCCCCCACTTGCCTGCCCTACTGTTCTCTTACAGCAGTCAGTTTTTAAAACTCACCTGTTGGATGCAGAAGGCTGGGTGATGTGGGCTGGAAGGAATCAATGCTGCAGCGATATCACAACTAAGGAAGCTACCAGTTACTGGAGAGGCCAGTAGGAGCCCCAATCAGAGTTCTTCTATTAAAAGGGGAAAAAACAGATGCTAAGTATAATGAAGTCAAGGAGCAACTATCATCTCCCATCTCTTACACAAATGTTGCTGCCATGCTCCTAGGCTCAGAAGGAACCACTCAGTCACAGAAATCAGACTGGGGCGGTAACAATTTCATCACTGGAGCCAACTTGGGAAGAGGAGGGAGTGCCCTCTCTCTCTCACCCCCCCCCAACTGTGGAGGGCAAGCACTTACCCTCTTTGCATCTGCTGCCAGTTCATGTAGACAATGCAGAGATGGATGGACCAGTGGTCTAGCACCTCGCTTAGGTATGCAGTTGGCTTCAGGGAGTCATCTACAAGGAGAGGGGGAAACACAATCAGACCCAAGGCCCAAAAATCCTTCTTAATCTACCTAATTTGTTTCTTAGCAGTTTTTCAGCTGTTCAAACATTTTCATGGTTTTATAAATGATCAAAGTGAGCTAGTGAAACTCATCATTAAAACTGCAGGCAACTAACTGCTCAATCTTTCCTAACTTTTATGGGAGTCCTCTTTTTTATGCATACTGGAAAGTTACAGAGTGCAGGGCTTCTGGAATCCCCCAGAGAGAGCTGTAATCTGGACAGCCAGATAGTCGAAGGTTTCAATCCTATATAAGGATTATATATATATTCCAAGCAGACATGAATAAAATTGTATTTTAAGCTTTTCACATATGTTACCATTTTACCTATCAGATAAACTTTACCTGCTAAATCTCCACCGGGAACAGAAGGAGGGCCCCCAATTCAGGTTCACCATTCTGCAAGAAAGATGGTTTTGCCATTTAGGGGGGAAATATCAGAAGAAACAAATTGTCAAGCACGATCTCTAGTCCATAAGGAGGAATCTTCAAATTTAAAGAAATCCCATCAACTTAAAAACTGGAGCAAAAATGTAAGGGCTGGGACATTATTTAGCCAGGCCGTGAGGTGCAAGTTTTGATACAGCAACTACCACCACCTCCAACTTAGACACTCTCCCAACTGATGCTCAGATTCCGCTTCTCAACAGCAAAATTCAGCCGAACGAGATTCCAAGTGAGATCATCATGTCAGTGGGAACTGGGGGTGGGTGGGTGAATTGACTATAAGAAGATAAGATAAAAGCAAGGTTGGCACTATATGCAAACTCACTTTTCTTCCTTTGGAGACAGGAGGACAAGCAGTCCAGTCCACAAGGGCTGGCTCTCTGGAGTATGTCCTGCATTCTGAAGGAAAGAAAAGTCTTCTATGTACATAAATGCATATAAAAATGAACTTGATCTACAGCCCTTCCTCATCAGACCTAAGTCCCATCAGACAGTTCCTTCTGGAGCAGAGTTTCATCTTTCCCCTCTGCTGGCCCCAGTGGGTTCAACCTTTGCAGGTTCTGGCACCAAAACAGAAGATAAGACGCAATAGGATTTCTTCATTGGGACCAGAGTGATGCTTTAGGTTTGAAATTCCTAGATCTTATTCTTGCTAGCATGTGGCTGTTTCATTGCGAAGAAAAAAACCATACCTGTTGGAAGAATCATCTTTTAAATGAACTGCTCCATTCTGCTGTTTGAAAGAAAGAGCAGACCCTGGAGAGCAAGAGAAAATGATTATTATTAAGTCCCGGTTTGCAGCTATGACCATCCAACCTCACCCAAGTGCTGCTGAGCTCTTAAGCCTCAGAAAGGACCACTCAGTCACAAGAAATCAGACTGGGGCGGTAAAAGTCTCATCACTGGGGAGACAGCAGGTGCGAGCTGGGTGGCAATACAGAAGAGTAACAATACACTAACCCAGAGGTTAGGAACATGTCAGGTCCTCCAGATGTGGCTCAACCACAGCTCCCAAAATCCTTGCTAATGCTGGCCAGGGCTGATGGAAGCTGGGACTCTAACAACATCCCCACCCCTATATTAAACAGTGCATAAATTTAATAATGAGCTGTACCTCCAATACTCACTTTTTTTTGGCCAGGGTCCTTGTACCTGTGTAGGACATAAGAACTTGTTCAATAAAAGGAAACTCCAGACAGAATGCTTATGCTACGCGGCGGAGCAGCAGTTTGATCAGGGCTTTGGTAACTCTATTGCCATGAGACTAAATGTCGTCCATCAACGTAGGTCATCATTTCAAACTAAACAGTCAAGTGCAAACAATTGAAACACACCCAGCGCACAAAGGTCTCACCTCCCCATCATTCAGATGCACTGGTCCTCAAACATACCTCTTAAGGGTTTTCCACACAGCTGCTCCTTGTTCAGGAATATGCATCCTGTAATTAAGGAAATCGGAAGCATTTTTTTTTTGTATACCCATTCATTCCTCCCTCCCTCAGCAAGCTGGAAGGTCTTGTGTTCTCAGATAGGAAGATGACATCACTAGACATCAGATATATGCTTGTCAATTTTAACATCACTGAACACAGTAAGGCAGCAAAAAGGAGCTCAAAACAGCTGGTAGGGTGTGCTGGAAGCTTTCTATTTTTGAAGTACACCCAGAGGATTTGTCCAGAGAACTTCTGCCCCCTCCCACTAGAAATTTGCTACACTGGCTGCAACAAGACTACTTTGCTTCCCCTCAAATGGACTAGTTCTCTAAATAGCATGCAAGTATACTGTACATGTAAACATACAATGCAAGAGGGCCAGATTTTGTTCCCCTTGCTCAGGATCTGAGAGCAAATGACCAAAAATTAGTGACTAGATAAACAGAAATATCTCAAGTTTAAGGAAAATGTTTTGGCTCCTACATTATCCAGCTGGTCATGTTATTCAATAAGCACTGTAGCCAAAGTGGCAATTACAGAAGTGGTGGTGAATGGAGTGTTTTGTTTTTAATTACAGCTCCTTGATGTCCTCAATGCACTTTAAAAATGGGGTTGGCAGACTTTATAAATATAAATAAAATACTTACATGTGGTACAGACACATAGCTGATGACTCTTGCAGCTGTAGAATGGGGGAATATGAAAAAAAAATGTATCAAAAAATAAAATAAAAACCACACTGCCTTCAATCACTAATGCTGCTATACCAAAGGTGCGTATGAGGGGGAGATTCTACACAACTTGACCACATGGTCTTTGTGTCTTGGACACAGAACCATTTTGTCAGGGCACTTTGGCAAAATCTACTTCCATCTCCCACACTGATGCTCAGGGCTAGTGCTACTCAGAATCTGGTAAAGGTTTTCTCCACTGAAGCCTCAGAAAGAGAGAGTTCGTGGATTTCATCTCTGTAGCACTTGATGCCCTTGTAACAATGGCTAGAAAGGGCACCCAGGGAAGTTCTATTTTTAACAGATTGAGCTATGCGGTACACTTTAAAATATGATACCAAGTACAGCATTCTAAGGTTTTCAGAAAGAGCAAGTGGGCTTCGTGGATCTGTTGGAACACATACACAGCCACCCAGCAAGAAATGAAGGATCATTGCAGAGTTTAATCCCAATCCTACTCTGCAACATACTAGATCATGGTTAGAACTATCTTCTAAAACATGGCATTCAAATACAGTACACCTCATAGTACATTTTCAAGTTTTGTTTGGACATCAATGTAAATACACAACATATTATATTTTAAAAACCTCCCATGTACCAACCGTCAATTGCCCAACAACTGCTCATCTTTCCAAGTATGTACAGCTTAAACACATTTGATTTCCACCTCACCTGGAAAGCACAGTTGCACATGATCTTGCAAATTCAGGTCTGGAGGGAGAAAAAGCCAACAGCTGATTTATAAGCTAGACATTATAAGCCAAGTGATATAATCTTAGAAAGTAGTAACTGACTATGGCAGCCAGGAGTCCATTCTCAGAAACAAAAGGATGTCCTCACAGAACTTTTCAGTACAGGTCTGTGTAGTTTCATCAGAGAAAGGCATTAAGTATACAGAGGGAGTGCTAGCCCCAGACATATCCCCCTTATGGCTGGGGAATTTATACCAAAACCATACTTGACCTCAAAAGCTTTTAAGCGAAGGCAGTCTGTTAGGGAATGCCCTCACTATGGATTTGTGGTGGGTTGCAGCAGACAACTTAAAATAATGCCAATTCTGGGGCTCCACCAATGCTATGCATTCTACCACTTTAAACAGTCATGCTTTTCCCCAGAGAATCCTGGGAACTGTAGTTTGTTAAGGGTGCTAAGAGTTGTTAGGTGACCCCTATTGCTCCTTCAGAGCTACAATTCCTGAAGTGGTTTATCAATTAATCCCCAGAGTACTGGGTGAAGGGTAGCTCTGTGAGGGTGGATTTGGGTTTCGATTTCCAGTGACCAACTTTAATCATAAAGATCTACAGCAGACCCTTAAAAGTTATGGAGAAATGAAGCCCAAACCTATGCAGTTTCTCAGAAGCATATTGCACCAAGCTCAGATTTCTTTAACACAGCACAGAGCTACACCATGAAAAACCATTGGATTCCTAACAATTAATATTTTCTGAATAATAGATAATAAAATAACAGCACGGAAAGTATTACACAAGCTGGATCAGATACATAATAAGAGGTTAGGCTGCTGTAAGCCTTCATACTTATGCTTCATGGCCTGTGTTGCATAAATCTGTAAAAATTAGTTTATAAACACTGTAGCCTGGGAGCCTTGTGGTCTATGAATGGAATATAAAACTTTTTTAAAAAAGTTATGGATAATACAGCAATGCTTGATGGTCACACAGGCCCTTATTCACATTTTCTGATAGGCATCCAAGTCGGTAGCGTTTTTAAGCGTCCACAGGCACGTATAAAAGTACTTATTCCAGGGATCAGGAATCGCTGCGAGATATTTTTCGGGAAGCAATTAAAAAATCAGATATTAACTACACCCAGCCGTTAAATGGCAAATAAAGTAACCTTCATTTGTATTTCAGCCACCTTTTATATAGAACTGGCCGAATGCTTAGTTCGGAAGTCAGTCCCCCAAGAGATCCAAGGGCCTTGCGCCCAGTTAAGCGTTACACGAGCTTGCAAGGCCATACGCTGCCCGTTGACCGCACCCTTTCTCAACAAAAACGCTCAAGGGCTACTCAATATTCACACCCAAAGATGAGGGAAAGCGTGCAGAAGCCCTTTAGTGGGATTTGCAGGCCTGAAACTCTCCACAAATCGCGGATGGCACCGGATTAAAAAACAATAACTCTCCCTCCTACGCCCTTTACCTACCTTGCTGCAGGACTGCCTTAGATAGAGAAACAGCGCCCATCCGCTGAAGGGTTAAATAGGCAGTAGCCGCGGAGCATGCCGGGAACTCTTCCCCGCCTTCCCTTTCTGCCCAATGGCCGTCGCTTTTTACAAATTCTCCCGTTTAGCGCGTGAATTGAGACGTTAGAACGCATGCGCCCTCTTTTACAACTACTTGACCGTGTCCATAGAGATAGAAAAGAGAGAGCTCTATGACCTTTCTATCCCTACGATAGTAATATTTTCGAGAGATAATAGTATTACAGATTTTTCATACTCTGTCCCTGTCTGCACGACACAACTTCTGGAGCGGAGAATTAAGGGGCTTTTACCATGGAGATATGAAGGTATAGAGCCGTGTTACTGCCCCTCCTCTTTAAAATGGTCAATGGCGGCCATCTTCATCTCCTTTTCAATTGATGCCGGAAGTATAGCCTTTGTGCGTCGCTCTAATTTTTCAGATGACCTTATTGTCTCTAGGACATTTTACGAAAAGGCAGGGCGGGAAGAGGACTGCGCAAGCGCAATAGAAAAGCATCAAGCACGTGTAAAACAAAGGACGCAGGGATTCCGCATGCGCACTGGCCTCGATGAGCGGGGGGCGGAATGGAATGGAGCTGCACGTGTAGTACTAGTGATAACGAGAACAGCCCCGAGCATGCGCAGAATTCTAATTTTTCCCTTGCCCGGAGTACGTATACAAAGGATTTCCGAGGAAGTTTGCGATTCCTCCTCTTTTTGGTGTGCTGTTTCGCCCGGAACTCATCATCTGAAAACATTTTGCTTCCCCTGGAAAAATTATTGGGAAGCAAGTCAAAGCTTACTGTAAGTTTCATACAAGGAAACCCATCTTTTTATCTCCAGTGCAAAGGCAGAACCACACAGCATTATAGCAAAGTAGAAATGTTTATGCAAATATGTTGCTAACGGCTGCCAGGCCAATCAGAGACTTCCAAGAAATTGACCAAATCAGGACAATTCAGAGTTTTTGAGATTAAACTGCTTATCACACAGCTGATGGGACAGTAGAAATAGAATCACCATCACAGTTTACTTGTGCAATCACAAATGGAACTGAATTAGATGCAGCCCTGAGCCCTTTAAAGCCCAGGAACCCCACCAAAAAGGACCTGGCATTCTACCACTGAAAATCACTAGGAAATGAGTTTGGTCATAAAGGTGGCGACTTCCTCAACTAGAACCTGACATGCTACATAAGTAAGTGTATTGGCTGCCAGTGGGCCAGTGGTGCAAAAGGCCCCAGATGGCCACCACCCAAGGCTCAAGTGGGTTCACCGGAACTGCAGTTCTTAATTTGCAGATTGAGTGAACAGTTTGCATAAGGACTTTCAGACAGGACCTCTGTGCTGCTCTTTGACTCTTGCTCCAGGGGAGGAAAGCCATTTCTACTGAAACAATTGTTAAAATGGAAGGGTCCCTATTTTAGCAGTTTTGATGCCAACCACTTTCCCCTCCCAAACCAGGGTGGGAGCATGCCTCAGTGCAGCAAAGGAACCACCAGAGCACACCTTGATTTCCCAATTGTTTCCTTGAAGCTACATATTACATCAGGTAACAGGGATACAGGTGGCGCTGTGGGTTAAACCACAGAGCCTAGGACTTGCCGCTCTGAGGGTCGACGGTTCGAATCCCCGCGATCGGGTGAGCTCCCGTTGCTTGGTCCCTGCTCCTGCCAACCTAGTAGTACAAAAGCACGTCAAAGTGCAAGTAGATAAATAGGTACCACTCCGGCGGGAAGGTAACCGGCGTTTCCGTGCGCTGCTCTGGTTCGCCAGAAGCGGCTTAGTCATGCTGGCCACATGACCTGGAAGCTGTACGCCGGCTCCCTTGGCCAATAAAGCGAGATGAGCGCCGCAACCCCAGAGTCGGCTACGACTGGACCTAATGGTCAGGGGTCCCTTTACCTTTTATGACATCAGGTATGGGGTGGGTGGCCATGACTTGGGGAAAACAGCTTTGTGGGCCACTAGGGGATGTCTGCTGGGCTAAATTTGGTCTGCAGGCTAGCGGTTCCCCACCCTTGGCTACCAGGCTGTACAGACACAAACGAAGACACAGAGGTTAAATCTGTGCTCCTTGTCTTGTGACTTTGAGGCAGGATAAGAATAAATGAAACAAAGAATGAGAGACGTGGGAAAGGGTTTTGGCCATGTTTTCATATTCACATTGGCAGTAAGAAAAATATGCAAAAATAAATAAACACAAATCTGTAACTTTTCACAAATACGTAGCTTGATGCCCTCTCTCGGGGGACTCAGGCCTTGCTAACCAGGTGTTGCTCCACCATTTGGGGCAAAAAACCTTGCAGGAAGTGGAAGAACTCCTGGAAGACGGACGCTTGCTCAGGGCCTGTCGAGAATCTCAGGCTGATGCGTGTGTCTTGCTCGCGGGAAGTGCCACCCCTGCTGACCTGGGCACAAACTGTGAACTGGAAGAGAGGGTCTGTGGGCCTTGCTTCGCACTCCTGCTGGGAAATGGCCTCGGACACCTTTGCTTCCAGCTCCAAGGAGTTGGCCTTTTGGTGCTGGGGATCAGGCTCCGGCCCCTGGAGCTGCCGCCGGATGCGGCGACGGCCCAGCCACACGCGATGCCAGACGGCGCAGTTCCAGGTCATGCTCTCCTCACCAGGGAGCAAATCATCAACTCGCAGCCTTTTGGCGGGCAGAGAGACATTGCTCCCTCCCTCGTCTAGAGGGCGCTTGGAGCCTACCGACAGCTGCTGAGTTTTTGCTTCTAACTCCTCCTCTTCCTGTTTCACCTCAGAGACTTCCTGCTCCTCCCCAAGCCCCCGCCCCACCTCCACACAGCTACATTTGAGCACATCCCTTAAGACGAAGGCTACGCTAGCACAGACCTTCTGGAACCAAAGTAGATGGAAGTCCCCGGCCTGGCCAAGAAGCTCATGGGCTTGAGTGGGCGGCACCGCCATTGTTAGGGGAAGGCCAATGACAAGGCTCTCAGCAACCGGAGCCTCGGTGGCGCCCGGCTGAAACAGGCGGACGAGCCCCCAGATCTTGCCCTTGCTGGACTTGCGCTGGTACTGCAGGCTACGGCAGTACTTGGCTGCGTTGCAACAGCAGCGCTGGAACCGCAGCGCCGTCTTCTCGTTGACGTTGGCGGCGACGTTGTGGCTCTGCTCAAAGGGGTCCTGGAGGTTAAAGGGCCCCAGCTTGAGCTTGCTGCTTGCTTCACAGGAGGACAGGAAGCTGGGCAGAGGCAGCGGACGGCCCTCCCACAGCGAGATCACGCAGCCAGCGAAGTCGTAATCCTCGAAGACGCGGAAGAACTCGGACAGGAGAGAGCCTGGAAAGTAAGAGGCCGGCAGCCAGTGAGCCACGGAGATGCGAGGCAGGTTTTGCACAAAGTTCTACCAACAGCAATTCAGTGCTTCCATCACATAGGAAGCTCCCTTATACTAAGTCAAACCACTGGTCCCTCTTGCACCAGTCTTGTCTACGCTGACAGGCAGCAGTCAGGTTCAAAGCAGGGAATCTCATCCCAGCTCTACCAGGAAGCTTTCTCCAGTCCTACCTGAAGATGCCTGGGATTCAACCTGGAACCTTCTGCAGTCAACGCAGGTGCTTCACCACCAAGCTGCTCCCCTTCCCCTAAAAATGTTTCCAAATAGGTGTTTCCCAAACTTGGGTCTCCAGCTGCTTTTGGACTACAACTCCCATCATCCCTCACCACTGGTCTTGCTCTCTAGGGATGATGGGAGTTGTAGTCCAAAAAAACAGCTGGAGACCTGAGTTTGGGAACCGCTGTTCTAAATAAAGTGAAGATTTAAAAAGGGAGCTGCCTTATGCAGAGGCAGACCACCCGTTTTAACTCAGTCCTGTCCACACGGACTGGCAGCAGGACTTTTAGGCACAAGACATTCCCAGCCCAACCTGGAGATTGAAGGGGGCCCTTCTTCTGCATGTAAAGCAGATACTGTGCCACTGAGCTATGGCCAATGTCCTAGACTCCCATCTGCACATTTAAAGGAGAATAACAGGAAAGTTTGCACTTTAATCTAGGTTTTAACCTCCTGAGAGCAACTCACAAAGATCTTCCTTGTTCCCACTGGGCTCCAGCCGCGCAGAATCCTTGGGGAAGCTGCAGTCCCAGCCATCCACCACAGTGTGTTCCTCTTCCACTAAGGAGCAGAGGAGAGTGAGAACGCTCTTTCCAGAAGCATTGCCAGGAATATCACATTTGTGTGTGTGTATTCATTAATCTTTAGGTTTATTAATCTTTTACATTTCAAAAGACGAACAACAAAATAAACCCTGAACCCTTCCCTCCCCAGGTAAATGTCTTTCAGCATCAAATGAACCGCTGTCCTCATTTCAGGTGATCTCACCAGAACAGACAGGTCCAAAGACATCTGTGTGTAGCCGGTGGCTGCAGGGACTGGGAATATCACTCAATATTTGCACCTTGCTTTTCCTCCCAAAAGGAAGCCCAAAGTGGGTGTTAACAATTTGTACAACATAAATAACAACAAGGAGGGCAAAACCAGGATCTAGCTAAGTGATAAATAAAGCTGTACAGAACCCCAGCTTGCTTTTTTGGGGTGGGAGGGTAGGTACCTGAGAGTTCCTTCAAGTGAGCGACCGTAGGGAGGATGGGTGGGGTGCGTGTCTGCAGAAAGAAAAGCACCAGCAGGGTCAGGGCATAGTTATTGAGGAGGGGGCCTCCGCCAAATGGGTTCCCTGTCAGAAAGGAAAGGAGGCAGTGTTAAGTGGAAATAAAGCTCTGGCATCCCACTGCCACCAGACCCCTCCCTCCCTGGGCCACAGCCTGCAGAATCCGAAGCTTTATCGCAGGGATCACCAACGTGGCGCCCTTGGTCTCCAGAAACCCTCATGGTACCTACGAAAGGTCTCAGTAAATATACCTCTAAAAACCCAAAGTAGACATTTGCTCTTGTGGTTCAGTTCCTGTTTGCACTGGCTCAGCCAATCAACAGTGAACAGGCCCCTTAAACATACCTACATTTGATTGGCTCCTACCCCTCCCCTCCATTCTGAACAGGGGACAGATGCAGTGAGGGAGTGACTGGCACAGGCTCCCTTTCCTCACTGATGGGGTGGCTGGTTGTGGGGAGGCAGGGAATGCCCACATTATTTTGTAGGCCTTCATCTCTCAGTCTGCTCTTTTAGATGTGGTGGCCATTCCATGTTAGGCTAGACCCTCCATGGCAGCCATTTTGTAGCTGACACCCATGGCACATTTTTGTAGCTCCAAATGGCGGCGATGATTAAATTTATTACCTGCCCTTCGCTAGCAGGTTACAACAATTTAAAATTCAGTATTTAAATGAACTGCAGTCAAAGGAATAAGATAAAGGTAAAGGGACCCCTGACTATTAGGTCCAGTCGTGGCCGACTCTGGGGTTGCGGCACTCATCTCGCTTTATTGGCCGAGGGAGCCGGCGTAGAGCTTCCGGGTCATGTGGCCAGCATGACTAAGCCGCTTCTGGCGAACCAGAGCAGCGCACGGAAACGCTGTTTACCTTCCCGCTGGAGTGGTACCTATTTATCTACTTGCATATTGACGTGCTTTCGAACTGCTAGGTGGGCAGGAGCAGGGACCGAGCAACGGGAGCTCACCCCGTCGCGGGGATTCAAACCCACGACCTGATCGGCAAGTCCAGGGCTCTGTGGTTTAACCCACAGCGCCTCCCGCGTCCCTTCAAAGGAATAAAGGGGGTCCTAAAAACGTACATCTCAGGTGTTTACACTGATGGGCGACAACCCTCCAGGGACCCAAGCAAGCCCAGGGCTAAAGATGCTGAAGACTAAACCAGAGACCTTCTGCATGCAAAGCAGATGCTCCACCACTGAGTTGCTATGGGTGGTCCTTTCCATTCACAAGTTCTGTTGAGTCCCCTCCCCCCCTTGTTTCTCCACTTTACCTGCCAGCGCCTGCTGCTTTGCCCAATAGCGCACTACATAGACCAAAGGCCGCACTCGCTCGTCCATCTCGGTGCAAAGCTGCAGGAAGCGGGTGTTGCAGATGGCCAGCCTACCATGGAGAGAGAATCCAGATAAGAGGACAGTCAGGACCCTGACACAACGAGGAAGCTCCCCTGCGCCCCCTGAGCATACAGCTAAAATGGAAGTGGGAAAAGTGTCTCATTTGCAACATCAGACTCATTTTGAAAATATCAAGCACCAAAATGAGAGAGGAAATCAATTCCTAAGAAACGATTCCCTGAGACCTCGTGTACTTACCGGTAAATGGTTGTGTTCGTAGTGCCACCACTGGGGGCTGCCTGATTGGCACTGATCTGTGACATGACCTTTTCAGTGGTGGCTCCCTGACTGTGCAATGTCCTCCCCAGCATTGTGTGCCTGTCTCCATCATTCTTAACTTTTATGAGGAATCTGAAAATGTTCCTGTTTATCAAGGCATTTGGTGGCTGAAGAATACTGTTCCTGGAAACCTTGAGATCATTGGAAGATCATTACAATGTTTTGCATTGTAATTGTGTTTTAGAACGTTTTATCTGTAACTAGTTTCAGTATGTTTTAATCTATTGTAGAATGCATTTGCTTTATTTTTGGTTTTTAAATCGTGTAACTTTTTGCCGTCCTGGGCTCCTTAGGAAAGGCAGGCTATAAATTCAATAAATTAATAAAATGGAAAGAACCTTTGGCCCTCCAGATGTTGCAAAACAAAAACTCCCCTTAGCCCTAGCAAGCATGGGCAACAGCCAGGGGTGATGGGAGTTGTGATTCAGCAACATCCAGGAGGGCCAAAGGTGTAATGCAACAATGCGAAATTTAGTAAAGGGATTCACACACACAAACACACACACACACACAGCCCCCGTACTTGTTGTTTATGGAGATGTCACCACGCAGGCCCGATTCCTTGTGCCAAAACTTGACAACCGGCCGACGGGCAGTCAGCACGGCCTGGACATTGTGGACTCCCGGAACGCACTTCCGCATCACGGCGGCAACCAACTCCAGCACTTCAGGCACTGTGGCGGAAGCCAAGTCAATATCGCTCAGGATCGAGTCCTCCGAGCTCGAGTCCAGCTCCACGCTGGCTCCGTCCTCAGCCTGGAGGAGAAGGTGCATTTGGAACAAGCTGTTTTTATCCTGAATCAGAGTGTTTCTCTGTCTGGCCCAGTGCTGACTACTCTGACTGGCAGCATCTCTCCTGGGTTTCAGATCTCTCCCAGCACTTCATGTAGATTCTAGTGCGTTGCAGACCTCTTTTCAGTGTAGGAATCTGCCTTATACCAGGTTGGAACAATGGAACGTCTAACTCTGCACTGTCCAAGTAGCAGTAGGTTTCAGACAGGCTATCTTTCCCAGCCTTGCCTGGAAATGCTGGGGATTAAACCTGGCACCTGCACGATACGATACGATACGATATCTTTATTGTCATTGCCCCTTGCGGAACAATGAAATTGAAAAACTACATAAAACTACCACAAAACTACCACAAAACTACATAAAAACTACATAAAACTACATAAAACATTCAAAAACCCCTACAAAACTCTAAACCCCCATTTTAAAATACACTATACTACAGAGACCCCTTATGCTGCGTTTAGAACCAGAATTGCATTAGCATAGAAACTGTTTTTCAGGCGGCGAATCCTGGCCTTTATAACCCTATACCTTCTTCCAGAAGGCAGAAGCTGAAAGAGATCATTTCCGGGGTGCGTACTATCATGTGCTATCTCTGCCGCTTTCTTATGGCACCTGGCAGCATAGATTTGATCTACAGTGGGAAGAGTGCACCCAGTAATTCTCTCTGCAGTCTTTACAACCCTGGATAGCATTGTTTTTTCCCTGGCCGTGCAGCTCCCAAACCACACGCACAGACCATAAGTTAGTACGCTCTCCACAGTGCAATGGTAGAATGCCATCAACAGGTCCTTTGAGAGATTGTTTTTCCGGAGGATTCTCAGAAAATATAACCTCTGCTGTGCTCTCTTCACCAGGTCTTTGCTGTTCTCTCCCCAGGTTACAATTCCCAGAGTTCCCCGATTGTTAAACCGCTCTAGAAACTGTAGCTCTGTGGGGGTAGAATGAATATGTGTCTCCTAACCACTCTCAGCACCCTAAACAAACTACACTTCCCAGGATTCTTTGGGGGGAAGCCGTGACTGTTTAAAAGAAGAAGGCTACTGCTTTAAATGTATAGTGGACATGAGGCCTAAAACAAGGGTGGAGAGAATGGAGACTTCTAGGCATTGCTAACTGGCCACTCCACCTTCTCCAGCCCTGCTCCACACCCTCCTCGAGTGCTTTTCCTTGGCTGGAATCTGTCAGTGAACAGGAAGCATGTGTCCAGCTTACCAGGATGGGGGGTGGAGAGAATTTTATGCATGTAGCAACCTCTGACTTGTAAGTGCCTGCTGTACAAAGGCAAGAGAGTCACATCCAGTCCACCCACTTTTGCATGTGGCTCCTTGGAAGCTGTGAGAGCTAGTGCTCATTAGGACCGGCAGGGTGGGAAGAGAGGAAAACCAGCAGCCAAGGATAGATGGAACCAAGAAGATCTGCTCTATTCTCCATCCTCCTCCCTCCAGCATTCTACAAAGGCAACACTTAGACTAGGTGCCACCTCCTAGACTGGTTGGAAGGAAGGGAGTGGGTTGCGGCAAGAGTATTGTTAGCCCAGGACTTCCGGGATAGCGCGAACGAGTAATGGCGGATTCCCTCCGAGCTCCGGAGGGAATCGGCTCCGTCGAGGACGGGTCTTGCCGTGCCGGCGACACGGGGACCCTTAAAAACCGCAGGCGCGGAAGCCTGCGGACCTGGTAACTCGGTGGGCACCTTAAGCGCCCTCCCCGACCCGCGAAGAGCCTTTTTAAAGGCTACGGAGTGGACTGGAGAGTGGCGCGGTGCTGAGAGTTCATCGCTACCTCGGCGGAGCGAAGCCGCGAGCCATTGCCGGAGAGCGCTGTCTTTCTTCCTGAAATTTGGACTGAAATAAGCAACCCGTGAGTAAAATGAAATTTCGGCACTAAAGTTTTCATCCTTGAATTCGAGTACGATCGGGGGACGTGTTAAAAAGGAAGTCCACACTCCCCCCCCCACCAAAAGTTTTAAAGCAAGGAGAGGAGTATTAAGGCGGAAAGACTTTGGTGTTTAAACATATAACTTTTACGAATTGGACTAAGAAGTTACTGTGCTGGAGAGAAGGAGAGAGAAATTTCAGAAGTTTTCCTTGCCTGGCTAACCCCCCACCTTTTTGGGATCCCGGGAGTGCCCTGCGTGTGAGCCCGAGGAAAGGAATAAAGAGTTTGACAGCTGTTAAAAGAGCTGTCAAACGGCTGGCCAAGGCCTGGAACTGTGTAACAAATATCTTTTTGGATTAAAAGTGTTACAACTAAACTGAATTGACTGGAAACAAAGTAATTTTGATTAATAAAGTAACAGACTGTTGGAAAAGAATCATGATGGAAATCCCCCTGGAGGAAACTAAAGACATTGCAATGGCTGCTGAAGGAAAATTACTGGCAGAGATACAGAAAATGTTTTCTTTTGTGGGAATTCTACAAGAGCAGAGTATGGCTATGAGTGAACAGCTGGTGACCTTCAATCTTAAACTAAACAACTCTGTTGATGGCAGTAAGCGAATGGAAAAAAACTTTGCAGCTGCAGAAGAAGAGATAACTTTGGAACTGGGGGAAAAAGAAGAAGAAGGAGAAGAGGAAACCCAGGTGGAGAGCATCAATCCAGAGCCTGTAACCTTTGGGAACAAAGGAAATAAAGAAGATGACCAGTGGACTACAAATCTGCAAAAGGAGAGAAAGATAAAAGAAGAAACCCCTGCAATAATTGGAATAATGGACTATAAAAGAGTAAATAAGTATGATGGGGACTTCTTCTTTAGACTGGAGCATGGGAGATCGGTGGATCCTGGGCAGAAATTGTTTTTGACTGATTTGGAAGGAGGAAAATATGAGGGGCTTGTGACAGAACTTCCTCGAGAAGAAAGGGCCAACAAAAAGGACTACCAACAAAACTGGTGGAGAGAGACTAACTGGGGCTTAAGGGCCTCTGATGTGAGGAATCCGGGCTAAACTGTTTTTTTCTTTTGAGGACATTGGTCTGGGAAGGGACAGGAACCGGGCCGGGGGGGGAGGGGAGAATAGAGTAATAAGAATCTGAGATTTTGAATTGAAATATTATGATCTTTGGTTAAATACAAAAAGGGAGGAATTCGTGGGAGAGAATTTGGGCCGACCTTAGAAAAAGGATCAAACGTGTAAAATTGGATAAGTAAAACCGGATCAAGTAAAAAGGACAAATTGTAAGAAAGGAACTGTATTTAAGAGATGAGAAGAAATAACTTGCTGAGATAATTAACGAAATTGGAAGGTGGGAAGGGGTGTGTGGGGAAGTCAATGAAAGAAGGTAATGAAAATAAGGGTATGAAATTTGAGATGTTTTGTTTGTTTTTCTTTAAAATTCAATAAAAATTTATTAAAAAAAAAAAAAAAAAAAAAAAGAGTATTGTTAGCCCAGAAATGGAAACAAGAAGAAATTCCGATGAAAGAAGAATGGCAGACGAAATTAATGGACTATGCAGAATGACAGGAAGGATTCGAAACCTGCGGGACCAGAGATTCACAGAAGATTGGAAGAAGTAGATGAATTATTTGAAGAGCAACTGTAATCAACAAATTACGCTAGTAGGACTACAAGAGGTTTTGTAAGGAGAAATATACAAAGTGTTACAAAGTGTAAAAGACAGAGATATTGGTTATGAGTTTGAAATGTAATAGGGAAGATAAGAAATGCATACTGAGAGATCGGATTGGAAAATTTTCAGACGGGATTGATGGAAGTCAAAAATTTGAATAAGATGTAAAAGTATGTTTAATTACTGTTGAAAATGATATGTTAAAAAAAACTAATAAAAAAATTGTATTTTTTTAAAAAAAGGAAGTGGGTAAGCAGGGGCCAGCTGAGGACATGCCCTTATGGACTCTACTGATTCAGCTTAAAGCAACTTCCTATGCCATTGACCTCTGGAATTCTGAAATACACTGTCTCTGGACAGGGATGTTCCATTTGACATCATGGTGGTGAACAGTCAACTAACCTCAACTCCATCAGTTTGACAAGGTAGCAGCCAACACCCTCGGCTCATGGCAGCCAGATCCATGCAAGAATAACAGTAGCTACAACTAGGGCTGCTGATTAATGGAGGACGGCATCACTACTGCACCAGGAGCGGGAAATCTTTTTCAGTCTCAGGGCCAGATTCCTTTTTGGGCAGGCTTCCAAGGCCCACATGCCATGACCCACTGCCTGAAAGGTTGCCTAGCAGGAAAAGTGGCTGTCAGACTGAAAGGGTTTCCCACTCCTAGTCTAAGACAGACTGAAGGAGACATTTGTAACTCCGTCTGCTGTTAATGTCCTCTGCTCTGGGTCTCACCTGTGGCCCGCTAGGTCGCTTGGCAGAGGCCTGGAAGTTTTTTGTCTTCTCGAGGTCCAGGAACAAATCCAGGTCGCAACCAGAGACATCGAAGCCATTCACCGAGGAACCAAAGGGGAGAACAGCAGAACCTGGGCATGGAGAGGGAGGGGGGAAAGGTCAAATGAAGATCCAAGGTTGGACAATCAGCAGAGGTCCAGGGCAGCAGCTTACCGGGGAAAAACTCCAGGAACACCTCCTGGAAGAGAGTGACCAGCAAGTCCCGCAGGCGTCGTTCGCTCTCGGAGAACTCAAAGAGCTGCACCATCAAAGACATCTGGGCATCCACCTAGAAACATAGGAACAAAGGAAGCTGCCTTATACCCAGGTCAGACTATTGGGGTCGTCTAGGCCTGTAGTGTCTACACTGACTGGCAGCAGCTGTTCAGGATTTCAGACAGGAGTCTGATTGCAGATGCCTGGGCTTGAACCTGGAACTTCCTGCATGCAGATACTCCACCACAGAGCTATGGTTTCTGCCCTAAAAACAAAGGAATATTCCAGTCCCCACGATCCTAACTGAACAGCTGGTTTAAAAAGGAGCACAGGAAATTGCCTCCATACAGAATCAGACCATTACATCCATCTAGCTCTCTACTGTCTGCACTGGCTGGCAGCTCTGCAGACATGCCAGACCTTCTGCACACAAAGCAAATACTCTGCTGATGAGCTACAGCCCTTTGCCCACCTGCAGGCAGGAGACCAATAGCAAGGCTTTGGGTTTAATACTTTTAAAGCTGTTGCTAGTCCTATCAAGCAACCACATCCGTTCAGTCTCCTCCAGCACTTGGGATCAGAAATAAGTTACAGACAGGGCAAGAAAAAGAAACCAGAGTTCACTCACGTTGTCAGCTTGGCACAACTTTTGTGCCAGTTTCTCGGGGCTCAGCTGTCCTTGTCTGGCTGACCCCTGCTTCCTGGGGGGCGTGTATTTGAAGTCCTTCTTCTCTCGAGGCTTGACACGCAGCTTCTGACCCCCCAGGCTGTGCTGGGGCTGTGCCAATACTTTCTCCAGCACTGTCTCATTCTGTAGCTCCACAATCGCATAGACTCCCTAGCAGCGCATGAGGCAAGAGAAAAGAAAAGAATGTCAGTTTCTGGGTCATCTGACAATCCTCCTGCCCTGTCTAGAAAAAAGAAGCTACAATGCATGCTCAGCCTTAATAGATTAATGTCTTTAAAACAAAATGAACAGATCAAGAGAAACAGCACCCTGTATTAGGATGAACAAGCACTTGAAATGCATGATGAAGGCTTTCTGACTTAACAAATACCATATTTTCCCCTCTATAGGACGCACTTTCCCCCCTCCAAAAATGAAGGGGAAATGTGTGTGCATCCTATGGAGCGAATGCAGGCTTTCGGTGAAGCCTGGAGAGCGAGATGGGTCTGTGCGCACCGACCCCTCTCGCTCTCAAGGCTTCAGGCAGATATCCGCAAGCCTGGGGAGCCCGGCGGGAGTTCCCGCTGGGCTCCCCAGGCTTGCGGATAGCAGCCTCCAAACCCAACCTGGTGTGGAGGCTGGCAGTGGGGAAAGCAGCGCTTCTCCCCACCACCAGCCCCACAAGCTCGGGGGACAGCGGGGAGGCGGAGCGCCGCCTTCCCGCTGTTCCCCGACCTGGTCTTTGGGGCTGGCGGTGGGGGAAAGCAGTGCTCCCCCCTCCAGCCCCAAAGAGCAGGTCAAAAGGAACCCAAAGCCTCCAGAGCCCAGCGGGAACTCCCGCTGGGCTCCGGAGGCTTCGGGTGAACGCACCTTGAACGCACCTTGACTTAGATGGGGAGAACAAGAAAAAAAAATTTCCCCCTGTTCTCCCCCTACTATGGTCCGGTGTGTCCAATAGAGCGAAAAATACAGTAATTCTTCCTCCAGCTAGGTGGTCCAGAGGGCAGGAAATATATCTGTGTATTGTCCTCTGACAAAAATGTCAGGGCAGTGTACAGCAATATAAAAACATTTCTAAAAGACCATTACAAGCAGAATAGAATGATCATTAAAATGACTGTGAGCAACTCCCTAGCCTGCTGCAGTTGGATTTTCCCCAATGGAATGTTATTTTGAAAACATGCAACCCACTCCTACGCGTGTTTACTCAGAAGTCCCACTGTGTTCAATGGAATTTACTGCCAATAAAGCTGCATGTGAAAAGCTTTTGAAGGTTAAGCCTCTTTAAGTCTTGGGAACAAAGGAGCTGGGAAATATTCAGGAAAGGGCAACCAAAATGGTCAAGAGGAGAGAGCAACTCCCCTGTGATGAAAGGTTCCAGCATTTGGGGTTTTGTAGTTTCCAGAAAAAAGCAGGCAAGAGGTGAGGTGACGGAGGTGGAAAAAATTAGGCACGCCATGGAGAAAGGTTGTTCTCCCTCTCTCTTGGGAACATCCAATTAAGCTGAATATTAGAACATTCAGGACAGATAAAAGAACGTCCTTCTTCACGCAGTGCATTGTTCAGCTATGGAACTTGCTCCCAAAGAAGGCAAGGATGCTCACCAACTTGGATGGCTTTGAAAGAGGAGGAGACAAATTCACGGAGATAAAGGCTATCAATGGTTATTAGCCAGGATGGCTACATTCTGTGCTTCCACTGTCAGAGGAAGCATGCTTCTGAATATCAGCTGCTGGGCTGATAGACAGGTTAATACAGTGGTACCTTGGGTTACATACGCTTCAGGTTACAGACGCCGCTAACCCAGAAATCGTGCTTCAGGTTAAGAACTTGCTTCAGGATGAGAACAAAAATCATGCCCCGGCAGTGCAGCAGCTGCAGGAGGCCCCATTAGCTAAAGTGGTGCTTCAGGTTAAGAACAGTTTCAGGTTAAGAACAGACCTCCGGAACGAATTAAGTACTTAACCCGAGGTACCACTGTACAATAGCAGGATTTTAGAAATACAGTGGTACCTCTGGATGCGAACGGGATCCGTTCCGAAGCCCTGTTCGCATCCTGAAGCGAACGCAACCCGCAACTGTGTGGGTCTCGATTTGCCGCTTCCGCGCATGACATCATTTTGAGTGTCTGCGCATGCGGCGAAACCCAGAAGTAACGCGCTCCTTTACTTCCAGGTCGCCGCAGAGCGCAACCCGAAAACGCTCAACCCGAGGTATAACTGTACTTGTAATGACATTATGAATAGACAATAAGTAATTTCAATGATTTTTCAATATAAAATGGAGATGTGGTATGATGCTAAACAATAAAACCAAGGAAGGGACTAAGGGAAAGTCAACTTTTTTTCTTGTTATGTTTGATTATGAAGATGTATTGTTGTTGTTGTTTATCTCTGTTATTTTTGGAAAATTAATAAAATATTTAAGAAATGATTATCAGCTGCTGGAAAGCACAGGAGGGCAGAGGGCTCTTGTGCTCAGGCCTTGCTTGCATGCTACCCAGAGGCATCTGGTGGGCCACTGTGTGAACAGGATGCTGAACTAGATAGGCCACTGGCCTGATCCAGCAGGCTCTCCTTATGTTCTTAAGGTAAAGGTAAAGGGAGCCCTGACCATTAGGTCCAGTCGTGGCCGACTCTGGGGTTGCGGTGCTCATCTCGCTTTATTGGCCGAGGGAACCAGCGTACAGCTTCTGGGTCATGTGGCCAGCATGACCAAGTTGCTTCTGGTGAACCAGAGCAGCGCACGGAAACACCGTTTACCTTCCCGCCGGAGCGGTACCTATTTATCTACTTGCACTTTGACGTGCTTTCGAACTGCTAGGTTGGCAGGAGCAGGGACCGAGCAACGGGAGCTCACTCTGTCGCAGGGATTCAAACCGCCGACCTTCTGATCGGCAAGTCCTAGGCTCTGTGGTTTAACCCACAGCACCACCCGCGTCCCCCTCATGTTCTTATCTGTCTCATAAAGTTTATTTTCCTGCTCCCCTGCAAAGCTTATTCAACGGAGTGTGTTAAATATTGAAAGTGGTAGGAACCCAAAAGTAAAGTTAATACACTCTTGGATGGTATCATTCTCTGTGAAATGAACTGAAGGGAGAACTGAAACCATTTTAATATAGTGCTTTATGTCTCTTGCTGTATGTGCTCTTTCTTTTGCTCAGTGGCAAAGTATCTGCTTGGCATGCAAAGACCCCGGTTCAATCCCCAGCATCTCCAGGTAGGAATGAGAAATAACCCCCCTGAAGCCCTGGAGAGCTGCTGCCCATCAGAGTAAACAATACTGAGCTAGATGGACCCCCTGGTTCAGTTTAAGGCTGCTTCCTATCTTCCCAAGAAGCAGCTATCGAGGTTTTACTAATTTGATGCCAAAGGCTATACCTTATCCTTGTCCATTACCACATTGGCCACCTCCCCATAGGCCTGGAAATAATCACTCAGCTCAGAGGCTGGTGTCCCCTTCCGAAAACCACTGACAAAAACACTGCGAAGCTCTTGGGCCTGCCGGACAGTGCGGAGGTTTTCCAAGCGCTGGTGTTTCTTCCCACGAAGGTGGTCATCCAGGCTGGGCTCTGCAGCAGAAAAACCAAGGCTTTGGTTTGCTTCTTTCAATCAGCTTTTAATACTGCCCTTTTGACATGATGACCCCAGAGCAGTTTACATCAATAAACATTTAAAAGCAATACGATGCAAACCAAGTATAATAAAAACAGTTCCAGAACTCCAACACACTTACACAGAACTCCAAAGATACTTATATTGGTTTTAGAATGATTTTTGTAGTGATATGTTTGCCACCTTGGGCTCCTTTGGGAGGAAGGGCTGGATACAAGTTGAATAAATAAATGGTAATAATATAAAAGTATTTACATTCCGCCATCTGATGTAAACTATCAAGGCAGTCTACTATGATATATACAATACAAATACAGCAAAACATAAAATGCCATTAACACGCAAAATCATTGTTAAAATGCCTGTCTACTCTTAAAACTGAATAGGCTTATCAACATAAAAATAAGTCTTCAAGAGGTGTTTGAAAGTCAAAAGTGAGCGTGCCTGCCAAATCTCTGCCGGAGTTCTCCATCACATGGGACCAGCAACACTAAATGGCTGGTTTTTAGCTGAGGTCAGTGAGGCCTCTGTTACACAGGGCACCATTACAATGCTCCTGTGGATTATCTCAATGATCGAGCTGAGATATAAGGCTCAGGGGGCCATTAAAGTAACTCGCCACTTAAAGTAACCTGAAACCTTCACTTTCAAATGAATCTGTTAACAAAACACACACACACACAAACAAAAATAGTTAATATCCATATGAAGCTGGGTGAAATCAGGGGATTTGGAGTTGGATAGCACCAATATGCAGATGTCACCCAAAACATCAAAATGACACACCTGACATAAAAATCAGATAAAAGCCATTTTGAACCAGAGTCTGGTCACTGTAGTGGGCTTCACAAGGGCATTTCCCCAAAAACTACAGCCCACCTACCCTACGTTTGATGTCTTATGTGGCATCAGGTGTGAGGGAGGCAAAGGGGTGGTCTTCCATCACTTTGAAATCTGTTTGTAAGCTGTTTACATTGCAAAAATAAGGATTTATTTAAATAAGGCACACTTGGTGCCTTCATTACATATTTTTAGGTGCCAGGTGAAAACATTCCTCTTCAACCAGGCCTCTGAGTGATACAACAATATATGACATTTAAATGTGCATGGGTGTTGTTGTTCTGCTATTATATTACTATGTTTTTATGTTGTAAACTGCCATGTGATCTTCAGATGAAAGACAGTAAATAAATTTAATAAATAAGAACATATCAATAGTCTTCCCCATCACTCAAAATTGGTATGGATAATGCTTTTCAATAACTGATTAAGGACAAATTTGGAACGCCATGAGCACTTTTGCCTCCCTGTTTTCTAGATGTCAACAGCTTGGAAAGTGTATACAAAGGAATATGAAACTGATTTTAACTGCATGGGGCCCTTTCGCAAAACCACTGTTCCATGTGCCTACTAAAGGGGAAAAGGTCAACTCAGCTGCTCTTGCAGAAGAAAAAATATACATATATATTCATTGCTTAAGAACACAAGGAAAGCAGTTTCTTTCCATGGTTTAGGACTCTTGTATGTTAGCTGCTGTTCGTAAGTAAGGCAAGAATGCCTCAAGTGTGTAACTTTACTTCTCAGGAGGCTCCTAAAAACCCTGCAACAGGCGAAGTTTTCCTTCATCACAACTTCCTCATATCACCAAAACCTTCACTTCAGCTGAAAAGTTTTGAAATATACAGGAATTTCGCAAGGTGTGGGGAGAGGAGGAACCCGGCAGCAGGGGCTGAGCAACTGCAGCCCTTCAGACGTTGCTGGGCTCTTAATTCCCATCAGCGCTGGGCAAGATATGGGAGCCTGAAGGGCCATCGATTCGCCATCTCTGCCCTCCTACGCTTCCGAGACAGAACACTTAACTCGAGTCCAAGTTCAGCCTTGGAAGCATTTGAGCAAGAGAGAAGAGAGTGCCTCTGGCCACGTGCAGAGTACCAGACCGAGTTCTCTTGTACACCCGCAGCACAGGCCCCACCTCCCGACCTGCGGCCCCACTCACTATTGGCCACCGCCACATGGCAGAGGCGACACCGAAAGCCCCCGCGGGGCAGAGACTCCACATCTCCCAGCCCCGAATCCGCCATTCCGGCGCTCGCCACTCCCACCGCCAGCGGCCGGTTCTTCCAATAAATAGGTCCCCGGCGGTTCCCATGCTTGGCTCCGCAACTTCCGCCGGAAGAGCTCGGGTGTTACACGCTACTTCCCCAGCTCTGTGGTTCCGCCGGTCTAGGCGCAATTCTCTCTTCCTCCACGCGCCGTCGTTGCTCCTAGGGGTGCAGGGCAATTCGCTTGGAGAATCAACTTCCGGTTGCGATTCGGCGGTCGCCATATGCGTGGTAGAAGCCGCATGTCGCGTTACAGAGTTTATTCCTGCCAAAGGGATAGGAAAAAGTCCCCCCACCAATACGACTGTGGTTCTCCCATCTCGCCCAAAAAAGGACGGAAGGAGGGACCGCCTCGCCTACAGCTAAGATGGTGGAGGCGAATTTCTTCCATTGAGCTCTTCCATTTCTGCACCTACATAGCCCCCACAAAACTACCTCAGATTAGATTCCTTACACATGTTATTCCCGTTCACATATTTGTGTATGTATTGCTAAGAGTTTTGGCGGGGTAAATTGTATGCCTGAGCGCCATTCTAACTTCTGGATCCAGCAGGGCTTCAGTTCCAGGAATAGCCAGGCTAGCTTCCAGGTGAGGTAATAGCCTTCTAAGTGTGGGCCATTAAGGTAACAAAGGAAGTAGCTCTGTGCCAGACACAAATGGGTGGCACCTCCCATTCCAACATCTCTCTGTCCTGGTAAGCAAGCATTTTCACAGTGCAATGACATTCCAAGCAGGCAAAAACGCCCAAGGAGGGTGCAGAGCAGGAGATGTGGAGGGATATGGCTGGGGAAGGTGTGTGGCTTGGGGAGACATCCCAAGGTGTACCTAGAGAAGTCCTTGGGTTCCCCCATCTTGGGTTACAAAGTAGCCGTGGTGCAGAAGGATAGTTAAAATAGGTATTGCCAGTTGGTCAGCAAAGGGTGATATGAAAGGTACCAACAATGTGTTGTGAGGAATTGCCCAGTTTAAAAATGTTTGGAATAGTTGGCTGTTACCTGCTACCTGTGGGAATGCAGGTGGCACTGTGGTCTAAACCACAGAGCTTAGAGCTTGCCGATAGAAGGTCGGCGGTTCGAATCCCCGCGACGGGGTGAGCTCCCGTTGCTCGGTCCCTACTCCTGCCAACCTAGCAGTTCAAAAGCACATCAAAGTGCAAGTAGATAAATAGGTACCGTTCCAGTGGGAAGGGAAACGGTGTTTCCGTGCGCTGCTCTGGTTCGCCAGAAGCAGTTTAGTCATGCTGGCCACATGACCCGGAAGCTGTACGCCTGCTCCCTCAGCCTATAGAGCAAGATGAGCGTGCAACCCCAGAGTCGTCCGTGACTGGACCTAACCGTCAGAGGCACCTTTACCTTTTTACCTGCTACCTGCAGGCCTCTGGCATTGCTTGCTCATGGATAATAGTTGGAGGTTCCTTTTACAGAAGTTGCCGAGGCCCGGATTTCATAGTGGGGCAGCTCTTTTGGGAAAGGGGCCATACCTTTTATAAGTTCCCGGCATTTAAAACGACTTGGAGCACAATGGCAGTTTCAAGCTGCACACCCACACCATTAAGGTAGCTTAGCAAAGCAGCCAAAGGCTGAGGAAGCCTCAGGCATGTGAGGGGTTCTCTGTCCTGGGCAAGTTAAGACAGAATTCTTGGTACTACTGCCGCCGGGTCGCAAACAGGAAATTCAAGCCCTGGGAAGGCTGCAGAGGCCTTTACTCCCATTATTGCCTATACAAAGGTACCATTAACCTCCATTGCTCACTTTTGCCTCTGCTGCTGCCCACCTTTGGTATATTCCTGCCACACCAGAAGGGAATCTGGCCCTCGCTGTGAATAAACCCACTGCCATCATAGATAACTGCAGGCAGTGTCCTGAATGCCAGTTACAGTGGTACCTCGGGTTAAGTACTTAATTTGTTCCGGAGGTCTGTACTTAACCTGAAACTGTTCTTAACCTGAAGCACCACTTTAGCTAATGGGGCCTCCCGCTGCTGCCGCGCCGCCAGAGCACGATTTCTGTTCTCAACCTGAAGCAAAGTTCTTAACCTGAAGCACTATTTCTGGGTTAGCGGAGTCTGTAACCTGAAGCGTATGTAACCTGAAGCATATGTAACCCAAGGTACCACTGTATTGGAAACTGCAGAACTCTTGCACTCGGGTCCCACTTGTGGGCTTCCCTTTGAGGCATGTGAGAACCGGGTGCTGGACTAGATGGGCCATTTTGACTGATCCAGCAGTGCTCTTCTGATATTCTTACTGGCACCTACTTTTGTTTTAGCAACCTTCAATCCTCTCAGCTTTCCTAGAACTAAATCTTGCACTTAATCCTCAAAGCTCCCATTGCCCTACAAGGTTGGTTCAGTGTGAGAGAAGCGAGAAAGTATGCAAAAGCTCATATTTCATTTTACTGTACTATAGTATGGAATACTGTATTTTATCGTATAAGAAATAAAATCAATAAAAATACAAAATAAAATTCCTAAGGCAGCTAGCACAGCACATTACAGTTGCTACAAGAGGCACAACAGTAACATTAGGTGGTCCACAGAGACCCTCGGCAATTTTCAAGTGGTTTGTGGGGGAAAGAAGTTTAGAAATCCCTGCTCCAGATGATGTAGGCCCCTGAAAAGGAAAGGGGCCTCAGGGTCCCAGAATGTGGTTTAATACAAAGCCCAAATGTGTAGGTTGCCAAACTTGTGACAATTCATGAGGGATTCGGGTTACTGTGTGACCAATCACAGCCAACTCCCCCTTCATTCTGAAACTTTCAAATCCTCACTCCAGAGACCAATACAGTTATGAGTAGGAAACACGTGGGTTATGCTGGGTAAGAAAGCGGGGGCGGGAGATGGCGCAACCCCCTGGCTCTGCATGGCTTCCTGTTCCTCCAACACCGGCCCCATGCTGCGTCTCTTGATTTCCTGAAGATCTCACTCCCCCCCCCCCCTTCCATCGCTATAGCCTGTCTTCAGCAGGAAAGGTTCCCAATGTTCCTAGAAAGCCGCTGTGCATTTTATGCCTTTCGCAACCAGAAAGGACGTTAGTCTACGGGCATTTATATAATCTGAATAGTTTAATCCCAGATGAGGACTGAGATGGGAGATTAGCAGAGAGCTGTAGGGCCTGTCAGAGAAGGGATTTGCCTTAGAAGACTGTCTGGGCTAAGAGCGGAAAGGCAGTGCCGTTTCCACCATCCTCTTGCATGAGATAACTGAATTTTTTTAGGGCCCACAACAACATGGCAGGGATGAAACTGGTAAAAGTGAGGACTTATTTCCACTGAAATGAAAAGTTAAACTGAGCCTCCAAGTGTTTTTCCAGTGTTGAAGCCAGAGTCGTTACACTGGGAGGACAAGTCTCTGAAAAGCACAGGTGTTTTTTAACTGTGAACATACTGAGTCTATGAGAGCCTCCCTGATACTTTCTATCCTGTCCTCAGCAAGTACCAGTGGATAATTCAAGGACAAAAAGCTAATTCTCTCACTTTATCTGTGTGTCTTATCTAAGAAGTGAGTGATGTTCTCTTCCCTGCTTCTACAAAATTTAGAAGGGCCATTCCAGGTTTTCCTGCCTACCAGTTCCACAAGGGAAAAAGGAGGGGGAGGGGCATAACCTATGTAGGTCCAGGCTATCCACTCTTAACACAAGGCAATAAAGTGAAACCCTTCGTCCCTGTAAGGAGCAACACACATGCACCAAGTTTTCCCCAAACAATCTCCCTCCCACACAAAAGGAAAAAAAGAGAGGAGAGGAAGGTGTGAAGAAAACAGCATTTATTTATTTTGTTGCTATAAGAACCAGTAAGAGGTTGACTTAAAAAAACCTGACTTTTTTTCCTCTCCAAACCATGTACAAAAAATGGGCTTGTCAAAGGCTTGAGGGGAGGGGCAAGAGTAGCCATGTTTACAGACAGCTGGGGCTGCCCCTCTTTTCCCAGATACATGGGTATTTGGGACCAGAGGGCAACTTTAAAAAAAAAAGGGGGGGGGAGACATAGAGACAAAAAAGAAGGAAAAACAGCTGCAGGGGTGGAATGGAAGTCACTCTGAAAGGGGTTCTGTATTTCCCCAAGTCCATGCCATCCCTACAGTCTTCTCCACCCTGACCCCCAAACACACACACACAGAAGAGGGCACAACTTGCATTTACAGTGCTGCCATGGGAAGGGGAGGGAAGTGGTCAGCTTTGTGCGCAAGTCTGAATTGTTAGGGGGGGGTAAAAAAAGGAAGGGAAAACGTGGAAATTAAAAAATACATATATATATAAAAAGGGGGAAATGAAGGGTGTCCAGTATCCAACTTTGCGGGGGGGGGAGGGAAAGAGATGCCCCCCTCCCGCCTGCCCAATCCCAGCAAACGCTTGGCAACTGGAGCTCTGAAGTTCTCTCTGCCAGACAGGCCTTGGAGGCGGGAAAGGGGTGTTGGTGTCGGGTGAGATGGCTACAAGGATCCTAGAGGGGGCGCCAGAGAAGCGACAGCACTCAGTCTTCCAGGATGATGGGTTCGCTGGTGCTGGCAGGATGGGCTGGGGGTACGGGTACCAGAGGAGCCGCCACAGGCCGGAGGGGCAGCACCGACTTCACCTTGAGCGGCAGGTTGGGCCGGCGGGCAGCACGGCGCATCTCCAAGTGGCTCAGGGCCTTGCGGAGCGCCCTGGGAGAAGGAAAGCAGAAGGGGCGCAGGGCGTCAGGGGCACAAACACTGCAGAGCCTAACCAAAGAGGACAGGCCGTATGTGGTGCATGCAGCGCCTCAGAAGATGATGGAAGACGCAGTGAGCAGCCTGGCAGGGCAGCGCCAGAATCAACCCCTACACCTGGCCGGCCCAGTTTTTGTGGGGCCCATAAACAATATTTTATTTCAACCCATCCCAGCACCTACTGCCGCTTGTATTTTTTAAACTCCCTTTCCCTCCAACTGCAGCTCTGGCCTGAGATTGGGATTGTCTCTAAACAGCATCAGACAGGATTTATAAAACCTTGTTGCCAGTGCCAAAGCTACACAACTTGTAGCATCTGCCATTTCTGAAAACAAAACCTTTTTTTAAAAAAAGGAAAAGATTGTGCCTTGGGCACAAACAATTATGAGGCATAGGTTGTTGCTTCTGTGACAGAAGCTGTGTATGATGGCTAGGAGGGACATACTCCCACATGCCTGGGTTTCTGAACTTCTTTGCATCCATTTTAAAATGTAGAAGGGCCATTTTCTAGACCTTGTTGGTGCAATGGGGAACAGCAGAAGCACACACTGGGGCCTCGTGCATAGTTCCTTCTGAGCTTTTGGCACCTGACACTCTTATCTAAAATCTCTAGAATTTAATGAAAACCCAAAAATATGTAACAAACAAATCAAGTAAAATCTACATTTCTTTGCACATTAATCACACCCTGTTTGTGGCAGAAAGGTGGAGGGGAGAGAGAGAATCCACTATTGTGCAACAACCTGACTAAAATTTCCCAGGTGAATTACAGGCTGGGTTGCTACCTCTTGCCCTAGGGCCCTTGACCGTCTGGAAGAGTGGAGCATCTCTCTGCGCCCAGAGTTCTTGCAGAAAAGAGGGGTGGTTAAGTGGGTAAATGTCCCAAGGACATTATGTAGCACACAGCAATAGCTGTCAGGACTTGCGGGGAGGGAAGGGAATTCCATTTTTTATTTGTTTGCTCCTGGTAAGAAAACTGGCACAAAACTCCATATCTGAGGCAGGGGCCCTGAACAGAAGAGGCCAGTACCAGCCCTGTGCCAGAGAAGGGATAAGCTAAACACCCTGCCCACTGCGCCACCCTTTCCATTGCCTTCCTGCTCACCCCAACTGCATTTTTTTGGTTTTAAATCCCTTCCCCAGTACCTGGTGTCCTTGGTAGCCACAAAAACGACTGGGTTGGGGGCGTCGGCCGGGTTCAGCTTCTGACGCTTGATGGCAGGCTGAGTGCTCGACCTCATTCCGGAAGTCATGGGCCGCCCGTTGGCCGAGAAGGGGAGCCCGCCCCCTGCCACCTGCACCCAGTCGCACATAGAGCTATCAGCGAGAGGAAACCCCAAAGGCAGTGTCCACCTCTTGCTGGCTCCCGCCCTCCCCCTCCATCCTGAGTCAGTCTCACCCTGCCCCGAAATGGGAGGGGGAGTCTTATGTTGCCTGGCTGGGGGAAACTGGCTACCCACCCTCCCCACCAACTGCAGAGAGGAACTTAAGAGAGAGAGAGAGAGAGAGAGAGAGAGAGAGAGAGAGAGAGAGAGAGAGAGAGATATGTAGGCCCAGAAAGAACAAAGACCCCCCAGAAACAACATATTCCTTCTCTCCCAAAGAGAAAAAGAAAAAGGAGTTATGGGAAATTTAAGTAGCATCAGCCACAGTGAACAATAACCATTTTGCAGTTTGTTTTTTAAAAATATTATTTACCTTTTCTGCCCCTTTTAGGGTTTCAAATGTGTGGGTCTCCCCCTCCCACAAGCACACAAAATAAACTTTCAGAACTGTAAGGTGGTACCCACCCAAGCTCCACTTAGAGAAGGCTCACTGATTTCAATGGAACCAATTTGGTTGTGTTCATTCATTTAAACAAGTGCACTCTGAGTGGGGTTAACATCGGATACAATCCTTTGACACTCTCTACTATGCCTGCTGCTATTACACCCCTTCTCCCTGCCCAAGGTCTCCATAGCATCGCACTCAATCACACCCAAATGCTACCGCCGCCCTTCGATGCCCACCTTCCAGAGCCCAGCGGCACTCACACTCTCGTACGCCCGCTTGCCCACGATGCCAGCCAAGCCTCGGTTTGGGGTCAGCTGGTTTCTGTTGATGGGCGTCTTGGTGCCTCGGGGGGTTTTTGGTTTCAGGGGAGCCTGTGCAGCTGGAAGAACAAGAGCATTGTCTTAGGTGGGCAACTGCTGAAGAGAAACACAGGCTTTCCCCTGGTAGTCTTGCTTCCCCTTTTTTGGAGGTATGTTTTTTTATAAACATCTGATGTTTTTTGGAAGGAGAAACTAGCTTGTTTGGGCCAAAGCTTCCTCTCTTCCCTATTCCAAGACACCAGACTGACATTATAAGAACCTAAGAGCCTGGTTGCTGGATAAGGCCAATGGCCCATTTAGTCCAGCATCCTGCTTTCACAGTGGGCAACCAGATGCCCATAAGGAAGCCCACAAGCTGAAGCTGAGTGCAATAGCAACTCTCCCCACTTGCAATTCCCAGCAACCAATATTCAGGGTTGTGGACTGGTCGGTGGGGGTGTAAGCAATTCCTTCTTATGTCCCATGATTTGGAATTCAGAGCAAGTCAGGATTGTCTGCAAATCATGGTTTGGAGGAAATCCCAGTTAATCCCAGTCATATTTTTGCTTGATTTGAACATCACAGCAAAACCATAGAAGGGAGAGGGGAATTCATACGTGAGAAAGGAGTGCACAAACCTGTGGCAATAACTGCGATTTGGAGATCAGGCCAACGTCAAGAGATATGAGACATAAGCCCGCCCCCCGTCTCCTTACCTAGCTCTTTGACAATGGTAGCCAGCGGAAGCCGCACCAGAGGGTGAATTTTGAGGGGCGTCTTTGCAGCCTTGGGAAGCCGGATAGAGCCTGGAGGGGAGAGCAAACAACAAGAATGAGATCTGCCAGCTCCTCTGTTGTTCCAAGCAGCCCTTCTCCACCACACACACAAAACATACACTCTGCCTTGATGGCATTGGCGTTGATGGGTGCGTATGGACGACGGGCAGCCCGACGCGGCTGCAGGATGTCCCGGCACATGCGGCGTGCAATGCGGGTCAGCTTGGTGGTCTGAAGCAGGAAGGTCTGCCGATTCTTGGCTAGAAGCTTGGCCCGGTTGGCGCTGGTCGTGTAGGGAGAGAGGCTCTGGGCTTCTGGCCGAGACATGTGGCCCCGGGAGTGTGGCTCCTGGAAAACGGGAGAAGGGGGCAATATGGTGAGGTCCCCGCTCAGCTTGCAAAGTGGATGCCCCCCCCAAAGTAAAGGGAATAGGAAAGAACCAGCATGTGGCAAGATGCCAGCTACGTCAATGACAACATAACAAAAAGAGGCCAGCACTGTACCACCTGCCAATGTGGTATCAAAATCTAAAAAGCCAACCATTTGTTCCTGGGCAAAGCTGCTTTCATGAAGCGATAAGAACGATGTGGCCAGGAAATCCTCTGAGCAAAGTCCCCTTCACTGTTAAATTTACTGCTGCTAGTAGCCATTACAGGTAGAACCCAGAAGAATATAGCAATTTTAGAGGCTTCGGTGAAGACAGCAAATGTTATACTTCAGGTTCAAATCAGGGACTAGCGATACTAGAGCAGGCTTTACCGTGACACTGCGGGCTGCTCCCTCGAGCTGTGTCGGGGTCTTCAGGCCCCCGTATTTCTTCCAGTAGATCCAACAGGAGGCACACAGGCGGCACTGCATGTTGGGGGGACCCCAAGCATACCACTGTGCTGACTGGGTGGCTGTGGGGCAAAAGGGAGGCAGAGCGGTCATGGACTCAGATAGGTGAAACCCTAGATCAGGGGTCTGCAACCCGCGGCTCCGGAGCTGCATGTGGCTCTTTTACACCTTTGCCGCGGCTCCGGGGCGGATACTAGCGAGGGGAGGAGGCGCATTGTGCGCCCTGACACTCCCCACTGTGGCGGGCGCTGTACTGGCTGTGACATCGCTTGGGGGCGGTGCGTGCGTTAGTCACGTACCATCCCAACGTCACCTTCCAGCCCGCCCGCCCGCCCGCTACATTGTAAGGGGCATGTACGCTGGTCACTGCATTGAAAGGGGGCATGTACGCTGGTCACTGTTTTGAAGGGGAGTGAAGAACACACACACAAAAAAGGTAACTTGTTAATTTAATGTTTATTTCTATGAGGAGGAGTAATTCTGAGGGGTCAAACAAAGAAATAATAAAAAAGTGACAAAAAAGTTATTTTTATAATGACGAGTTTTGCGGCTCCCAGTTTTTTTCCCTTCGGAAACGGGTACAAGTGGCTCTTTTTGTCTTAAAGGTTGCAGACCCCTGCCCTAGATCCTCTCTCTCTCTCCCCCCCACCCCAGGTTCGGAGGCAAATAACTCAGGTGAGTGAGCCAACACAGAGCCCACCCACACTGGGTGAAACACTGCAACACTGTTGTCAGAGTTACCACTGATGAACAGAAACCAATCTGCACTGTGCTTGTGCCATTTCCCTGTCCTCAGATATACAATGTCGCCCCCCCCCCCCCCCGCAGGTACTCACTGTGACAGCTCTCACAGGTCAGCCCCTTCTGGAAGCCAGCCCCGTTCATGCCAGGCTTGGAGCCCACAGAGATGATTTGGTTTGGATTGGGTTTTGTGCTGGGTGGTGTGGAAAGGATGGGGGAAGAAGACAAATGCTGTTAAAGAGGCCAGGCTGAACTCTGGACGCATCTGTCCCTGCTGGTCCCGGAGGTGGGTGGGGAATACTCACTAGGTGGGGATGTACACCTGCTTCAGCTTGCTGTCAGCTTCTGCTGCTTTCAACCTTTTCTGTAAGGAAAAGAAGAAAGTGGGAAGGTCAAGACGTGCTGCCTTTCGCGGGGTCTCTGCCCGAGTCCCACGTTATCAAGGCCACTTGGTTGGGGGGGGGGTCCATGGGCAGGTGCAGCCTCTGGGCAAAGAACGGGACTCTCCCACCCCGGCCACAGTCCCTTCCCCCCTCGCTGCCAACCCCAAAAGCTCTGCAGAAATCAGTTCACCCACTTGCTGGATGTATCGGTCTGTGGTTTTCCACATGTAGTAGAACTGCACAATGCTGGCAAGAGACTTCCACGGGAGCTGCAAGAGAGACAAGACTTCAAGGGAACGCACAGTTACTGGCCCAACCCAACAGTTTTGGGGAGGGGGAGCTGGCATTTGACCCTGGGCAGCCCTCCAGTTGGTGGGGACGAACTACAGTTAGGGAAGCAGTTGGAATCTGGAAGAGAAGGAACTCTGCCCACCAGGTTTTCAACCTTTCGGAGTCCGCAGCTCCCTTGACCAACTACATTCTTTCTCCGGCTCCCCTTCAGCCTGCCTGTGGGCAGTGTAGCCCCCTCCAAGGTGGAGGCGGGGCTTGGGAACTACATTTCCTGTGAGGTGCGCTTCGTAGGTATTGCTATCCTTGCTTCTGCCACGCGTGGCCATTTCTATCAATCTTATACACGCAACCTAATCTATCTATTAAAAGGAGGTAGGAAAGGAGAAGGGAAAGAGGCTGGCGCTTCCCAAACCATCATCCAAGGCGTCTCAGGGTGCCACGGCACATCAGTACACAATACCAGTTTTACAAGCATCCCAAAGACTGAGTTCTGGGGCAAATTAGAAACTAGGTCTGTCTGCTTATCAGGAGGAGAAATTGATTATGTCCCTTTTCCAAGAGTGGGGGAGAAGACACCCTTCCCAGGTTTGGGGGAAACGGAAAGGGAGGGGGTAAAAAGTAGAGCCACAGGAGACTCTGACAATTATTTTCCATCATAGCCCCAACTCACAAAGTCCTGCCGGATGTCATTGAAATCTTTGCCATATTTCTCCAGGGCTTCCTCAAAGAGCATGGCTTCGGAAGCCGACCACTCCTCCATCTCGTCCCTGCACAGCACAGGACCTCCTTGGGGCACCAGCGTTGACATAGCCTTGGCCAGGTCATAGCCATTCCGCTGCAATGTATCCATTGCATGGAACTGCCAAGACAGAAGGGGACAGAAGAGATAGAGAACAGGAGGCAGTTGTGCGACTTGGGATTGTGCAGTCTGCTGAATATAGCACTGGATTCAGAACTTAAGTTTCCTCAGAATCTCAGACCCCCCCCCCCCACATCAGCTCAAGGAAACTTAGCTGTAATAGTTGGACACAAAGTTTGAATTGAGAAACCATGATTTGCAATCGGCTAGCAAACCAGACCATGGTTTGTTAAGCAGATTGTGCTATAGTTTGGTGCCATGTCTGAATCAACAAATCTGAATTGTAGCCACTGCTCTGCCTCTGGAGGCCTCTGCAGACTGCTGAGCAGATTGGGGCCGGGGCCAGGGAGCAGGCAAGCAGCCTCACAACCATGGCTTGCTCCTTCTAAATAAGGAAGCTCAAAGACCAGTTGGTTCTAGTGGTAAACTATGGTTAACATATGGTTTTGTGTGGTGTTTGAATTGAACTCCTAGTCCTTATGGTTGCAAACACAAGCTTGAAAACAATGATAGAGGGGTGTTTGAATATGGATCCAAATGTCAGTAGAAGACTTCCTTGTCTCTCACCTGTCTTAACTGAATAAATTATACCAAGCTGTTTTGTTTTTTCTTTAAACAGACAGTTTTGTGAAAATAAGTGAATTGGCATGGTTTTAAATTAGCATTTTGCAAATCTCAGGGTTGTATCCAACAGAGCAGGCCTACTGTAATTGATGGATCCAAGTTAGTAATGCCTAGTAACTTCCATGGATTGGAGTAGAACTGACAATGGATTCAACCCTTGGCTCTTCCCGACCTAGGGCTTGGGTGCTGTTTTTTTACCTATACATAATATACAGCACTGCCCCACCCGTCATGCCCCACCCACAGCTATTGCCCTTCTCTCCCTCCTCGCCCCCTCACCAGCGTGATGTCACGGGAGGCGGCAGCCGCGCTCATGTGAAGGCTGGGCTGCCGGATGGAGCTGCTGCAGTCAAGGGCGCGAGCGAAGGTGCCAACCGCCCTGGCATTGAAGGAAGAAAAGGGTGGGTTAATGACCCGCAGGAGCTGGAGCTAGACTGGCAAGAGGAGCCACAACACCCCCCAGCCGGATCTCACCGAGCCACCACAAGGAACTGGTCAATCTGCCGGTCAGTAAGAGGGTTGTCAGGGTCCCACACCTTCATTTCCATCTTCTGCTGGTTTCGATTGTCTGATTCTCCTGAGGGAGTATGAGAGAGGGGTTGTCAATGATCCCACCAACCGAGGGAAGTACTTTTCTTTCTTTCTTTTTGCTCAGTGATCAAGGGTGTGTGTGTGTGTGTGTGTGTGTGTGTGTGTGTGTGTGTGTGTGTTTCCTTGCTCACCTTCCGCCAACCGCTCTGGGATCTCTGCCTGATACTTGCAGCCAACCCGGATTTCACCCTGGTCAGCTAGAAGAGTCTTCTGAACTGGGTCGAAGACCAGCGAATAGAAAAAACAATCCTGGGAGGAAAAAGGGACATGGCAAGTTAAAAGGAGGTACCCTTCAACCCTCAGTCTCTTCAGTTCCTGGCGGTAGGAGGATGTCTTCACTCCTTCTGCAAAGCCCAAAGAGAAAAGAAGTGGGGGGCTGCCTTCCCTACTATTCTGTTTGATGGAGCTGAGGGGTGATACCCTCTTATCCCAAGTCCAGAACACTGGGACTCTACAAGCAGCCACATACATTCCTTTTTACGCAACCTGCCTCACCTCTTTATCCAGGTACTGGCTGAGGATGTCTGTCTCGTTGAGCAGCGTAACACTGCATTTCCCCCTGCAAAGAAAAACAGAACCTGCGTCTAGCCTAGCAGCTCTCTCAACTGTGTGTGTATGGTTGTTTGATTTTTTTTATTAATAGTGTTATACAAATATAGTGATATATAACAATTGTCTCCAGCCTCTCCTCACCGTATGTGGGTAGCGGGCAGAGACTCAAACTGGCGTGAAAGGAAGAGTTCCCGGTGTTTTAGCTGGTGCCGCTGCTGTTCCGACACAGAAGGCTGTTTGGACTCTTCTTCAAATTCTCCTGTTTTGGGGTGAAAGAGGCAGAAGGTAACGGTGTTCACTTCCAGGAATTCCATCTCCCCCAGAAACTGCAAAATGTGGCTCCTTTGACTTAGCCAGCAAGCATCCCAAATCAATATGGAGACTACTCAAAAGGCTAAAATCAGGTTTTTCAAAATACATAAAAACCGGATTGCTGGATCAAATCAAGGGCCCATCCAACCCAACACTCCACTTCCAATGGCAACCAGTTAGACATATATGGAAACTCACATGCAGTGCAGAAATGCAATGGCCCCTCTCCTGTTTCTCTCTAATGTCTGAGAGCCAGGGTGCCAATAGTTAAAACATAGTACTTGGAGAGTGTGGGTTTTAATACTTGCTTGTCACAAAGTTCACTGGGTGGCCTCTAGTTCCATCACACATTCACACCCAAAGCCTAAAATCACAGCACTGTTGTGAGTTTAAAATGGGGTTTGCCTCCCTGAGCTCCCTGGAGGAAGGCTTGGATCCAATGGTGATAAATTAAATTCAAACAGGTATACTGCCTTTGAACATGGAGGTTCTATTCTTAGTATCATGCTTAGTTAATACACCTATCCTCCCTCTATGAGTCCACCAGGCTGTAGAACAAAGAGAGAAAAGAGAAGCACTTCTGCCAAGAGACCAGCTGCCTTTTGCTCTCCCACAAAGTCACCTAGCAAGGGTGATGCCATCAGGCTACCCTACATTGTTTCCATCCCAGCTGGTTGTTTTAAGTACTACAGCTCTAAGAAATGGTCCTGAGCTTTCTTTCCACCCCTTGTTAGTCCCCATCCCTTGTTCCTTGTGTCTCATATCTTGCAGATAGTTACCCTGGAGGCAGAGATTGTCTTACTGACAACTGATCATCATCACAGGGCAGCTCACAACATAAAAATACAAAATGAGAACACAAAATACATAATAAAACAAAACAAAACTCCCTTCCGACAAACAATAAGCTATTCTAGGAACCTTTTCTGGTTGAAGAGCAAGGTAAAAAGTTTGTCTAATCCTCTTTTAAAAGCCACATTAGTTGTAGTCCACCACCACATCCTATGGCAGCGGCTTCCATCGTTTAATTAATTACACATTGCGTGAAAAGCCTTCTGTCTGCCCTGAATCGACTGCCTCACTTTCATTGGGTGTTCCTGAGTTCTAGTACTATGAGAAAGAGATAAATATTTTCCCTTCTCCAATTGTAACACCTATAATGACCTCCTGACCCAATCGATTCCCCCCCAAAAAAACCCAACTATTAAAGCACCTCAGATACTCCAACCTTTTGATCATTTCCCAGCATAGATCTAGCCATGTTTACTCAGGAGTCTATTGACTCCAATTGGGCTTACTCCCAAATTAAGCAGAATTAGGATAGCAACCCAATTTTTCCCTTTTTATTAAAAAAAAGAAAAAAGAGCACGGCCCTACTCGCTGCTGTCAGAGGGTCGTCATTTCCGCTCCCCTCTCCAGCAACACAGCATGTGCCTGCATGTCAGTTTCTCTCTCTGTCTACACAACACACACACACACACACACACACACACACACTCAGCCACCCTCCTGGAAGCAGCCAAGAAGCAGCGTCCACCAAGAGGCGCATTGTTCTCCCAACCCCCTTCTGCTTCTCAGAACTTGGCAGAGTCCCAGGGAGGGACTTGAAGGATGCTTACTCCACCCTCCCCTCCCGCCCCTGCTTTTTGACTCAGGAAACCCTCTGCAAAGGAAAGGTGGGCCTGTGGATTAGAGGCAGCCTTGAACCAGCCCTCCTCCTCCTCCTCCTCATCTGGCCTGATTGGACACACTCAAGGTCACAGCCCCTGCTCCAAGAGGCCAGGAAGCCCTAAGCAGTCATGCAAGCTCCTCCCACCCCATCCTACTTCTGTTAACCCTTCAGCAGCTGGCGACTGTGCCAGGATTCAGAGAAGGCTAGGCTTTACAAGGGCCAGAGGCAGATGTCACCTCCTGGCCTTCACCACCAGGATTCAGTTCCGCAAAGAACCTAAAGGCCCCTCTCCAACAGCAGAAAAGCATAAAGGTTCCAAACCTACATGCACCTTATTCTCCTATCGGACCCCTGCCAAAGTTTTTAAAAGAGTCGATGTATTATGCAAACAGCCAGCAACTAACTGCTGCTCTGTATGTTGGATCTGTGAGCAAGCAGGTGGAGAGAAATAAAGACACCCTCCCCCAAGTCAATCTGCTTAAGTCTCCACTTCTGCCAGGACAGAAAGAAACTTCCCAGGGCTCTCAGATACAACTGCTCTGGGAAAGAGGGTAGGGCGGCCTTTCACACACTACTTTCTTGTTTTCTCTTCCGAGGTGGATTCCCTCCTCCTCTTGCTCCAGCCTGAGGGCAACAGCTCCCTATCCACCTCTGTGCCTCTCCTCTTCCCCACAACCTCCTCCAGCACAGCCGGTGTCACCAGAGAGGCTGCCAAAGGCCCATTCCCAGACACACGGCCCACGCGCTACCCAGCCCAACAGGCCCGGTGCAACATCTCGCCCCCAACCCAAATATACTCCGCAGCTACTGGCTCCAAAGAACATGCAAAGCACACCAGGGACCCCACTACTCACGGGCATTGCTGTCAGCTAGGCTGTTGAGGCTACTGGATATATCACGCCGTCGAAACAGGCAGACCACTTTGGCCTCCACATTGCCATTGGCCGTCTGGGGGTAGAAGCAGAGGGGCAACGCTGTTTATCAGTGGGCAGGCAACAGTGGTCTCAAGATCTTGTTCTTATTTATGTAAGGCATTTCTATACCACTTAATCATTAGCCAGTCTAAGTACATAGAAGGAAACACAGAGAATGAAATCTCATCATAAACCTGAACATTAACACTACCTTAAAAATGCCCATTGGAATAAGGAAGTATTTGCCATACACCTGAAGGGTGCCTATGTAACCTCAAGCGGAAGAAAGCTCCAGAGGCCTGAGACCACAAAACTTACGGCTTCTGAGTCATGGGGACTACCGGGATCCTTTTCAAGTGCCTCACCACACCCAGCAGCTTCCTACTTCACCCCCCATGTTCCCCCAGCCCCCAAATATCTTGGCTTCCCTGGCTACAATAGGTCCAGCACCCCCAAGGCATGCAGCCCAGCACGCCCCCTGCCCCATCTCTCTGCCTCCCGCAAACAGTGCTGTCATTACCTTATTGAGCTCCTCAATGCGGCGGACGAGGTAGGGGTTACTAGAGGAATTCTCAAAGTAGACATAATCTGTAAGAGTGGCAAAACAAAAGGCAATGAGGGAGTGGAAGCAGCAGCAGCAGCAGCAGCAGCAGCTGGAAAGCAGGAACATATTCTCAGGAGACACTGGCTCCTGAAACAACAATGTAAGTGGATGTTTAACGTTTTTTCCTCCTAGGGTGCTCTGTGTTCTTCCAGATGTTGCTGGATTCCACCTTTCATCAGCATGGAAAATGGTCAGGGATCATCAGCATGGGCTATGGTCAGGGATCGTAGGAACTGTAGACTGGAGGGCCACAGGTTCCCCAACCCTGCTTTAAATGCTTCATGGATGTTATTTAAGCCAAGGCAGGTACACTTCAGGACTGTGGCTGTGTACACACCATAATTTTAAAGCACATTCTGAGAACTGCAATTTATTATGGGTGCTGGGAATTGTAGCTCTGTAAGGGATAAACTACAGCTCGCAGGATTATTATTTTGGGGGGAGGTACGTGCTTTGAATGTGCATCAAAGGTAAATTGTGCAACCAAGCTGTGCTTTTTTTTATTTACACGAGACCTTCAAAGTCCACCAATTAGAAACAGGTGCAAAGCACTGCCAGTGGAGGAGGCATTGGTAATGCTCAGCCCTGGAAGTTGTAAGAAATGACCTCCTGCAAGTCCTTTCTCATGAAAATTTGCTCCTGGTTTCTCCCCAGGCTTTACTCATTTCAGAAGCCTATTTGGGGGAAGGTGGGGAGCTTTTTTTGTTGCTGGTTTTGGTAAATAATGAAATGTCAAAGACGCTTGCTGAGTTATGCAAATCATCCAGAAATCGATCAGGAGGTCTCAAATCACCTTCTGTCTGTCCCTGATTGGACCGATCCTGATAGCTCCTTTGTAAAATAGGCCAGAAGGACTATTATCCCTGTTATGCTGTACAGATAAGGGCCTGAGGCTGGTGAGATTGTTTAATACCACCTGTCAAGTTCATGGCCGAGCTGAGATTTGAACTAAAGACTTCCCCATTTACAGCCCATGCTCTTGACACCTACAGGAGTTGTCATAGATACACCTCAAGAATATATGAAAAGCCTGGCTGGATTACTTCAAAGGCCATTTGCGTAAAGTATCCCATTTCCCACAGCAGCCAACAAGAATGCTTCTAAGAAGTCTCTAAGCATGTCACAAAGGCAACCACCTTCCCTTGCAGACTGCCTTTCAACATGGAGGTTCTGTTCATTCACCATAGCTAGTAGCCATTGCTCAAGCACATACAGTGGTACCTCAGGTTAAGTACTTAATTCGTTCCGGAGGTCCGTTCTTAATCTGAAACTGTTCTTAACCTGAAGCACCACTTTAGCTAATGGGGCCTCCTGCTGCTGTCACGCCGCCGGAACACAATTTCTGTTCTCATCCTGAAGCAAAGTTCTTAACCCGAGGTACTATTTCTGGGTTAGCAGAGTCTGTAACCTGAAGTGTATGTAACCTGAGGTACCACTGTACTGCATATAGAAATACTATATCCATCAAACCCATCAAAGTGCCTTAGGAAAAATATGAAGATTTATCTAATCTAGGTCAGCCCATCCCATTTTATCCAGGACAAAGACTATTCAGTACTTCTCCCCTCTGGCCCAGCCTCAAGACTTGCCACCCTGCAGCTCAGCCCCACACTCCACAGCACCCTCTGTCCATTCCACCAGAAGTCCCACACTCAGGGCTATGAACCTCCCACTTCTCTGCAGTTATGCTGTGTGTACCCCCATGGAATTTGACAGCAAGACGAAGAGTTCAACATAAGCATCTTTCATTTCCCACTTTTTAAAGCAAGCAGAATTTGAACCTTTAAAAAGGTGAGCCTGAAAGCGCTGGGTGGGGGGAAAAGCCTACTGAAGCTACAGAAACCAGAATTTTCTAATGGAGGTGTGGTGAAACTTTGGACTTCGTATGTTGCGGAACTACAGCTCCTATCATTTCTGGCCATTGGTCATGCATGCTGGGGCTCATAGGCATTGTAATACAGCAACATCAAGAGGACTAAAGGTTCCTCACATCTATTTTAATAGTTAGGGAAGGGACTGGGAACCTTTGGCTCTCCAATGATGCTGTTGGTCACTGAGAATTACAGTGGTACCTTGGAACTCAAATGGCTCCATTCTCAGATGTTTTGGCTCCTTGGAACTCAAAAGTTTCAAAACTCGAACAGTCTTCTGAAACGGATTACATCTGAGTTCCGAGGTAACACTGTATTGGATTTTGTAATCCAACAGTTTTTGGAGGGACACTGGTTCACCAACCCTCATGAGGGAATGACGCTTCAGTGCCCTGCTTCTCCCCATCATTAACAGAAGCACTACATGCAAATTTCCCTGATCTGCATATTTCTTACATGCTACAAAAGGCAGGCTGCCTCCACACAGAGTTATAGGGTGTTTGTTTTTTGTTAGGTGCAAATCATACCTATCAGTGGCTAAAGCCAGGGAAAGGCTAGAAACCATTCTGTCTAAAGTGTTTCACAACTATATTTGAATCTTTATGACAATCACATAAAAGGAAGCCAATATCACCACTATGGGAATGCTGAAGGTGAAAGCCATCGTGCAGAAGGCCGGCCAGCCACACAATATAAATATATATCATCCCTGATCTCCAGAGTAGCCAAGCCCCAAGCCAGGTGTGGTTGCCAGTCATTTGTCTGACATGTAAGAAAAGACAAAAAAAATTCCTTCCAGTAGCACCTTAAAGACCAACTAAGTTACCGGTAGTTCTTGGTATGAGCTTTTGTGTGCATGCACACTTCTTCAGATACACAGATCTGAAGAAGTGTATCTGAAGAAGTGTGCATGCACACGAAAGCTCATACCAAGAACTGACTTAGTTGGTCTTTAAGGTGCTACTGGAAGGAATTTTTTTTGTTTTGACTATGGCAGACCAACACGGCTACCTATCTGTAAATGTAAGAAAAGGTTTGGTTTTGCCTGTTGCGCTTCTGCAAGGCCTATTTCCACCACTACCAATAAGTTCTTTGTTTTCCTACCAGTACTAGCCACTATAAGCAATACAGTATTATGAGTGATTCAGATTCAGCCCACATTAAACAGGAGGTGGTGGAGAAATTAAGAAGCGGGGGGGGGGGGGGGAGTCAGGCTTGGAGAGAGAGTCAGGTAACAATGGGAGGGCAAGCAAAGGGTGGATGGCAGCCAACCATTTGGCTGAAGTAGTTAAGTCTTCGGAGAAGGGGCCTAGAAGAGAGGGGAATTGTCACCAGGGAGAGGGAGGATATTCCAGGCCAAGGGAGCCGCAGGGTGGTTAAAGAGATAGATAAGAGTGGGAAGAGGTGACTAAGGGGCCCAACAGCTTGTGAACAGGAAAGTAGGAGGGAATGAGGGCAGCAGGTTTTAAATGCAAGAATGAGAAGCTTGAAGGTGAAAGGAAAAGAAAGGGAGACAGTTGAACATATGCCCATCCAGCCCCTTATTATCTAATCAGACTGCAAGTACTGTAGCATGTTTCTCTCTCTCTCCTGTGTGTGTACACGCACATGAGTGTGTATATGCCATGCTATTTTTCTAGAAAAAATAGGTGCTGGAGCTATGAACTTCTCCCTTGTTCTCTTAGAATGGCAATGGCACCCACCTGAGACGTGCCAGAGCTGAGCTCCAGCTGAAAAAAAGCCCTGTGGGTATGTGTCTTTCCTAGCCGTGCTACCGGAACTTTTTGAACCTGGGTCCTTCTGCAAGCAAGCTGTGCCCTGTATCATTGACCTATGGCTCTGTGAGGCTGGGAATTCTGGAGGCACTGATCATGGCAAGGGGGTGGGGATATATTGGAAGAGTGTTCTAAATTGACCAAAGATGAAAAACACTGGGTTGTTTCCAGATAAGTTGTACTCAGAGCAAACCCAATGAAATAAATGAACCTTTGCTAGTCACTGCTATGAAATTAAATAGGTCTACTCTGAGTAGGAATAACATTGGCTACAACCCTAGTTCAGCACCACAAACCCCAAGGAGATGCCTCCCGGAAGTCTGTAAGCAAGGCACCATAGAAATGGCTCTCTCCAGTGCTTTCCCCCCATCATCTATATTGCTTCTGACTATGGAGGTTCCAGCACCTCACAGACTCTTAAAACCAACTCTCTAGCATCCTGTTCTTAACTCCGCACACAAACCACTCTCCTTGCCTCCCCCTGCCCCCCAGTCTGACAGGCCCAGACTTCTAACTACCCCCAGCTGAAATCCAACAAGACCCTTTGCTCAACTTCTAAGTTGTGCGGCCCCTAAGTGTATTAGGCCCTTCCCCATCTGTTTCTTCGCTCCCACTCTCTCCCAGAACCAACCACATCCTCCTCACACCTCCCTGTACAACTAACCAGATCTTGACATTTCTACCAATACTTAACACACACATACACCCAATTTCCCACCAGTCTGGTCTTGTTTCACCCACCCACCCCAATCTTTTGGACCTCACTTCTCTACCACCACATCTGAGACTGAAAACAGCTCACCCTCTTCTCACTTGCTGCAGCCAACTGTTTAGCAGGGGAGAGAGGAAATTATCATGTTTCCCACCATACTTTAATTTTAGTGTCCCCCTTGCAAATTCTTTCACCCAAATTCCAAACTCAAACAAGGGTTGGCCAGACTCTTAAACCGCCACCTCTCCTCAAGTTAAACCTTTTTCCAAAGGCTTTGAATTCTTAAGCCTGCCCCATCCATCACATAATTAGCAGATTCCTCCAACCAACTCTTTCATGCCCCCAACTCCCCTCCCCAGCCCCATATCTTATCCCCAGTACCCCAACCTATTCTTTCACACTGCCCTCCAATATGCACACATCCATGTGCATTCACACAAACAAACCCCTTGGGTTTCCAATCTTTGTGCTACTACTTCAAACTAGACCTCTTAACACCCTCCTCCCTATACCTCTTCAATATTCCCCAACCTTCATATATCTATTTTTCGCCGCCCTGCTCCACATGCACTTTTAAGTCCCACTACTACCACTATGCCTGCTACTTCTTAATTTTACCACTTCCAGTATTAGCCCCCCCCCCAAGAAACCGTCCCTCCACTCAATTACCTTAAAACAAGCTATTTCCAAAAGTTATCCCACTATTTGGAACAAACCCTCTTGGTGCCCCCAGTATCCCAAGCCTGTTTAGACCCAAGTGCCTCCATGGAAATAGCTTGTTTTGGAAATAGCTTGTTTTAAGGTAATTGAGTGGAGGGACGGTTTCTTGGGGGGGGGGGGGCTAATACTGGAAGTGGTAAAATTAAGAAGTAGCAGGCATAGTGGTAGTAGTGGGACTTAAAAGTGCATGTGGAGCAGGGCGGCGAAAAATCCAACCAACCTCAAACCACCCCAAACTATTTTATTCAACAACTCTCCTCCCTGCCCCTTAGGAACACCCTTTGCCCCACAGCACCCCAATTTAAAGTCACCCCCCCAACCTCCTTCACTAACCCCTTTTACCAAACCACCTCCCTTCAAGTCTCCATCCCACTGCTTGGAACTACCCCCCCCTTATTCCTTTCACACACACCCAAACACCCCACATTTCTTTTGCATCCCCCTTATTTCTTCAAACCCTTTTACCCCAAAAACTAGGTAGTTCAGCCAGCCTCCTTGCGCCTCTCAGCAACCCCCAGATCTACAACCCAGCCCCCACAACTAACTTTATAAACACACACACACACAAAACTCCACCATACTCCCCATGGTGATTTTTTTTAAGCCCCCCCCCCTTTCACATTACTGTACAAATAAACTTAGTCCCACTTCCTGGGTCCAGCCCCCCTCCCTTTAGCCCCCCTGCCCCCCTCACCTCATCGGTGAGACAAGGTCCCCTCCCCCAACTCCTCAATGCACCCCCCGACACCCCCCTCCCCCACCAGCCCTCTCTCTATCTTTAACCCCTGGTGCTGAACCCCTTTAGCCCCCCTCACCTATTAATTTCCCCTTCGTTCCCTGCCTCTCCCCTCACATTCCCCCCTCCAGCCAGCAACCCCTCCTCCCCTCGTGTCTCGCCCCTCCCCCATTCCCCCCCACAGGCAAAAAAAAAAAAAGCCTCTCCCCCCGCCCCCCTCTCCTTTCTTACCGCCCACCCGGTACATATTGGCCGCCATGACGCCTGTGGGGCGCTTCGACTCCTCCCGGCCCGGCCCGCCGCGGCCCCCTCAGGAACTCCGGGCCCGGCCGCTCTTCATCGCCTCCCGCCGCCGTTGTCGTCTCCCTCTCACGCAGCGAGCGCCGGCGCCGGCCAAGCCTCAAGTCCTTCGGGAACCTCCGGAAAGCCCCCTCGGGAATCTTCGGAAACCCTCGGCTTTTTCCGGTTCTCGCTCGTCGAAAGAACACGCCTTTCCTTACAGCATCTCGGGCTTTTACGGAAAAGAGGTCGGAAAGAGACGGGGATTTCCCCGGCCACTTTCCCCCCTCCCCCAATACTACCAACGGATGAATGAGGGCGACGTCTGCTGACCATACCCGGAAATGGACGAGGGCCACTCGTGTTTTCCCGGAAAGCTTCGGGTCGTTCCGTAAAACAAACCTTTTCCCCCTATAAGCGGGAGGGAGGACGGGTCTGGAGTGCTTTTTAGTGGCAAGAGTTCAGAACGCTCCTTGGCGTCTTTACGTCACTTCGCAAATTAGGCGCAAGGCCGCGCCGCTCGGCTGTCTTCATTTTTGGTGTCAAGAGATTAACCCTTTCCTCAAAGCCCCTGCTCCTCCTGGAATGTGCTGGCGCTTTTTGCTACGCAGAACGCAAGAAACCTATTGGGTGGATGCCGAAGTGTTCTGACTAACTCGAAAGTGTGCCTACGTCCCCGTCAGTTTGTCCATTTTATTTATTGCCCATAGTATATGCAGTATAATAATTCCACAACCAACCCGTCGGCTACATACACACCATGTATTTGAGGCAGAGTTCTTTCCCCTCCACAAAAATAACCGTAGGAACTGTAGTTTAGTAAGGCTGCTCTGTTAGGAATAAACTACAGTACAGTCCTCAGGTTTCTTTAGGAGGGGGACGGATGCGTTTTAAATGTATGTTGTGCGCAGTCCAATCTGCTCCCTCTTTATTTGTTGCTGGAGACTTATATGCCCGCCATGCCCTTAGTGATTTTCTATTCTCACAACAACCCTGTGAGGTACGACTATTTTACAAATGTGAAGTACAGTAAGCCCTAGACTTAACACAGGGGTTACATTCTGGGGATCATGCTTAAAGCCAAAAATGCATATAGTCAAAACACATTGAGAGCAGTGGTGGGTGGCATTGCCAAAGTCTTCTTTTCCTGGATCCCTTTCCATCCCCTTTTATTTATTTATTTATTCTTAATTTCCAAGTGTATGAAGCTGAATGTACATAAGTTAGGTAAAGGTAAAGGGATCCCTGACCATTAGGTCCAGTCGTGGCCGACTCTGGGGTTGTGACACTCATCTCGCTTTATTGGCCAAGGGAGCCGGCGTACAACTTCCGGGTCATGTGGCCAGCATGACTAAGCCGCTTCTGGCAAACCAGAGCAGTGCACGGAAATGCCGTTTACCTTCCCGCCGGAGCGGTACCTATTTATCTACTTGCACTTTGACGTGCTTTCGAACTGCTAGGTTGGCAGGAGCAGGGACTGAGCAACAGGAGCTCACCCCGTCGCGGGGATTTGAACCGCCAACCTTCTGATCGGCAAGTCCTAGGCTCTGTGGTTTAACCCACAGCGCCACCCACGTCCTACATGCACACAAATTGCCGGCTTATTGCATATTCATATGCCACTTGTTATACAAAAGAACTTAGGGCTGCTAGGAGATACTTGCTCCATTTACCTCTTAGATTTCAAAACAAAACAAGTAATCAAGAAGACTACAAAGGACCAAAGGAACTTGGTATGAGATGGCAAATCTCAACTCAGGGTTAATTAAAAGATAAAGCCAGATCTTCGGTTAGAGAGGTTGGAGTGAGGAGTGATGTAATCGAGAAGCAAAGTAGCAGGCAGAGCACGATGGCTGATGGCTGTTTGAATCCAGGGCTGTAGCTATGGGAGAAGCAAGACGCTATTGGCGTGTCAATGCTGTGAACCCCTCCATCGTAGGCTCAAGCTGTATATATGTGTAAATAAATCATCTGTCATTAAAACACCACAGTCTCCACTGTGCCTCATTTCCAAAAGGAAACATGGACCCTGGTTAAAGCGTACTTGGAAACCCTGGAATCTCGCACTGCTCAGAGATTGGGAAAGTGCAAGAGTAATAAGCAATACTGGTATCTTCCCCGTCTGTTTCAGAAACAACCAAACCATGTGCACAACCCAACACACTTTTTTCAGCAAAGGAAACATTTCCTGCCCCTCTCTACTTCACATACATTGAATTAGGCCCAGGCTTCTGTGACAGTTGCCACGTATGAGGCCTATGGTCATTGTTTGACTACATGTGGATTTCAAAACTCAGCACTGAAGCTGCACTTGAAAAGAAAAAAAGTTATCTTTTCCCCTCACTCCCCTCTCCTATAAAAAGATGTCCCAACACACAACTGGTGTCACTGGGAGTTGAAATATTATGCTGCAGGTTATCCTGTGTTGTTGGGTAACCATGGTTACCAGCTAGGCCGCAAATTCCTGCTGCAGTCCTTGTCCTTGCGCCCCCCCCCACCACGTCCAGGGTGGAAAAAAAGACACGGAACAGCAGAACTCTGGATGCAAAGGTTTATTTCTCTGCGTTTCTCACAGTGTTAAGGCCCTTCTTTGCGCTTGCTATTTACACATCAGATCCAGCCCCTGCCAGAATCACTAGGAATGTAAACGAAGTACGGAAGGATGGCAGTAAGGGGAGGGTTGTGTGGATAGACATCTTCTCTGGACTTAACAGAATCCAGCATCTTTCAGGCTTGAAAGGGGAACATGACTGAGGTTCCAAAGGAACATTCTCCAGAGAGTTCCCCAAATCTGCACCCCTGTCCCCTCGCCACTCACAAGTAGTCCTTCTCTCCAAAAACTCCTGTCTGAGAGACAACAAACAGGTCTCTCTGCCTTCTCACACACAACAGGCTAGACATTTTCCTTCACGGTGCCAGATCTCCTGAGTCTAGGACTGCTAGTTATCCTGGCTGATCCCACCCTTATGTTAATAAAGCAAATCACATTGTTAGCCAAAGGAAATTTAGGTTGGCAGGGAGAAGAGATTCCCGCCTTCCCACGGATCCATCAACCTGAGCTGTCAAGTCCACAAGAACGAGTCATGGGGATGGGAGGTCAGCCCCATCATCCTCTCTTGCAAAGGCTTAGTCACCATGCTGGGGTATGAGATTTTGCTTCTTCCCCTCCCGCTGGCTTCAGGTGCTGACCCCAGCATCCTGGGAGGAGACTGAGGCAGAAGAGAGGGATTGGCTGCGGGCAAGGCTGCCGCCCACCACTCGCCACTGGAAGATGCTGGTGTCTTTGCCCCCCATGGAGATAAGGTGGCCATCGTTGTGCGTGAAACGCACATTGGTGACGTGGCTCCCATGGCCGCCGTAGACGTGACTTGGTGCCTGTGGAAAAGAAGAAAAGGTGGGTAAACGTTTTGAAAAGGTGCCATCGTCAAGGGGATGTTCCGGGAACGGGAAAGCCAACGTGGTGCCCTCCAGATTTTGTTGTTGGACTGCGACTCCCATCAGCCCTAGCCAGCATGGGCAATGGTAAGGGATGATGGGAGTTGTAGTCCAACAACAGCTAGCATCTTTTGGCCGAGAAATACCCTTAAAGGTTAGCTGAGTGGCACAGATGCAGGAATGTGGCAAAAGCAGCCTTGCCGATGATCCATAAGAGACTGGATTAGGTTGGGAGAGCCTAGAGTCACCAGGATCCAGCCTACAGTGTGGGATAAGTTTGAAAGTACAGGTACCCTCTGAAGTCAAGGAAATCAACCCAAGCCTAGAATGGTGATCAGAAGACAGAACTCATGCCCTTATCCCCAGCCTAGCCCAGTTCAGAGCTGAATTAATCCTTGCCTACGAGCAACCTCTTCTACCACCCCACCTCAAGTCAACTCCATTCTACCTTGGGCTTGGCGCAAGGGTACTGGAAGAGGTGCACCTTGCAGAAATCATCTGCAACAGCCACCACCCGCTCGTTGTGGGAGCGGCAAAGTGCATTGATGTCGGTGCCATCCGATCCGTCAGGCCACACACCTGTGAGCAGATGGAAAGAGAGAGGGGGAAGTGAGATGTGATGAGTACTATGGAGAAGAAGATGAAATCAAGGCCAGAATCTTACAGGGAGGGGATGCAACTCTGTGGCAGAGAGCATGCAGATGATCCCAGGATCAATCACCAGCATCACCAGGTACAGTTGGGGAAGTTCCCTGCCTGAAACCCGGGACAGCTGCTGCCAGTCAGAGTACACAGTAATGAGCTAGATGGGCCAATGGCCTATGTTTTCTACACATACACCCCCCCGCCGCCATGTGCTAGGTTAGCACATAGAACCCAGCAGGTTAGCTTCTCAACAAAACCAGCAGAGTAGGCTTGTTTTTCTTATCTCGCCTCCAAACTCACCAAAAACATGAAAGCCCAGCACGCAGGTATACGAGGCCCATTCACGGTCCTTGTTCTCAAAGCGGTTCCTCAGCAGCTTGCAACCTCCAGCCACATCCCCTGAGAACCAGACATGCAAAAGTAAGGGTTAATTTTGCAGAGGATACCAGCCTGTTGCCCAGAGAGAGGGAACTCCTAGGATCTTGATATTTTCCGGTACGATTCAGTCACAGGCCGAGAGGGGATTATTGTCTTCTGGGCAGCCCAGGACCTCCATAGACACTGCCTAGACTTGCACCCTGGGGAGGTTACTCCAGTGCTGCTAACGTAGGAGTCGTATGACTTCACCCTCAGAAGCGCACTGCTGAGACAGACAGATGGCAACAACAATTCAGGCACATACTGGCATTTCCAGGTTGCACAGTAAAAGTCAAATGATAGACCTGTGCACCAAACCTGCCTGCTCCCCCCTGCCCCAAAGAAAGCCAGACCTTTGCTATAAGGGATGAGGAAATGCACTAGAAAATGTGGAATAACACTTTTGGCAGTTCAACACTACACACTGAAAGTACACACAATGCACATTTAAAGCACATTGTTGTTGTTTAGTCATTTAGTTGTCTCCAACTCTTCATGACCCCATGGACTGGTGAGAATCATTTGCCAGACATCCCTGCTTGGGCTTTGTTGTTTAGTCGTATCTGACTCTTCGTGACCCCATGGACCAGAGCACGCCAGGCACTCCTGTCTTCCACTGCCTCCCACAGTTTGGTCAAAAACATGTTGGTAGCTTCAAGAACACTGTCCCACCATCTCGTCCTCTGTCGTCCCCTTCTCCTTGTGCCCTCAATCTTTCCCAACATCAGAGTCTTTTCCCTGAGGTCTTCTCTTCTCATGAGGTGGCCAAAGTATTGGAGCCTCAGCTTCAGGCTCTGTCCTTCCAGTGAGCACTCAGGGCTGATTTCCTTCAGAATGGATAGGTTTGATCTTCTTGCAGTCCATGGGACTCTCAAGAGTCTCCTCCAGCACCAGAATTCAAAAGCATCAATTCTTCGGTGACCAGCCTTCTTCCTCTAAATAATCCTGGGAACTAAAGTTTTCCTCTTCACAGAACTACAATTCCCAGAACTGTTAATGAGCAACAGTTCCCAGAATTCTTGACTGGGGTGGGGTGGGGTGACTCATGTACTTTAAATGTATGTTGGATATCCTTTAAATATATGGTGTCATCTAAGCTCCACACAAACTAATCACAGTGAATGCTCAATATACAGGTGGTCTGGAAGTGAACAGAGACCAGATCACCACATGAGAACAACTATCAGGTCTCAGAATTAACCAAAGGCTCAGGACCTTCCATTTCTCTGCCAGTTCAGGGACTTCTCACAAATTTCTCTTTCTCTAACCAATGGGCCTTACTGCAGAAATAAAACAGCAGCTCCACACCTTGGTAGCTAAAGGAATTACCACACAATGCACTGCAATGGCAGAAGATTTTTTTTTTAAAGAGGTTTGTGATTTGGAAGTTGTCATCTCAGGGTTTTCACCTTGAGCAAATATGTAGCTTCCTTCCCCCTCCTGCTCAGACATGGAACTTACAGTACAGGATTTCATAGTCCCCAGAATTGGACATGATGAATTTCCCATCCTTGGACCAGTCCAAATGTGTGATGAAACTGGAGTGTCCCTGGAGTGTAGGGAGAGAAAATGTGCAGGTTAGGAAACATCTGGTCTGGTTTTGCTTACCAACGAACCAATCAATAATATGCTCACCGTGCAGCGGCCAAAACGGGTGTATTTATGCCCACTGTCCTCTACGCTGTAGATATAAATGAAATTGTCATGGGAGCCAATGGCCAAGAACTCCCCATCTGCCAAAGAAGGTAAAAGCAAAGTTAGAGGCGGGGGGAGGACAGAGAAACAAATTTCCCAACAGGAAAGGCTGGGGTGGGGGCGAAGGCTCTGTGGCAGAGCATCCGCTTTGCATGCAGAAGGGTCCCAGATTCAATCCCTGGCATCTCCAACAACGGCTGGGAAAGGTCCCGTCTGAAACCCTGAAGAGCTGCTGCTAGTCAGTACAGTGGTACCTCGGGTTAAGTACTTAATTCGTTCCAGAGGTCTATTCTTAACCTGAAACTGTTCTTAACCTGAAGCACCACTTTAGCTAATGGGGCTTCCTGCTGCCGCCACGCCGCTGGAGCACGATTTCTGTTCTCATCCTAAAGCAAAGTTCTTAACCTGAAGCACTATTTCTGGGTTAGCAGAGTCTGTAACCTGAAGCGTCTGTAACCAGGTACCACTGTATATACAATACAAAGCTAGATGGACCCAGCAATCTGACTTGAGATGAAACAGCTTCCTATGTTCTTATTTAAATCAGCTGTCCAGCTAGAACCATGAGGACTGGCATCTGCCTTCATTTTTAGGGGAGGAATCTTTGCTTAGTGGTATGGCATCTGCCTTACATATAGAAGGTCCCAGATTGAATCCCTGGCATCTCCAGGTAGAGATGATAACAACAACAACAACAACAACAACAACAACAACAACAACAACAACAACAACAACAACAACAACAACAGTGTTATTTCTTATACCCCACCCATCTGACTGGGTTACCCCAGCCACCCTGAGTGGCTTCCAATAAATGGTAAAGGAACTAAACATCAAACATTAAATCTTCCCAAAACAAGGCTGCCTTCAGATGTCTGAAACCCTGGAGAGCTACTGCCAGTCCGTGCAAATGCATCTGAGCTAGATGGACCAATGGTATGGCTCAATACAAGGCAGTTTCCTATGTGGAAACTTAGGAACCGGTGAAAAAGGAAGCAATGGCCTAACCTGGCGAATAGCGCACCACTGAGAGCTGCTCGTTCCCATCTATGTAGCTCGACAGCACTTGTTGCGTCTCCGTGTCCAGCACCACCCATCTGTTGGAGGGAGAAAAGAAGAGATTCTCTCAGCAGCCAGTGACCACACCAAAGGGCGTACTTCTTTTCCGGTGTGCAGGTGCACAGAAAGCTGAAATTTAACAGGACAAAGCTCCCCCACTAAGTGCACTCTGGCCAGAGGGAAGAAGTTTAACCTGTTGATTTTCTGCTTTTCACACAAGTGTTCTCAAGGCCAGAAAAGAAATTGGCAACCCTTACTAACGAAGCAGGGTTGCCCTTCCCAAGTGTGCAAAAGTTGAGGCGAGGGTGGGGTGGAACAAGTAGTTACCGTCCAGAGCTGAACCCGACTGTGACCACTCTCCCACTGGGATGGAAGTCAGCACAGAGCCCTGTCTCCTAGAGAAGAGAGAAAGAGGAACGACATGAGATTTATTGTAAATACTATCATGACATAGGGTGGCTAACTGGATACGGTGCTATTCATTCAGTGCGTTCAAAGCACAGAACTGCCCCAGTCAGGTGGAAAGAGGCTATGAAAGAGGATTAGACAAACTCCTGGAGGATAAGGCTATCAGTGGATATTAGCCATGTCAACTATATTTCCCCTCTGCTGTCAGCAACATTATGCCTCTGAAGATCAATGTCTGGGAATCACAAGTGGAGGGAGAATGCTGTTGCACTAACATCCTGTTCATGGGCTTCCCCAGAGGCATTTCATCAGCCACTGGAAGAACAGGATACTGGAGTACATAGGACATTGGCCTGAACCAGCATGTTCATCTTACCGTATTTACTCAAGTCTACTCCTGCCATAAAGAAGGCTGATTGCCAAAGAATTGATGCTTTTGAATTATGGTGCTGGAGGAGACTCTTGAAAGTCCCATGAACTGCAAGAAGATCAAACCTATCCATTCTTAAGGAAAACAGCCCTGAGTGCTCACTGGAAGGACAGATCCTAAAAGCTGAGACTCCAATACTTTGGCCACCTCATGAGAAGAGGACTCCCTGGAAAAGACCCTGATGTTGGGAAAGATGGAGGGCACAAGAAGAAGGGGACAACAGAGGACGAGAAGGTTGGATAGTGTTCTCGAAGCTACTAGCATGAGTTTGACCAAACTGTGGGAGGCAATGGAAGACAGGAGTGCCTGGCGTGCTCTGGTCCATGGGGTCACAAAGAGTCGGACACGATTAAATGACTAAACAACAACAACAATCGTGCCAACCTAGCAGTTCGAAAGCACGTCAAAGTGCAAGTAGATAAATAGGTACCACTCCGGCAGGAAGGTAAATGGCGTTTCTGTGCGCTGCTCTGGTTCGCCAGAAGCGGCTTAGTCCTGCTGGCCACATGACCCGGAAGCTGTACGCCGGCTTCCTCGGCCAATAAAGCGAGATGAGCGCCGCAACCCCAGAGTTGTCCGCGACTGGACCTAACGGTCAGGGGTCCCTTTACCTTTAATGAGCCATTAAATCTAACGTGCACCTCAGTTTTCAGAACCTTGAAACCAAAAAAACCATATTTGCCAGCAAATGTAAATGTGCCATTGAATCTAATGTGTACCTTATTTTTTGCAATGTAATTTGGCCAAAAAAGGTGAACGTTAGATTCGAGTAAATACATTAAGTTCTTATGTGCAATTTTCATTGTATTTTTTTATTATTTCCGTTTCTAACCCTTACAATCCCAAAGCATGTTAGCCGATGGCTATTGAAATCTTAGAAGCCAGAGAGGGTTTTTTTGCTGAATGAAATTTCCAACAGGACAAGAATTCGCTTCTTTCATGTGTTTCGTGTCCGCTTTGTGTAGGATGATCATGCAGAAACAACACTTCTCGCCTACCCAGATGCCTGCAAGCTGGACACGAGCACAACAGCACTCTGCCCACCTGTCATTCCCAGGAACTGGCATAATGCCTCCGACAGGGAAAACATAGACAACATGGCTAAGCTGCTGTTGATAGCCTTGCCCTCCATGAATTTGTCTAATCCTCTTTTTAAAGCCATCCAAATTGATTCTCTGCGTCCACTGGCCCATTCCATGGAACGGTACCACATCAATGGCATTGCCGCCACCCCTGAGCCATGCCACACGTTCCTCCCCTCCCGGGTCCAGTTACCTCCAGCGTGGTGCTCCAAGCCAGCGTGTGCTCCCCACTATCCCACATGCAGAGCTGCCTGTCATGGGCGCAAGTGACAAAAAGGTCCCGCGAAGGGTGAGTGCCCAGCCCCCACAGTTCGTCCGTGTGCCCCTGCAAAGGAAGAGCGTTGAGAAGCAGCTGGAGAAGGAAGGAGCAGCTGAATAGGAGGCCCTGCGACCAGACCAGACCCACCCCTTTACCTGGATTATGGGCCGGAAGCCCTCCGCCAAGCTCCCCCGCAGCAGCGCATTGCGTGTGGTCCCTACCAGCAGCTCCCCTCCATCACCCTCGGCGATGGTGCGGACAGCACCAAACTGTTCCGGAATCTGATTGCCAAAGAAGCAGCAGGCATTATAAAGCTGGTCTGTGTGTAGTAAAGTTTGATGGATTCACCCAAGGATGGATTAAAACCCTTTTTCAGTCTGAGGGCCGCATTTGCTTCTGGGCAAACTTCCGAGGGCCACATGCCCACTTGGAAATTCAATGCTTCAAGTTACTTTGCCTTATTTCCTTTTGTTATTTTAAAGGATTAATAGCAGGCTTCCTCAACCTCGGCTCTCTGGATGTTTTTGGCCTACAACTCCCATGATCCCTAGCTAACAGGACCAGTGGTCAGGAATGATGGGAATGATGGACCCAAAACATCTGGAGGGCCGAGGTTGAGGGAGCCTGATTTATAGCAACTCACTTTTCTCCATCAGGGATGGGCTCGAAGCGGGTCAAACAAAACCAGAGGGAACCACCTGATGAAATTTTTAAAATTCATATGATTAAATTGGCAAATGTTTCTTTAATTGAGCAACAAGCCTTAACCATAAGGTGTATCCTCCCTTCCGGGTACAAACCTACAGTGAGGGGCAAAAGCAGTTAAGAGGCTAACCCCAGATCCCCAAACACATTTTACTAAAAGAAAAACCCACTCCAAAGACCCTACTGTTTCTGGTGGCTGGGGCAAAAAGGTGGGAGAATGTTTGAAGTACAGTGGTACCTCAGGTTACATACGCTTCAGGTTACAGACTCCGCTAACCCAGAAATAGTGCTTCAGGTTAAGAACTTTGCTTCAGGATGAGAACAGAAATCGTGCTCCGGTGGCACGGCGGCAGCGGGAGGCCCCATTAGCTAAAGTGGTGCTTCAGGTTAAGAACAGTTTCAGGTTAAGTACAACCTCCAGAACAAATTAAGTACTTAACCCGAGGTTACCACTGTAGACTCAGGGCCGGGGTGAACAGAGCTCATTGCTTTGATGGGGATGCAAACGCTTTTTCTTTAGTCATCAGATGTGTCAGAAAGGATACTTTGTGTGGGTGGGTGTACCTCAGGCTGCAAGTGAAAATGTGTGAGGTGGCCACACCCACTTTTAGCCACCCCTGGCACGCAGCCCCCAAAGAGTAGGCCAAGGGTGAATGTGGCCTCCTGGCCACATGAGGTTAGCCACCCCAAAGCTAAAGGATATGGTGGTCAAGCAATCTCCAAGAGCTGCTGTGCAGATCCAGTCACCTCCCTTACCTCCACCTCCTGCAGCAGGGAGAGGCTGGGACTCCACTGGACCAGGCGCCGGTCCTTGCCACCCCCACTGAGCACCGAGCCATCGCGGCACAGGCAGAGAGAGAAGATGCTGCCTTCGTGGGCTCGCGTTTGCTTGCTGATCTGGTACGTCTCTGTCAAGAGAGGCAAAAACACACCTGTGTCAAACCCTGGTTCAGTTTTGTATTCTTTTTGGTGACACGACACGGGGATTAGCGCCAGGTTCTCTGTTCGGATGCCTCTCCATAGGAACCTAGGAAGGTGCCCTATTGTCCAGTCAGACCACTGGTCCGTCTTGTTCGCTTCTCCATTGTATATCTATTTATATTACAGTACAGGCGACTCCCCACTTACACTGGGGTTTCGTTCTGGTGCCCTGCACGAGTAAGTGAAAACTGCGTCATTGGGGAGCACGCTCCAAACACCCTTTAAATGCCTGCCCGGCCATTCCAGATTTTAAAATGCTGTACAGTGGTACCTCGGTTTTCGAGCGTCTCGGAAGCCAAACATTTCAGTTTTTGAAAGCCAAAAACCCAGAAGTAAATGCTTCCCTTTTCGAATGGCTTCCGCTGTGTCCCCCCCCCCCCCAATTTTCTCCATTGACTTTGCAGACCACCCTTTGCGCCACAATTGTCAAACGTTTCGGATGTCGAACGGTCTTCTGGAACGGATTGCGTTTGACAACCGAAGTAGCACTGTACCAAAAAAATATCCACAACTGGAATTGAAGCTCTGGACTGGCTGGAGACTGGAGGACACACGGAAAAGAGGTTGCTCCTGCTGCGCTAACTCACGCATCAGCTGTTAGGCGGGGAAGGTGAGCAGCCTAAACAAAGCCCCACTGAGCCTCCAGTCTCTTCTCCATCCTAACTGAAGTCCTCTTCAGGCTCCAGGAAGTGTCTCTTTGCAAGTTACAAGGACTCTCCAGCTCTCTCCCTCCATTATTTCCCAGCACCACGCGTATACACGCAAGTCGATAGCGCACAAGTGGGGAGTCCCCTGTAATCATTTCTAACTCTGTGTCAGTCCACAGCCCATAGCATATGCAAATTGTATGCAAATCAGCATATGCCCAAGGAACCACCCTTGCAGACCATGGTCTGCTATTACCGTTCACCTTCGCATACCTTTCGCCCCCTTGCCCAGCGTACGGATGTCAGCAGGCACCCTGGCCCAAGTCAGGATGTTGCCCTCCGAGTCTCCGGTCAGCACATCACTGTTGGTGTCGAACACAAAGCACTGGATGAACTTGGGTTTCTTGTATTTCTGGAAAGATCAGGAAGGGGAGATGCTGATACAACGATGGCGGGGCAGAACCGGGCGAGGTTCTTTCCCGTATTTCTAAGTTCCAGCAGGTTGTTTATCAAAAAATATCTAAAATAATTAAATTGCCTCTTCAGACTTCTCTATTAATGGTCATTACTGAATATATGGAATGACAGTATGAAAGCTTGTTTGCTCTGAATAACTTTCAACACAGATGTAAGCTGCAGCCAGGATTTCAATACCCAGTACAGTAATGGAAAATTTTGGGGGGAGGGGGGAATCTACATTTGTCTTTGTAGTACAAGAACTGACGGAGTTTGGCTATTGTGGGGGAAAAATAAACACATAAATTTTGTGTCTTCAAAGGGATGGCGGATCCAGAATGCTTCTACACCATCTGGTGGGATTTTATTTATTATGCTTTGGACTTAGATGCCAAACATTCACTGTCGGCAGTACTGGATTTAGGGCAGTGCGTGCTGTTCCCCCGTTCCCCCCACAGGGCGCCGAGCTGAGGGGGCACAAAATAATAATAAATAAAAAGGGTATTATTGTAAAAATAAGAAATATTTAGAAAGAGGGCAGTGCCAAATTTTGTCCTCGCTCAGGGCGCCCTATTACCAAAGTCTGCTCCCACCATCCATGCCAGTTTGGGAAATATGTAGGCTTTGGTTTATATTGGTGTGTTACTATTTCTTTCTTTTTTCCCTTCTATCTGTATATGTTAACAATGTAATGTACTGGTACTGTGATTTTGGGTTGTTGAAAGAAAAAGAAGAGGAAGAAGAAGCTGTTCAAGCAGGAACTTGCACTTGCAATTCTGCCCAGGGTAAAACACTGAAGTTAGCAAATGATAGCATAGTGATCTGGGAATCTGTGTGAGGAGTTGCATGGGGAGAAGAAAAGAGAAAGATTAACTTGGACAAACAACTAACGTCAGGCAAGGCATGGAAACAATGAGAGACTTTTGAGTAGCGAGCATTGACTGGGACAGAATAAAATGTCAGCAGAGACACTGGTCACACCCACACCACACAGCCTGCCCACTGCCAAGAATCCCAGGAACTGTAGTTTGCCCCTCACAGAGCTATAATTCCCAGCACCCTTAACAAATGACAGATCCCAGGATTCTTTGAGGGAAGCCATGTGATTTAAATGTGAATTAAACATATAGCGTGGATATGACCATTAAGTTATCAAGACAGGGCTTAAGGCAGTTGAGAAAAACTCTGGTTGAAAAACGTAGCTAGCTAAAAAGAGTGCATCTGAGCATGTGCTGGGTGTTTTCTGTCACCATGTTTAGCACTCGTATTTTCTCCGAGGAAGGAATTGGGGTTGACCATCTAAGGCCTTGAATTCGGAAGCCTTCCCTCCCCACTTCTCCCTCCCTGTTCTCTTTTATTGAAGGCCCCCAACTTTACCAATGACCCCCCGCCACACACGCACACGCACGCACGCACGCGCGCGCACACACACACACACACACACACACACTGCAGCATTGCCTCACCCCAAAGATTCCCTGCTTCTTTGTTAGGCTGTTTCCACTCCAGGTCCAGAAATAGACATGAGATTTCCCAGTGGTGATTATGTTGCTGCTGTCTTGCGGGTTGAATTCCACCGTCAGGACAGATTCATTGGTACTCTGCGAGGTGCAATGGGGTGGATGGGTGAAGAGTGGAAGGAAGAAGGTATCAGGGTGATGTGGCCTCTCAGCACCACCAAAGATGCCCAGAAGGATTATTCAAAGTGTTTTAAGTCTCCCAAAGTGCCTTAGTTGTGTGTTTAGGGAAGACCAACACTCCAGACAAGCAGATCACCACCTTATTGCTGCACCCCTGAAATGTTCTGAAGGAAAGGCACTTTTCACACTGCTGTTATTTTAATGGGATTGTTTCACTGTGTACTTTGAATTATGGATGCTTATATTTTTATAAGTGGCTTTTAAGCTTTGAAAATCACTTCGAAGCTTATTTTGGCATTAAGCAGTAAATAAATAATAATAATAATGGTGGTGGTGATGATTATGATGATGGAGATGATGTTATGAGGAGCCACCACCCAAAATATTAGTATTATTATCATTTTATTTTATTTTTTCTTTAGGTGATGTCTCTGCTTCTGTAGAATGACCTCTCTGCTGAGGTGCATATTACCCTGACTCTTTCATATGCCAGCTAAAACCCTAACATTTTTGCTGGGCTTTCATGGTGTTTTTAACTACGCTGTTTATACAATTAGAATTATTTTAATTCTTTTGTTTCTTATGTATTATGATTATCCTTTGCAGGGGGGGGGGGCGTGTAAGCTGCCGTTTGACAAAAACGCTCGGACTGGCGTAACAATCGTTAATACTACAAAGTCAAATTCTACCCACTGCGTTTCAATCAGACGAGACAGCAAAGCCAGGCCTCTCCACACAGACAAGAGAGAGGGCCTTCTGGCTCCCCAGTTGTGGAAGCTCTCCACAGTAAGGCCCACCTGGTGCCTTTGCTGACACCTTTTCAGCACCAAGTGACTACTCTTGATGGACCACAATGAGGCTGTTTGCTGTTACTCAGACTGTCAAACCTTCTATTGCTGCTGTTGGGGGTTGCCTTGTGTTGTGACGTGGGGTTTGTGATTTCAGCTTTCTTGACATAATATGCTGGAGACAGTTCTCTAGTAACACTTCTTTATTAAAGCAACAAGACTGGGCCTGAGGAGGGGAGAGCTACATTTATAGGGACAGGGAACTAGCTAGAAAGGATACATTTTGGAGGGAACAATATCAGGCAATCACAGTCCTGCCTTTTGGAGGAAACCAATAAGACAGAGGATCCAAATACAGCAGCTTAAATGAACCAATAGTAGCTGTACCCTCTGGAACCAAAAGGCAGTTACTTTACCCTAATGCAAATACAGACAATAATAATACAGATATAAATTCCTTTGACTCAATACACAACACCTTGCATATCTTTTTTATGAACTGAATGTATTTTTGTGTGCATGTGTTCTTATTACCATGTACAGCGGTACCTCGGGTTGCGTACTTAATTCGTTTCGGAGGTCCGTTCTTAACCTAAAACTGTTCTTAACCTGAAGCACCACTTTAGCTAATGAGGCCTCCTGCTGCTGCCACGGCGCAATTTCTGTTCTCATCCTGAAGCAAAGTTCTTAACCTGAAGCATTATTTCTGGGTTAGCGGAGCCTTTAACCTGAAGCGTATGTAACCCGAGGTAGTGTTATATACGCTTCAGGTTACATATGCTTCAGGTTACAGACTCCACTAACCCAGAAAGAGTGCTTCGGGTTAAGAACTTTGCTTCAGGATGAGAACAGAAATTGCGCGGTGGCAGCGCGGCAGCAGCGGGAGGCCCCATTAGCTAAAGTGGTGCTTCAGGTTAAGAACAGTTTCAGGTTAAGAATGGACCTCCGGAATGAATTAAGTACGCAACCAGAGGTACCACTGTATTTTATTTTTTTAACTTATCTTTATGCATTTTAAAAATGTTGTGAGTTGCTTGGAGATCTTTTTGTGTAACAGGCAACAAAGAAGTTCAAATAACAATCACCACCACAGTACTCACCTTGATTTCAGCCTGCTTGGTGCCACGAGCACAATCCCAGACAGACAGCATGTGCTCGTTGGACTCGTCTATCACACATAAGTATGCGCCCTCATCCTGGAGGGAGATAGGAACACAGGAAGTTGCTTTACAGAAAGTTAGTACAGTATTGTCTACACTGATTGGCAGCAGCTCTCCAAAGGTCTCAGGCAGACAGTCCTCTCAGCCCTAACTAGAGATGCCAGGGATTGAACCTGGGACCTTCTACATGCCAAGGGGATGCTCTACCACAGAGGTTCCCCAGCTGTGATCTGGGGACCACCAGTGGTCCATGAGATTCACTCAATGGAGGTAGAACATAGCCACTGCATGTAGTAGCATCCTATATGATGGGCCCTATGATCATAACACAAGATTCCATTATGGCAAGCATAGGCAAACTCAGTCCTCCAGATGTTTTGGGACTACAACTCCCATCATCCCTAGCTAACAGGACCAGTGGTCAGGGATGATGGGAATTGATTTTGATTTTATTGCATTAGCCATGCGGCCATAGCACAACATACATAGAAACAACAACACAAAATGGGGGTGGGGAAACAAAAGTGTATGCCGTTCTGGGTGAACACTCTGAGAAAATGGGGACAACAAAGGCAACGGGAGACTTAAAACATCGAGTGACAGAGAACACAAAAAACAGGTTCGACTGTGCGGCGCATCGACTACATCTGTGGTATTGAGGAAGGAGATGGTGCCGCTTTCCTCTTCATCACACTAAGCAGGAAATTAGCTGTCATCTCGGTAATCCAACAGTCAGAATCCTGCAGAAGAAGGGACACTATCCAAGGCTGGATTGGGAGATGAAGCTTGTTCACGAGAGGAGTTAGAAACCGAGATCTTTCATCTGTCCAGTTGGGACAGAAGAGCATTACATGTTCCATAGTCTCCAGAGCCGTGTCATTGCAGGAGCATGTTCTATTTGCGATGGGAACTCTGGAGTAACGACCCGACAGAACTGCTGTAGGAAAACAGTTGAGACGGGCACAGGTAAAGGCCCTTCGTTTAGCCTCCGAAGGAATTGTAAAGCAGTATAGAGGGATCCCTTCAGGGGGTGGAATAGCTAGGGCTAAGCCTGAACACGGCCCTCTTGCATGGGAAGCTGTGTTAGAGAAGTCAAGTTGCTGCAGCTTCTTTTTGATTAGAGGTAGGGCTGCCGGGCTTATACACTCTAAATTAAAAACAGTTTTGCGGTTCAAATTGAGAAGAGAGCGGAATTTGCGATTAATTGTAGTTTTCCAAGGAGAATTATGAATATCTCTTAGGATCAGATTGGAGAAACCACCTCTAATTCGAGCATCCGATGGTAGTAGGTGGGAGATGATGGGAATTGTAGTCTCAAAAACAGCCAGAGGGCCGTGTTTGCCTATGCCTGCATTATGGTGTGAAGCAGTTAGCTCACTGCTTGCTCAGGGACCTATGGGGTTAATTTATCAAACTTAAAAGTGGAATATACACGTAATTTTAAAAATGATATATAAGGATCAGCGCTCAAGAGAATGCATGTATAATAGTATTTAGCGTGGGATAACCAGTCTCATATAACCAACATACTTAAGTCTAATTAATGCATGAAGTAAGTTGTCCTGCCAGGTCTAGCTATGTCACATTGGGAGGAAATAGGTCTACCTGAGAAGCTCAGCATGTAAAAAAGGTTTGAAATGATTGCTCCAACTCAGACCGCATGGCTCTCACAAGCCAGTCTTGAGTTCCTATACTAATAATTTAGGAACTTTCACCATTTTGTATATAAGATAAGTTTTACTGTCTGTGCTCTGAAACACATGAACCTGACCTTTGAAGAGTTCATAAGTAAACCCATTTTTAACTTACCAAACGTGGGATTTTTTCTGTGCTTAGGGAAGTGTAAGACTTTGGAAATAAACCTTTGAAGGGATATTCTGGAACTCACTTTAAAGGGCATATATTTTAAAGGTCTGACATCCTGTATTTCCACAATTTGTTGCATATTTTGTGGTTTTAAACCTCTCTTGGGGTCCTCTCACCAAAGAGTACTTGCCCCAAATCTTGTCATCCAGAAATTCTCCTTTTTATATACCTATTTTTTCCTTGAACCAACGTATAGGATGGAGAAGTTGTAACACTCACCGCTGTGGAGAAAGCAAGGGAACCAACTCCTCTCTCAAAGCTGCCCTGACCAATTTCTAGCAGGGTGTTAAGGTTGGACGAGTCCCAGATGTGAACAGAGGGTTGCAGAGGCTGTAAGGAGAGTGGGAAGAGAAATAAGAAAGGTCAGCTTCCCTGTGTAAAGAGGTAGAGCAAAAAGAGGTAGAGATCAAAACAAGCCAGTACTGTATATAGAAAGCACATTGCTAGTTTGCTAGTAGCAGAATATTAATTCAAATGGACTATCTATCACAGAGTAATTAATTTTAAAATGTTATTTTATAATAACATGAATATCTTCCTTTCCTCAAGTAACTCACACCTGCTTGGTTTTCGATTTGTGTGTGCACACACACACTATTCATTTGTTATACACCTCATAATGCTTTGTTTGCTGACTGAAGGAGTGCATTACTTCTACTTTCACTGCTGTCAGTAGCCAGACCAATAGAAGATTTTGCCATTTAAGCGCATTCTGTTTTGATAGGTTATTGAATTCCATCTTTAATGCCTGTGTAACCAGGAAGTGGGGCAGTTAGGTAACTTTAGATTCTGGACTTAGCGTGGTCTGATTGGGAGGCAGGAAGAGATGTTTTTCAACCCTGCATCCCCCTAAAGTTTGTTTACAAAAATATTTATATACCACTGTATCATAACGCTGTATCTCAGCGGTTTACAGCAATGTAAAAATGTAAAACCAAACAATGAAATCATAACAAGCTAAGAACAAGTTAAAAGCACAAAGAAATTAAAAGCAAGTTGTTGAACTACAGTTCCTATCGTCCCTGCTAGGGATTATGGGGAGTTGTAGTCCAACAACATCTGGGTGCCAAGGTTGAAGAACACTGGTTTGGACAGCATTTTGCATTACTTCAAAATGTGAAAGGCCACCGGTCCTATTGTGTTTGGGAGCATTCTGGCTCATTTCGCTCATTTCGCTGAGTGGAGCCCCAAACCTCTCTGCCCCAAAGTCTGAAATCTGATGGCACCACTGCAGCCAATTAATCTTATCTCTGGACAAAAAGCTTGTAAGCCATGCAGCTGAAATGAGGGGGGAAATCACAGCCATGGGTCCCTCCCAGATCTAGGGGTTTACCTTGCCATCCTTGTCCACACCAGCCATCTGCCCCGAAGCAACACGGACTTTGTCAGGATGCACTGCTAGGCTGGAGAAAGAACAGAATCACAAGAGGAGAGGGCCCGATCCACATCTGCTCCTAAGCTCAAAGTCACCTAACCCCTTCGCTCCAGAGAAGGTGAAAACCGCTTTGCTCTGATTCTCCACCCTCACCCCCCATGGACCAAAGCAACGCCAAAACTCAGCATGTTCCCCACCACCACCTCTTGCCTTTTGTTCTAAGTGATCTTTGTGGTGCCCCCTGCACCACCCTCTTGGTTCAGCACCCAGTGCAGGCAAACCAGTCACACTCCCCTAATCTGCCTCTGCTGGATGATTTCAGTCAATGGGGTGCTGCCCCACCAAGCTCAGCCTGCTCTCAGCCACCGAGCCCCACACACCTGCCTTCTTACTTACTTACTTACAACCAGGCCAGCGGGTGGCTGTGCCTGTTGGCTTTTCCCTCCTCCTGTCTCAGTGATGCAGGGAGGATGGTTGGCTCTGCCTGTCATTGGCTCTGTCCCTGCCTGTCATTTCTTTTGGCAAATAGCAGTCTACCAGTCCCATTGGACGCCAGCCGCCACTGGTGAGACTAGGTGTCTGTAGTGGAGTGCCTATTTCTTGCATCATGGGAGAGTGAGCACAAGTATTTGTCTGTATGTTTCCTGCGCCTGTCCCTGTGTTGTGGGTGTAAGGTAAAGGTAAAGGGACCCCTGACCATTAGGTCCAGTCGTGACCGACTCTGGGGTTGCGGCGCTCATCTCGCTTTATTGGCCGAGGGAGCCAACGTACAGCTTCTGGATCATGTGGCCAGCATGACTAAGCCACTTCTGGTGAACCAGAGCAGCACACGGAAATGCCATTTACCTTCCTGCCGGAGCGGTACCTATTTATCTACTTGCACTTTGACGTGCTTTTGAACTGCTAGGTTGGCAGGAGTAGGGACTGAGCAATGGGAGCTCACCCCGTTGCAGGGATTCGAACCACTGACCTTCTGATTGGCATGACCTAGGCTCTGTGGTTTAATCCACAGCGCCACCCACGTCCCTCATGTTGTGGGTGTACATACAGGTAATATACACAGGAGTATTGGAGCCGGTTGCGGGTCTGGGAAATGGCTCCCGCAACTCACCAGCGCACGCAGTCAGTGTGCCGCAGGTAGTGGCGTTGTGTGCGATGTTGCACATGATACAGCACAACCACACAGGCGATGAAGTAGACCAGCTCTCCTGATGTCAACACGTAGAGGTTGGAGCGGCAGTCACGGCCTCGGTATCCATATCTGGGACGGGCGTCAAGGAGCAAAGAACCAACACAAATGCAAAACGGGGAGGACAAGGGAGACACGTCTGCTCTCTGTGTCACTGGGGACTCAAGCGATGGCTCTGTCATCTTTTGTGATAACACCCCTGTGAGGGAGGCCACTATTTCAGGGGCCCAAATGGTGGGACTCAAACCAGGGAGAACCGGGTGCTAGTCCCTTCTCAGTTGCAAAACTCAATGGGTGACTTTGGACTGGTTTGCTTAACTCTCAATCCAACCTACCTTACAGGGTTGTCGTGTGGGTAAAAGTGTGGGATCTGTGTATGCCACCCTGAGCTTCTTGGAGGAAGGCTGGGATAATGATAATAATAATACAAACAAACATAGGAAGCTGCCTAATCCCATCAGACCATTGATCTATATAGCTCAGTGTTGTCTACATTGACTGGCAGCAGATTTCCAAGGTTTCAAGCAGGAAGTTTTCACCCCAGCTCTACCTGGAGATGCTAAGGATTGAACCTGGGACCTTCTCCATGCAAAGCAGATTTCTACCACTGATCTGTAGTCTTTCCCTCAACCTAGTCAGCTAGAAAGAAAAAACAGAGAAGGTAGAATCTAAGTGTAAATTTAAATAATAATCCTCCTCCTATGCCCTAGATCTGCATGCTCAGAGATAGCTAACCTCATGTCCTCCACACATCATGGACTACAACTCCCATCATCCTTGACCATTGGCCATACTGGCTGGGGCTGATGGGAAACAGAGTCCAAAAAACCTGGAGGGCGCCATTTTGGCTACCTTTGGTGTATAGGGCACAGTCAGTGCTCCTCAGAGGCACTCCTCCAGGTGCCACTGCCATGTGGGATAAGGCATAAAACACAGAGAGAAAGGGGGGGGAGAGGGAATGAGCGTTATCTGTCTGTTTCTATTCCTCTCCATTCTTCCCATCCATTCTTCTCAGTCTCTCATTTTCTCATTAGCCAGCCTGGTGCCATGCTGCCTGAGGCTCATGGGAAACAACACCCAAAGGGCACCAGGTTGGCTACCCCTCCCTGAGTGGGTTTCACCGGGGAAACAGTGTTATTCTGTGTTGGCTACTGTGCTTTAGGAAAGGCTGGGTTGGGAGGGTGGCGGAACAAGGAAGGAGGGCTCCTTCTTCCTGAAAGGATACACCCAGTCCAGCTTCAGCTTCTCAGTCGGCAGTTCCATGCGCAGCTCCTCGTAGTTGAGGAAGTCGGAAGGGATGTACATGGTGATGGGGCGGCCACGCAGGAACATCTTCGTGGAACGTCCTTCTAAAGGGGCGGAAAAACAGAAGGGGGGAACAGGTGGGCATCAGCAGCTGGAGCAAAACAAATGCCAAACCCACCTTGGCCCAAGAAGTTAATCTGCATGTCTTCTGCTATGGAGGTCCTGCCCCTCAAACGACCAAGCATCACCCACTTTTCAGGACTCCGGAAGCAACCAGAGAATCAAGCGATAAAACTTTGCCTAGGCTCCTATCTTAAGGATGAAGAACCTCAGGCCTAGGGGTCAAACACAACTATCCAGCCCTCCCTCAACACTCTTAACAAAACTACAGCTCCCAAGATTCTTTGGAGGATGTCATTACTGTATAAAGTGCTGTCAAGAGTGCCTTAAATGTATGGTGTGGATGTGGCCTAACTCCACCACAGGCACCACCAGATGTTCTGTCTTCCATTACGAAGAGCCTGCTGCATCCGGCCAGTGACCCGTTCAGTCTAACATCCCGTTCTCACAGCAGCCAGCTATATGGGAAGCCTGCAAGCAGGAACTGAGCACAACAGCACTCTCCACTCCTGCAGTTTCCAGAAACCGCTACAGTCGAATAGAATCTGTTCCGGAAGTTCGTTTGACTTCCAAAATGTTTGGAAACCAATGCACGGCTTCCGATTGGTTGCAGGAAGCTCCTGCAGCCAATCGGAAGCCACCGAAGCCACACTGGACATTTGGGTTCCAAAGAACGTTCAAAAACCTGAACAATCACTTCCAGGTTTGCAGCAGCCAAAACGTTCGACTCACAAGTCGTTCATCAACCAAGGTACAACTGTATTCATAACTTGTTGGAGGAAAAGGCCATCAGTGACTACTAGCCATGATGGAAGCAATGCTTCTGGATACCAGTTGTGGAAGCTGCAGGAAGGGAGAGTCCTCTTGTGTTTGGGTTGTGTTTGAGGGTTTCCCAGAGTTATCTTGGCAGGCACTATGAGAACAGGATGTTGGACTAGATGGGTCATTGGCCTGATCCAGCAGGGTTATTTTTACGTTATTAGAAGCATACCCCCTCCAACAGTTAGCCTTTGTAATTAGCCTATCCTCTGGATTTTGCCTAATTGTATTTTAAAGTCAGCCAATCTGGTGACCATCTCTACTTCCTGAGGGACAAACTCAGGAGGACTTCCTTTTGTCTGGGCTGAACCTTCCAACCTTCAGCTTCATAAGACGCCCCCAAGTTCTGGTGTTAAGATAGAGGGGAAAAAACTCCTGCCTACTTTCTTCTCCCAAACCCTCCAATGCAATCGTTTCCGAAGCCTCACCTTGGTGCATCCGTCGAGCACTCAGTGGCCCTATGCAGAGGGAGAGGAAGGAAAAATTAGGCATTTGTAGGAAAGAAGAAGGGGCTGCATCTTTGCCTGGAGCAACCTTCACCAACCTGGTGCCCTCCAGAGGTTTTGGACTACAACTCCAACCCACCAAACAGCTTTATTGTCCCCTTCACTATCCTTGACTTTGAGAGCTCACCTGGACTTAGGGAGGGATCCTTTGTTCGGCTGCAAAGAGAAAACAGAACATTAAAGGGGCCGGTCAGGGTTTACATGTGTGGTAGGTAACTTAGAAGGAAATGAACTGTGGAATAACCAGCGCTTTTTTTCAGCCAGAACTGAGTTCCAGCGCCTCTCAGGTGGGCGCCATTGCCATTCTAAGAGAACAAGGGAGGTGTTCATGGCAAATTCTAGCCCCCCTTTTTCTAGAAAAATAGCACTGGGTAGAACACTACCTCTGAGCATGCACACAATACCCTATTACTCCCCACAGAGCAAACATAACCAAATCCCACGTGGCAATATATGGTGTGTGTCTATGTTTATGTGCATTTGTGTGTGCTGTAGACAACAGATTAGCCAACATGCTGCTCTCTGGATATTTTGGACTACACCTTCCAATTATCCCCGATCAATGACCATGCAGGCTGATGTGAGTTGGAAACCAAAACACCCAGACGGCACCATGTTGGCTATCCTTGGCTTATAGGGAGCAGCCAGAGTCACCAGAGATCATCTTCAGTAATACTCCTCCAGGTGCCCTGCAGTGTTAGTTAAAGTGGACAGTAACAGCAAGTGAGACAGAGTGCAAATCTGTCCTTTTCCATTTCTCTCAGCATCTCATTTTTTCCAATCTTAAATTCAGTTCCCACAATTCCACATCTATTTGCATTTTTTTAAAAATTTCCTGCAAATTTATCAGCATTTTAGTGCAAACATCTCCCAATACCTATTCCCCGTAATACAATGATTTTTTTTGTACTTTATTTTCACTAATATATGCATTTCTATGCATACACCATTTATTTCTATACAAATTACTGGGCTGGAAAACTGCATTGCAAAGTCTGGAGAAATTCAAATTTCAAAAGATAGCTGTGTTTTGGTTCATACCTTGTTTTGGGAAATGCAAATCAACTGGGTTTGCCTTTAAATGTGGACTGACTCAAATTCCCCCCCCCCCTTCCGAAGTGGGAGGCGGAGTCTTTTTGGTGTTGGTGCTGTGGTTGTGGAATTCCCTCTCCAGAAAAGCCCACCTGCACCATGGTTATATTTCTTGCACCAGGCAAATATTTTAAAATGTATTCCCTCACCCCCTCCTTTAAGGTATTGAAGTTATATTTCATTAGTGTATTTTTTCTTTTTTGCAGACTGCCACTGGGCATCTCCAAATAAATAAACAATCCAGAGTGCAACCTTGGGGTGGCACTGTGCTTTTGAACATGCACAGAGTGCAGGCTCCCCCACCCTCAGGGCAAATACAACCAAATGCCACTCGTGTTCCTAAATCAGAAAAATTGGGGTGATACATGGTATGTGCCTGGGTGCGCCTCACTTCTCAAAGCTGCTGGAGTGGTTGAAGAGGTTGGCTGAGGACGCTGCCTTCTTGGAGAGGCGCTGCTTCATTTTGGAGGGTTTGTCGGAGGAGCTGTTTCTCCGCAGTCTGGGAAAAAAGAAAGGGGGAATAGGTAAGGTGCGGCACTATGATGTCGTATCCAACGTTAGTCCTATAGGGCTAGACTGTCACTACTTTCAGGTGGGACTCAAGAACATATAGGAAAATTCAGGACGTGCAAATAGAACTGACTTGGAGCTCTTGCACAATAAATTCACTTCCCTGAAAGATCAGACTTTTTGCAATAAGAAAAGTGACAGGAAAATGCACTGGGAAGGGTTGGATGAAACGTCCCTTCGTGCAACATGATTGGTGCTCCCCACAAATAAATCAGAGTGGAATGTTCATCAAATAGCCAATTTTGTCCAATCTCCCTGCAAATAAATCGGAAAGAATCCTAAATAAACAGGTCAGCTGGAAGCGCCTCTACTCCAGGTAGGCCTGTTGATATTAACAGACAAAACCTAACTCAGGTCCATTAATTTTGGTGGGTCTACTTAGAGTGCAGTTGTTCTACCTCTACTGTCAGAGCTAGTAGAGCTTTGAACACCATCTGTTGGGAATCACAAGTTTGTAGCGTTGTCCTTGCGCTCATGTCCTGCTTGTGGGCTTCCCTTTGTGCAAACAGGATGCTGGACTAGATGGGTCTCTGGCCTGATCCAGCAGGCAGACTCTTCTTACATTCTTATGGATGCAACTCAATCATTGTATTGTAGACCACTCAGAGGTTTGCTTACAATCCAGTGGAACAGAAATTGTGTTAAATAAAATAAATAACAGAGATGCATCCTGCAGTCAAAAACTCCCCTGTTGTCCTTTGCCTGCAAGAGCGGAAGTTGTTTCTCTTTGTTGTGAGTCTATTTTGCACCCATGGATATTGGCTGATTTGCTTCTCCTCAGGGGGCTGTAGGCCACTGAGAGGGAGCAACCCTGGTCATCCCCTTCTTCTAAGGAGAAGTGGCAGAAGCAGCAGAAGACAGGCTCTTTCTTCTGAGGAAGAGCTCTTCACAAACCCGAAGAAGAAGAAGAAGAAGAAGAAGAAGAAGAAGAAGAAGAAGAAGAAGCTGCCGCCTTTGGCCTTGTGGTGTGGGGGCAACGCTCTGCCCACAGCTGCAAATAGAGCCTGGTTTTTACCAAACCTTCAATTCAGCCAAGAGAGAAAGGGGCGGGCTCCTCTGAGCAAGCAGGAAAAGAAGCTCAGAATGGTAGAGGGGGAGAGAAAGGGGGAATCACAGGACAATAAGTGACCCAGAGACAGGTCTGACCTGAGACATTTTGCTGCCTGAGGTGAATGTGTGCATCCCCAAGTCAACACACACCAAACCCAAGGTTGGTCACACGATTTTGGCATCTGAGGCAGAAAATCTTACAAACGACTCTCCTCTTCTCTGACAGGAAATATGGAGCAATAAATAAATAACTGGTTCCCATTCTGTTTCTTTCATGATACCCAAAATTAACTGTCTGAGATGGCTATCTATGGATAGTGCCAGCCCCAGTGTTTCCTTTCTCCTCAATCAGGAACCTCCAGCTTGTGGGCCAGATTTGGCCCACCAGCCCTCCTGATTTGGCCCATGAGGAAGCTTTCCCCAACCACGTCCAGCTGGTGTCAGGCGTGGAGCTGGAGAGATGTTGCTGGAGAGCAGGAGAGAACCATGTTATCAGCTGATGCATGGGAAGTTCAACCCTAAATGGTCTTCTTTTCCCTCGAACCCCATGGGTCAACTTTGGCAGGTGGGTGGGGCAACCCACCTGTCTGTCATCTGCTGTCAGTTAGTATGTCAGATGATTGACATGTGGGTGGTCCCGCCCACCTGCTAAAGTTGTCCTGTGGGGTGGGGAGAGGTAAAGATCTGTCCCACTGGGCCACAAACGTTCCCAGCCAATGTCCTAAATCCATCCAGTAGGTAAATCAGTTTTCAACAGGTGTGCAGGAAGCTGCAGGATGATCACATCCTGACCTTAAGTGAGTCACACCAGGGGTGGAACATATGTTCACATATGTTCAATGTACTGAATCCAACTAAACAGGCAGCTGGATCTTCAACAGCAGCAATGGGGCAACATCCTCTGCTATACCTGAGAGCAGCAAGCTAGGGAGCTCAGGGAGAAAGACAGCACTGCTGTCACCCTGGTATCTGGAACATAGGAATCCACCTCATATAAAGTCAGACCATTGGTTCATCTTGCTCTGCCTACACTAACTGGCAAAGACTCTTCAGGATATGTTAATTGAATAAAAAACATGTACAAAAGGAGGCAACTAAATGAATCAGATCATGCAAGGGGAGAAGGGAGCACACAGCCTCTTCACATAATATCAAGCCATGGGTGGGTCTTGCCCTGCACCCAGAATCAGACAGAAAACCTAGGAATCCTGTCTCTCTGCTCCAACCTACTAAACTAAACCTCATCTCCACCCAGCCTTAAACCCAGGCATATGCATATAGGAAGCTATGGTCTCTGGCAGAAAGGCTCCATGTCTTAAACAACCTTTTTTCTCTTGGATCTGGGAATAGGACTCTGGAGTTTTGCTGATTTTTATTTATTTTTAAACACCCACAAGACTAAATCCAGAGCAATGATAACCTTATGAAACATTCGCCCCTCTTTCTGTTTCTCTCCCAGAAGAATCCAGCCCAGTTCCCTCAGCCTTCACACTTACAGCTCCTTCTTGCTGGACATCAAACTCTGCACAGCTGGGACTGGTGAGGCAGGGGTGCTGCTGCTGTTGCTGCTCCCCACTTCCAACGGAGGCTCAGGGGATGCTGGGAGCTGACCCAGCGACTGAGCTGGGGGTTGGGACTGCCCCACGCTGGAGACTTTGTCTCTGCTGTCTTCAGGGGGAGGCTCCCCGACATCTTGAGTTTCGTGGGGGCAAGTCCTAGGAGGGTGGCAACCAGTGCCTCGAGCCTGGGGTTCCTCCTGAACCTTTTGCTTTTCCTGAACATTTTGCAACTCTAAGGCAAATCCTGGGTCTCCTCCTCCCTCGGCCTGCAGCCCAAAGGAGTTCTTAACAGGCTCCAAAGGGCCTCCACTGGCTAAGCCCTCTGTGAAGCCTGTCTGTCCAAGGGTGGAAGGGGCTTGGTCTGTCTGTCCTTGAACCACCGAGCTCTCCGTCTGCTTAAGATGCCCGTTGCTTAGGTACTGGCTCTGCTTTGCCTCCAGCATGGAGGACTCCTCTGTTTGCGTCCCAACACTGACCCTTGGTGAGCCCTGGGCCCTTTCAGCTGAAGGCACTGACTCCCTGTAGCCTCCAGGTTGCTGGGCAATAGTGGACCTGCAAACCAAAACACAACGTGAGTTGTGGGACACCAGCTTGTTTCAATCATCCTTGTAAATGCCCTACACACCCCTTTAAAAAGTCAACGTGTCAGATGTGTTTCAGAAAGCCAAGCTTTCCCCCCAGATGATGGAGCTATTATGCAATTACTGTGCGGTAACAGAGCCACTGGGACGCAGGTGGCGCTGTGGGTTAAAGCCTCAGCGCCTAGGACTTGTCGATCGAAAGGTTGGCGGTTCGAATCCCTGCGGCGGGGTGCGCTCCCGCTGCTCGGTCCCAGCGCCTGCCAACCTAGCAGTTCGAAAGCACCTCCGGGTGCAAGTAGATAAATAGGGACCGCTTACCAGCGGGAAGGTAAACGGCGTTTCCGTGTGCGGCTCTGGCTCGCCAGAGCAGCGATGTCACGCTGGCCACGTGACCCGGAAGTGTCTCCGGACAGCGCTGGCCCCCGGCCTCTTAAGTGAGATGGGCGCACAACCCCAGAGTCTGTCAAGACTGGCCCGTACGGGCAGGGGTACCTTTACCTTTACCTTAACAGAGCCACTGACGGTGTAGTGGTTAGGGTACTGGGCTAGGACCTGGGAGACCAGGGTTCAAATCCCGTCTTGGCCATGAAGCTCTCACTGGGTGACCTTGAACCAGTCCCTGCCTCTCAGCCTAACCAACCTCAAGGAATTGTTGTGAGAATAAAATGGGAGGGGGAAGAGAGTTCCGTGGAGGAAAGTTGGGATATGAATGTAATACCAAATCAATAAACTGAGCAGTAAGTGCAAGAAAACAGTTCTGTTGTGGGGGGGTGGTGGTGTTATATTCTCTGTGACTAAATTCTGCAGCTTGAGATGCTGAGAAAACAATAGAATTTCCCTCAAACAGTAGTAGTAGTAGTAGTTGTTATTTAAATTTGTGAATCACTTTATCTTGCCCAAGGGAACCCAAAGCAACTTACAACCAAACAACGTACTTAGTTAGCTACTCCATCACACAGTTCCACAAACAGTCATAAATTGACACAGCTCACATTAAAATTCTTATGGGTTTTTTTTTTTAATCATTGAGTTTATATTTCCTTGGATACATATTTTAAATCTATTTAATTGGTGTATTGATTGTTAAATTTCATTTTAATGTTTATGAAAAAATTATGCTGAGATTCTGGTTTTACTATTAGTCATAATAATAAACATTCATTCATTCACTCCACCACACTTAGTTAACCACTATACAGCACTTCCTCTCCTTTTACTTCCACACTCTCAGGTACAGTACACAGAGCTAGAGCCAATGGCAGGTGGAGCCAACTCATCCTCCTTCCTGCCGAGTTATACAATGAGTAACACTGAGACTGAGGAGGAGGAAACAGGCAGGGTCACCTTCCTAGGCTGGTTATCAGTAAGATGGCAGGCAGGTGGGAGATGGCTGAGGGCTGGCAGGCCCTAACAGACCAGCCTCCATCGTTTGGGAGTAAGCTGCAGATGGTCCCATAAGTGCAGTCTTTGCTGGGGCCTCAATTTGCCCCTTTCAAAGATCCCTTGACAAGTACCTGAAAGAATCATTGGAGAAAGCAGCAGGCAGGCTCCAGAAGGCACCATTGTCTTGTGGAAGGAGTGCAGGATCTTTGGTATCTGACAGACCGGAATTTGCTGCAGTGAAAAAGGAATTTGAATTAAAGCAACCATTCCCACGAAGCAATCTGATGGCTGTAAGCAACCTGCCATGTGAGGATGGAGTCTGATTTTGACATGAAGCAGGGATTTCCACCTCCACTTTACCCCCCTGCTCACCCAGGCACTTTTCTCCATTACCCCAGGCACTTGTCACTCTCCATGGCACACTTCTGGTGTCTGACCTGAGGTGAAGAGAATACCGTATTTTTTGCTCTATAAGACTCACTTTTTCCCTCCTAAAAAGTAAGGGGAAATGTGTGTGCGTCTTATGGAGCGAATGCAGGCTGCGCAGCTATCCCAGAAGCCAGAACAGCAAGAGGGATTGCTGATTTCACTGTGCAGCAATCCCTCTTGCTGTTCTGGCTTCTGAGATTCAGAATATTTTTTTTCTTGTTTTCCTCCTCCAAAAACTAGATGCGTCTTGTGGTCTGGTGCGTCTTATAGAGCAAAAAATAGGGTTATTTTGTGTGCCTAACAGCAGGGAGGTACAGTTAGAAAGGTTCACCTCCCCTCACCTGTATATATGCACCTTTCTTCTGATTAAAAGCTACCGTCTGCTACGAGGGTCTTTCCTTTTTTTTTTAACAATCAGGCAGTATATACATTTTTTTATGAAACAAACCAACAAATAGATAGCTGCCCATCTATTGGGACTCTTGACACCCTCACCTTCAAGCAGCTGTTGCCTGAGCAGAGGGATCTGCTGGTCGTAGAAGCTAAGCCTCCGCAACGCATCTGCCAACGCCGACTTCACCAGCGTCAGCTCCTCCTCTTGGCTCCGCAGGCGGGAATCGAGGTCAGTGAGCCAGGCTGGGTGGCGCAGGATAGTGTTGCTACCCAGGAGGTTCTCACCTGCCAAAGGAGGGAGCTGTGATTAGATGTGGAAACCCGTGCTTTTAAAATGCAGGAGGGCAGGTTAAGGGGAACCTTTGGCCCTCTGGATGTTGCTGAACTACAACTCCCATCACCCCAGGGAATTGGCCATGCTTGCTGGGGCTGATGGGAGCTGTAGTTCAGCAACTTCCAGAGGGCCAAAGGTTCCCCACACCCATAAAAGGGTTAGGCCACATTAACCTCATCTATAATTGGGGATCTATCTAATAATGTACAGTGGTCCCTCAGGTTAAGTACTTACTTCGTTCCGGAGGTCCGTTCTTAACCTGAAACTGTTCTTAACCTGAAGCACCACTTTAGCTAATGGGGCCTCCTGTTGCCGCCGCGCCGCCAGAGCATGATTTGTGTTCTCATCCTGAAGCAAAGTTCTTAACCTGAGGTACTATTTCTGGGTTAGTGGAGTCTGTAACCTGAAGCGTATGTAACCTGAAGCGTAGGTAACCTGAGGTACCACTGTATTGGGGAAGAGCTGTAGCTCAGTGGGAAAGCATCTGCTTTGCATGCGGAAGGTGCCAGGTTCAAATTCTGGCATCTCTAAGCCGGGCTGGGAATGTCCCCTGCCTGAAACCTCAGAGACCCACTACCAGTCAGTATTGGCAGTACTGGACTAGATGGACCAACAGCCTGAGTCAGAGTTTACCCGTGTTCCTAAGGTATCATAAGCATTGCCTTGCTAGAGACTAGACCAAGCTCTACTTTTGCATGCCATTTCCAAAACAACAACTAGACAGATGCATTTGGAAAGCTTATGAGCAGAGAAGGAAGGTTGCCCCTTTCCCCCATTGCTTGTCCTCAGCATCTGTTGTGTAGGGTAATACTGCCTATGTCTGAAGGGTCCCATGTGAGCTAGCCACTTTTAGATGAATGCTGCATGGATTTATTTTGTTTTTCTTAAAAGTTAATTCTGCATTGCGCCAAAGAAAGGCTTTTTTAAAAAACCAAAAACAAGTCTGTCCTGAACCCAGTGCCAAACCAGTTCCTCCAACTTCAGACTGTAACGTCCTCAGGGCAGAGAGCTGTTTACATTACTATAAAAAACAAACAGCAGGTACACTGGCAGCCCTACATCAGGAATATGGAAGCTTTTTGACCCTGAGAGCCACATTCCCTCCTGGGCAACCAAATGCCAGTGGCAGGCGAGGTCTGAGGCAAAAGTGGGTGGAATAGTGAATGTAAAATTTCCCTTTGCACTCTAGGCCAGTTTCCACACACACACACCCCTCGATCCTCCATCTAGAGAAGCCTGAGGCATTATCAGAGTTCAAGGATACATTCCAGCCAGGGGGAGGGGGACTCAAGAAGGTTGTGAAGCAAAATGTGGTTAAAAAAGGAAGATACCTAGGGGTAAACATAACAGCGAAGAATATGAGTCTATTTAAGGATAACTATGAAAAGTGTTGGTCCGAAATTTAAAGGGATTTAGAAGTTTGGTCAAGATTGAAACTTTCCTTGTCAGGACGAATTGCTGCTATAAAGATGAATGTATTGCCAAAAATGCTGTTTTTGTTCCAGACTTTACAGATTGTGGATAAAATGGAGTGTTTTGGGAGGTGGCAAAGAGATATTTCCAAATTTGTCTGGCAGGGCAAAAAGCCCAGAATTAAGTTTAAGATACTAACTGATGCTAAAGAAAGAGGGGGCTTTGCCCTGCCAGACTTAAAGTTGTACTATGAATCAGCAGCTTTCTGCTGGTTGAAAGACTGGCTGCTTCTTGAAAACACTGAGGTTTTGGATCTGGAAGGTTTTAACAATGCTTATGGATGGCATGCTTATTTGTGGTATGACAAGGTCAAAAGTCACAAGGCTTTCAAGAACCATATTGTCAGGAAAGCAGTGTTCAATGTCTGGATAAAATATAAAGACTTATTGGAAAATAAGACCCCAAGGTGGCTATCACCAATGGAAGCTAAGGCCCGGAAAAGACTCAATATGGAGGAAAAATGGCCGAAATATTGGGAAATAATAGAAAAAGATGGAGATAATTGGAGGTTGCAGAGTTTGGAGAAATTAAAAGATAAAGTGCGAGATTGGTTACATTATGCTCAGATCAAAGAAGTTTTCAAGTTGGATAAAAAGATAGGATTCCAGGTGGAAAAATCAAAGTTAGAAACGGAATTGTTAGAACCTAAGACTAAGGTACTTTCAAGAATGTATAATTTGCTGCTAAAATGGAATACACAAGATGAAACGGTCAAATCAGCTATGATAAAATGGGCACAGGACATTGGGTACAATATTATGTTTGCTGACTGGGAAAGGTTATGGACCACCGGTTTGAAATTCACGGCATGTAATGCCTTGAAAGAAAATATTATGAAAATGATATATAGGTGGTACATGACTCCAGTCAAGCTTGCAAAAATATACCATTTGTCTGATAATAAATGTTGGAAATGTAAAGAAACTGAAGGGACGTTCTTTCCCCTCTGGTGGACCTGCCCTAGAGTTAAGGCTTTCTGGGAAATGATATATAACGAGTTGAAAAAGGTATTTAAGTATACCTTCCCTAAGAAACCAGAGGCCTTTCTTTTGGGCATCGTCGGCCAAAGGGTGTTAAAGAAGGACCGAACATTTTTTATGTATGCAACAACAGCAGCAAGGATACTTGTCGTCAAGCACTGGAAAACCCAAGATTTGCCCACACTGGAAGAATGGCAGATGCAACTGATAGACTATATGGAGCTAGCAGAAATGACTGGCAGAATCCGAGACCTGGGAGAAGAGGCTGTGGAGGAGGACTGGAAGAAATTTAAGGACTATTTACAAAAATATTGTAAATTGTATGAGTGTTAAGAAAGATGTAAGATTATTAACAATATGGCACCATTAAGCTAGTTAAAAGGAATATGAAGATAAATGAAAATATAAGAAAAGATAAATTTTGGATAAATATTATGTCAAAATTAAACTTTTAAGGTTTGGGTAAAATTATCTAAAACTAGAGACACAATATTATAATATAAGAATTGAAAAAGGTAAAGGTAAAGGTACCCCTGCCCGTACGGGCCAGTCTTGACAGACTCTGGGGTTGTGCGCCCATCTCACTCAAGAGGCCAGGGGCCAGCGCTGTCCGGAGACACTTCCGGGTCACGTGGCCAGCGTGACAAAGCTGCATCTGGCGAGCCAGAGCTGCACACGGAAACGCCGTTTACCTTCCCGCTGGTAAGCGGTCCCTATTTATCTACTTGCACCCGGAGGTGCTTTCGAACTGCTAGGTTGGCAGAATTGAAACAAGGTGATAAATTGCTGGGTAAAGCTCGAAAAACTTGGAACGCAGGAACGAGAGATGCGAGGAAGCCCAAAGAAGTGAAGAAAATATGGTTATTGTAAAATTATATGTTATTTTGTTTTTTTTTTCTATTGTATTAAGAAAATCTTTAATAAATATTTTTTTTAAAAAAGAAGGTTGTGAAGCAGAGCCAGTGAGGGCTGTGGAGAGGTAGCCTAGCCAGTGAGAGTTTAGAGGGCCACGTGGAGAGGTCTGAAGGGCCACTTTCAGGCCCCAGATTCCCCTCTATTACATAAGTAAAGGTAAAGGGACCCCTGACCATTAGGTCCAGTCGTGGCCGACTCTGGGGTTGCGGCGCTCATCTTGCTTTATTGGCCGAGGGAGCCGGCATACAGCTTCCGGGTCATGTGGCCAGCATGACTAAGCCGCTTCTGGCAAACCAGAGCAGCGCACGGAAACCCCGTTTACCTTCCCGCCAGAGCGGTACCTATTTATCTACTTGCAATTTGATGTGCTTTCGAACTGCTAGGTTGGCAGGAGCAGGGACCGAGCAACGGGAGCTCACCCCGTCGCAGGGATTTGAACCGCCGACCTTCTGATTGGCAAGTCCTAGGCTCTGTGGTTTAGCCCACAGTGCCACCCGCGTCCCTCTCCTACATAGAGCACAATAATAGCAACATGTCCCCACATGAAAAAAACCCCTAGGAGCAGCTTTTCTGTTTCAGCGCTGGAGATTGCAGCGTTCCTCCAAGCGATGGCTTTTGTGGAGCTCCAGAGTCCGTGTGTTCCTATACCAAGAAGAACTGGCCCTTATTTGCTACATTTAAAGACAAGACATGCTTTGCCAGAAGCCACAATGGTCACAAGTGTCTATAATTAACACAGCAGGGGGAGATGGTTAAGGTTTCCCGCACAAGGCCCGTCCTGGGGTGCCACAGTTCACAGAGGGAGGGAGGCAGAGGAGAGGAGAGGCCTGCTTGGTTCAAGCTAGGTCCTCTGGCCCACATTGTGCAGGCAGCAAGCCCAGTTCTTGCCTCATGCCCAGCCAGCCTTGTTTGTGCTGGCAGCGGAGGACAGTGGCAGTTGGGAGGAAACGACTCCCGCCTTAGACATTCCTGACGCCACCGTCAGCTGCACAACATGGTCCCCCTGCCCCCCTGGGTGCTCTAAGGATGTGTGGGAGACGCAGAGGACCAAGGGTGTCAAGATGGCTTAACCCTTTATTACCCTTTCCCCATAACCTATTGTAGCCTTTTTAGGCTTTGCCTCCTTCACTATAAGTGGGTGGCTGGAGCAGGCCAAAGGCCCACCTGGTTCAGCATCCTGTTCTCAAAGTGGCCAACTGGGAAGCTTACAAGCCGGACCCGAGTGCGAGAGTAACTCTTGGCACTTGCGGTTCCCAGGAACTGATATCCAGAGCTATATTGGCTCCTTAAGAGTATGTAGAACATAGCCATTGATAACCTTCCCCTCCAAGTTGGTAGTCATCTCGCAGGAACAAATTCCACAGTTTAGCTATGTGTTGTGTGAAGATGTACAGTGGTACCTCGGGTTAAGTACTTAATTCATTCCGGAGGTCTGTTCTTAACCTGAAACTGTTCTTAACCTGAATCACCACTTTAGCTAATGGGGCCTCCTGCTGCTACCGCGCCGCCGGAGCACAATTTGCGTTCTCATCCTGAAGCAAAGTTCTTAGCCTGAAGCACTATTTCTGGGTTAGCGGAGTCTGTAACCTGAAGTGTATGTATCCTGAAGTGTATGTAACCCGAGGTACCACTGTATTTTGTTTTGTCTTTCTGCGTGAAGCATCTACCAATTTGATACACCTTTATCTTGTCCCCCCAATAACACGCCTTTTCTCTGGACCTAAAAGCCTCACCCAAAAAACTAAAAAGCACATCTTTACAGTTCTCTAAAGTGACCTCTATTTAAGGGCTGTCAAGTCCAAGTCTGGTTAAAAGGTAAGGAGCCACCAGAAGGGAGGTTAGGAGTGGCCTTGAAATTGCCAACCCACAGTTAGCTACACAACTCTTCAGTAGACTGAGCAGGCAGGCAAGCGCTATGTGTTTTTATTTAATTATTTCTCAATTTGCAGCTATACTTTTGCAAATTTTATGCACATTTTTGTCCTCTGTTATCTTCCATTTTTAGTGATGTACGGTAACAACTACTACTTCTTCTTCTTCTTCTTCTTCAATGCATATCTGGCCAACCAAGGCCTCCTTGACGGAAAAGGGCTAGGAAATATTTCCTGTCTGGGCTGAGACTTTGCCTCAGCAAACAACAAGCCCTGGCTTTGGTACATTCTTATTGTTGGGAGTAAAGCAATGACACTTGTAACTGTGGTAGCAGGAGTCAGAAAGGCAATGTGTTCTCCCCTTGCTGATTCCTTATTGAGCAGATTACTTTTCTCTCAGTCTTTGGTTCCTTCCTGCTGCTTCTTCAGTGCTACTATTGGACTTTCATTTCATACACCTCACAACTCTATAATGGCCATACATAAGCTTGTATTCAGAATGGCTTTGTTTGCCAGGACTAATAAACCGCAAGTTTCTTTTATTCTCTCAACCTTTTTCAGCCCAAGGGCCACATTTCCCCCATTAACAACCTTCCAGGGGCTGCATGCCTGTGGTGGGTGGTGCTAAAGGCAAAAGTGGGTGGAGCAATAGATGTGACTTCAACCATGGTTCATTCCAGCTGTGCAGAAGAGATTTCAATACACATGCTCCCCTCTCTCCATCCAGGAAAGTAAGAGGCCTTGTTGCAGCTCAGTGACACATCCCATCTCAACAAAAGCGTAAACATAAGCCAGTGTGGTGCTGTGGTTAGAATGTCAGATCAGGACTTGAGAGAGACCAGGGTTCAAATCTGTAGTTTGCCTCTCAACCTAACCTGGGTTGTTGTGCGGATAAAATGAGAAGGGAGAAAACCACATATGCCACATCAAACTTAGAGAAAAAGGTGGGCTATAGGAGAGAGAGAGAGAGAGAGAGAGGAGGAGGAGGAGGAGGAGGAGGAGGAGGAGGACAATGGCATTGATGGGGACTTCACAGGGATGATCCAAGCCAGGGGTCAGCAACCTTTTTCAGCCGTGTGCCGGTCCACCATCCCTCAGACCATGTGGGGGCCGGACTATATGGGGGGGGGGAATGAACGAATTCCTATGCCCCACAAATAACCCAGAGATGCATTTTAAATAAAGGCACACATTCTACTCATGTAAAAACACCAGGCAGGCCCCACAAATAACCCAGAGATGCACTTTAAATAAAAAGACACTTTCTACTCATGTAAAAACACGCTCATTCCCAGACCATCCACGGGCCGGATTTAGAAGGCGATTGGGCTGCATCCGGCCTACGGGCCTTAGGTTGCCTACCCCTGATCCTGGATATAGGAGAAGGACTGGAAGAGTGAGAAGGAAATTGCACAAAGAGGATCTCACTATGCCCCAGATCTTGCCATTATGGAGCAAGAGACTCTCAATGGCTCATAAATAGCGGGCAATGTATGGAAGTGGATGCAAATATAAAATAGTGCAGTATTCAGATTCCCCCCTCCCTTTCTTCTTCAAGGTACCAAACACACCAGCTGGAAGTTATACAAAGAAAACAGAGGGAGCTGGCAATCTTGCTGCATGCGACGAAACAGACCGAAGTGTTTTCCAGCCTGAGCCAACGAGCAAGATTTGCTGGGGTTATTTTCTTGTTGGATATACCACCCCCCTTGATGAAACCACATCGCCTCTTTCCTCTCTCTCAACTACCCCCCCAACCAAAGACTGAGAAGTGGGCGGTAAAGAAGGCCTCTGTCCAACAAAAAGAGGATGTGGAGAGGACTCAAAAGAAGCCTGGATCTGAGAAGCTGGTACAAAAAAAATGGAGACTTATTTCGTCTTTGTGCTGAGGAACACAGAAATCAGATGGGCTTTAAAGATAAATAATAGCCCAAACAGGCTCCGCTTTGTCCAGATTTTCCTCCTCCGCACACTCATCCCCCAAAAACCCTTAAACAAAAAGGCACTTTTTCCCATGACCTTTTCAATTCACGTCTCCCTCGCCCCCAGTATGGTCAACTTAAAGGGGGAAGGGATAGGGCAGGATGGCCTTGCCTGCTCACTGAAATTTCAGACTAGACCAATGGTCAGTGTTAGAATGGGAAGTTTGCATTCCAAGTTCAAATCCTCATTCAGCCACATATTTTCAAGAATGGTGCCCTGTGGCATCTACAGCAGGAGTAGGGAAGTTTTTTTTCAACACAAGGGCCACATTCTCTTCTAGGCAGCCTTCCGAGGGCCACTGCCAGCAGTGGGTGGAGCCAGAAGCAAAAGTAGTCAGAGCAATAAATGTTAATTTTACCTTTGTACAATAGACGAAGCACATACACACCCACTTTATTCTCCATTCAGGCAAGAATTGAATTCAAGGGCACATTCCAACCACAAAAAATCCATTTGGGGTATGAAGCAAGGCCAGTGCAGGATGCAGCCTAAGGAGAGGATGTGCAGTCTGGGAGAGTTCCAAGGGCCAGATTTGTTGTTGCTTAGTCGTTTAGTCGTGTCCGACTCTTTGTGACCCCATGGACCAGAGCACGCCAGGCACTCCTGTCCTCCACTGCCTCCCGCAGTTTGGTCAAACTCATGTTGGTAGCTTTGAGAACACTGTCCAACCATCTCGTCCTCTTTCGCTCCCTTCTCCTTGTGCCCTCCATCTTTCCCAACATCAGGGTCTTTTCCAGGGAGTCTTCTCTTCTCATGAGGTGGCCAAAATATTGGAGCCTCAGCTTCACGATCTGTCCTTCCACTGAGCACTCAGGGCTGATTTCCTTCAGAATGAATAGATTTGATCCATGGGACTCTCAAGAGTTTCCTCCAGCACCATAATTCAAAAGCATCAATTCTTCGGCGATCAGCCTTCTTTATGGTCCAGCTCTCACTTCCATACATCATTACTGGGAAAACCATAGCCTTAACTATATGGACCTTTGTTGGCCAGATGGAGAGTCCTTAAGGGCCAAATTCAGCCCCTGGGCCTGATGATCCACCACCCCAGTCTACAGAATAAGGCAGAAGGTTCTTAGTTCAAATTTCTGCTTCCTGGTCTCACCTTCTGACAGGGCCTGACTCTGAGGAATTCTACACCACACCTTCCCTGCTCCACACCCTAAAACCAATAAAGAAATACTGGATTTCAGGAGTCTTATAGCCTTGCCCCGGCCCTGGTGTGCTGTGTGCATGGAATGCCAGAGCATCCTCCTGCTCCCTCTTGGGCCTTTCAGTTTCCATTAGAAAAATCGCCCCCACACTCACACACGCCCTCCACCCTCCCCACCAAACACGTTGGGTGACATTTTTGGGCAAGGTGCTCATCTCAGGAATTAAACCTTCAGGGACAGGCGCTTCCTAAGCCTCTCCTTGGCTTTAGAGGGGGTGGAGAAGAAAGCCAAGTCATTTTCAAATTGAGGCTGTCAACTATATATATGCTTCCAGTCTCTGAAATGGCACAGCATCTTAGACTGGAAAGTATTTTATCTTGTGAACCGCCCTGAGATCCTGTGACGAAGGGTGGTATATAAATCTAATAAATAAGTACGTAAATACATAAATAAAATAAGTATCTGTTATGCATTAAACACCAATGCTTCACAGGCCAAGCGACATAACCGAGTGTGCCCTTTTTAAAAAGCATCACTGATTAAAGGGGGGGGGGGAATTTCCCCATGTGAAATTATTTTGTGGCAAATGTAGTTTCCATAGATGTTAAACCACAACACTTTACACGTCAAGCAACTTAACTGGGTGCCGCTACCCCACCTCCCGCACTCCCAGCACCACAGATGCAAAAAAGTGTCCTCATTTTATTAATAAATTCATGTCCCACCCATCCACAATTCTGAAATTCTTATGTGGCAAACTTAAGTCTTTATATGTGTTAAACCACAATATTTCTTGTGCCAGGTGACATAACTGGGTGTCCACTTTTCCTAAGCACTGCAGATACCAAATATTTTTTAAAAATCTCATTTTGAAATTCTTAATTTTTTTTTGCAATTGTAGCCTTCAGAAGGCTGGGTTAGGCCTGACTGGGGTTTTCCCAGCTACTCATGTCTGGCTCAGTCACTTCCGGTTACCGGGCTACATATGGAGAGAGGAAGGGGGCGAAAACACCCACAGTTTACCTCAGCACCCAGTTGGGGAACAGAATGTGTGTGTGTGTGTGTGTGTGTGTGTGTGTGTGAGAGAGAGAGAGAGAGAGAGAGAGAGAATGAGCAAATTAATAAGTGTGTCCGTCTGTCATAGGTGAGAAGGATACGACCCACCAAGCTCTTATTTCCGCTTCAAAGAAGACGACTTTAAATCGAGAACAGAATGAAGCAAAACAAAACAAATTCCTCAAAGAGAGCATTGTCTATATTTCTCTTGAGAAAGAGCGCACAGGAGAAGGGGCTTAGCTCAGTGGTAGAACCTATGCTTGGCATGCAGAAGGTCCCAGGTTCAGTCCCTGGTATTCCCAAACAAGAAACAGAAAGACCCCCCCATCTGAAACCTCGGACAACCACTGCTAGTCAGTGTAGACAATACAGTGCTGGTGGACCAATGGATCAGATCCACACCATACATTTAATGGCTTCCCCCATAGAATTCTGGGAATTGAGCTATAATTTCCAGCACCCTTCACATACTATAGTTCACTTCCCAGGATTCTTTGTGGGAAGCCATGTACTTTAAATGTATGGTGTGGATGTTACCTCAGTATACGGTAGCGCCTCTGTTTCTTGACACACTTTCAAACTCTTGTGATCTGCTACTGCTTCAATTATTTCTCTCATATAACTTTGGAGGTTGATTCAATCTACACAATTTTGCAGGTCGGGGGAGGCAGCTTACTCAGTGAGTGAGGGGTCTAGTTTCCCCTGCTCCATTCCTCCAGTGCACATTTACAAAATGTACATTTGCACAATCCGAATTCAGGTGAGGAACTGCAAGCAAGGAGGAACAAGAGAGTGGCAAACTGATTCTGGATAACTCAATCCAAAAGGAATAATTTGATCTTGCCGACTTGCTTTATGTTTGGCAGAGCAGGCCAAAAAAGAAGTAGGCCAAGGGGTGAAGGATGAGATGTAATCAGGAGACTGAGCAGCTCTGGATTTCACAACTCTGGCTGCAAGGCACAATGTTAGCAGGAACTGTAGCTCTGCAAGGAGAATAGGGGTCTTCTAACAACACACAGCATCCTTAATGAAAGATAGCTCCCACAATTCTTTGGGGGGAAGCCATTACTGTTCAAAGTGGTAGACGACTGTTTTAAATGTACAAGGCAGTTGTGTCTCAATACCCTCAAACATATTTTCTCTTTTCCAGGAAAGTTTGGTTTTGAGCATGAAGTCCGCTCTCCACCAGTATGTTTGAACCAAAAGCAGGAACCTGTCCAGGAAGGCCCAATTTATGACACACCACTTGAAAGACCAGCCTGGGCAATATAACACACCTGGCGTTGGAAGCCGAAAAACGAGACTGCAATCTCATTATACTGGCAAAAGGAGGGGCTAGTTTTCGGATTCAGCTGCGGCTAAATTAGGTGTTATATATAGTGTATTTCAGGTGTTCAGAACTCTTTGTTCATGTTGGTAAAGTAATACCCTGCAAGCAACAGCCTTTGAAAGTCGGCCTGTATTATCTCTATAGTTTTGCCTAATTACACCTAGTAGTGAGACGCTATCTGAGGCAAGATTTGAATGAGGGACTTTCCTGGTCACACTATTAACTACTCTGCTAAACTACGCAGAACATTATTGTTTTTAACCCAATTGGGTTGAGATTTTTTTTATAAAGCTTCCCACCATTGGGGGAACTTATATGTTCCCTGTTGAATCACAGCTGGTTGCAAAGGATTCTGGGATATGTTCTATGAGTCTGCTCATTTCACATGGGGCACTATCCTAGATATTTAGGCCTCATCACAACTGTTTCTTCTGAACTGATAATGCCTCTTGCTCACACCAAATACTCCTCTGTAGCTGCACATCTGATGGGTAGCAATGACAGATAAGCCAGGAAATATTGTGCACCGTTGACTAATCTTCTCAATGATAAGCTTCTGAGGAACCCCAGTGAAAAACTGCCGCTCGAAATTACAGTCACAAATGAATATCTCTTAATACATATTAGTTAGCGCTTATCAACCCTCTAGTCTTCCTGTTTTATTCTCAGCTCATGGTCTGGGTAGTCAAAGGGTGGCAAACAAAATAAGCTTTGTGTCTTCGCTTAGCCATGAAGCAAACTGGGTGGTCTTGCTCAAGTCATTTTCTCTAAGCGTAGCCTGCCTCTCATTGTTGTTGTGCAGGATAAGATGACAAGCAGCAGACCTGAGCTCTTCGTAGGACAGGGAAGGATATGAATACAGTGGTACCTCGGGTTAAGTACTTAATTCATTCTAGAGGTCCGTTCTTAACCTGAAACTGTTCTTAACCTGAAGCACCACTTTAGCTAATGGGGCCTCCCGCTGCGTCGCCGAAGCACGATTTCTGTTCTCATCCTGAAGCAAAGTTCTTAACCTTAAGCACTGTTTCTGGGTTAGCGAAGTCTGTAACCTGAAGTGTATGTAACCTGATGCATATGTAACCTGAGGTACCACTGTATGATTAAACAAGTAATACTTGCTTTTGTAAAAAGACAAGTGGCCTAGAAAATCAAAAGGGTTGCCCACTCCAGGCCCTAAATGCAGGGTGGGCTTTTATGTCTCACTCAACAAATAAAGATGAAACAGACAGGATTACACACTATACACCCCTAAAAGAATCCTGGGAACTCACAGAGCTACAATTCTCAGCACACTTAACAAACTACAGTTCCCAATATTTCTTGAGGTGGGTTTTGCTTTAAATGCTTGGGGGGCAAGCGATGAACTCAATTGGTGGCTCCTGGCTTCGTAAAAAACGTAGAAGCTCCACCCCACATCCACACTGGTCATGTCCTGTTCTACTGACTCTGACTCCAGATGTTGCAATATGTGGCTTCCTCTAAGCCTCAGGACTAATGAGAAGTATGTCAGGGTGTGAGTGAATTTGTTTATATGCAAAAATGTATCCCAAGCAGGGAACGAATCCCTACAGGTTCTTTGCCTAGGAACAGAAGGAAGAAAAAAACACTGTAGATTTGCAGGGATAAAGATTTTATCATGCACAAACTTGGGGGGAAATTTTGGTGTTATTTCGAAGGCATTATAAATATTGACGCTATTTAGCTTTAGAAGGGAGGGGGCAGCCTATCATTCTAGCAAAGGGGAATGTGCATGTGTACAGATTGCTGCCTAATAAACAACAAAACACTGGGGGAGAAGTGGAAGGGGTATTGTGTGTGTGTGTGTGTGTGTGTGTGTGTGTGTGGGAAAGGCTTGGTGCCAGCTCCAAATACTGCTAAACTCCAACTCCCATCAGTCCCCACTAGCATGGCCAATGATCAAGGCCGATGGTAGATGTTTAGCAATATCAGGAGGGTCACAATTTCCTTGTGCCCTGTTCTAGACCAATCTTGTCTCAACCTACCAGGGATCACATATTAAATGCACTGACAAAAGTGTATAGCAGAGATGGGGAGCCCATGGCTTTACAAACGCTGTTGGACTTCAGTTCCCATCAGCCCCAGCCAGCATGGCCAATGATCAGAGGTAGATGGGAGTTGTAATCCAGCAACCACAGGTACCACAGAGGGCAGAGTCTTCCAACACACTGACTGTAGACCTGTGGAAATCCGCATTGCACATGCTTCTCAGATTAAAGAAGAGGAAAAAACACATGGGCAAACCTCATATGCACAATGCTCTTGCACACAGGTTGCATGTTATTTCCACTGTGGAAACTCTTCTCACAGAATCTCACACACATATACATACACAACATTTTTCTCCTCCTATGTTGACGTAGTATATTTACACAGGGACACACACACAAACCTCCTGCTTCCCCCGGGGAGAGATTCACACAGTGCGTACTTTCCAAACCCTTCCCACCAAACCAACCCACATTTCCTCTGCAACCATACGCTGCATGCACTTGGCACACAACTCTCTCTCACCCTATGCTTCCGAGCTCCTTAACAGCAACAGAATCTGCCCTTGCTCAACAACGCAATGTCCCCTGAAACTTTGCACATCTGCAAATCACTGTCTAGTGGTTTTAAGGTGCTTGGGAAGGAGTAATAATTGCAAGTTGGGGGAGCTGGATTCTTTGCTTGTTTATTCCATAAAAGCAATAATAATAATAATAATAATAATAATAATAATAATAATAATAATATCAAACCCACTGTGTTCTATGGGGTCTACCACTCAGTAAGCGCGTTCAGCTTTAACTACCAAGTGAGCATGCCTAGGTTTCTAAGCTGGACAACTCGATCCTTCGTTTGTTTACACCGATGTAAGGCTTGCTGTGTCCCTTTTAAATTCCCCAGGACGTTGAACGCGGGTTGCAGCTCACCCACGTGTTTGTTTGTTTTTACGCCTCAAGTATCCGCGTTTGTGTTGTTGGGCGCGGGGCGGAGGCGATCTCCAGTCCTCTGCGCTCCCAACCCGACATCATCCGGGAGAGGGGGAAAGGAAGGAGGTCGCGGGGAGAGATCTCGCTGCGCCCGTTTCAACCCGCTTGGCAACCTCGCCCCGCTTCTGTTGCCCCACCTCTCTCCAGCGCCCCCTCGCGTCAGGGCGCGAGGCAACTCTCCTCCGCGCTCCTGTTCCCCAAGTTCCCCCTGACGGGGAAGAAATGGAGGGCGTCGGATCTTTGCACGGGGCAAAACAAAAATAAAATCAGAATAAATCACAAGCTCACCGTTGGGGCTGCGCTCCGGGTAGCCGTCCATGGTGGTGGCCGAGCAGCGCCGCGCCGCGCTTCCATGCGCTCTCCAGCCGGCGATCGCGTGTTTTTCGGTCCCCTTCCTCGCCAGGCGAATGAGCCAGGGGATGAAGGAGCCAGAAAGGACCCGGGGACTTGCGGGAAGCGGCGAGCGGAGGCGGCGGCGGCGGCAGCAGAAGCAGCAGAAGCGCCCGCCCTGTCCCGATCGCGCTGCTGGGGCCGGGCTCCCCCCACCCCCAGGAAGCAAGAAGGGCGGTATGTCATTTCCCTTGCAGGGAGAGGAGAAAAAACACACAAGTCTTGCATCGCGCTGTCTTCGCTCGCGCCTAGCTGGGATTTTTTGTTTGGTTTTTCATTTTTTTAAAAAAGTTAGTTTCTCAAGCGCTCGGCTGGGCCCACAGGAAAGAACTGGCCAGCGGGGAGATGGAGGGGCGACGGGACCCCGGCGCTCTGCTGGACCAAATTGGAAAGAGGGGAGAGGGGGCAGCGGTGGGAGATATCCGCTGGAGGTTCTCCAATTGATCGAAAAGAGTTGGGAAAGTCCTCCTAACGCCTGATTTCTCCATGGAAAACCGAAGGGGCTGTGGAAAGCAGGCAGGCAGGCAGGCAGGCAGGCAGGCAGGCAGGCAAGATGGTAATAGAATCATAGAACTGTAGAGTTGGAAGGGACCACAAGGGACAAGGGTCAATCTAGTTCAACCCCCTGCAATGCAGGAATGTTTCACCCCAGGTGGGGCTCGAACCCACGACCTTGAGGCATAACTCTCAACTTTTGGATTTGAAAATAAGGGATCAGCAGCCTCACCTGTCCCGGAGACAGTCTACGGGATATCTAACAATCCAGGATAGCAGCGGGAAACGGTGCTGAAATAAGGGAATTTCCTGCAAAAAAAAGGGAAGGTTGACAGCTATGCCCTGAGGTTCAAGAGCAGGGGTAGGCAACCTAAGGCCCAGCGGCCGGATGCGGCCCAATCGCCTTCTCAATCCGGCCCGCGGATGATCTCGGAATCAGCATGTTTCTACATGAGTAGAATGTGCCCTTTTATTTAAAATGCATCTCTGGATTATTTGTGGGGCCTGCCTGGTGTTTTTACATGAGTAGAATGTGTGCTTTTATTTAAAATGCATCTCGGGGTTATTTGTGGGGCCTGCCTGGTGTTTTTACATGAGTAGAATGTGTGCTTTTATTTAAAATGCATCTCGGGGTTATTTGTGGGGCATAGGAATCCATTCATTCCCCCCCCCCATAGTCCAGCCCACCACATGGTCTGAGGGACGGTGGACCGGCCCATGGCTGAAAAAGGCTGCTGACCCCTGTTCAAGAGACTCATGCTCAGATTGATCATTTTTATTTACTTAATAACATTTGCATACCTCTTGACTAATTAAAAACAGCAACTGAAAGCAATTGGGTTTATATCACACCTCTCCTAGGAGCTCAAGCTGGTATATGAGCTTCTCCTCTTTATCCCACAACAACCCTGTGAGGTAGGCTGGGCTGAGAGGCTGTGACTGTCCCCCCTTCACAGGGTTGCACAGTGACATTCATGGCTGAGTGGGGATTTGAACCCTGGTCACCCAGATCCTAGTCCAGTGCTCTAACCACTACATCACACTGGCCCAGGGATGGGGGGAGCCTATGTCACCACCTCTTCAGTTTCTATCAGCCCTGACCATTGGCCATGCTGGCTAAGGCTGATAGGAGTTGGAGTCTGTGCTGGCTCTTCATAACTGAGCTATTAAGAGTCCTTGCTGCTGGTCAGAGCACAGGTTAGTGCGGACCAATGGGGTGGCAGGCAGGGAGCCCACCAGTAGGTGGCGCCAGAGCCAATGACAGGAAGAGCCAATTCAATCTCTCTCTTTTTTTGTCCCCATCCTCCTCCTCCTCCTCTCTGCTGAATTTTACAAAAGCAAAACTGAGGAGGAAGCTGGCAAGCAGTGCCACCCCCTGGACTCTCTGTAAATAAGAGGCCAGAGACGTCGGAACTGGCAGTATGCCTCTGAATAATAACAGTTGCTGGGAATCGAAGGTGGGCACTGTGGTTGGCTACTGTGAGAACAGGATGCTGACCTTGTTGGGCCATTGATCCAGCAGCCAGGCCCTTTGTATGTTCTTAGGAGGCACCCTGCCAACCCCAACATGCCAGACTCCTTACGTACATCCGTCCCAGGGGTTAGCACTGCTTATCATTACTCCTGATAAGCACTGATGTTCCTCCTCCTTAATCTCAGTGTTGTCCTTGTAAAGTTCAACAGGGAAGAGGATGGGGAGAAACCTTGAGTCAGTTTTCTCTGCTTATCATTAGCTCCACCTCCACTTAGAGTTTGGGCTCCTTTGCCATCTGCTCTACCAGTCGCATTGGGCACAAGCCACCACTGAAGGGGGTGCAGGGGGGGGGGAGAGAGAGAGCCGAAATAGCTGGAAGCAGGGCAGGAGACTTGCATGTTTCCCAGTACATTTCCGAGCACAATTCAAAGTGCTGGCGTTGAGCTTTAAAGCCCTAAGTGGCCTTGGCCCAGTATACCTGAAGGAGCATCTCCACCCCCATTGTTCTGCCCGGATGCTGAGGTCCAGTGCCGAGGGCCTTCTGGCGGTTCCCTCATTGTGAGAAGCAAAGCTACAGGGAACCAGGCAGAGGGCCTTCTCGGTAGTGGCGCCCGCCCTGTGGAACGCCCTCCCATCAGATGTCAAAGAGATAAACAACTACCTGACATTTAGAAGACATCTGAAGGCAGCCCTGTTCAGGGAAGTTTTTAATATGTGACATTTTAATGTATTTTTAATCTTTGTTGGAAGCTGCCCAGAGTGGCTGGGGAAATCCAGCCGGATAGGCGGAGTACAAATAAATTATTATTAATTCTTATTATCATTATTGAATCAGTTCAGACCCTTGGTAAGAGTGATCTGGCCCTTTCACAGGCAAAAAAGAGAAGCAGGTGTCAGGAAGATAAACTCCTTGGCCGAGCATGTGCTCACAGGCACACTGCTCCTTATTTCTGGGTTGCTGCCACCACTACCCCTCAACCATTATTGTGCACCCAGCTCTGATTGGCAGACCTTGGGTTCTGTTCAGTGGTGGCTGGTGCCCATTGGGACTGGTTGGGCTGAAGGGAGGGAGCCCACCAGTAGGTGGCGCCAGATCCAATGGCAGGCAGAGCCAACCAATTCTAGCTTTGTCCTCCACCTCCTCCCTGACAAGTTCTGTCAGGCAACAACTCTGATGGAGGGAGCTGCCATCCCCTAGGCAGCTGGTAAGTCAGAAGGCAGGCAAGTGGAGGCAGTCTGTAGGAAGACTACAGACTGGTGGGGCAGCACTTCCTTAGCCTGACTGGAGCAGCTTTCACTGGCTCTATTTTGTTGATCCTGCAAGCCTGAAGTCTGCCCATTCTCTGAATTTGTGGGCCTCAGCAAATCATAAACTGCCTACCCTCAGGAAGGGAAGACCATGAAATAGATGACCAGGCATGCCTATAGCTTGCCCTAGCTCCTTTGGCCAAGCAAAGGAGCTTTTACTTTATTTTCTTCAGCCCCTAAAGCTGGAAACTGGTCCTCAGCTAGGGAACGTGAGGACTGGAGACTCTTGCATTCTCTCTCTCTCTCTCTCTCTCTCTCTCTCTCTTGATTTAGCCATATAGATACAGTGGTACCTCGGGTTACATATGCTTCAGGTTACAGACTCCGCTAACCCAGAAATAATACCTCAGGTTAAGAACTTTGCTTCAGGATTAGAACAGAAATCATGCAGCGGCAGCAGGAGGCCCCATTAGCTAAAGTGGTGCTTCAGGTTAAGAACAGTTTCAGGTTAAGAGAGGACCTCCAGAACGAATTAAGTACTTAACCTGAGGTACCACTGTACATATTACAAATACATGTACATATTGCATATACAAAAGAGGAAAAAAACATACAAAAAATGAAAAAATAAAGGAAAAATAACTTTTTTTATAGGGAATACAAGACTCTTTGCATTCTCAAGCAAGTCGCAGAGGAGGAAGTGTCTGGTGAAAGCTTTATACAGATAAGCGACTTCTGTTGGCTCCTGGCCCTGGCTGGTGGTTTCGATTTTTTCAGCCTGGAAAATCAGAAGCTGTTGAAGGAACTTATTCTTCCAGCAGGACAGGATGTGTGGACATCCAACTCCCAACACCACTTGCACTTCAGGTCTGAGCGAACTTCAGGTCTGAGGCCAGTGAACTTCAGGTCTGAGGCCAGTGAACAAGGTGGAGTCAGTAGGGGCCCCAATCGGCCCTCCAAAGGCATTGTTGGTCGGATCAATTACCCAGAGGGAACTGCTGCTTCGTCTCGTCCCTCTTGTGAGGTTCGACAAAAGAAGAGTCCTTTGGTGTCAAGCCCAAGGCCTGTCTAGTACAGCATCTTGTTCACACAGTGGCCAACCAAATGCTGATGGGAAACCGGCAAACAGGACCTGAACGCAGCGGCAATGTTAGAGGGGGTTTTTCACTGGTGGCAGATGACAGAAACTGTGACACCATGAGACTGGTGTAAAACCAAACCAAAATAAAGGTTTTATTTCAAAACAACAAACGGCGAAGCTTGTTGGGTGTTTTTCCTGCAGGCAGAGTTCAAACTGCAGCTTTTCTCCTTTTGTAGCCATGGCCAGCTGTACCCAATCAGCCCAGAGCTCACAGAAACTGTTCTTAAAGGTACAAACATCTTTACTGTTTCTGTGCAGAATGACTCCCCACTTGTGATTCCCAGTAACTGATATTCAGAGGCAGTTTGCTTCCTGACAGTAGAGGGAGAATGTGACCATATAGAATCCCTCTCCTCCATTAATTTCTCCCGTCCTCTTTTAAAGCCACGCAAGTTGGTGGCCATCACTGCCACCAGTTGGGAGCAAGCAAGTTCCACAGTTTAACTAAGTGCTGTGTAAAGAAGCCCTTCCTTCTGTCTGCCCTGAATCTCCCAATAGGTGGGCGACCGCGTGTTGAGATTCCTGCTTTGCAGCGGGTTGGACTAGATGACCCTCGGGGTCCTAAGCTTCATTGGATAGCCTCAGGTTCTAGAATGATGAGAAAGGGAGCAAAAACATCTTCCTATGCACTTTCCCCTACCGTGCATAACCTTATACAGCTCTATCGTGTCCTCCCTTACTCGCCTCTCCTCCAAATTTTAAAACTCCCAAATGTCGTAACCTTTCTTCATAGATGGAGCCCTTTGGGAGTGATAGGGCAGAACGCAGGAAGACCAACAGCAGGCCGAGCAAAAGGCAAGAATAGGTGGCAGGGCTGGAATAACTAAAATAGGCACATGCTTAAGGCATCTAGGGAAGGGGAGCACCACAGACATTTTCCATTGCCGGTAATGATCACAAATTGATCAGCTGAGTGTTCATTTTCTTAGCTGAAGAATATTAAAAATCCCGACAGAGCAACTATGCAGCAAGGCAGGCTGGACGCCTCATCTCTACTAAGTGCAGAAGCAGATGTGTTACGTAAGATTAGTTTCGAGGATCTGATCAAGGACTTTGCAATTAGAAAAAGTAGGAGATTCCTCCCCCCCAAAAAAAATAAAATAAAGGGGAAGAATACAAGAATAAACATTATTTTCCATCTTACTGTAGGTTCTGTTTCATTTTGAAGAATACAATTTTATTTTACAGTTTATTATTGTTTCTACAGTGGTACCTCGGGTTACAGATGCTTCAGGTTACAGGCGCTTCAGGTTACAGACTCCGCTAACCCAGAAATAGTACCTCGGGTTAAGAACTTTACCTCAGGATGAGAACAGAAATTGTGCACAGGCAGCAGCGGGAGGCCCCATTAGCTAAAGTGGTACCTCAGGTTAAGAACAGTTTCAGGTTAAGAATGGACCTCCAGAATGAATTAAGTTCTTAACCCGAGGTACCACTGTATTTTGAATTAGAAATACATGGGGGAACCAAAATATTTTAAGTGCTTAGGGTATCTAAAGCTATTGATCTGGCCCTGATTGGTGGAGCCTCCTTGCTGAGTTCTGCAAGGGTCAATACTGAAACGAAGGAGGAGGAAGCTGACGGGCCAGGCCACCCTCTGGACTGGTTGCACGGGAGAAGGCAATCAGGTGGGGTCTGGCTGAGGTTGGTGAGCACAACATTTGCCCTAATGCACCTGCCTTCACCTGGAAAATTGCTACCAGCTCCTTGATCATTTTTTTCAATGGTTCCCAGAACATACAGCTTGGCAAGAGGCACATGTTGAACCTAGCGAATGCTGACCACAGCTATTGAATCAGCTTCTTGGGCAATACTTTAAGCTACTGGAAACGAGTTCCTGAGATGTTGGCTGCAATTTTTTAAAAAGCTGAAATGGATTTGTCTTGAGGCTCATGTCTGACCGGAAGACACACCCTCTTCCTTGGAAGCCCCGATTGCCACTCCTAGAAGCTGGGAGGGAAGGTGTAGTTCTGCAGCGATGAAGGAAACGCCGTCTGGTGTGGAAAACAGGGCGTCAGTGACACCAGGCTTGTCTCTTGTCCCCAAGGTGTTCAATATGGTCAAGCCACAGAGTTTCATACTTCCACCAAGTATAGCCAGCTAGAACAGATTTGAGTGTGAATTTTTGCCTTGATACTGGGAGGCAGGTTTGTAAATGCATGGGATTTTATAGCTCAAGAACTGGGAGTCTTTGTTTGTAAATGCATGGGATTTACAGGTTTGTAAATGCATGGGGTGCTCTGGTCCATGGGGTCACGAAGAGTTGGACATGACTAAACGACTAAACAACTACAAATGCATGGGATTTTATAGATCAAGAATTGGGAGTCCTTTTTAGCTCAGGGGCCGCATTCCCTTCCAAGGGCCATGTGTTGATGGTGGGTGGGGCAAGAGGTGAAAGCAGACAGAGCAATGAATGTTAATTTTTGTACTCTTGTAAAAAAAGTGGTTTCTACGCACTCTCCTCTCTGCCCTGGGAAACAAGAAAACTCATCATTCGAGGGCATATTCCAGTCAGGAGAAAACACGCAGGCAGGGAGTGAAGCAGGGTCAGTAGGCTGTGTGGCCCAGAGAGTCTCCCGAGGGCCAGGCAGAGGGGCTTGGGGGGCGACATTTGGCCACCAGGCTTGAGATTCCCACCCCTGTTACAGATGCTTAGGTATGAACGGGGTATGGGAGAGCCATTTCAGAAACTAATCTGGCTTGGATGTGAAGCACTGTACAAGCATTGCCAAAGTATGCGGGGGGGGGGGGGAGATCCCCTGGCGTCTGCAGCAATCAGTTCGCAAACAAAAAAAAAGCAGATTTAACTGTGAAGTTTGACTAAGATGCCAGAAAGGTGAAGGAAGGGACAAGAGGAAACACAGGGTTGCATGTCCGCAGTGGTTTCTTAATTCTTCGGAGACTCTTAGCTTTCATTTTTTAAAAATCACCTTGTGTGGGTGATGCTTGCTGAAATCTCCCCAAAACAGGAAGTTCCCATGGAGCTCAATGTGACTTACTTCGGAATAGACACACACATAGGCTTGCACTGTGAATAATATTCCCAGTAGCTCGTAGCAAGTCACCAGCGCCTGCCTAAGCTTTGTCCTCCTCTCCAAGAGTGGAAAACAAAAAACACCCAAGACATTACGCAAAAAAGAAGCAAGAATGCACATTTGACATACAGTGGTACCTCGGGTTAAGTACAGTACTGAATTCTTTCCGGAGGTCTGTTCTGAACCTGAAACTGTTCTTAACTTGAAGCACCACTTTAGCTAATGGGGCCTCCCGCTGCCGCTGTGCCACCGGAGCACGATTTCTGTTCTCATCCTGAAGCAAAGTTCTTAACCTGAGGTACTATTTCTGGGTTAGCAGAGTCTGTAACCTGAAGTGTATGTAACCTGAGGTACCACTGTATCTGCATGATTTGGGCAACTTGCAGAATTCACTTTGTACTGGTGCAGGATTTGGCATGTCTGGGCACAGAATTTAAGGTTTGTGTGGTTGTGTTTGTGTGTGTAGAACACACCACCTTAGGAGAGGCAGGAGAGACCAAAGGGGCAGGGGTAGCTAGAGACATTGTCCACGGTGGAGATGGAAGCTATGGAGACCCCATAAAGCAGCCTTCAGCAACTGGGACACCTTTCAGATGTTTTGGACTCGCAACTCCCATCTCAGCCCTGATGGGCATTGTAGTCCAAAACATCCAGATGGCACCTAGTTGCTGAAGACTGCAATAACAGGAGGTCAGTCAACAGAGCAGGGATGGGGAACTTGTCAGGCCCTCCTGATGTGGCTAGACTACATATCCCATCAGCCTTGCCCCTGACCAATAGTCATACTGGCTGATGGGAGCTGGAGTCCAAGAACCCCTGGAGGACCACCCGGCATTACACAGGGGTCAATCAAGGCTTCTTAAGGCAGGCCGAGGTACAAATGAGAGGAAGCAGCGGAAGTCAACATGTTTATTGAGCGGTCAGCATGCAAGTTGCTGCAACAGCCACCAACACATGCAAACTGGGGTGGACACAGCGCAGAAACACTCAAGAGCTCATGGGGAACAGGAACCAGCCCCTCCCCAGGATCAGGCCCCTGGCTTGGCAAGGGCTGCTGTCCTTCCTAGAAAGAAGGGGTGGGTGGGGACCTGTGGGGCCTCCTGATGTTGTTGCACTTCGGCCCCCATCAGTCCTAGAGGGCCAACTGCATCAGGGAGCTGGAGACCAGCAATGTCCAGAAGGCCATAGGTTCCCTCATGCCTGATTCAAAGAAAAATGATATGATTGGGGGAAGAACACGTCAGCAGGAGAAACACAGGAATCCTTATCTTTGCTTCCAGCTTTTCCCAACTTTTCTTCTGAAGAATTGCAGTAAGGGCTACTACAGGCTTAACCTCCTTGCACCCTTTCCCTTCCCACAGACAGGCATAAGCAGGTGCCAATATATGTGCATAAAATACAAATTCACAATACAAATGTGAATCTTGTAATTTCCATACACATAATCTGTAAATGCTTCCATATTCACGTTTAAAGATCCATTACTTCTGACATGATTTCATTGTCACTTGGATTCTTGAGACTTTATATTTGGGGATCCTCTTTCCTCTGGTTTTGCTCCTGTGGGTTGGGATGTGGCTCAGGAACTTACAGTAGTGTTGTGATTGCTCGCTTATGCAACTGGTTTTATTAAGTAGAAGATAAATGGCTAAAATGGGGGGGGGGGGTTTCCCAAAGGAATGAACTTTTGGATTTCACTTAGATCCCCTTCCCAACACCAATCAACGCCATTCAAGCACTCTTGTTACAGGAGAGAGCAGTCAGACTATAAGACAAATGTTGCCAGGGAGGAGGGAACAAAGCATTTTGGGGGGGACGGGCGGTCAGAGCAGCCAGCAGGGGAAAGCAAAGGGGTCTTTTTCACCAGTAGGAAGCTGCAGCATTCAACGAAGAAATGTTTTTAAAGAGGGAGGGCACTGAAATAGAAGACATTTCCCCAGCAGTAGGAAGGCGAGGGGGCGGGGGATAGCAGCAGTTGTGAATCAAGTCTCTTCTCACTGGAGACAGAGTGTTCCTTCCATGCTGGGGGTCGAGAACAGGGAGCTCATCCTTAATAAATAAAAAGAGTTCTGGGCAGCCCATGTCTGTGGATGGGCAGGGCAGTGGCAGTCAAAGACTTCAGCATCTGCGACCAATCGAGTTTGGCCGAGTCCTTCTAGCTCCTCCCACGCCCCACGGAGGCACTGCCACTGTCTCAGTGGCCAAAGGGGGCCCAGTCACACCTCGATGCTGGGGTCGGAGCCCAGGCCCTGCTTTTGCAACAACTCCTCTTGTTTCATCTTGGGCTTCTCGGTCCGGGTGTGCCAGACGAGCACCTGCAAGATCAAAAGCGGTGTTTCTGTTTCAATTTCTCTACTACTGGTGCCCGGGTTTGCTTGTGTTTTCCTCTTCCCACCCCATCCCTTTTCCTTTTCAAACATGTACTGTTTCGGGGGCAAACATACAAAGGTTTTCCACTCACAGCGGCTACCACCGTCAACCATTATGTGAGGAAGGGCAGTAGGACCATCTGCCCTTGGGGGCGACTGTACCAACGGTGCTAAATTGCTTCTCAACATCTCAAAAAGGAACTTCTCAATGGGAATCTGACTGTCATCAGGCCTGCCTTGTCTGAGACAAACCACCTTAAAATAGCTGCTGCAAACTTCCTGCTGCTTGAGGAAGTGAAACCATGTATTAACGAGTGTCGTGCACACACACACTCCCCTTGCCCTGGTCATCTGCTAAAACACCAATCAGGATTCACGGCAGCCTTCTCTGACCAGGTGTCCTTCAGATATTTTGGACATCAACTCCCATCAGTTGGAGACAGCACAGTTTTGTGTCAGCGGGAGCTGATGGAAGTTGCAGTCCAGGAGTGGGGAGTCTGTGGTCTTCTGTACGTTGATGGACTCCAACTTCCATCAACCCCAGCCAGCATGGCTAATGATAAATAGCTGGTGGGACCTGTAGTCTCCATGTCCCAACCAATCAGGGATCATATTATTAAATGCACTTACAGAGGTGTAAAGCAGAGATGGGGAACTCCTGGCCTTTCAGCTGTTGTCCTGAATGGGGTAACTGTGCCCCTGAAGGACCAGGTGTGCAGCCTGAGAGTCATTTTGGACTCACAGCTGTCCATGGAGGCGCAGGTTAATTCTGTGTCCAGGGCGACTGTCTACCAGCTCCATCTGGTACGCAGGCTGAGACCCTACCTGCCCGCGGACTGTCTTACCAGAGTGGTGCATGCTGTAGTTATCTCCCGCTTGGACTACTGCAACGTGCTCTACGTGGGGCTACCGTTGAAGGTGACCCAGAAACTGCAATTAATCCAGAATGCAGCAGCTAGAATGCGGCCGCCGGGACCACATAACACCAGTCCTGAGAGATATGCATTGGCTCCCAGTACGTTTCCAAGCACAGTTCAAAGTGTTGGTGCTGACCTTTAAAGCCCTAAACGGCCTCGGTCCTGTATACCTGAAGGAGCATCTCCACCCCCATTGTTCAGCCCGGACACTGAGATCCAGCACCGAGGGCCTTCTGGCGGTTCCCTCATTGCGAGAATTGAGGTTACAGGGAACCAGGCAGAGGGCCTTCTCAGTAGTAGCGCCCACCCTGTGGAACGCCCTCCCTTCAGATGTGAAGGAAATAAGCAGCTATCTTCTTTTTAAAAGACATCTGAAGGCAGCCCTGTTTAGGGAAGTTTTTAATATTTAATGCTGTATTGTTTTTAACACTTGATTGGAAGCCGCCCAGAGTGGCTGGGGAAACTCAATCAGATGGGTGGGGTATAAATAATAAATTATTATTATTATTATTTTACTCCAATTCCCATCAGTCCCAGCCAGCATGGCCAATTATCAGGGCTGGTGGGGTTGTACATCTAGAGGGTCACAGGTTCCCCATCCTTGTGGCAGTCAAAAATATTGTCAGGTCCGAAATAGTTGCTGCATTGGCGAGTGTGTAGGGGAATCTGTAGGGGACTCAATAGAATCATATAATTGGAAGGGACCCTGAGGGTCACCTAATCCAACCCGCTACAATGCAGGAATCTCAACACATGGTCCCCATCCGATTTGAAACCATGCCAGACCCTGCTTAGCTTTACAAATGTGCCAGCAGTTTTACTGATGTCTGCCAACCTGCTCACCTTGGTGCAGTTGTCAGCCTTGGGCTCCAGCTCCTCAATCGACACCAGCGACTGCAGCAGGCTGCTCTCCAGGTAGCCGCGCTCGGCCAGCAAGTCAAAGTGAGCTTCCCGATTGGCCAGGAGCAGATCAAGGGCCACGGCAAAGCCGGCCATGTCCATGGGGAAGGGCCGGTTGGGCTTCCAGGCCGTGTAGAAACCCACCACTTTGCCGTTCTCCACCAGGGGGCGCTCAAAGCGGAGGCCTCCCACCAGGCCGACAGGCCACACCGAGACGCGCTTGGTGGAGCGGATCTGGTTGGGGACAGGGTGGAGCAAAGAAAGAAAAAGAGAGAGAGAGTTTGATAAAACTGCTTTTAGAATGCTTCCATTTACTGGAACACTTTCTTTAAAAAGTGTGGCTGTGTTTGCAGCCCTGGGTGGGATATAAATTGAACGACGACAACAAAACCTTCTGGAGACCAACGCTGCCTGGTTGCAGCTCTTTGTTTAACAATCTGTCTATTCCCATCTCTTGTGGTAACCTGGAACCTCTCCCCAATAAAGCACCCCAACAATCCTGCACATGCTCGTTTGCCACGCTACCTTAGCCATGTCTACTTAGATGGAGGTCTGAGAGAATTCAGTGTGGGCTTCTCCCATGTAAGTCACATAAGTTAGGACTGTAGCCTTAGTATGTAAGGATTAATTCCTTCTGTTCAACACCCCCCCCCCCCCCGCTGTCAGCTATGAGGCTTGCTACTTAGGCACCTATGTCTGTAGAAACTGACACAACTGCAGAATAGATAGATAGCAGAGTATCCATTCACTCCCACAGAATCCCACCCAAACCCTAAGCTTTGTTAAATCCCTGGGAACACGGGAGCCAACTCTTAGGGGCCAAGGTCCCTATTCAAGTTGGCACCCCTGCCTGGGAAGAGGGGTTGATTGTAAAACCACTCTGAAAATTATAGCTCTGTAAAGAGGAATAGGGACCTCCTAGCAATTAAAAAAATAAAATAAAGTGGTGCGATACTGCTTTAAATGTACAGTACAGATGGGGGCTAAGTCAGAACCGATGGAAGATTTGTACTGTTAGTATTATCTGACAATGCTTCTTTCGCCTCCTCCCCATTATATTTGTTAAAATAAAAGGTTTTGTTTTTCAGAAGAAGAAGAATATGGAACATGTTCTGGAATCTAGGAGAACTGCAATCCCGCCCCCCCCCCCCAATTCTGTTGCACCCCTTCCTCCCGGCACTGACTTCGTCAAAGAGGCGCAAGCTGTAGGTGTTGTCATCGTCCGCAAAGTACACCACCGCCTTCTTGCCCAGCTCGTGGTTCTCCCGCAGCCACTGCAGGGCCAGGTTCCGCTGCTCCACCCCCCGGGGCTTCAGCCAGTTGGGGTCGCTCTCCTTGCGCTTGTGCTCCTTGGGCGTTTCGGTGTGCAGGTGCGTGAAGCGCAGGTGGCTCTGAGCCAGCAGCTCCGAGACCAGCTGCGTCTTGGCCGGCGCGTCCTCGACCACGATCCAGTGCAGGTTCTTCACGTGCAGGAGGGTCTGCGACAGGCGCACCAGCTCCGCCTTCTGGACCAGCCTGGGGAAGAGGAGGCCAGAGAGAAGGAAGCAAGCGAGAAATCGGGGAGACAGATTTAGAGGGGCTCTAGCCACAGCTTTGGTAGCAGAGCGTGCAGAAGGTCTCAGGGCCAAGGAATGTCCCTTGTCAGAAACCCCTGAAGAATCACTGCTAATGGTCCGACTTTGTATAAGGCAGCTTCTTGGGTTTCTATTTCACAGATTCTGTGTTTGTGGCCAATATCTGGTGGAAGACGCTATTCACTATCTATTCATCTGTCCTTTATACAGTGATCGAAGAAAGATTTCTGGAATCATAGAATCATAGAGTTGGAAGAGACCACAAGGGCCATCGAGTCCAACCCCCTGCCAAGCAGGAAACACCATCAGAGCACTCCTGACATATGGTTGTCAAGCCTCTGCTTAAAGACCTCCAAAGAAGGAGACTCCACCACACTCCTTGGCAGCAAATTCCACTGTCAAACAGCTCTTACTGTCAGGAAGTTCTTCCTAATGTTTAGGTGGAATCTTCTTTCTACTAGTTTGGATCCATTGCTCCGTGTCCGCTTCTCTGGAGCAGCAGAAAACAACCTTTCTCCCTCCTCTATGTGACATCCTTTTATATATTTGAACATGGCTATCATATCACCCCTTAACCTCCTCTTCTCCAGGCTAAACATGCCCAGCTCCCTTAGCCGTTCCTCATAAGGCATCGTTTCCAGGCCTTTGACCATTTTGGTTGCCCTCCTCTGGACACGTTCCAGTTTGTCAGTGTCCTTGAACTGTGGTGCCCAGAACTGGACACAGAACTGGAAGAAACGGCTCAGTTTATTTGGAGCGACACGAACTGCTTTGGGACACATAAAGTGGCTCTTGGATTAGAAAGGGAGAATTAGATAATGTTGCTATAAATTGTTTTGGAGACTGGGAGGTTTAATCTGAAGTTGGGTGAGCTGTTGGTACTTCTGATTCTTCTTTTCTTTATACTATCAATGTTTGTTATTTGTTTCATAGAGCCATAGAGTTGGAGGGGGCCACAAGGACCATTTGGTCCAACCCCCTCCAACACAGGAATCTTCTATTATCACTACATATGTATTTTGGTACATTATAATGTAATTGCCATGGGCTTTGGACAGCACAATAAGCTTATTGGATATGGTCCTATTTAAATCAGACTGCTATTGAGAACCACAAAGATGGGAACTTCTGTTTATTTTTAGGGGAAAAGCCGTAACTCAGTTGTAGAGCCCCTGCTCTGCCTGCTAAAGGTTACTGGTTTGATCTCTAGTATCTCCAGGCAGGGCCGGGAGAGACCCCTGCCTGAAAGCCAGGAGATCTACTGCCATGTAGAGATGGATGAACCAGTAGTCTGACTTGGTATATGGTAGCTGTCAGGAGCTCGCCCTACACTCGAGTAGGACCCTGGCAGAGACACATGTTCTCTCCCTCCTGGTCGTTCGTTCGGGAGCTTCAAAAGCTTTCTCTTGCCCAAACATCACAGCGACCGATGCCAACAGACATCGGCACACTTAGTCTGTGCAGTTCACGTGGCAGACCTCAGCAACTCAGCATTTTGGCTAATCTACTTTATTGACATATAAACACACATGGAGCACTGCAACATGGCTCCCTCTCTCTCTAGCATCAAACAGCAAAGAGAAATAACAAAGGACAATAGTGTTCACAGAACACAGTAACACAAACATCCTGTCTCCGTCACTTCCCACTCTGTGGAGTCATGTGATACACAACAATCCCATGACTGTAATCATGGAGCAGGAATTCTAACAGTAGCTTCCCGTGTCTTAAGGGAAGAGCTCTACCTCAGTGTCAGAGCATCTGTTTTACATACAGATGGTCCCAAGTTCAACCTCAGCTTCTACAGGTAGGGCTAGACATAGACTCCTGTATGAAAGCCTGCAGTCGCTGTCAGTCGAAGTGTAGACAATGCTGAGCTAGATGGGACCCGAGGGTCTGGCTCACTCTAAGGCAGTTTCCTATGCCCCTGCGTCTCCTCTGATCAGCAGCACCTCTCTCACAGTCCTTCCTTCCCAGGATCCTTCTTCACGCAAGTCATGCCCTCAGCTGCTGAACTATGACCCAGAACCGACACTGCCCCCTACCCCCAAGGATCTGGCACCTTACCTAGCGTAGGTGGGCGTGACGGCATAAATGACTGGCAAAGCTTGTTCTGCTGGCTCTGGGACTTTTTCCCGCCCCTGGAGCCTCTTCAGCTCATTCTGCAACTGGGACAGCTTTTTCTCCTTGGTGTGGATGAGGTCGCTGGCTGACTTCAGGTGCTGGGTGCAGTCGCAGGGCTGTCCTGAGGCCAGAGGGAGGAACATCAGCACACAACTGCTGCAATAATATCCATATATGTATACACTGTATTGGCCTGAATATAAGCCTCACTTTCCCCCCCAAATCCCAACCGTTAAAAGTTAAAGTGCGGCTTAGATTTGCGACCTTACAAAAATGGGCTTTTACGATATCGCTGCTGAAACAGAAATATAGTAAAACGGAACAATAAAATGTTTTATTGCTGATTTGTGAGCTTGAGACTGTTCATTTGCCATTTACGGGTGTGAGTGCCTGCAGAATTGTAGCAATTGAATAGTGATTTGCAAATGTACGGTAACTTTTGTGGGCTTGCAAGATCAAAGGCTTAAATTGGCTCGGAGTTACAATTCTACCAACCACAGCAATTTTCAGCCTGTAACCCAATTTTAAAGGAGCAGCTTATATTTGGGTATTGTCTCCCCCCATGAATTTTAAATGTGTGGCTTATTTGTGGGTGCAGCTTATATTTGGGCCAATACAGTATATATAAGAATTCTGGGAACTGTAAATAGCCCCTCACAGAGCTACAATTCCCAGAATCCTTAACAAGTTCCCAGGAGAAGAAGGGGAAGGAAGCCGTATGGTGTGGATATAGCTCTGAACAATGTAAGGTAGGGTGGAGGCAAAGGGTTACATTCTAAATCAGAAGTGGGGGACCTGTGGCTCTCCAGATGATAATGTTGGACTTTAACTCCCACGAGCTTGACAGCATGGCCAATGGTCAGGGATGATGGGAGTTGTAGTTCAGCAGCACTTGGAGATTATCTACCCTATCCTAGACACATGTCCCAACCAATCAGGGATCACATATCAAACACACTTCCAGATGTGTAAAGTTGGGAGTCCAGCAGTATCTGGAGGGCCCAGAAGGGTATACCTCTTTGCAGTAGAGCCTTGTCAAATTTTCTATATTCTCCTGCAGGCCATCATAAGACTATGATTGAATACAGACTTTGCTGTTTTAACATCGAGTCAGCTATCGTTTACCCAGCATTGATAAATATCTAGCTTTATAGAAGAGTTCTGAGAATTCAAAAGTTTGCTCATAATTTGATTGGTCCTAAATACAGTGGTGCCCCGCAAGACGAATGCCTTGCAAGACGGAAAACTCGCTAGACGAAAGGGTTTTCCGTTTTTTGAGCTGCTTCGCAAGACGAATTTCCCTATGGGCTTGCTTCGCAAGACGAAAACATCTTGCAAGTTTGTTTCCTTTTTCTTAACACCGTTAATACAGTTGTGACTTGACTTCGAGGAGCAACTCATAGAACGCAGTGTACATAGTAGCCTTTTTTGAGGTTTTTAAAGACTTTGGTGATTTTTGAAGCTTTTCCAAAACTTCTTTTGCAGCCATTTGGTAAGTTAAGCTTTTAAAACTTTTTTTTTGGGGGGGGTTGGATTTTGGGTTGGGGTGTTTGGAATTCAAGGACTTGGTGTTGGGGAGGGGTTTGCAAGAATCTGGAAGCTTGTGTGGTTTTTTTCCTGCATTTTTATGATTTTCTGTGACCATTGGGCCACTCTGCTGTTTTTTAAAAAAAAAAAATCTGGATTTGAATTTCTGTGTGCTGGGTGGCGGGGGGAACAGTTGGGGAGGGGTTTGCAAGAATCTGGAAGCTTGTGTTTTCCCCCCTGCATTTTTATGATTTTCTGTGACCATTGGGCCACTCTGCTGTTTTTTTTTAAAAAAAATCTGGGTTTGAATTTTGAAATGCTCTTTACAGTATGTGTGACTTTAAAGAGCACTTAATAAACTCTTGTTGTACCAAATTTGGCTTTGTTTGGACTTTTTTTGACCATAGGAACGCATTAATTGATTTTCAATGCATTCCTATGGGATTTCGTGCTTCGCAAGACGAAAAATTCGCCAGACGGAAAAATTCACGGAACGAATTAATTTCGTCTTGCGAGGCACCACTGTAAAGGTATTGCCTGCTAATAGATATTGGAAAGTCCATTAAATAAATACAGCAGGATACCTCCATCCCTCCTTTGCTACTCACCCAGTTGCAGCAGTGCATACATCAGGCCGATCACCGACACCAGGAAATAGATGACAAACACGTTTTTTAATTTCACCTTCATGGCAGGGCCTGCAGAGATGAGCACCAAACAAAGATCAACACACGGCTCTGTAGGGAAAAATTAAGATACCACCCACACCATACATTTAAAGCACTCTTACACCACTTTAATAGGCAGGGCTTCCCCCAGAGAATCCTCAGTACTGTAATTTGCTAACGGCGCTGGCATCACAGAGTTAGTTTCCAGCACCCTTAATACACTGCAGGATTCTTCATGACAGTTAAATTGGTGGTGTAAAAATGTACACAGAAGGACACCGCGCTTGCCACCCTAGCTGCTGCAGTCTACACTAGTTGCAGCTTCCAGGGCAGCCCCACGTTGAGCACATTACAGCAATCAAGACTTGAGGCTACCGATGTGTACAACATGGTAGTAAGGCTATACCAGCCCAGGAATGGTTATTACTGCTACTCCAGCCAAAGCAGACACAAAAAGACACTCACAGGTACTGAAGCCACATGGGCTCCAGTGACAAAGACAACTCCAGGGAATACACACAGATGATGAACATGTTTCTTTTGGGAGAGTGCTACCCTGCCCGGAGTAGGCAGACATTCCAATTCCTAGAGCTGTAAACACACAAGATCTCTGTCTTGTTAGGATTCAGTTTCAGCTTACTGGCCCTTATCCAGCCAATCACCACTTCCAGACACTGGTCCTGGACTTGTACAGCCTCACCTGACTCCAATGTAACAGAGAAACAGAGCTGGGCGTCCCTAGCATGTTGATGGCATTGTGTTCCAAATCCCCAAACGGCTGCTCCCAACGGCGTCATATAGATAGCAACCAGAATCAGGAACCAGATGCTAACATGTAGCACTCTGCAGCATAATTGCCAGGGGGCCGAGATATAGGGTTAGAGGCAGTGTTCCTACTCAGAGTGAACCTACTGAAATGAATGGGCATGGTAGGTTCATTAATTTCAGTACATCTACTCTGAGAACAACTGAGTTGGAGGAAACTCATAGTCACCCAATGCCATTCTCTGAAACTGGTCCTGTAAGTAGGATTGGAACAACTATAAAATGGTACTGCCAACTCACAGGACAAAGAGATTAAGCAAGAGTAACGTGGTCACACTCCCCTTGCCCCTCAACCAAGGTTTATTCAGTACTAAAACCCGGTCTAAACCTAGATAGAAATACAGTGGTACCTCGGGTTAAGTACTTAATTCATTCCGCAGGTCTGTTCTGAACCTGAAACTGTTCTTAACCTGAAGCACTACTTTAACTAATGGGGGCTCCCACTGCTGCCACGCCGCCGGAGCATGATTTCTGTTTTCATCCTGAAGCAAAGTTCTTAACCCTAGGTAATATTTCTGGGTTAGCGGAATCTGTAACCTGAAGTGTATGTAACCTGAAGCGTAAGTAACCTGAGGTACCACTGTATATCAAGACAGTTTTCTCAAAGGTGGGCCACCACTACCCTCTTGAGCCCCTTGCTAAGGAGGGGCGTATTTGCAACCAGGAGGTACCGTAATTGTCAGAAAGCAGCAGACAAACAACCACCTTTTTAAAACAGTAGGCACTGTCACACAATAATGCACTTACCACACTCTGGACTCACCTGGTCAGCCCTCTCTGGCCAGCTCAAGGAAACCACAACAAACAAGGATCGAAAGGGCATGTGTTTAGCCAAATGATTCAATGTAATTTGTCCACATCCTCAGGCCTCAAAAGCTGAATCTGATCCCATAAAGCCAGACTAGACAGTGCACTGGGCACTTCAACTGGACTTGTCATAACCATGCCATCTAAGTAATGCAAAAATGAGAGATTTTTTTTTTTAAAAAGTTAACAAGATTAAAAAGAAACACACCATAAAAACCCCTAAGCAGTTTAAATAAAATATAAAGGGTTGCATGCAGTGTTAGTCCTGCTCAGAGTAGGCCCACTGAAATTAATTAAACTAAAAAACTATTGTTTTTAGTAGGTCTGCTGCGAGTAAAACATTGTTGGATACAACACAAAATACACATTAAGTTATCCACAGTATCTGATGATAAAAACAATTTAGCCTAATTTATTTTCAAAAGAAAAGTAGCAGTTAAAAAATACATACTTTATAAAATACAGTGGTGCCTCGCAAGACGAAATTAATTCGTTCCGCAAGTCTTTTCGTCTTGCGAGTTTTTCGTCTTGCGAAGCACGGTTTCCCATAGGAATGCATTGAAAATCAATCAATGCGTTCCTATGGAAACCGCCTTCAGACCAGGTTTGGGGACAGTCTGTCCCCCGACCTCTTCTGAAGGCCGACGTGGGGGGGCGAAAGTCTTTGCTCCCCCCCCCTTCCCGGGACAGCGGAGACTTCTCCGCTGTCCGGGGCGATCTTAAAATGCTGGCGGGCGGCAGCGCTGCCACCCGCCAGCATTTTAAAATCCCCCGGGAAGGCAGGCAGGGGGGACAAAGACTTTTGCCCCCCACCCGCCTTCAGAAGAGGTCCAGAGGGCTCTCCAAGCTGCGGATAGCAGCCTGCTGCCCCGCGCGAGGGGCGCTCTTAAGCAGAGCGCCCCTCGCGCGGCGCAGACATTCGCAGCTTGGGGAACCCTGCAGGACTTCCCCGCAGGGCTCTCCAAGCTGCGGATAGCAGCCTGCTGCCCCGCGCGAGGGGCGCTCTTAAGCAGAGCGCCCCTCGCGCGGCGCAGACATTCGCAGCTTGGGGAACCCTGCAGGACTTCCCCGCAGGGCTCTCCAAGCGGCGAATGTCGGCCCCGAGCGAGGGGCGCTCTGCTTAAGAGCGCCCCTCGCGCGGGGCAGCAGGCTGCGCACGTTCCCCTCTGTTCCCGGACCTGTCCTGAAGGCTTGCAGTGGGAGGAGGGCTTTCCTCCCCACCGCCAACATTCAGAATGCTGTTCTGAATGTTGGCGGTGGGGAGGAAAAACCCTCCTCCCACCGCAAGCCCCGGGAACAGAGGAGAAGCGCTGCGCACCTTCCCCTCTGTTCCCGGACCTGTCCTGAAGGCTTGCAATGGGAGGAGGGCTTTCCTCCCCACCGCCAACATTCAGAATGCTGTTCTGAATGTTGGCGGTGGGGAGGAAAAACCCTCCTCCCACCGCAAGCCCCGGGAACAGAGGAGAAGCCCTTCGCGCCTTCCCCTCTGTTCCCGGACCTCCCAACGCAAGCCTTAGGACAGGTCCGGGAACAGAGGAGAAGGCGCGCTGCGCTTCCCCACTGTCCCCGGAGATTTCCCTATGGGCTTTCGTCTTGCGAAGCAAGCCCATAGGGAAATTCGTCTTGCGAAGCCGCTAAAAAATCGGAAAACCCTTTCGTCTTGCGGGTTTTTCGTTTAGCGAGGCATTCGTCTTGCGGGGCACCACTGTAAAACTATGTCTTGATATGCATCCCAGATTAACATGTCTGCATAGGCTTGCTTAAACAAAAACGATTTTAGCAAGTGCCAAAAGCAGTACAGTAAAGGTGATTGCTTAATATCATGGGGCAGGGAGTTCCAAAGTGTAGTTTTTATCCTCAAAGTGCCTAGCAAATCTATCTCAGCAGCCTGATTCCCTGCCTGTTTCACTGCCTACAGCTCCTGGGAATGCCAAGGAGCAGTGTGGGCTCTACAGGAGCGATCATGTTTGGACCCTCACAGCTCATCATTCTTCAGAGACCAGGGTTGCCAGCTCTGTCTAACTGTCCAAAAACCCCTAAGAGCATTCAAGAATCCATCAAATCCCATGACAGTCTCTAGGGATAGAGCATCTTAATGGGTTTCCCATCTCTGTAGGGAGGAAATGTTGCCCAAACCTTTACCAGGAAACCAACGACAAGCCTGCAAGCTACGTAAATGCCTCTGGAGTTGCGGAGATGGCATCTGAGCACATACAGAGTGCCTTTACGTCTCTATCACGCACACTCCTAGGACGAGAGAGCAAGGGCTTGCTGGCTTGTGGGACGCAAGCACTCCTAAGCCCCTGCAACCTCTTATTTTAGGAACTCAGAAGCCCTGGTGAGATCTCTCTCCCTCTTTCCATGCTAAAGCCCCTCCTCTTCCCCTTGCAGCTACTGGGCAACCTTCAGCACTGCAGCATCATGGAGGCTCTGGGCACCCCTGGAAGCAGAGCCTCTCCATCTCCTCCTAGGAGCGCAGCAGCAACCCCACGCCGACGCCCCCAGACCCCGTTCAATACCCCACCCCACCCCACCCCCGGTTCCCCTCTCTCGGCATGGGAAGGGAGACGGTGTGACACCGTTGCTATGGCGACGGAGCAGAGGCCGGTGCTCACCACGCTTCTGTTACTGCTCCCCGAGGCGAAGGAGGGAGAAGGGTCAGGGGGACTAGGATCCTCAGCTGCTCAAAGCCCCCTTCATCGTATCCGGGGTCCCCACGGAGTTCCCCGCGCCGGCCAACACAGCACTTCCGGTCCAGCCGCGTTTACCGTCCTTCAGAGGTCCCTTCTCGTGTAGGGTCCCCCGGTGCAGCTATTCCCCGTCTGGCCCGTTCCCCCCGCCTCCTGATTGCTTCATGCCTTTTCTTCTGAAATGTTGAAATACGTTGAAATGTTGTCCCTAGGTTCGACTGCACTCCGTTTGGTTCTCTTCTGCTGCGGTTTTAGCTGTTTCGTTTCCAGATAGGGTGACCGCGTGTCTTACTTTGCAGAGGACAGTCCTGTTTGAAGGGGTGTCAAGAGGACAATGGACCCCTCACAGAGCTTCAACTCCCAGCACCTTTAAATATATAGTGTGGATGTGATCCAAATCTAGACTAAAGAGAATGCACCCAATGAAGGGAGAAGGCTTGAACCTGTGCATCCAGTTAGCAGCGCTACTTGGGACAGTGGGTGGAGCAGGTACAGAAGTCACCTGGTCACAGTGTAATAAAAAAATTTAAGGTTTTATATATATAATAAATGTTCATAAATGTACCAACCAAGAACATACATAGATACATGGACCACAGGTCTGGAGCAGCACAGGAAGACTGAAACCATTTTGACCATAGCTGTCAACATTTCCCTTTTTTTAAGGGAAATTCCCTTATTCCAAATAGGATTCCTCACAAGAAAAGGGAAAAGTTGACAGCTATGATTTTGACACCCAAACTGACCAAATGTTTTCTCTGCAAGCAGGGAGGGGGTGAGGGAACCTTCCCATTGTCTCAGGAATTGGGTAATCACCATCTCAAAGCAAAGGCCAAACTACCAGGAAAGGCAATCAGATAAGGCATTATCAGATAACCTGGCAGACAGGAAAAACAACATTCAAATTTCTGTTGTAGACTGCCTTTGCTGTGATGTAGGTACAGTGTTTGTGGGGGGTGGTCTTGAGCTCCAGGGCAGGGAATTTAAAATGTCTATATAATGGCAGGCACACCTTGGTTCTGGGTACTCCTCTCTCCTGTGGGTGAGGGGAGCACCCTGTTGCAACCCATCAATAAAGATCAGTCTTACTAGCTGCTTTGCTTCTCAATATTCTCTGCTTGGCCTCTGTTATTTTCTCCTACCAATGGAGAACCTACAAAGGACTCTATAAAGGGCTCTTGTATACCCCATAAGGGAATAAGGACAGATGTTGTTTTCAACAGTCTTGCTCCCCATGCATTTCTATTTAAATTAGAGCAAAATGTTTATCTAAATTGGCCATTTTTATACAAACCAGCGTTCTTGTTTGGGGGGTGGAGCGGAGAGGTGCCATGCTTAAATCTGTTGCAGTAAAAACAGCACATAAGGTCTTGCACCTTAAGATTTCTATTTTTATTTATTTTGTGGACCAGATAGCACTTCCTCAGATCAAGCACTCACTTTCTTATTCCATTTTTCTTTCTCATTCATACATTTATATCCCACCATTTTCTCCAAGCTCAAAGTAGCATACAGGATTCTCCCCACTTATTTAATCCCAACTGCCCTATGAAGTAAGTTGTGGTTGAGAGGCTGTGACTGGCCCAAGGCCACCAAGCGAGAGCTCCCTGACCAACTGGTGATTTGAACCCTGGTCTCTCCGGTCATAGTCGGACAATCTAACCACTACACTACATAAGCTTTTGGCATAAGGTGTTCTATTGTCATGTAGTTATTATGGGGAGACCCACTATGGAGTATGCAAAGGTGGATGACCACTGGGTGTAGACTTTGCCCAAGCAAATTCAACAGAGAAAACAAGAAAGGTTCTATGGGAGAGAATTGTAGCCATTATTGTTGTTTAGTCGTGTCCGAATCTTCATGACCCCATGGACCAGAGCACGCCAGGCACTCCTGTCTTCCACTGCTTCCCACAGTTTGGTCAAACTCATGCTGGTAGCTTCGAGAACACTGTCCAACCATCTCGTCCTCTGTCGTCCCCTTCTCCTTGTGCCCTCCATCTTTCCCAACATCAGGGTCTTTTCCAGGGAGTCTTCTTTTCTCATGGGGTGGCCAAAGTATTGGAGTCTCAGCTTCAGGCTCTGTCCTTCCAGTGAGCACTCAGGGATGATTTCCTTCAGAATGGATAGGTTTGATCTTCTTGCAGTCCATGGGACTCTCAAGAGTCTCCTCCAGACCATAATTCAAAAGTATAAATTCTTCGGTGATCAGCCTTCTTTATGGTCCAGCTCTCACTGCCATACATCACTACTGGGAAAAGCATAGCTTTAACTTATCCCACATGGTCTAAGGCAGGGAACACGTCAGCCTCTACATGCTGGACTCCACTCCCATCAGCCCCACCTAGCATGGTGAACATAAGAGATGTAGCTCAGTGACAGAGAATCTGCCTTGAATGCAGAAGGTCCCAGGTTCAATCTCTGGCATCTCCAGGCATGGCTAGGAGTGACCCTGCTGAAAGCCAGGATATGCAATACCTAGATGGTCCAAAATGGTCTGGATGAGAGGGCAGCTTCCTAGGTGCCAGGAATTATGGGAGTTGGGAGTCCAATAGTATCTGAAAGTGCACCATGTTTCCTTCCTTGCTATAATAAACTGGTCCAAATGGCCAGAGTTTCATGGCCACCACCCTCCAAAAGGGGAGGAAATCCAAACACAATACAGTGATACCTTGGGTTACATACACTTCAGGTTACAGACTCCGCCAAACCAGAAATATTACCTCGGGTTAAGAACTTTGCTTCAGGATGAGAACAGAAATTGTGCAGCGGCGGCGCAGCGGCAGGAGGCCCCATTAGCTAAAGTGGTGCTTCAGGTTAAGAACAGTTTCAGGTTAAGAACAGACCTCTGGAATGAATTAAGTACTTAGCCCGAGGTACCACTATATTCCTTTTTTAAAAGTTTTATATGTGCTACTATTATGAAGCTTTCTTTGCTCTCATGGTCTCCTGACTGAAATACACTATGCATCCATGCAGCAAAACAGATGCCTCTGACATTGTCATGCGTAATCTATGGCAGCTATCAAAAGAAGAAGAAAACCAAAATGCTTATTTTTAATGGTTTTTTTAATTGTCCATCTTTTATCAAAACACCCAGTCAGTGAAAGCTTTATACCTGCAGATGAATCACAATCAATAAAGCATGGGAGGAGAGGAAGTGTGTGTGTGTGTGTGTGTGTGTGTGTGTGTGTGTGTTTAAAGAAGGGATTTTGACCATTTTTTAAAAAAAGAAAAGAAAAAAAGACTCGCTCTGGGCCTTTTGCCTGCAAATGCACGAGGGAGAACCAGCCAGGACCAGGAATGTTAATCCACGTACACACACAAGACGGCCAAGGCCAAACGCAAGCCAGGCAGCCTAGCCTGAGAGGGGGCAGGAGCAGTGATAGCTGGAAGCAGGAGCGGGAGAGATGGAAGGCATAGCGACAAGAGTAAAAAAAGAAAAAATCCTGCCCGTCCTACTCCACCCCAAGGAAGATGGGCCCCTCTCCTCACTTTCTGGCAGGAAAGGGGCCTGATTTCTTAGCAGCTTCTTTCCCCGCCCACCTGCCACTCTTGTTTTTTCCTTTCCAGATTTCTGTGCAGGACAACCCACCCCCCCGCTCCACATTCGCTTTGGCTGGCTCTCATAACCCAGGGCCTGGTTTTCTAACCAAACCGCAGCACGCCTCCCCTTTCCCTTCACATGATCTGTCTCATCTACCCTCCCCCACGAAATTATATAAATAGAAGTGCCAGTGATTCACTGACACCAAGATAACCCCCATCCCCACTCCGGAAAGAAATAGAAATCCCTTCTCACTCACAGTACTAAGGGTGGGTTTTTTTTTGGGGGGGGGGAGAAATAAGAAAGTATTGGGACTGATGGGTAAAAGAGAGCGTGGGGAGAGAATGGCCACAGTCTAGTTCAGGTGTGGGGAATCTGATGCTGCTGAACTACAACTTCCATCAACCATAGCATGACCAATGACCAGGGATGATGGGAACTGTGGTTCAGCAATGTCTCAAGTGAGCTAGCTGTACATGTTGCCCTGTTGTTTATGGCGAGTGGCGACATGGGGCAGGGAACAACGAAAGAGGGAGTTCTCCATACATTCACCTGTTGGCAAGGAAAAGGATAAAAGGCAACCCCTGCCAAGGTCACTCGTTTTGTGGTCAGTAACTGGAGCCAGGAATTGGTTGGGCAGGAGAGAGATGAAGAGGGAAGTGGAGATGGATGGGAAACGGAGGAGACCAAATCAATTCTCCCTCCCCTCTGGAAAGGCCCAGCCCCTCAAAATGGTTGGTCCCAATATTGCAACTCCAGGGAGGGGGGTGGCGTGGGAAGGGAAGAGATCTTTCTTAGCCACCACCCCCGGCAGAGGGGAAACGAGAGTCTCAACCAACTCCAACCCAGAGATTCTTCATTCTACAGCAAATATTGCTAAAGTTAATCTATGGAACCACACGCAGGGGGAAAGAAAGAGTCCAAGCCAGGATCGGAGGGGAAGGGGTGGAAGCGATCGCCGCCACCGCCCCCTCCCAAGACATGCCTGAGTGGTACAGGATGTTGGACTTGAGCCCCTGCATGGTGGGGAGCACCTAGCCTTCCCTTCCCACATGACCGTGAAAGGGGAGGCACCACAGAACTCCCCAACACTGCTTGAGTGTTTCCTTAGCCCTCTTGTCCAGCTGAATCCCTCTGCCCGCCCGCCCTCCCGCCCAGCTCGTGGCATTATCGCAGGGAAATGCTCCAGTCTGCCCCAATGTTGACTGCAGGTTTCCGGATGGTTAAGACGGACGTTTCAGCCTCGTGTGTGAAATCCAGGCGAGATTCTGCAGCATCTTTTAGGGTGGGGTGGGGGGGAGAAAGAGAGATGAGGTGAGCACAGCTGAGAAAAAGAAGTACCGTCCTTTCCCGATAGAGAACAGTTTGAAGTCGGGTTTAGCTCAAGGATGGGGAGCTTGTGACCCTCCAGGTGTTGCTGAACTACAGCTGCCATCAGCCTTAGCCAACAGGGCCAATGAGCAGGGATTCTGGGAGTTGTAGTCCAGCAACATCTGGAGGGCCAAAGATTCCCCCATTGCTGTAAATCTTAGCTGAAAGTGCTCCGTAGATTAGATTAAAATTAATACACCACTTTTCCCATTCCCAAAATTCTCACAGTGCACACAGACAAAACACAACAGTTCAGTTCATAGATGATGAAGAAGAGTTTGGATCTGATATCCCGCTTTATCACTACCCGAAGGAGTCTCAAAGCGGCTCACATTCTCCTTTCCCTTCCTCCCCCACAACAAACACTCTGTGAGGTGAGTGGGGCTGAGAGACTTCAGAGAAGTGTGACTGGCCCAAGGTCACCCAGCAGCTGCATGTGGAGGAGCGGGGAATCGAACCCGGTTCCCCAGATTACGAGTGTATCGCTCTTAACCACTATACCACACTGGCTCTCCTATGAACAGTTTCATAAGAACTACTATGTAGTTTCATAGAACAACTATGAACAGCTTCATAGGAAACTGTTGCTCAGGTTTTATGGATAGCAGGGGGAACCATTAATTTTTTTGCTGTTGGGGGGTATTCACTGCCTGCCACAACAACTTCTCCCAGCAAATGTTGGCCCCCTCCTTTTCCTCCTCAGAAAGCCCCACTATGACCCAGCTCAGATGACCGTATTTCAGCTTACTGAAATGAGGCACGATTTGTCTATCTTGCCCAGGTGCCTAAGGCAGAGGGGAGTCTTCCGTCATCACCTGGACTCCTACTTCCTTCTATAACTGGAGGCACCCAGGACCAAGGCTGGGCCTTCTACATGTTAAACATGTTCTTCCACTCAGCTACTGTCCTCCAAAAAAAACAACAAAAAACATGGAGATGCCAGTGGATGGAGCCCAGGACCTTTCCAATCACTCACTGTTCTGTTTGAGGAACACTGCCGCTGGCTTCCCGGCTCCCAGGATCACCACCCGTTCGATCCAGGCCGGAGTTTCAAAGCTGCCCTTCGGGTCTGCGGAGCTGGAGGACAGGAGAAAACAAAGGCAGGGAAAGCGGGGTTAGAGGGCAGGAAAGGGATACTGTAGTCTCAAACTCTACTGAAAAGCCAACAAAGATGGCACCTAAATCCCACCCCCAAAACATAACATTTTCACCCGACTTACAATAAAGCAAGGCAGGTTACAATAAAGCAATATAAGATTTACACACCCGAGTAACAAAATGACGACATTAAAATGCTAAAACAACCGCCACAAATAAAACATTATCAAAAACAGCAAATAACAGTCCCAGAAGCATCAATTAAATAATTAATTATGAAACTACATTAAAATAGGCAACTCTGGCCTTCGTATTAAAGAGGTGGTCAAACCCACCACGTCTGGGCTGTACTGTTCCAAACTTTAGGTGGGGGTGTTGGTGGTTGACTGTCCACCAGTTACAGAAAAAAAAATCCTTGCCTGTAGAAACCTAGCATGTCAGGGCTGGGCAGGACTGCTCTTCCCTGGCACATTAATGGGGAGAGGAGCCTTTAATCCCTGAAACTGCCCCATCTGCAATCTGAAGTGCAATCACAAGCCGACCACCTCAGTCAGAAGTAGCAGCACCAACCAGGCAGGATAGATGGTCTGGGGTGGGGATTTTGTGGGAAAGAGGAGGGAGGCCCAGTACCTTGCCGTCAACGTGTTGCCGGAGAAACTGAAGCGGCGATGAAGGTACTGCCCCTTTGTCTCGAAGCTGAATGTGTGCCCGTCGTCAACGAAAAGCTCTCCTTGCGCTGTGCCCTGTAAAGAGCAATGGGGGGGGGGTTGTTGACACAGAAAACGAGGAGGTCCTGCTAGTTAAATCCTGTACCAGGTGGGTTCTGGGAGAGAGTGGAGCTACCATGGTCAAGACACGCTCTGTGCAGCCTCTTCCACACTTGAGAGCCAGTGTGGTGTAGTGGTTAAGAGCGGTAGTGTCGTAATCTGGGGAACCGGGTTCACGTCTCCGCTCCTCGGGCCAGTCACACTTCTCTGAAGTCTCTCAGCCCCACTCACCTCGCAGAGTGTTTGTTGTGGGGGAGGAAGGGAAAGGAGAATGTTAGCCGCTTTGAGACTCCTTAAAGGGAGTGAAAGGCGGGATATCAAATCCAAACTCCTCCTCTTCTTTCTCTTCATTGCTGCTGCCACTCTCCCAGATTTTTCATTCTCTCCCCATCAGGGCAGTTGTGTGGAATGGATTTAAGAGATGGGTAAACCTCTGCAGTCTGAGGAGCCCCGTTCCCTTCTGGGCACCACATACCAGTGGTGGGTGGAGCCAGAGGCAAAGATGGTAAAGCATAGCACTGTAGACTAGTTCCCTACACACACAGCTCCCTTCCTCCTTCCAGGAAAATGAGAGTTCAAGGACGCATCCCAGCCAGGCAGAAATGCACAAGGAGGAGCTGAAGCGAGGACCTGCTAGCTAGGGATGATGGGAGTTGGAGTCCAAAAACAACTGCAGACTCAAGTTTGGGAAAGCCTGCTGTAGAGCATCTCTCCCACAACCCTGCCCCACTTTGCTCCTTCCCACCTCACCTGGGGGCCCAGGGCCACGTAGAGGGTGTAAGGGTCATTGTACATGCAGTCTGAAGATCGCCGGACCCGCTCCTTCCGAGCCACGATGCTGCCGCCACGCTGGTACACAGGAATCTGCAGAGAAGCGTTGAGGATCATCATATCTGCCTATACTGAATCAGACAGCTGGTCCCTCTAGTTCAGTCTGCACTGGCTGGCAGCAGCTCTCCAGGGTTTCAGGCAGGGATCTCTCCATCTCTTTCTCCCAGCCCCACCTGGAGATGCTAGGGAATGATCCTGGGACCAGATGCTCTACCATTGCGAGCAACACTCAAGTTGCGCTGCTTCCTTTGGACATCTACCGTATCCCTCCCAGCTCCTCGTTTATTTTCCACAAAGCTGCTGTTAAATATGCATTGTGTTTCAGAGTTGAACTTGAGAGCAGTAGTTAATATTGTGGGTTGCGGCAAATGTTAGTTCTGAATAAGACCCAATGAGATCAATGGACAGGACTAACATCGAGCCATTAATTTCTACTCTGGGCAGAAATGAATTGGATGCAGCCTTCTGTAATAGGATGAGCATTTTAAAGACTATATTGTTTTAAATGTAGTGGTCTTAAATATAAATTTATTTTTTTTGCTTAGACAAGCCTATCCAGATGTTGACATGTGTTTTAATCTGGGTTTTTAGCTCACTGTTGATTTTAATTACTCGATGAATGTTCAAAATAGTTGTTTCTAGCTATTTTTTAACTGATAATTGTATTGTTTTATTCTTCTTGCAAGCCACTTTGGGGTGAAATGGAACAAATAAAATAAACAACAACTATAACTTGCATTATGAGACTTGCATTTTTCAGGGGGTAAGTTGTAGAGTTTGCTACTGTGTTTACACTATTCTACATTGTTCATGATATATTCTATACTATTCTGTATAAATAAGTATTGTGTATTAAGAATGACTATGTACTACTGATTGCTATCCACCTGGTTTAATTTTTTGCAGCATAGTGCTATCATGCTATGTATGTTACTATATTGTAAACCACTGTGTGGTCTTTTGAAAGAAGGTGGTAAAGAAATGTCTTTATTGTATTTTTGGTGCTTTTTTACAACACTTAAAAAAACAACACCCTAGTCTGTATCTGCACTGGATTTGAATTATTTCCAATACAGTCGTACCTTGGATCCCGAATGCCTTGGTACTTGGACATTTTGGCTCCTGAACACCGCAAAACCAGAAGTGAATGTTCCAGTTTGTGAATGTTCTTGGAACCCAAATGTCCGACGGGGCTTCTGCAGCTTCCGATTGGCTGCAGGAGTTTCCTGCAGCCAATCAGAAGCCGTGCTTTGGTTTCTGCACGTTTGGGAAGTCGAACAGACTTCCGGAATGGATTCCATTTGACTTCCAAGGTACGACTGTATATAAAACTGGTGTTGTTGTTTTTTTTAAAAAAATGTTGGTGTTGCTGAGATGCAAGCCAATGCTAGTCCTACTCAGAGGAAACTCACGGAGGTCCATTAATTTCAGTGAGTCTACACTGAGTACAACACAGCTTGCGGCAACCCACTATTGCTAATGGCTTCGAGAGGTTTCGTAGAAAGAGATTCATGAACGGAATTCAAATATACAACCCTAAGTGGTGGTTTCAAGGGGGGTGGGTGAGAGACAAAAGCCTCCAGTGGCCAGGTAAGCAAGGCTACCGTGCCCTGCCTTGGTTCTCTTCCTCCCTCCAGGAACCCCCCCACCCCCCATCAACCCTCTCCCCCCTTTTGACTTACGCTGCTCATGGTGACTGCTAAATAATGGGTTTGGGGCGCATGAAGTTTCTGGTGAGTGTGGACATCATACCAAACCTGCATAGTGGGAAAAGGCACGTTAGAGACATAGCTGTCAACTTACAGATTTGAAAATAAGGGAACAGCAGCCTCGAAAATAAGGGATCAGCAGCCCAAATAAGGGATTTTCCAGGCACAGGTATGTTCAACTTCTGAGCCCCTCCGAGTCAAAGGCAGAAAGCCCAGCCAGCAGCCAAACGAAGCCTCAAGCAGTGGTTCCCACAGCGCAGCAACCCGGCAAAGGGGATGCAGCAAGGAAAACCACCGTCACCTCTCCACTGGGAAGTGCTGAGCAAAGGCGAATCCCCAGGCAATGCGGCTGATTTGATCGGCACAAAGCATGCAAGCTCCACCCCCCAGTCGTTCTTAGACTCCTTATTGGGTGAGCAATGCAGCCAAGCAACACAGTTGGAACCTCCCTCCTTCCTGGCCGGCAGGGAGGGAGGGGAGCTGCTTCCTTTGAAACCCGGGAAATTTAAGGGACATCATCAATAAGGGACAGCAGCGGGACACGGCGCTGGGATAAGGGACTTCCCCGCCAAATAAGGGACGGTTGACAGCTATGGTTAGAGAGGACTATGGACATCCACAGGACTTGTCACTCAAAACTCCAAACAGAATCCAGGGAATGCTGGGGAGCGTCAGGTTTAATTTCAAACAGGGCTGGCCGATCTTGTGCTTTCTTCTGTTGGGGGCTGCAGCCCCTCATAGGCAATATGTGGGGCCCCATGCCAGCAGTAGATGGGTCTAGAGCCTAAAGTGGGCAAGACCACTCCTTCTGCCTATGTCTGTCTCTCTGCCATTCCCTTTCCTTTCTCTCTCCCTTTGCCGCCCCTTCTCTGTCTCCTCTTTCTCTCTCTGGGTCATCGCAGCCTTCATTTCCTTAGCGCTGGACACAGGTAATGCCAAGGAACTGCCGGAGTTGCTCACTCTCTATGCTATACACTCTGACAAAGGAGCGCCGACGACTCTCCTTCTCCCACCCCATCACGCCTCATTTCCACTCTGCCAGCCTCACTTACCTCTCCTTTGCCAGGCAAATAGACCTGCACACCTCGGGCCCCCTGTGCCGTGACTGGGTGAACCAGCAAGGCATCGCCTGCAAAGGGAAGAAAACAGAATAAAAGCATGAGATCCAGAAACTTGCATTAACTGCTCCTCTTGTAATCTGCCTCTGAATTAGGAACATTAGAGGTGCCCTGTTGGACCAGATCAAAGGACCATCTAGTCCACTATTCTGTTCCCACAGTGGTCCGCCACATGCCAAATAGAAGCCCACAAGCAGGACCTGAGTGCAACAGCAACTGGTATTCTGCTTCTGATACTACAGACAAAATAGAGCCACTGACAACCGTATCCTCCAATATTTTGTCTAATCCCCTTTTTGAGCTGCTGGCCTTTACTACATTATTTTTTTATATATATATTAAAAAAATTGTAACAATTGTGAAAACTTGGAAAAAGTCAATGCTTATAATCTCAAGAATAGGTAAGATGGCTGCTGGCAGCAGCTAGGATATAGAAGACTTTGCAGGGCCTGCAAATATCCCATGGTATAAAAAGGTATAGAACCTGGTGATCACAGAAAAGATAACTCAAGGAAGTGTGCCTCTAACTTCTCAGTTGAAATGCTCAAGAACCAAAATGGCTATTGGACGTTAAAATGCAAAGATTCTTGCCAGAGAACAGGAAGTGAAGCAACATCATCCCTGGGATTCACCACACTCACCAAGCAGATACTGGTCATCAATGGCATATGTTGTAGCGTCCTGGGGATATTCCACCCAAAGAGGTCTATGAAAGGGGAAAACAGAGTTGTGATAGGAGCAGAGACACAGCAGTGGGGAAAGCACCATCTGCCATAGCAGTTGATTTCACACATCACACCAAGCCAGGCTTGAGGAAACGTAACTATTGGTTTGGTGCAATGTGTGAACGGATAAACCCTGGTTTGCAGCTGACTAGAAATCTGAAAAAGAATCTAGGGCTTCAGGCATCACTCAGTTTAGATTTCATGCCATTTCTGAGGTTCTGGTCTGCTTTCAGCTTTCCATTGCTCAAAGCTGTCATTCCTTTCAGGCAGAGGTCTCTGGAGGTGGAGCAGCTGTTCCACAGCTAGTAACCTGGAGCAAGGCTTTCAGGGTTGCTGCCCCTGCTTTGTGTAACAGCACCTCTGCTGAGACTGGACCACCTACCTATATAGCCAGTCTATGAGCGGGTAGCTGAAGTCACCCTTTGCTAAAATGGAGAGACCCCCTCACACCACTTCGCTCACCTCATGACAGGCTGGCCAGTACGGTAGCTGTGGTAGAAGAGGGTGTACCAAAAGGGCAGGAGGGCATAGCGCTGGCGAACAGCGTCCCGGATCAGGGCCTTGTTCTCTTCGCCAAAGAGCCAGGGCTCCCGGCGGGTGGTGTCCATGTGGGCGTGCGCCCGGAAGAAAGGCTGGTAGGCTCCCGCTTGGTACCAGCGCACCAGCAGCTCCGGCTCGGGGTTTTTGAAGAAGCCACCCACGTCGGCTGGAGGAGGGAAGGCAGGAGAAAGATCGAGACTTTTAGTATCCTTTAAGAATCCAAGAGCGGCCCAGTTCAGCTGGAACCAAGGCTCAAAGTAGTCCAGCACTCTGCTTCTAACAAGCCAACGAGAGCCAGGATGGTTAAGGCAGCGATGGGGAACTTGTAAGCCTATCACAAGTTGGACATATCTGACCAAAGCAAAAACTCGAAGCAGGATGCAAAGCAAAGCGAGGGGTGTGGCCTGGGGAGAGTCATGAGGGCTGAATTCAGCTGAGGCTCCTCACCCCTGGTGTTAAGAATCTCAAGAAACGGTTGTGTCCACAAGGAACATTAAAGCGCATGGATGAGCCTCCTGTGACAGCAAACCAAATGTTGGCCTCATGTGACCCCCAGCTCCTGTGCAGCTGGAAAGATGACTTCTGCTGAATTCAGTTTCACTTTCAATGAACCTCAGCTTGGTAGCTAGTACAATTTTCAGGTTGCGGTTTCCAGCAAACCATTTGCTTTGTTCAGCTACTAACCATTGTTTCCTGTAAAGTATGACTCCCGGTTTGTATGTAACACCAAGCTGAGATTCTAACTCGGTGTATGTCCTCTTCCTCGCCGTGTAGGGGGAGTAGATGTGTGCGTGAAGGAGTCTGATGCTTCCTGCAGACTTATGGAGGCTCATCCATGAAGAATTAAACCACAGTTTAGCGTTATATGGTAAGTAGGCCAAATGTGTAGCATTCAGAAGTGCCATATTAACGAGTGCTATTATTATTAAGACACGGGTTCAACACGGGTTATCTGAACCCCGCACAGTTTACCTCCGCAGAAAGAGATGCCCACAAGAGCCAGGCTTAGACACATGGGGATGGAGATCTTTAAGTGGTCCCACTCCGCTGCGTTGTCACCTGTCCACACAGCCCCTACAAAGGGTGACAACAAGAAGATGCAATAGCGAACAACCTGTGCACAGATCATCTCAACCTGCCACTCACCTAGGCTCTGAAACTCCCTCCCCAGGAAGGCCTGCTTTGTCGACTCCTTGATGACAGCCTTTAGAGCACAAGAGGCTTACCTGTGACCCTGACTTGCTGGACTCGCATCACCCCTCACCACAGGCCATACTGGCAGGGGCTGATGGGAGTTGGGGTCCAACGACATTTGGAAGGTCAAAGGTGTCCTCAGCTCTGCCTTGGAAATCTGCCTATAGTCTGGATGCCTGCCTCCTCCACACACACCCCAGGCTCCTTAAGGAGCTTTCAGCTTAATAGTCTTTACTGAATTGGTATAACCTCTGCGGCAGAGTTTACATGGCAGACTGGTTCTTTTTTATTTTAACGTTGTGCCATGTTCTTTAAACTACCTTGACAGCTGGGGTGCAGGTGGCGCTGTGGGTTAAACCAGAGAGCCTAGGACTTGCCAATCAGAAGGTTGGCAGTTCAAATCCCCACGACGGGGTGAGCTCCCGTTGCTCGGTCCCTGCTCCTGCCCACCTAGCAGTTCGAAAGCACGTCAAGTGCGAGTAGATAAGTAGGTAACACTCTGGTGGGAAGGTAAACGGCGTTTCCGTGCGCTGCTCTGGTTTGCCAGAAGCGGCTTAGTCATGCTGGCCACATGACCCGGAAGCTGTACGCCGGTTCCCTCGGCCAATAAAGCGAGATGAGCGCCGCAACCCCAGAGTCGGCCACGACTGGACCTAATGGTCAGGGGTCCCTTTACCTGCAGCAGAGTTTACATGGCAAACTGGTTCTTTTTTATTTTAATGTTGTGCCATGTTCTTTAAACTACCTTGACAGCTGGGTTGTGAGTTCGAGCAAAATATTCCTGCAATGGAGGGGGTTGGACCAGATGACTCTTGAGGTCCCTTCCAATTCTACAGTTCTATGATTCTCTGTCTTATTTATTTGTTAAATATATCCCGCCTTTCTTCGTACAGGTCTGCTGCACAGTAAGCCATATTGTACAGGGCCAGTCCATCAGTCCAGGTAGCTCAGGACGGTCTCCAATGGCTGGAAGCAGCTCTCCAGGGTTTCAGGCGGGGAGTCTTTCCCAGCCCAACCTGGAGGTGCCACGGGGGACCGAACCTGGGACCTTCTGCATGCAAAGCAGGTGCTCTGTCACTGAGCAATGCCTCCTCCCTCCTCCCATCTCATGCACCACTAACCGTAGCGTTGTGAGCCCGCAAAGAAGCCGCGAGTCAACACAAACGGACGCTCCAAGCCTCCCGACCGTTTCACCTGCCCCTCCGCTGTTGCCATTTGCTGCCGGCAGTGGGGGAAAAAAGAAGTGTTATGGGGACACTTCAAACTTAACACCCGAACCCAAGCCCAGAAACCTTGCAGCCCATGCCTCCCTCATCAAACAGAGTATGACACATGTATATATATATATTAATGATTCTGACGGAATGCAGGACCAAGTGCAGAATGTGGTTCTAGGTGCAGAATTCTGCTTTGTAGTTTTAAAAAAATAAAATAAAAATAAAGCAAGCTTCTAGCCCTCATGGCTCTACATGCTTGGATTCCTGTTAGGGGCTGTTGAAATCTGAGAAGCTTGGCTCACCGCCTTGCCCCTCCTCGTGACTAACAAAGGTGTGCAGAACTGTAATCAATCGTTTTTATGTAGAAGAGGAATTGCACCAATCTGTGCGGGGAATGCAACAACCTAATGGGTTATAATTTATCCAACTCTTAAATTTTAGAAGTTATGATTTATCTGTCTCCCATCCAGAGTACTGTTCAGATTCATGCCTGCTTAGTTTCCTCAAATGTGCTCCAGCAGTCCAAGAGCTTCACAGCTGAGTGAGGATTAGGGGGTCTCCCAGGTCCTAGTCTGACACTCTAATTACTACGCCACACTGATCCAGGGATGAGAAGCCTGTGCCACCCCCTACCCACCCTAATAATAATAATAATATTAATAATTTATTTATACTCCGCCCATCTGGCTGGGTTTTCCCAGCCACTCTGGGTGGCTTCCAGCAGAATATTAAAATACAATGATTCATCAAATGTTAAAAGCTTCCCTAAACAGGGCTGCCTTCAGATGTCTTCTAAAAGTCAGATAGATCTTTATTCACATCTGATGGGAGGGCGTTCCACAGGGCGGGTGCCACTACCGAGAAGGCTCTCTGCCTGGTAGACTTCAATTCCCATCAACCCTGACCACTGGCCATGGGAATAAGAAATACGTCCGCAAGCACCCAGCGATCTTTCCTGCAGATCCTGATCTACTTCCCAGCCCACTTGAGTTCCTTGGAAGACCAAACGAGAGAGATGTTCCAAACCAGCCTTCACCAACCCAGTTCCCTCCAGATGCTTTGGACTACAATTCCCACCAACCCCAGCCACCCTGGAGGGGAGCAAGCTAGCAAAAGCTGTTTCATTCGTAAACAGACCGGTCATGTCGTGGACTTCAGCTTTTCTTGGCCCAGAAAGGGGGAGTAGGAGAGGAAGGCAGTGCTCACCACATAGAATGCATACAGGTTGTGAATGTCACGGTGCTCCCAGCCCCCTTGGTGCACGGCGTCCTTGTGCATCGTCACTTCGGGGCCGTTGAAGACGGAGGGCTCGTTCATGTCATTCCAGGTGTAGAGGTTTTCCATGGAGCCCTGAAGCCGAAGGAGAAGGAAAGCCAATTGGCGGGGAGGGCCCAGGAAGGGCTATCTGCGCCAAAACTGAAGCCTGAGCCTGCTTAATAATAATAATGATAATAATTTTTATTTATACCCCGCCCTCCTCAGCCAAGGCCGGGCTCAGGGCGGCTAACAAGCAATAATAAAAACAAATTGAATGAATACAACTTAAAAACAAATTTAAAATATTGAAACCTCATCGCAGGAGGAGAAAGGAAAAGAAAAAAAAAGAGGGGGAGGGAATCAAATTGGCTCCAAGCCAAAGGCCAGGCGGAACAACTCCGTCTTACAGGCCCTGCGGAAAGAAATCAGATCCTGCAGGGCCCTGGTCTCATGAGGCAGAGCGTTCCACCATGCCGGAGCCAGAGTTGAAAAGGCCCTAGCTAAAGAGGTGAACCACCTGCCTACCTCATAATGGTCGTAGCCAAACATGCTGGACCACCAGGCACGCATCTCTGGGTTGGTGAAATCCGGGTAGCCTGCTGAGCCTGGGCAGAAAGAGGCAAAGAGTTAGGCCAGACCCTTCCGTTTTGATTTAACAAATATTCAACACATGATAGTTCTTTTTTTAAAAAAAATGCAGAATAAAATGATGTGTTTTTAGTTTATTGCTGGTTTTTAAAAATATTTTGTTTTTACTACGAATCTTGCTGCTTTATTCTTTTCTGTAAACCACTTTCATTGAGGTTATCTATAGTCAAGTATATAAAATTAATGATAAACAGTATGTATTGTGCACTATAAACAATTAAATAATCAACACAGTGCAATATATTAAGAAACACAAATCAGTAAAATTGTTGTTATAGAGCTGCTGGTAGACGTATGCATATTTCTGAGTGGTTTGCTTGTCAAGATCTCCTAAGATTTACTTAATAGCTTAAATATTATATAGCATATATCGATTTTAAAATTGCCACTGAATAGTCAGTTACAGTGGTACCTTGGTTCTCAAACTTAATCCATTCTGGGAGTCGGTTCGACTCCCGAAACCATTTGAAAACCAAGGTGTGGCTTCTGATTGGCTGCAGGAGCTTCCTGCACTAAAGTGGAAGCCTCAATGGACGTTCGGCTTCCAAAAAACGTTCGCAAACCAAAGCACTTACTTCTTGGTTTGTGGAGTTTGGGAGCCGAGCCGTTCGACTACCAAGGTACCACTGTATTTACAAAATTAAATATTGGCCATAATCCAGCCATATTTCGGTGTGTGTATGTAAATTATATTAAAAAATGCATACAATCTATTCCAGGGCTAGTCATTGTGGTGCCTGCCCTGCAGAAGTTTTTGGATCCAGCTCCCATCAGCCCCAGCCAGTGTGGCAAACTGAGAGGAATGATGGGAGTTGTAGTTCAGCAACATCAGGAGGGCCACTTGTGATGTATTCCTTCTCCTGAGATTGCTAGTTTTAGGTTTCTTTAAATATTGTGTTACTAGAGTCCAACCATTTATAGCTTCTCTAAATCTTTCTTTGTCTCTAAGCATAGCTGTTCTTTTTACAATATTTAGTTGTTCCCTCAGCTTCCTTAAGTAAACCTACTTTATTTGATTTCCTATTGTCTTTGCAGATTTTCCCATGGGAAATTCTGATGGCTGCTATAAATGTATAACGAAAGCTGAGAATCCGCTGCCCTTTCATGGCACTCAGGGGTTTGCCACTCAAGAGGGCTGGCCCACATGACTGCCAGTCGGGGCTGGCCCCAAATGCCAGGGGTACAGCAAAACAAGTCTCCTGCCTCACCAACCGAATTCGCTTTCCTCACCTGGCCAACACCAGCCCTCGTAGTCACTGCCGTCCTTTGTCTTGACATAAAAGTCCCGGGAGCGAATCTCGTTGTGGATCCGATAAGCACTGTCCACTTTGATGTGCGGGTCCACAATGCTCACCATCTGAGTTGAGAAAAACCAGGGGGGTCAGGGATTAAAGTGGTTGGGCCTAGAACTGCCCCCTGCCTTGAGAAAGACCAAATTCGAATTGTTTGTCTTCCTCTGCATCATTTATTCTGGGTTTGCAAGTGACAGGGGAGACTGCTATGCAGAGCACTGAAGCTGGATGGGTCTCAAACCCTCGGTAAGCTAGGGACCTCCCCTGCAGGTTCTGGAGGATTGAGCGGGTGATACCAATACAGTGGTACCAGTACTTAATTCATTCTGGAGGTCTGTTCTTAACCTGAAACTGTTCTTCACCTGAAGCACCACTTTAGCTAATGGGGCCTCCTGCTGCTACCATGCCGCCGAAGCACAATTTCTGTTCTCATCCTGAAGCAAAGTTCTTAACCCGAGGTAATATTTCTGGGTTAGCAGAGTCTGTAACCTGAAGCATCTGTAACCCGAGGTACCACTGTAGTGGGTCCGAAGGTCAATAATGTGGTGTCTGCATGTGCTGCAGAGGGAAGTGAGGGGCAGATGTGGTTTGTCAGTCTGGGAAGGTATCCCTTCCAGGAGAAGGAAAACTCTGATCCTAAGCTTCCACTGCAGGATATCTTTGGGAAAAGAAAAGGCTAAGGCGTAAACCCTACAGAAATCCGGAGTGGAGTCCCTAAAACGACAAGATGACGCCTTGTACGCCTCCCTCCAGCAACTCCTGCAGAGTGTATTGCCCTGCTTTCCTTTGGACCACACCAGAGAGGCCAAGAAGAGGGTCTTGTCTTCTGAGCAACCCAGGACCTCCCTACACCCTGTCCAGGCTTGTGCCCCAGGGAGGTCAGTTCTAAGTTGTTTGAATTCACCCCTGGAGGCACACTCCATTGTCTCTCTGGACAGATGGATACCAACAACAAGGCAGGGGTGGATAAGCATTTTCAGTACTAGGACTGCATTCCCTTCTAGGTAACCCTCTGAGGGCCACATGCCAGTGGAGGGCCAGATCAGATGCAAAAAGGGGCGGAGCAACAGTACTCAAGCACCCCTCCCAATCCCCCATCCAGCGAAGGAAGATGATCAGAACTGCAGGCCACATGCCAGCCAGCCACACAAAAATATCTGCAGCGCAAAACAGGGCCACTGAGCAGTGTGGCCTGGGGAGAGAGTCCCAGGGGCCAGATAGAGAGGCCTGGAGGGCCACATTGTTGCCGGAGGTTCCCACCCAGGCTCTAGGCCCATGGTTACATGTCATTAATGTCTGGCACATGTCAGATGATTGTGGGGTGTGCGGAAGCTCCAAGGTCCCTGCAGGGAAACTTAAGAGCTAGGGTAAAGGGACCCCTGACCATTAGGTCCAGTCGTGACCGACTCTAGGGTTGTGGTGCTCATCTTGCTTTATTGGCTGAGGGAGCCGGCGTACAGCTTCCGGGTCACGTGGCCAGCATGACTAAGCCGGTACTGGAGAACCAGAGCAGCGCATGGAAACGCCGCTTACCTTCTCACCGGAGCAGTACTTTGATGTGCTTTTAAACTGCTAGGTTGGCAGGAGCAGGGACCGAGCGACGGGAGCTCACCCTGTTGTGGGGATTCGAACCGCCGACCTTCTGATCGGCAAGCCCTAGGCTCTGTGGTTTAACCCACAGCGCCACCTGCATTCCAGAGCTAGGGACGTATCCTCAAACCTCACCTTGCGCCTCTTGGCTGCCAGGCCCTGAAGCATTTCCCGGGGGCGGGGAAACTTGTTGGGATCCCAGGTGAAATAGCGCTTGCCGTCAGCGTGCTCAATGTCCAGCCAGATGACGTCGTACGGAATGTCGTGCTCGTCGAAGCCGTTGTCCACTGTGCTCACGTCCTCCTCGTCGTTGTAGTTCCAGCGGCTCTGGTGATAGGCCAGGGCAAAGAGCGGAGGAAGGGCCTGGGTTCCTGAGAGAAAGGAAGGTCAGCCGAGGACACCTGCCTGTCTTCATGCTCGCAGAGGGTGGGCCAGAGAATGCTGCCTTAAAGCAAGTCAGACTGCTGGGCCTACTTTGTCCTGGAGCCTCCAACTAAGTCTAACTCAAAGCAAACCCCTTGAAAGCAATGGACTTAGGGACAGAAAATTAGTCTGGAGTGCAGCCAGAGCAATCGTTACATTTGGAAAAAATATGAGAGCCCCTACTTTGGAGGAACAGAACAGTAAAGTTTGGGATATTGAATCTATGGTTGAATTGCATCGGAATTTTTTTAATGTTTGGCATTTTATTAAGTTTTTCTATGTGCTGGAAGCTGCCCAGATTGGCTGGGTAAAACCCAGCTGGATGGGCAGGGTGTAAGCAATAAAATTATTGTTATTATAAAATTAATAAATATAGTAAGGGTCATAGAGGAGAGACAGACATGCTTTTTGTGGGGGAAATGGAGCCTTGTTAAGAGAATGCTAGTCTACGTATACTGTTAGGAAGTTTATGAAAATAGTCATTTGATTGTAGCAGAAGCTTAATGATATTTACATACTTGTATATCTGCTTGGGGGTCTTCTGTTTATTGGATGAACTCAAAATTTATTTCATTAAAGTAATTTTTTTTAAAAAAAGAACTTCATCATGGCCATTGACTTCAGTCTACTCTTAGGACTAGTACGGTAAGAAAAGAAGGAAAAGGATAATCCCTGCCATTGTTTAAAGCCAGTTTCCTCCAGAAGCAGAGTAAACACAATCTCTGTCCCACTCACCTGTGAGGGATGCATACTGTTGGAAGATGTCAGTGGGCGTAGGCCCCAGCAAGAGAAACACATCTATGATCCCGCTCTCAGACATCCAGCGAACATCCGTCTGCGGAGTTTCGCCTCCTCCTTGCATGTAATCCAACATCTTCCCAAACAGAGTCTGCGAAAGAGTTTGGGGATGACAAACAGGGCCGTCTTTAGCAGATGCGGCGCCGCGGTGCAAATATCCACCCAGCGCCCCCAAATTACCATGGACAGTTTTGGGGTGGCCGTAGCTGTGCACTGCAAGCCATGGGGGGGCAACTCTCCCCCATGCTGCTGCGGGAGAGCGATCCTTGCAGAGGCTTGGGAGGGAAGCTGCACGCCTGCCAGCCTTATGGTTGGTGGGGCACAGCTGGTGGGTGTGCAGGGAAAGAGGAGACCACCAGCAAAGCTGCGCAGCTCTCCCACTTGCTGGGGCGCCCGAGAGGCGGGCGCCCTGGTGCAACACACCACTAAGCCCTATGGGAAAGATGGCTCTGGTGACAAACTATTCAATCAGCTCAGGTGGAATAACAAACCATAGTTTGGCTTTACATAAACAAGCTTTCATGCATTGCCTTGTCTTCCTCTTCTGCAGCAGGCCACTTTGCAATGACAACCTGAACCAGGTCAGCCCCTGGCATCCACCTGCCTCTGCCCCCTTCTTCCTGGGTCTGGGAGAGCCAAGTGCACTTGACATCCGAGTATTGTGGGTAATCAGAATGGCTTGCATTGGGTGTGTATGTGTGTGCTTGATGAAAGGCACTTTGCCAGGGGAGCTTACACACAAATTTCAGTTCTGTGTTTTAAAGGATGCAAAATAGCCACTCTTCCAATAAGGATCGCTTTCAAGCTACCAGCAACAGGGGGAAGATTGCCAAAGGTGTTGAGCTTCATCCCCTTTTCAACTGCCACTGAAATACACATGGGCAGGGAGGCAAATGAAATGTTCATCCTAGCTAGCTATTGTGGACATTGCACGGGTGATAGATTAAGAGCTGGCAGCTCTGTTCCTTCAAAGCCGGCAGGACTGAAACTGGGGGAGGCTCCTCTCACTATAGAGATGCCAGTTCTTAAGCAAAGTGGAAAAGACCAACTAATAATGGAAGAAGAAACTGAAGAAGAAACTATGGCCACATCCGCACTAGTCATTCAAAGCACTACGATACCACTTTAACCATTATGGCTTCCCCCAAATAATCCTGGGAACTGGTAAAGGGAGCAGAGAGTTGTTAGGAGACTTCTATTCCCCTCACAGAGCTACATTTCCCAGATTGGTTTAACAATCAATCCATCTTCCCTGGGAACTTTGGGAATTACACTACAGCTCTGTGAGGGGAACAGGGGTCTTCTAGCAACTCTCGGCACTCTTAGCAAACTACAGTTCCCAGGATTCTTTGGGGGAAGCTGTGGCCGTCAAAGGGGTATCACAGTGCTTTGAATGTATAGTGCAGATGTGGCCTATAGTTTACATTATAGCTGGATGAGGAATAAGTCAATAGACCTCAATTTGCTTTGGGTCTCATGCAGGTGCGTGCGATGTGTCTCAGCTAGGGAGGACATAAGAGGAGTCCTGCTGGACCAAGCCAAAGGCCCATCTAGTCCAGCATCCTTGTTCTCATAGTGGCCAAACAGATGTAGATCTCTGGGAAGCTTCAAGTCTGCGTGACAATAACTCTCCCCATCTGTGATTCTGAGCAATTGGTATTTGGAGGAATGCTATGGCCAACAGTGGAGGAAAAATATAGCCATCTCCTTGTCCTAGAACTGTAGAGTTGGAAGGTACAGCGATGGTCATCTAGTCCAACTCCCTGCAACGCAGGAATGAAAACATGTTTTACACAAGGAGTAAAAGGGGTGACGCGCCCTTGGAGGAACAGTACCTTGCCTGCTGTATTGGAGGTGACGTCCACCCAGGTCTCCGCCGCGTTGAGCCAAAAGATGCCCAGAGTGCGCTGGGGATTATGGGCCAGGAGAACAGGAACAGAGCCATAGAGAGCCATGGGGTTATAAAGTTCGTATTGGAAGACATCCAGGTTATAGAGGCGGTATGGGTCCCCTCCCCTGCCAAGGATTTGGCAATTAGAAACAGTAGGGGGAAATGCAGGGAGAATCCAATGGAGCGGCTGCCTCCCTGATACTCGTGACACCATTTGGGGTGCCTAGGAAAGCAGCACACCATCCACCCCCCAATCTCTAGGGCACACACATACAACCCTCCTGCAACTCCTTAAGCTCCATCGGGAGGGGGGGGCGTGCGTGCGCAGGGTACCCCACCACCATTGCTATTAACACTGTCAGGCCCCAGGCTTACTCAGTGGTTCGCAACCGGAGGTAGTCTGCGTGTTCTGGGATCCCATACACATTCTCCACACCCGGGAATGAAAAATCTAGCCCCACGGATGTTGGACCTGCAGAAAGAAAGAGAGAGAGTGAGAAGGGGGGGGGGGGGCTAGGAAGAAGGCAAGTGGAGCAGCATTAAGGTGTCTTACACTTCAATACCAAAGCAGGGTTTGGCAGCACTGGCAACAAACCATGGTTTGCAAGAGGCTACTAAACCAGGATCTGAAACCATGGTCCATTAACCCAAGTGGGCAGTAACAAAATGCTTCTGGGATTGCCTTCCTTTAACAGGACTTTACCATTGGGCTTGCTGTCCGTGTGTGTCTTGAATGTTTCCTCCCAAGATCCTGGCTCCTCTTCTGTCTCACTAGCCCCTTTGGGTGCTTCCTCACCCTGCGAGAACAACACAAAGGAAATTCAAGCCACCATTTCAAGTCGACGTGCTTCACGCAAACCACAGTTATTGTTAACTGCTTCTCAGTCTTGGAATCCAACAAACTGTGGTTAAGCAAAACTGGAACTGGAAGCTTCTGATTTCCTCCGAGCAGGGCTGGGGGAAGAGTGAGTGAGCCCAAGAGGCTCATTCACTTCATTAAAAACCATGGCTTGGCATGACTGTGGTTCACTTCACAGTCATTATGGTTCAGCATTCAGCTCCCATTCAGCAGAGCAGGGGTGAAGAATCTGATGTTGGTGAGCACAGCTCCAATCACCCTTTGGCCATGGTTGCTGGGGCTTTGTGTTGGAGCCCCCCGATCACCAGGAGGCCCACAAGTTCCTCACTGCTACTGCAGGTGAAGACTTTTCCCACCCTGTGCTCACCTGCTCGGTTTTCTCTGTAGACTCCTGTTCTGCTGACGAAGGGGCATCTGAGGCTTCAGCAGCCCCCTCCCCTTCTGACGCTGGTTCCTTTGGTGGTTCTCTGGAAGGAAATAAGGGAGGGGGAGAAAGGAAGGCTCAGCCCTAGAATCCCCACCTACCCCATGACCCCATCCAGGCAGTTTGAAAGGAAAAGGAAACCAAAATCCCAACTTTGTCCTAGCCCAAATGAAATGCTGGAACCGTTAGTCCACTACAAGCAGCACAGCACACACCAATTCACAGCCCAGCCAGTTAGCAGGGGAAGGGGAAGTGTGGGCAGCTGTGGGGCAGAGGACAGTGCAAACCAGGCTCTGGTTCCCTCAGCTCCAAACCCATTGGGCTCTTGGAAATGGTTGGCAATCCCATTCTGGACTGGCCGCTTTTCGTCCTGTGCCTAAAGAAGAAGGGGGTGTTGCAGTTGTGCCTCTAGGTCCCAAAACATCTGGGGGCCCGAGTTTGCCTATGCCTGCTCTAGGCTTATTTGCAAGGGTGGTTTTCTCATTAGAAATGTTATTTCTTCACCTGCACATCTAACAAGCAGCTGATGAAAACCCAGACAGCCAAACAACTAATCCAGGCAGGTCTAATGCATGTCAGTTCAGAAGCAAGCCCTGTGGTGTTCAGTGAGTTTGAACTTCAAGATGCAAGTGTGCCTGGGGTTGTGGCCTCAGAGGTCTTACAGTGGAGCGGCTGCCCCAGGAATTACTATCCTTACCCCATAAAGAACAGAGAAGAGGAATACTGCATGTGTTCTCGGCACACTTGGTTTGCGTGGGGCAACAGCTAGATAACACATAAACAAGATGGCACCCTAAACAAGCACAGCTGGCTCCTTGAACAATCAGAGCACTTGCTCACTCAGATATCCTACACTCACTTCTCGGAGAGAGTGGAACTGCCCGCTACATGCATGTGTGTGTGTGTGTGTGTGTGTGTGTGTGTGTGAAGGTCTTCACAAGCTTGAGAATCTGTGGCCCACCCACTGTGGTCCAATGGTCAGGGATGATGGGAGTTGTTGTCCAGCAGCATCTAGAAGGCCAATGGTTCCCCTCAGACTGGGGCACATCAACTTTTTAATGCCTGGGGGCACATTTGCAATTTTGAGTGAGGGTCTTCCGCCGGCCACTTTTCTCTCCCCTCAGCTGGATCTCTCCCTGCTGCCCCGCACAAGACAGAAAGAGAAAAGCACACATACGGACCTTATTTTTCTGAGAGATCTGGGTAAAAGTCACATATAGCGGAATTAATCTAAGACTTAAAAAAGCCCATGGAGCTGAAACAGGACATCTTTCTTCCAACTTCCAGTTTCAACTCTATGGACTTTTTAAGGGAGAAAAACATCTAAGGAAGGCTCTTCTCATGTATTCGATTGCTGTCAGCAAGCCATACATAAAACCCCTGATGCACGGTGTGTGAGTTTAAAGGAAATCCTGCAGGGCCACGGGTTTGGAAGTACGCAAGCTCTCATCTAGGACTAAACATGGTCTACACGGAAATAGAAAAAGGAGACAGCAGCAAGCAGCCTGTCAGAATTGTCCTTCTGGCAAGGACTTAAAAGCGTGAGCTCCCTCTCCAATATGAAACAATTTCTATTAGCAGCAACCTCCCAATACCAAACAGCAAGGAGAATAACCAAAAGAGGCAATAAAAAGTCCAACATTTCTGCAACTAGAAATGCATTATACACAATGAGTGGCAAAATGGGTCTTGGTCTCCTACACTGGCACACGTTACTCCAAAAGACAAACCTTCGGGAATTTCACTTCATTTGTTTTCTTTGCGAGACCATAAGAAACATATCAGAAAGTTGGATCTGACATCAAGGCTGGTCTTAGGTTTATCACAGCCTGCAAATTGCAGATACGATCGCAATACTTTCTCCACATGTTACATGGCAGTAAACCAGAGATGAGGAACCTTTTGCCCACCGGATGCTGCTAGACTACAGCGCCCATCGCCCCTGACCATTGGCTATGCTGCCTGGGGCTGATGGAGCCTGAGAACATTGTTGAACTACAACTCCCAGCATCCCTAACAATTGGCCATGGTGGCTAGGGCTGATGGGAGTTGGAGTCTAACAACAACTGGAGGGCCACAGGATCTCCACCCCTGCCCAGCGTTGCTACCCAGCATACTCTAAAGACGTGGCAACCAGCTATGGCACTCTTAAAACAGTCCTTTAACTGCATGACGTACCGATAGAAGAATATTGCAGGACCTTTAAGCAGTGGCAGACAATGAGGCTCCCTCCAGAGATTGCTGGACTACAACTCCCATTATCCCTGATTGGTGGCCATGCTAGCTGAGCTGGAGTCTCAACAACGGGCACCACATAGGCTACCCCGACACAAGACTAATAAATTTAGGCTACAATCCCATACTCACTTACCTGGGAGTAAACCTCACTGAATTTAGGGACACGTTTATCTCTGAATATTGCGCTCTTATCACGGCAGATGTTTTTGCGGACTCAAGAGACATGAAACTGTGCCACAATAAGCATGTAAGCCAGCGATTCCCAAACTTGGGTCTCCAGCTGTTTTTGAACTACAATCCCCATCATTCCTGAGCACTGGTCTTGAAAGCTAGTGGTGATGGGAGTTGTAGGCCAAAAACAACTGGAGACCCAGGTTTGGGAAACACTGACGTAAGCCTTTAAGGAGGGGTGGGCAACCTGTGGCCCTCCAGATGCTGTTGGACTCCAATTCCCACCAGCCCCCAGTCAGCATGGTCAATGATCGGGGGAAATGGGAGTAGTAGTCCAGCACCATTAGGAAGGCCATTGATGTTCTCCACCCCTGCTTTAAGGTGCCACAATATTTCTTTGGTATGCATTTGTATCATATCTGGATATCTATTTGCCTCATTTGAACACTACCTTTGTGTTTCTGCTTAAAGAGCAAGCAAACAAAATGTGTGAAAGAGTCAGGAAAATTACCGTATTTTTTGCTCTATAAGATTCACTTTTTCCCTCCTAAAAAGTAAGGGTAAATGTGTGTGCATCTTATGGAGCGAATGCATGCTGCGCAGCTATCCCAGAAGCCAGAACAGCAAGAGGGATCGCTGCTTTCACTGCACAGCGATCCCTCTTGCTGTTCTGCCTTCTGAGATTCAGAATATATTTTTTTCTTGTTTTCCTCCTCCAAAAACTAGGTGTGTCTTGTGGTCTGGTGTGTCTTATAGAGCGAAAAATACGGTACCTGACACCCTGGGACAGAGTTAGAAATCATAGGCGACAAGGACAAAAGGACATGATCCAGCCAAAGTGAAGCACACTTTGATGCCTTTATGCCTAGAACTTCATCTCTCTGAGCACTGGTATGTGTGAGCAAGGGCCATAGCTCAGTGGCAGAGCATCTGCCTGGTATGTGGAAGGTGCCATGTTCAGTCCCCAGCATCTCCAGTTAGGGCTGGGAATGTCCCCTGCCTGAAACCCTGGAGAATTGCTGCCAGTCGGTGTAGACAATACTGAGCTGGAGGTAGGGCAGCTTCCTCTTCCTTTTTATTCAAATCCTGTTTAAAATCCCATTCACCCCAAGGCTATTGGCTCATCCTCCCAGTCCTCATTCCTAACCCAAACCCAGGATTCTGCCCAAACCCTTCCCCCCCCCATTTGCTGTAATTCTCCACTGTCTAAAGATTTTAGGCTGCCTATGTCAGGAGTGGGGAAACTTTGGCCTTCCAGATGTTGCTCAACTGCAGCTCCCATCAGCCGTAGCAAGTCAGTAATGATGGGAGTTGTAGTTCAGCAACATCTGGAAAGCCACAGGTTCCCCACACCTCCCTATGTACTGCTGTTAAGATGCCATGTACACTGATGGGGTAGTAACAACAATGATAATAATATAATTTCAGGAAAAACAGAATAAACCTAAGCATTGGGTTTCAACTTTACTATGTTGAAAGTAAAACGACTTAACTCTGGCTAGATCACACCCAGACTTTTTACTTTTATTTTTAACAAGGTCACTTTGATTTGGCTGCTGCCAGCACTGAGTTGCAATGAATTCAACTTCATGAACTTACTCAAGGCAAGGTTTGCGGGAATCAGGACAGTCAAATGTGTTCATGCACACCTTGGAATCAGAGCTAAAGGCTGCCACACACCTCTCAAGGATTTGAGAGGGCAGCAACTAACCACAGGGATCCCCAAATACGGCACAGGTAAAGGTGGGCAGGGAATGGCAGAGCCACTGTCTAGGCGGCGGCAGGGATGGGTGGGGAAGGTTTTAGAAACAGTAGCAGAAGCTGCAGATTTACCTAGAGAAAAGGTTCTTGATCCTATCCCAAATGCTAACGACCGTGCTACTAACTTTATCCGAGAAACTGGGGGGGCCGAGCGGGAGGGGGAGGCACAAACCAACAAAAACAGAAAACACAACGAGAGTCAGTGCAAGGAATCCCAGAGACGTAGAGACACATCCCTCCAGCCAGCCCCCCAACCACCCCTGAAAATGGCCCTGCTCTCCCCTCCAGGACAACCGGGGCTGGGGAGCAGGGTAGGGAAAAGAGGGGAGGGTGAGTAAACTGAGACCCCCTTCCCACTCCTTGTACAGAAAGCCTGCTGCTTTCCCTAGCAGTCTTCCCCCAACCTGGTATCCTCCAGACACTTTGAACTTCAGTTCCCATCAGACCCAGCCGGGACAGCTGAGGCTGATGGGATCTGGAGTCCCAACAGCAGAGGAAGCAGGTTTCCTAGCCTTGAAGAGATGTGCTTGTGACATGCTCTCGCTCTAGAGAATGAATTACAAAGCTGGAAGACATCTTGGAGATGACGTAGTTCCGCCTCCGGGATCTCACTGCAGCACAGCTCACCCAGATGTTGCTGGACTACAATTCCCATCACCACTGACCACTGGGCTGTGCCTGGTGGGAGCCATAGTCTAACACCACCCAGAGAGCACCAAGTCGGGAAGGCTGACCTAAGCTATACCCCTCCCTCTTCTCCAACATCCTGGATGATAGAAACTTCTGGCCTTGTGCCCCAAAGAGAGGGTGTGAAACCCATACAAAGAGGCCTTTGCTCGCTAGCCCAGCCCCGAATGGAGGCTGAAACATCACTACAGTGACCCCCGCTGGTGGGAGGCTAAAGATGAAAAGCACCACAGAGCCCCATCTTCTTACCAGGTCTTGCCTGGTGGCACTTCCCAATGAGAAAGCAGAATTAAAAACACACCCAGAAAGGCTTCTGGCACAGGGCCCTTTTGCAGACACCTGTGAAGCACTCACATAGCTCACTGGGAGCACCCCTTGCTCCTGCTGGAAGGGTTATTTAGCTGCATTGCAGAGGGTTGGGACTAAATGACTCTTTGGGTCCCGCCCAACTCCACAAATTATTATTCTATGGAACAGGCCGTCCTCGCTTTCCACAAATCAGGATTCCTGCCTCATACCGAATATCCTCCCCACCCCATTCTGGAATGGGAAGGGTAGACCCATAAAGGATGTGAACTGGAAGAGGAGGCAGACATCTCCTTTCTACACCCCATTTCCTCAGGTCAGCCGATTTTCTTAGAGGACTTGAAAGCAGCAGGCTCCCACCTGTCAGGTACACCCCAAACTTGTCCATTGACAGATCCCCTTTCCCTTGTTTGTTTGCTTGAGCTTTTTCGTTTGAGGAAGACAGAAGCTGCCTAGAAGCCAGCAACAGCATTCCCCTCCCTCTCCCCTGTGCCGACGGCCCCAGTACTCACGAGTCCTTCCGCTGCCGCAGGTGCTCAAAGACAAGCAGCCCCCGGGAGTTGACGCTCAGCACCAGCTCCCGCCCTTCCAGCAAGTCCATGCGGAAGGGCTTGGCCGTCAGAATCAGCTTGTGGTTCCCCTCGCCCAGGGACAGCTCCACGCTGTTATCGTCCCGGCCTGTGACAGATAATCTTTGGTGGGAGGCGGGGGTGGGAGGATTAAGGGGAAAGAACAGAGCGGGTGGCATGAAGAAAGGGAAGTGTCCAAAGGGAGGGCAGGAAGATATCCTCATGGCTACATGCGAGATCCTGGGCGCTATTGTATAAACTAGGGCTGGGCGATATATTGATGTATCGTCCAAACCCGGTTTTAAGTTCATAACATGATCTTTGACCTAGCAATGCACCGCAAATGATGATATGTGTGATTCGCATAGCAAATATTATTTTTTGCTATGCAAAAATCACAATGTGGGAAAAACCATAAAGCCAACCAATGCCTCTACATAGCTCCATCCTTATTTCTGACATTGTGACATATCAGTATATTGCGATGCTTAGCTGGTGATATATCGCAATGTCGAAAATCAGTTATCACCCAGCCCTACTATAGACTGCTGCTACTTTGTGGTGGGAATCAACCAGGCCCCAACAAGATCTTGCTGGATCTTTTGGCACAGAAAGGAAGGGCAGATGCTGTTTCTCTCTCCCACCCCAGGGGGAAGGGTTCCCTTTAAAGCAGGAAACCTTTTCAAGTGCGAGGGACACATTCCCTTCCAGACAACCTTCTAGAGGCCCCACGCAAGGGGTGGGTGGGGCTTGAGGGGAAAAGTGGGTAGGGCAACAAATGCAAATTGCCCATCCCACCCTAGGCCTGAGGTTCCCTGCCCCTACACTAAACCGCTGTGCCTTCTCCTCACAACCCACGGTGAGCTAGGATGCATAAATGACCCTCCATCTGCGTACCTGGTAGTGGGCGGGTCCTGGACTAACACATCTGGTACCTCATAGCGGGGCTTGAGCGGGTTCAACTCATTGATCCGGATCCGGGTCATGTTCCCTTTCAAGCCGTAGAGCTCAAGGAGGAGAGGGACCTGGAGGCAGAGAGCAGGTCAAGTCCTGTCTTTTTCCAGAGGTGGGAGCATCTGTGGCCCTCCAGATGTTGCTGGAGTACAGCTCCCATTGTACCTGAGTGCTGGCCATGCTGGCTGGGGCTGATGGAGTCCAATGACATATGGAGGGCCCCCAGGTTCCCTGTCCCTGTTTTACACTGAGGCTCCAGCCCCAAAGCTGAGACTGCTGCCTGATACATGTATGTTTACAAGCGTGGCCTATGTTTGGCTGGCAGCAGCTCTCCAAAAATTCAGATAAGGGCCTTTCCAGCCTTGCAAATGGAGGTTGTTTTTAGTGAAGAGCTGAGGGGGATTGAAATTGTGAGCTTCTCTACACCAGCCATCTGTTCTTCCACTGAGCTACACAGATGTAGGATATCTGCCTTATAAAAAGGTAAAGGGACCCCTGACCAGTCCAGTCATGATCGACTCTGGGGTTGCAGCTCTCATCTCGCTTTATTGGCCGAGGGAGCCGGCGTTTGTCCGCATACAGCTTCCGGGTCATGCGGCCAGCATGACTAAGCCGCTTCTGGCGAACTAGAGCAGCACACGGAAACACCGTTTATCTTCCCACCGGAGCGGTACCCATTTATCTACTTGCACTTTGACGTGCTTTCGAACTGCTAGGTTGGCAGGAGCAGGGACTAAGCAATGGGAGCTCACCCCGTCGCAGGGATTCGAACCACCAACCTTCTGATCGGCAAGTCCTAGGCTCTGTGATTTAACCCACAGCGCCACCCGCGTCCCCTTATACCAGGTCATAAATTTGGCACTGTAGTCAAGCACTCTCTCCTCCAGGGCAGCAGTTATCCAAGGTCTCTCTTGCAGATGCCCTCCAACCAGTGTTCAAAATTAGCTAGGTACCAGGCATGTTTTGCAAATTACATGGGTCCCATCGCGACCACATGGAGATCCCTGGACGCCAGGTTGGTGACTGACATCTCCATCTGGCTGGCCACTTCAGCTTTCTTAAGCAGGTAAGCAGAAGAGCTTATTTACTGCATTTATATCCTACCTTTTTCTCCAAAGAGTGCATGGTTAATCCCATTCCTCAGTTAATCCCTACAAGGACCCTGTGAGGTAGGTCAAGATAATGTGACTGGCCAAGGTCACCCATAGAGCTTCATGACTGAGTGGGGATTTGAACCCCGATTTCCCAGGTCCTAGTCCAACACTCTAACCACTACACCACCCTGGCTACCTAGGGTTTCAACTCATCAATTCACCTTGTTTGCTTCATTGATGAGCTGGATCTTCATGGAATCCTGGCTGAGCTGCAACGACTCCAGCAGCGCTCTGTAGGGTGAACTCCCAGCTTCCACGTTCCTCTGGCGCCTAGGGAGAGGAAACCATGGTTACTGGAGGCAAATGATCAGGGCCACCTTTTACTATCTCCCCCTCCCATTTTAGGAAGCTTGTTTGTTTCTGTACTCGTAGCCACAAGAGGAAACTTCACGGCACAGGGAAAGGACTGCATCTTCTCCTCAGGGAACAGGAATCCTGTTGAGGAAATGAGTGCCAGCCCTTTTTCCTCAGCCAGGACAAACATTTAAACTTTTTTCTTAAAAAAATTGTTTCTAAGCTGCTTTTATTAATATTGTTTTAATGCTGCTATTTTTCACTCTGGGCTCCTTTGGAGCAATACAATGAAGAAATAAATAACAAGAACATCAGACAAGCACTGCTCATCAAGTCCAGCATCCTGTTTCCACACTGGTCAGCCAGATATCTCAGTGGGGAGCCTGTTGACGACAACAGTAAATGATTTCCAGGAACTGCTGTTCAGAGGCACACTCTGGCCGGTGGGGAGAGTCAGAATTAAAGCTACCAGTGGCTGGCTGGTGCTTTTATTGTAAGACAATAAGAGCCTCCTGGATCAGGCCGGAGGCCTACCTGGTCCTGTATCCTGTTCTTATACCTCGGGTTAAATATGCTTCAGGTTGAGTGTTTTCATGTTGCGCTCTGCGGTGACCCGGAAGTAACAGAACGCGTTACTTCCGGGTTTCGCCGCTTGCGCAGACGCTCAAAATGATGTCACGCACATGCACGGAAGCGGCAAATTGCGACCCGCGCACGCACGGGTTGCGTCCGCTTCAGGATGCGAATGGGGCTCCGGAAGGGATCCCATTCGCATCCAGAGGTACCACTGTACAGTGGTGCCCCGCAAGACGAACGCCTCGCAAGACGGAAAACCCGCTAGACGAAAGGGTTTTCCGTTTTGGAGGCGCTTCGCAAAACGAATTTCCCTATGGGCTTGCTTCGCAAGACGAAAATGTCTTGCGAGTTCCTGCGGGGTTTTTTCCCTCCCCCCCCCCTTTTCCTAAGCCCTAAGCCGCTTATCAGCTGATCCGCTGATAAGCCGCTAAACCGCTAATAGCGCTAATCCGCTAAGCTGTCAATGGGCTTGCTTCGCAAGACAAAAAAACCGCTATACGAAGAGGCTCACGGAACGGATTCATTTCGTCTTGCGAGGCACCACTGTACTGGTCAAACAGTAAGGGAAGACCACAAGCAGGACCTGAGTGCAACAGCAACGCTCTCCCCACTCGAGAGTCCTCCTCTGACAGCAGAGATAAGACACCCAACTTACTTGCAAAAAGAGCTCTGGTCGCATGTCTTGAAGTTGCTTCTGTCCACAGCAGTGACAACAGCCAGGGAAAGAGCTAACCAAGCAAGAGCTGCCATCTCGAGTCTATTGAGAAGGAAGACATTACTCCATGCAACACATTGTTAACTTGCAGACTCCCCACCACCAGTTGTACTTGAGGGCTGCTGGCTCACAGAGACAGCAAGTGCGTTTTGATGTAAACGGCCCCAGATTCATCTCCAGGCAGAGGTAGGGCAGACTCCCTGCCTGAAACCCTGGAGTGCTGCTGCCAGTAAGTGCAGACAATACTGAGCTATATGGACCAGGGTCTCCCTAAAGGTGCCAGCTAGCATTAACCAACAAGGTTCATCCTACAACTACCTTGATTGTGCTCAAAAGGGGTGTTTAAGGCCCAGATGCCACCTGGAATTCCTACACCAGCCTAACCCAAGAAGCACAGACACAGAATGCCTTTTCAAAGCTAAGATCCCACTGACACAGGCTGCTCAATTACTTCAATGAAAAAGGGAAACGAGAATGGGAATGGTCTCCAGAAGATAGATAGAATAATGGAGTCATAGAATTGTAGAGTTGGAAGGGACCATGAGGGTAATCAAGTACAACCCCAGCAATGCAGGAATCTTTTGCCCAATGTGTGGCTCAAACCCTTGGCTCTGACATTAAGAGAATCATACTCTAGCATTAAACAACATCCTTTGGTGGGGGGTGATCAGGACTGCTGAGACCATCTGCATGCAAAGCGGATGCTCTACCACGGAACTACAGCCCTTCCCCACAGTGTTTAAAAAACACAGGTCCTGTGCAAGCTCTCAACTGAAAGATGGCTTCTGGATTGCCTTATCTCATCTGTAGTGTAGTAATGACGAAAAGAAAGATCACCAGATAGGAACACAGAAAACTGCTTTACACCAAAGCAGACCACTGCTCCATCTAGCTCACTGCTGTCTACACTGGCATCGTTTCTCCAGGGTCTCAGACAACAGGCTTTGTCAGCCTGACCTAGATGCACTTGGGATCGAAGGTAGGATCTGTAGAGCACTGAACATGTGCCTGATCCACGCAACATGATTTTTTTTTAATGCAGGAGATTTATAAATCACATAATTTTTACAAAGCTCTTTATGTGGTGTACAACTAAAACGATAGATAAACAACAGCTGAAATCTACTAACCAATTAGAAATGCACAAAACCATTATGATTAAAAGGCAGAATAAAAGAGTAAAATGTAGGTAACCAAATTATATGTCTGGGCAGGCATGCAAAAATGCACTCTCACACACAAATCAGCACTGGCAGAACATCAACAAGGGGTTCTGGTTCCTAATTATTTAACAACAGCAACAAGAAAAAGCTTTTCTCTCTCTCAAAATGAGGCAGTTAGAATTCCACATATGCAGCTCATTCAAGGGGATTTGTACTTGTACACATTATCCCCATTTCTCGCTCAGGAGGTGGTTCCTCCTCTTCTCCAGCCACTATACCTGTCTCTGAATGGTGGAGCTTGGGGCCTTAGTAAAAACACCAGAGTGGGATTCCTCCTAAACAGCCCTTGCTCACATCCACAACATGTTGAAAGCCCTGCCTCAGCATTATGTTCTACCTTGATCACTGGTGTCCTGCAATGGGGTGCTTCTCGTGGTCCCCTATGCCCCTGGGTTTCGGTGAGCCCTGCTCTGTGAAACCTCCTGCCAGAGAAGGTTTGGCAGGAATCATCTCCACCTCCTTTCATGTATCTCCAAAAAACTGTGTTATTCAGACAGGCCTTTGCAATGTGGATTTCTATTTGCCAATGAATATCTACTGCCAATGATATTCTTACTGATGTTTTTATGTCTCTTAATGTAATTTTGTACACTGTATACCGACCTGCTATATATATTTTTTGAAAATGCAGTCTATAAACACTTTAATAAATAAATGGATATGTTAATACATAATAATATACCACTTGAGCAATCAAGGCTTCCCCAAAGCATTCTGGAAACTGTGTTTTGTGAAGGATGTAGAGGATCATAGCTCTTGAAGGTTCTCCCAACAACTCTTAGCACCCTTAACAAACCCAAGATTCTTGAGCAGGAAATGGGGAGTCATGACTATTAAAAAGGCATGAGAGTGCTTTCAATGTATAGAGTAGATGCGACTGTAAAATCTGCCAACACCTGTTCTGGAAGCACAGACTCATTCATAGCAAGAATGCCAAGATGTGATCCAGCCATCTGCTGTGTATTCAGTGATCAGGAAGCAGCTTCCAGAGACGCCCAACACAAAACTATGGGCACAGGGAGAGTGCAAAGGGCAAACAGAGCTCTCCACTGCTGGTGTGAAGGTCAGTGCCTGTTTCCACACATGCTGCATCTGAGTGATCAAAGGCTGAAAAGCAGGAGCCATGTGCTAATAGAAGGATCAGCACACTGGGCTGACCAAGACCTCATATGCAAAAGCACCAAGTTCTGAAGGAAGTTTCAGTAAAAAGATAAAAAGAAAAACTGCCCCTTTATTTTTTGGTTCCTCATCTTTTTCAAAACATAAGTTTCTTGAGGGAGGGATCTGTCCTTTTTGGTGGTTCACATTATTTTGAAAAGTATTTTGAAGCACAGAACAAGAACAAAACTAAGGGAAATAATCACAACCATGCCATGGTTCAATCACAAGAGCCACAATTGGGATGGGCATTAGGGAACATAGGAAACCATCTTATATAGAATCAGACTATTGGTCCGCCTAGCTCAGTCTTGTCTAAGCTGACTGGCAACAGCTCTCTGGGGTTTTAGGCAGGGGTCTCTTCCCGCTCTATCTAAAGATTTTGTGGACTGAACCTGGGACCTTCTGCATGCAAAGCAGATGTTCTACCACTGAGCTGTGAACACAACACAGGTACATACGAAGCTGCTTTGCACTGAGTTGGCAGAATGGTCCATCTAGCCCAGCGTTCTTCACACTGACTGCCAGTGGCATCTCCAATCAGATGCTCTACAGCACAGACCCATGGCTACACAAAAATGTGCAGATCAGTGTTCGCAACTGCGCAGAACACAGTCCACAGTACAAATCATTTTCATAGTTTTCTTTAAATCTCAGCAAAAGAAAGTTTCCAGTCCTCAAGAACATACAAAATGAATGTAATTGAATATGAAATGGTCAACAAGCAAAAAGGGTCAGTGCTGTGCTTCTTAATAACTGGTACAGAGCATGGCGGACTAGCCAATGGGCTACAATGGACAGCTGGATCAAGTCAAAGGTCCATCTAGTCCAAGATCCTGTTCTCACATCCAAACCAGATCCCTAGAGGAATCTTGCAAACTAAGTTTGAAATCAAAGCCCAACCTTGGTTTTGCTTAGGTGGTTTTGGACTAGTGTTCCCTGAACTCAGTCTGCCAGAATGGAAATATTGGATTATCTGCTTCATAACAAAAAATAATTGTGGAGATGAATGAGAGAAAGGTTGCACCCACACCATACATTGGGAGGCCTAGCTACACCGCAAAATATCCAGAGAAGTGCAGTTGGTGAAGGGAGCTGGGAACTGTAGATCCCTGACAGGGTAAATTAGTTCCCAGGATTCTTTGCACTGGGTGTTTTAAATGCATCGTGTGCGCACAGCACAGGTAGACAGACGTGCAGGCAGGTGGCTGCATCGTAAGGGGTCTGCAAGCCTTAGAAGGGGCTTATGGGGGGTGCAGAAATGGAAAGGGGTCCTGCGAGGGATTCGGGGACCATGGGCTGGGTGGGTGAGCAGGGGCTGGCGATGCGGGGCAAGGAGCAGCACGCGCACCTGTGGGGCGCCCTGAGGGAAGGAGGTCAATTCCAGAAGCGACGTGGAAGCACAATGGGGGCGGGGAGACCATGTGGGGTTGGAGGGCGGGAATAAGGCGACTGTGGGAAGGGAGCGGGGGCTGAAGGGGAGCCCCGGAAGTTGAAGGGTCATTCAGGAGGAATGAAGAGTTGGTGGTCTTCGGTGGGGAGGGAGGGAAGCCATTCTGAAAACAGCCCTCCCCCCACGCCCTCCCCCGCATAGCCGCCACCCCACAAGTGAGCCTCGCTCTCACCTCCCTACTGCTGTCGCCGCCGCCATCTTGGATCCCGCTTCACTCCCCCCTCCCGCCGAGGGTTATCAGCCCCACCCCGTCCCCACCGAGGCTTCTTATTGGATCCCGCGGCATGAGCCCGCCCCTTCGCTTCTCGAATCGCCCGGCCGGCCGCTCCGCCGCGGGTCCCTCCCACTCGCTGTTGCATTATTCATGAGCGGGGTTTCCCGGCGCGTGCGCACACCGGAGGCCGCTAAGTCAAGGCGGCAAAGGCACGTTTCCCGGGAGCAGGGAATGGGGGCAGGCAGTGCTCGGACGCCTGGGTCCCGTCCTGGGAACGTAGCTATTTTTCTTTTGAGAGCTTATAGTACACTCTGTTCATTTGGGGCTGTATACATCCTCTTTCATTCCAACACACATCCCTCTTCGAATGATTTAGTTAAATAATTTTTTTAAAAGCTAATTCCTACCCCTTTAAAAGTCATGGCTTGGCCCCACCCCCGAACCCTGGGAACTGGAGTTTACCCTTAGGAGCTACAATTTCCAGCACCCTTAAACTACAGTTCCCATCATTATTCAAGTGAAGCCATGCGGCTTAAATGTACGGTGTGGATCATAGCTGTCAACTTTTCCCTTTTCTTGCGAGGAATCCTATTTGGAATAAGAGAATTTCCCTTTAAAAATGGGAAACGTTGACAGCTATGGTGTGGATATGGCATCAGTTAACAGGATCAGGTAGGTGGCGATGGCGAGAGGGCCATAGCTCAACAGCAGAACACCTGCTTCGCATGCAGAAGGTCCCAATAATTCAGTCATTAGTGTCTCCATGTACGGCTAAGAATTTACCTTGAATTAAACCCTACAGAGCTGCTGCCAATACATTTGACATAGTAAAAGCCACACTGAATGTTATGCTATCAAGAAGGGCAGTGTGGTGTAGTGATTAGAGTTGAGGTGACCTTGTGGCCTTCCAGGTGCTGAGGAACTGCAACTTCCCTGTTGCCTGTGCTCCCTGGGGCTGATGAGAGCTAGAGCCCAATGACACTTGGAGATCAACACATCCCTGGGTAAGAATGTCTTAAGAAAGTAAGACACACCCGCTGGATCAGGCCATTGACCCATCTAGTCCGGCATCCTGTTCTCTCAGTGGCCAACTAGAAGCCTGTGGAGAACCTGAAAGCAGGACATGAGCACAACAGCACTCTGTCCACCTGCGAGGCATATGATCAGTCAGTGTGAACAGGAGGCTGGACTTCGATGAGACAATGGCCTGATGCAGCAGGGTTCTTATATGTTTGTTTGTATGTATGTGTGTATGTATATCTACTGGGATGCGGGTGGCGCTGTGGGTTAAACCACAGAGCCTAGGGATTGCCAATCAGAAGGTTGGCGGTTCGAATCCCCGTGACGGGGTGAGCTCCCGTTGCTTGGTCCCTGCTCCTGCCAACCTAGCAGTTCAAAAGCACATCAAAGTGCAAGTAGATAAATAGGTACCGCTCCGGCGGGAAGGTAAACGGCGTTTCCGTGCGCTGCTCTGGTTCTCCAGTACTGGCTTAGTCATTCTGGCCACATGACCCGGAAGCTGTACGCCGGCTCCCTCGGCCAATAAAGCGAGATGAGCGCTGCAACCCCAGAGTCGGTCACAACTGGACCTAATGGTCAGGGGTCCCTTTACCTTTATGTTTATCTACTACATATTTTGGACAGTTCTTTGTTGTTATGGACTGGTTGGACACAAAGGAATGGCGGGAGAAATCAGATGCAGAAGCACCAAGGGGAGAAGGCTCAGAACTTGGGGAGTGGTGGTGGGACAACAATGAGTAGTAGTCCAAAGGAGAAGACTGGAAAGAGGAGGTAACAGGACCTAGTGAGCTGGAGAGTCTGTGTCAGAGAGAAGTCTGGAATCAGAGGCAGAAGCTGAAGCAAGAGGGTGGGAGGAGAGAGGTCAAGGGTGTCTCCCACTCCTGCTGCGACAAGCTATCCTCCCTGCCTCCCAGAACCAGAAGACGCATGAAAAGGGTGGAGAAAGGATTGGTGACGCGTAGTCGCAGTCGCCAATTGCTTGGGGGAAACCCTGGAGAGGAGGGGACGTAGGCAGCTGTGGGGAGGTGGGGACCTTTAGTCTCAGCAACTTCTTCATGGAGGCAAGGAGATGAGTTGCTCATTAGGCCTGACACTTCTGTGCAGATGTGTTTTTGCTAATAAAGCGTTAACTCCAACTTGCAGGGTGTGATTTACTGCTGGCTCGCTCTGCATTTTGAACACCTCTTAAAATAATATAACCAAATTTTGCACAATGCTTCCTGAGATCAAGGAACAAGTTTTTGTCTGTGTTTGGACAGTTTTTAAAAATCAATATGGCAGACTGAACCTTCTGAAACAGCACTGATTCTAACGACAGATCACAAAATTGCACTGATCTTCTTTGGTTTCCTAAACCCCTGAGCAACCCCAGGTGGAAGGCCGCTGGTGTTATTTCATTGGCTGGAATTTGTCATTTAATTATTATGATTATTTTTTACAAATTAAAAAGAATTAGCAGGAACAATGTTTCTGGACAAAGTGCCAGTGCTGTGTGAGCTGCTCTTTGCATGCCAAACCAGCTGCAGAGTCATCTAAGCTCCTTTTCCTTTTTTAAAAAAGAAATTGAAATTTGCTCAATCACATTGTTGCAACTGCTTATTTCGCCATCCAGATGGAAACTCTCTTAACCCTCTGTCTCTTACTGAAAAAAGCAAAGGGACCGAAGTTCCTTCTTCACTTTATTATTTAGAAAACGATTTAACCCATCACCTCCCACAAAAACCACCCAACTGGGCTGTGATGATGTAAAAGCAGAAAGGCCAGCAACCCTCCAGCCTTGCTGAAAATGACTGACAGCAAGAACCCCGTGCTACACACGACCTCTTTCTAGCACTTGAATCGTCCCTGAAAAGGAAAGTAGTAATTGCCCAGACGGCATTGAGGCACAAGGAGGTCAAGCAGGACTCTTGTCACACACAAGCGGAGCTCTGGTACCAATAGGGGGACATCTCTCTTTGGACTGGCTATATAGATCAGTGCTCAAGTATGCACGGATAAGTTTAGGTAAGTTCTGACACTATGGTCAGTTGTTCCCACACAACAGCATCAGAAACCTTCTGGAGAAGAGCCCTCAGTTTTGTAGGATAAGCTGGCCACATCTGTTTATGCAAAGTGTTGTATCCAAGTGCCACTCAAAGAAGGCCCGCTGAAATCAAAGTTTCAATGAATAGGACTTAGCTGGCTACAACCCCATGTGGCAAACCCCCATCACCGGGAATTGTAGTAGGGGGCAATCAATGGCCAGCTCAGAGCCACTCTAAGAAGCAGCCAAACAGGCAAATGGCTTCACCTGCCCAAATCCTTACTTTAGTGAAGCAGTCTGGGGGAAACACTCTCACGTCAAGCAAGGCAGTACTGACTGGGCCCTCCTCGTGTTGAAGCATTTGCATTTTGGGCCCACAGAAGAGCTCTGCATAACCCAGAAACATGAAAGTCTTCCAAGTTATGCAGAGCTCTTCAGGAGGGCAACATCTCACCAGCTCTGTGTAACTAGAAATATTTGCACATTCTTATATCCACTCACCAACTGAGCAGCCCAGTGAGTGATTAGTACTTAATCTATTTGTCCTTTCTTACGGGCAAATGGGTTTGTGTTTTTTTGCAGGGAGGGGTGGTTTGAACCAGAATTTATTCACCAAATTTCCCTCCTTGCCCCCTCCCCATTCTTGTGCATTTAGGAATGTGTACCTGCTCAGTGATTGTAACCTCCGTGGGAATCTTAACAGATTTCCAGATCATAGCAAGACATTGAGAAACCAGCCATATATGACCATAGGAAGTGAGCTAACAGATCTGGAAAAACAAGATAGAGAAATGCAAACGCTTCAGGCATTCTGCCCTCAGGCTACCTGGATATGGCTATGTCAACTGACACTGACAGCCATATCACATGGCACACAGCAGAGTACACAAGACTGTGTCCATACTGGTACCGTCTGGCTTGAACCGAGGCCTCTGACCCTCTCAAGTGCCGGGTCACCCTGGCTACTTCTCTACTTGCTGCATGTTGTGTTTTTGAAGCAACATCTCATGACTTACAACTGCATTTTCAGCTCACACTTCGTAGGTCCTTCTGCAAACTAAGCTGCCAACACCAGCTGGGGTGGCACTGCATTGAAGCTGAGAATAGAGATGAGGCCTGGGAAAGAAGGACCTTCTGTTCCTTCTTTCTCATGACAACCTCCAACTGCTGCACACCTGGACAAGTCATATGACAGTTTTCCCTTTGCTTACAATCAAAAGCAGTGTTTTAAAAAGGCAGGAAGGCAGGATGTTCCCTCCCCTGACAGTGGCAGGCAGGATGACCAATCCCACAGGGCAAAAGCACCAAAAGGGGCGCTAGATCTGGAAGCGCCCCGAAAGCAGCCCCAGCCGGTCAATGTTTTTATGCAGGACGCTGTGCAGAACGCAAAGGTATTTGCCAATGTCGGTGTCTCTGCTGAAGTCCCGGAAGAAGAGCCCTGTGCTAGCGTTGAAGGTGAACTTCTGTGGCAGCGGGCTGTTGTCGCGCATGTAGTCCCAGACGCTGAGGAGCAAGAGGTGGACCTCAAATGGTGCCAGCTGGTCAAAAATCTCATGCATGTTGCTGAGCACGGGCGGGAGCAGGTGGCCCTCGCCCATGCAAGCCACCAGGGCGCAGGAGGCCTGCAGGTGCCAGGGAGAGCTGGTGGTGTCGTTCTCCCGCGAAGCCTCCCAGTGCGCCATCAGAGTCGCCAGGAGGCCGCGGAGAAGCACTGAGCAGTAACAGAGGGCCGGCCTCCCCGCCGCCACCAGGCTAAGCAGCTGGAAGAGCAGGGGGTTGTCGCGGAAAGCCCTCCCGATCTGGATGTCCCGCTCCACTGTGTTGCGGGTGTGCTCCTCCGGAGGCCACGCCAACTCGCTGTTGGTGATGTCAGGGCAGACGGTCTCCACCAGCACCACCGCCACCGTCTTTGCTGCCTCGGGGCTGACGGCAGCGTGCTGGGAGGGCTCCGGGCCGCAGCGCTCAGCTCCGCAGCACCGCAGCAGCAACCCCAGGAAGGTCTGGACGTTGTGGGAGACCTCCTCCGGCTCTCGTTGGTAGGGGGCGTGGGGCGGCTTCAGGCCCCTCCCAATCACGCCGGCATGGAACACAGACCACACACTCCCCGAGAAGTTCACCGCGGCCATAAATCGCCGGTTGATATCCAGCAGGGAGACCTTGGTGCCTTCCAGGGCGGCTGGGTCATTCCCGACTGCAGGAGGCTCGGGCAGCCCACCAAAGAGCTCGGCGTTCCCTGGGTGCAGGGCCCCCTCCACCAGGTACTGAAGTATGGCCTTGCCAGCGGTGGGCGAAGCCCCGCTGAGGCAGCAGAGGAGGCGGCTTCCGTAGCTGATGCCCGTGGGGCACTTGCAGCGCAGCACCAGGAAGAAGTGGTGGACGGCCGAGCGGATGAGGAAAAGGAGGTGAGCCGGCCGGATGGCCTTTGGCATGGGGCAGACGGAGAGCAGCAAGGCCGCCACCTGGGCCACCTCTGGGTTGCAGTGCAGCAGCAGCTGCCCGAAGTCATAGAGGTGCGCCGCGACAGCCTCACCCAGCTGGTGGCCCATGGAGGCGGGGCCCTCGCTCTCCCTCTGCATGATCAAGGCCAGGTTCTGGAAGAGCTGAGCCATGTGCTGCTCCGAGAGGCCGCCAGCGTGGATCTGGCACACGCACTTCTTCACGGTGGCCGGCAGCAGGTCGCTCATGCAAGAGCTGAGAACAGCGTAGAGCTGAGTGGCCAGGCTGAGCTCCTCCTGGCTCTTGGCCAGCGTCAGCAAAAAGAAGAGGGCCTCGCTGGCGCAGCTGGGGGTGCAGTAGACGGAGAGGAGGACCAGCAGCTGGTGCTGCCAGAGGAACCGCTTCCTCTCCAGCCGCAGCGTCTCCACGCACAGCTCCCGCACGTGGCCCTTCAGCTCGTCCAGGAAAGGCACCGGCCGCGGAGGGGCCTCCGCCAAACTGGCCGAGCCCCGGTTGTACACCAGTTTCTGGAGGTTGAGCAGCAGCAGCTGGATGACACGGTCGCAAGCCTCCCGCACACTGTCGTGGACGGCCAGGCCTGGGGTGGTGATGACAGAAGCCGGCATGGCTGTGTTGATGAGGAACTGCAGGGTGCGGTAAGCTCCTCCCGACGTCTGGCAGATGAGGTGCACCACGATGCTGACCATGTTCTCCAGATCCTCCCGAGGGAGCGAGGCGAAGTGCTGGTGCAGCTGGTTGAGCACGCCTGGCTTGAGGGAGTCCACCAGCTCGGCCGAGATGGTGCCCAGCAGAGTGGGAGACATGACGGCCAGCTGGAGCAAGAAGGGCACGGTGGCCTTCTGCTGCTGGTCCCGCGTGGGGCCCAGGCTCCCATGGAACATCCTTAGCAGCTCCTGCTTGATGCTCTCGGAGTGGCGGGAGGCCAAGTGGCCCAGGATGCCCACCACCGAGGCGATCTTGGGGACCCTCTTGTCTGCCGCTGTGGCGCTAGGGAAGAGGAGGAGGTCAGCCGAGGCCGTGCCGTGCATGCAGAAGTCCTTCAGCCCGCAGGAGAGCACGCGGCTGATGATCGTGTTGGGGAAGGACGAGCCGATGTGGGCCACCACCCAGTCAAAGTGCGGAGAGTGCTGGACTGAGGTGTCCAGCAGGGCATCCACGCAAGCGTCCGGGCAGGTGCTGATCATGGAGGAGAGGCACTGCGTGTAGATCTCCATCAGCGTCCGAGTCGCCTTGCAGGACATCCACAGCTGCAGCAGCTCGTTGAGGCTGCTGGCGTGGGGCACGCCATGCCGGCCAGCATACTTGCTGCTCAGCTGTCCCATCAGGTCGATGGACCAGGCCGAGACCAAGCCTGCCCATGCCTTGGGGTTCATGCGGACGAACTCGGACAGCACAGCCTGGATCTCTTGCACCACGTCGTCCAGGTTGGGACCCTGGGAGCGGATGGAGCCCAGCCCACCCTCGCTGCTCTCCAGGTCCAGCAAGTAGGTGCACACATACTCATCAAAGACACCCCGGAGGTGGTCCAGGACGGCGCTGCGAGCAGGCGGCAAACTGCGCAGCAGCAGGATGGCGCATCGGGCATGCTCCTTCAGGGTGAGTTTGTTGCCGTGCAAAGGGTCTACACCACTAAGGAAGGCCTTGATTTCCTGGGCCAGCTCTTGCGAACTACAGGAGGCAAAGGAAAAAGAAGGAAACATAGCATCAATCCTGGGTTAATGTTCCTAAACAAGACTGTTTTAAAGTGGTATGATACTGCTTTAAATGTGTAGTGCAGGTGGGGCCTTAATTTGCTTGCAAGGGCTTACTCCAGGCATAGGGAAACTCAGCCCCCCAGATGTTTTTTGAGACTACAATTCCCATCATCCCTGACCACTGGTCCTGTTAGCTAGGGATAATGGAAGTTGTAATCCCAAAACATCTGGAGGGCCAAGTTTGCCTATGCCTGGCTTACTCTATTACCATCTCACAGCAGAAACTAGGTTTATCACCATGTGTTCCCACAGAGGCATTTCTCTCCCTTTTCAATCCCCCCCCCCCCCCACATCCAGCTTGGAAAAGTGTTCTGTTTAATTCATAAGCTCACAGTCCACTTTATGAACGATGGCTGGTAGTGGTTTTTAAAATTTGTTTTAAAATGTGATTTGCTAAATATCTGAACTTTATGCATGTGTCTTTTCACAAGAAAAACATGACCAGATTAGGGGAAAGTTGTCCAGTGGTGAGAGCTATTCTGTAATTATTAGCCCTGAGTCTGATCCAGCATGTTAACATAGGAAGCTCCCTTATACCAAGTCAGATCCTTTCTCCATCTAGCTCAGTACTGGTTACACTGACTGGCAGTAGCTCCAGGGCTTCAGGCAGTTCTTCCCAGCCCTGCCTGGAGATGCTACTGGATACGGAACCTGGTACTTTCTGCGCTCAAAGCAGATGCTCTGCCTCCAGTCCTATTTCCCATCCCAAGGCAACCTGTTGCATCTGTCACTTCTCAATTTCCCAACAAGCCTTATAGACTTGCAGAGTTGGAAGGGATCCCAAGGGTCATCTAGTCCAACCCCCGTTGCTGTGCACAATAGTAGCCGCAACGTCACCCAAAATGCACATAAATGGTACATATGTTTTCCCTGTGTTAACCCTCCCTGCTACCACTTCTCTTTGGATTTTAGACTGCATGCTCTTTGAGGCAGGGACCTCTGTAAAATGTCGCAAGTGTAATTATTCCTTTCCAGAGCCACCAGAGCAAGTGACCATCAACACACCCTCTGTTCAAAGATGAGGGGACTGGGTGGTGCCAGCGTAAAGGGGATGTCCTAGTCCCTTACAGGTGGCAGGGAGGAGAGAGAAGAGGTAAGAGAATCAGTACCTGAGTGATGGAGAAGCAGCTGCTGGTTTGGGGCTGGGGGTGGACCCCGGATGCCCTGCCACCCCTGGGGGATCGCACAGAGCAGACATACCGCCCAGGGGGAGAAAAGCTGCAGAAGAACCAGTCCCTTTGTCCCCCCTACTTCCCTTCTGCGCCTGCATGCGGTTGAGTGGCGTTGAGGGAAGTATACAAACAGCGCACAGAAAGGGCCCCCTTGGAAAATAGTTCCGTGCAGGCCTGCCGTCCCTTCAGATTAGCGTTCCACTTTCCGTTATAAAGCTTGGCACCCATGGAAGGCAAGCACTGTGTCACTCTTTGCTGTAGCCGGAGGACCGTTCCTCAATTGCTTTGACTTGCCAATTGCCAGTCAGAATGGTTTTTTGCTTCTTTTACAGGGCAGTTGCCAAAACTGAGGTGTATGTGTCACCTGTTAAAAAAAGAAGAAAATTTGTTGCAACTTAGAAGCCCAACAGGTTTTATTAAATTACATGATGTTTTTAGTATTATCATTAATCATCATCATCATCATGAAAGTGCATGACACATCCTCATCCTCACCCTCCACCCCCCCCCCCCGGTTTATACCAGTCCTTTCAGATTTCTGTACAAATACAAGGGAAAACAAAAGACCAAGTACAGTAATCAATTGAGCAGGAAGGAAAAGAAGAAGGCAGCACAGTAACAAAACATATCCCTGACCTCAAGGACCTTACAAGCTAAAGACGGAGAAACAAATGGGGTAGGAATATACATTTTGTTGACTTGCACTATTTAAAAATAATTATGAAAATCAAAAGGTGTGGGGGCAGCTTTTCACCCAGGCTTTGGGCCTATAATTTGAAAGGTGTCATTATGACTTCTTTTGGACCAGGGGTAGTCAACCTTGTTATACCTACCGCCCACTAATACATCTTTTTCAATGGTAAAATTTCCTTGCCGCCCACCAGTGCTCGATGGAAGGAGGGTTCAGCTTGTGCCATAGAACCCCCTACCGCCCACCTAGAATCCTGAAATGCCTACTAGTGGGTGGTAGAGACCAGTGGAATGCAACATATGAATATAAGAAAAGTCCTGCTGGATCAAAGGTCCATCTAGTCCAGGAACCTGTTCTCATGTCTAAAGCAGATGCCCATCAGAAACTGCATTCAAAATCACCATGCAGCCACGGATTTGTTTGGTGATCCTGGGCTAGTGCCTCTTGAACTCGGTCTGTCAAATGGAGATATTGGATTATCTGTCTCATAATAAAAAATAATTGCAGAGATAGATCACATCCACACTATACATTTAGAGTACACTGCTCTCCCCAAAGAATTGGGGGAGGAAGGTAGGACTAGATGACTAATTGAATTGCAAGGAGTGGAACTAGATGACTGTCAGGGTCCCCTCCAACTCTACAATTCTGTGATTCTAAGAATCCAGAGAAGTGGAGGTGGTGAAGGGCGCTGGGAACTGTAGATCCCTGACAGGGTAAATTAGTTCCCAGGATTCTTTGCACTGGGTGTTTTAAATGCATCGTGTGCGCACAGCACAGGTAGACAGACGTGCAGGCAGGTGGCTGCATCGTAAGGGGTCTGCAAGCCTTAGAAGGGGCTTATGGGGGGTGCAGAAATGGAAAGGGGTCCTGCGAGGGATTCGGGGACCATGGGCTGGGTGGGTGAGCAGGGGCTGGCGATGCGGGGCAAGGAGCAGCACGCGCACCTGTGGGGCGCCCTGAGGGAAGGAGGTCAATTCCAGAAGCGACGTGGAAGCACAATGGGGGCGGGGAGACCATGTGGGGCTGGAGGGCGGGAATAAGGCGACTGTGGGAAGGGAGCGGGGGCTGAAGGGGAGCCCCGGAAGTTGAAGGGTCATTCAGGAGGAATGAAGAGCTGGTGGTCTTCGGTGGGGAGGGAGGGAAGCCATTCTGAAAACAGCCCTCCCCGCACGCATAGCCGCCACCCCGCAAGTGAGCCTCGCTCTCACCTCTCCGCGGCTATCGCCGCCATCTTGGATCCCGCTTGACTCCCCTGTCTCGCAGAGCGCTATCACCACCGAGGCTTCTTATTGGATCCCGCGGCATGAGCCCGCCCCTTCGCTTCTCGAATCGCCCGGCCGGCCGCTCCGCCGCGGGTCCCTCCCACTCGCTGTTGCATTATTCATTACCCTGTTAACCTTTCAGGTACCACAAGACCCCTTTGGAGTTTTTTTTTTATTTGACACAGTACAAGTTCACAGGGACTTACTCCCGTGATTTGAGGGGGTTCCATTCTATTGATATGTCAACTAAGCGCCAGCACTTGGGCTCGTGGCAATCAATTCACATAAGCAGCTCCCAATTTGGTAAACAGTTGCTACACTCCCTCCTTTTCTAAACTAAGGTAAACTAAACTAAACATCTCCTTTTCTAAACTAAGGTAAACTAAACTAAACATCTCCTCGAATTGCCTCCATCTATGGGGTAGGGAGATGCCCTTTTATTAACACCTTAAAAAGGTTAAGGGACCCCTGACCATTAGGTCCAGTCGCTGCCGACTCTGGGGTTGCGGCGCTCATCTCGCTTTATTGGCCGAGGGAGCCGGCGTACAGCTTCCAGGTCATGTGGCCAGCATGACAAAGCTGCTTCTGGCAAACCAGAGCAGCGCACGGAAACGCTGTTTACCTTCCCACTGGAGTGGTACCTATTTATCTACTTGCACTTTGACGTGCTTTCGAACTGCTAGGTGGGCAGGAGCAGGGACCGAGCTACGGGAGCTCACCCTGTCACGGGGATTCGAACTGCCAACCTTCTGATTGGCAAGTCCTAGGCTCTGTGGTTTAACCCACAGCCCCACCCGTGTCCCTTTTTCTAAACTACTGTATAGTAAATTATAGATTTCAGATTTCCTTTATTTTTCATTCAGAACACCTCCTTCCAATAACCCAGAAACATGTTTTTCCCCACCACCACTATAAACACACAAAGAGCAAGGAAGAAATTAGAAGCCAGGACACAGAACTGGTTTTCTGCTATTTTATTGGGACAATATTTCAACCCTGGAACATCTGCCAAAAATTGTACCCCAAAATTAGGCTTGGGGGGAAAGCCTTCTATATTGGTGCCAAACAAAGACTGCTTTTCAGCCTTTCCAGTTATTGCACTGGATGGTGAGAGATCTTTGAGCAGAAAATGTCCCTCCTCAGCTGCAGTCTCCATTAAGTGCACACACTCCCCAAAATGCTTTACCCTCAACAAGCCCCATAGCTTGGGGGGGGTGTGACAGAAGAAGAGTGAAAGTCTGCATTTGTGCACAGCATCCATGTTATGCATTACACCAACTCACTTTTGTTTTGACACCCGACCCAACATCAACATGCAATCCTCAGAGAGAGAAAAATGTTCCTCACCCTTACTTTTAGTTTAGGGATGGGGAATTTGGGCCCCTCTAGAAGTTGTTGGACCTCAACTCCCATCAGCCACCATCTAGATGGCCAAAAGCCAGGGGAAGATGGGAGCTGTAGTTCAGCAATATTTGGAGAGCCAAAGGATCTAGACAGTTGCAGCCTCTCCAGCAAACCTCTCAAGACTATGTGTGTTTTTAACGGAAATCTAGCTACATCAAAGTCCATGGGGTTAAAGAGCTTCCAAGCCCAATCCTTATGACTTTCCTGGTTTTGCAGCCATGGCCCTTGCCGCTAACCCGAGTTCTGCCAGCAGGCAACGAAAGAGAGTGAAGAGACTGAGCTTTAAGACTGCAAAGGAAGGTCTGAGCTCCCTGGTTCTGCTGCAGGCTCCACTTCTGCCACTTCTGCCATCTCTACATCTGGGCCAGATGTTTTCCCACCATTCTTCTTCTTCTTCTTCTGCCGCTTGCCACTCTGGGCATTTTTATTCGGACCTGGAGAAAGGTCAACTGCAATAAGGAGAGAGAAAAGGAACTTTAAAACAGTAGCTCAGTGGTACAGCAACTGCCATTAAAGCAATTTAAAAATGGGATAAAACACAAACCCCAGCTTCTAAAAGCTGTAATTTCTAAAAACAATAAAACTATCCATAAGCAGACAATCAATTTTCATACATGACTGTAACACCTATCAAGGGAAGTGTTCTTGAACAAAACATGTCTTCAATGGGTACCCAAAAAACATGACATCAAGCACCCACCAGATTTCAACCAATCATTTATATCCAGAGGGCTGGAACTGCAACACTAAAAGCTAAGTACACCTGTGAGAACAAGGTACTCCTCCGAGCAGTCCCCATTTGAGCAGCAACATTGCCTGTTATCTGGATCAACAAAGGTAGGAGTGGAGGAACTGTGGCCTTCTAGTTGTTACTGGACTGCCACTCCAATCACCCATGACTGTTGACCATACTTGTTGGGGCTGATGGGGATTGGAGCCCCATTCCTATTTTGCACCTCTGTCGGTGCCTTTCATATGTAATCGCAGATTGGTTGGCACATGTGTCAGGGACTGGGGTGCAAAGTCTGTGGCACTCTGGATGTCGCTAGTCTCCAACTCCCATCACCCCTGATGTTTTGGGCCATGATATCTAGAACTGATTGGAGTTCGGGGGCAATGAGATCCCTGTTAAAAGGAGGCTTCATATATTCATAACTAATCAGGCTGTAGCAGAGAACCAATTTTACACATCCCACAAAACCAAATACTATCTAAAGCTCTTCTTTGATAGCACCACTTCAGAGTGTAAGTGGGGCTCCCATCTACCTTACCCTCACCCCCTGGAAACAAAACATAATAATTCCTGCATGCAGAAAACCAGCATGCCCAGAAAGTGGACTCGGCTGAATCCTTTTCTACTATATAGGCACAGGGTCATTCAAATATGCAAGCACCCCTTCCAGAACCTACAGTGGCAAAATCCAAGAAAAATCCCACCCATTACATCTGCTGAATGCATAAAATGGTCCATGGCCCGTAAGTGTTTCAGTATTTAAAATACTGATTTAAGGCTTCCCTACTTAACAGACCAGAGTAGGAGGTGGGGGAGAACTGAAGGACTGACCCTAAAAAATGCTTACCCTGCATTTCTGTCTTCTCCTTTGTGGCATGGCGGATTTGCTTCAGCAGTTTCCTTTTCTTTTTCCCAGAGAGGGTAATGTTCGCTCGGGAGCTAGAACTGGAGAGGGAAATAGCAGGGAGGTGGTGATGCGCAAAGAGGATAAGTTTCAGTTTTTAAACCATGCATTGCTGGGTTGCAATGTGCTTTAAAATGCACGGCACAGATGTGACCACCAGCCAAATAATAATAATAATAATTTTTATTTATACCCCGCCCTCCACAGCCAAGGCCGGGCTCAGGGCGGCTAACAAGCAATAATAAAAACAAGTTGAATGAATAAAACTTAAAAACAAGATTAAAATACATTAAAATATTGAAACATTAAAATATTAAAATGCAGCCTCATCACAGGAGAAAGGAAAAGAAAAAAGAAAAAGAGGGAGGGAATCAAATTGGCTCCAAGCCACAGGCCCTGCAGAAAGAAATCAGATCCTGCAGGGCCCTGGTCTCATGAGGCAGAGCATTCCACCAGGCCAGAGCCAGAGTTGAAAAGGCCCTGGCTCTGGCTGAAGATAATCTAACTTCCTTAGGGCCTGGGACCTATAGGGTGTTGTTATTTATGGACCTTGAGGCTCTCCGTGGGGCATACCGGGAGAGGCGGTCCCGTAGGTACGAGGGTCCTAGACCGTGAAGGGCTTTAAAGGTCAAAACCAGCACCTTAAATCTGATCCTGTACTCCACTGGGAGCCAGTGCAGCTGGAAAAGCACTGGGTGAATATGCTCCCACGGCAGGGACCCCCTGAGGAGCCTCGCTGCAGCATTCTTCACCCGCTGGAGTTTCTGGGACAGCTTCAAAGGCAGCCCCGTGTAGAGCGAATTACAGTAGTCAAGCCTGGCGGTGACCATCGCATGGATCACTGTGGCCAGGTCAGGGCGGGAAAGGGAATCCTTTCCACTTTTCTTTTCTTGTACTTTATTTAACATCTTTTTTAAAAAATAATTTTTATTAATTTTCAATACATCACACTCATACACATTTTATCTGATTTTAACAAAATTCAAATTTTGGTCTTCCTTCGGCTTCTCTGGTAATCATCCATTTTTACCATTCAATACACATTTCTTTCATTATATTGCCATTTATCTTCCCTCATTTTTTCTATTTCCTTTAAACAATACCTCTTAAGAGTTTTACAGTGCTTCTTGAAACCCCACTAGCGTTGTTTGTACCCCACATATATTTTTCAGATATTCTACAAATTTCCCCCAATCTTCGATGAACTTTTGGTTTCGAGTATATCCTATTTTCCCGGTCAATTTATCAAGTTCCGAGTAATCCGTTAGTTTCATTCTCCATTCTTGGATTGTCGGTATTTCCTCTTGTTTCCATTTTTGGGCCATTAAAATTCTTGCTGCTGTAACTGCGTACTGGAAGAGTTTACAGTCTTTTCTTCTTATTTGTTTTCCTGTAATCCCTAAAAGAAAAGCTTCTGGTTTCTTAACAAAGGTGTATCTTAACATCTTTTTCAATTCATTATATATTGCCTCCCAGAAGCTCTTTACCTTTTTACACTCCCACCACATGTGGTAGAAAGAACCCTCCTTTTCTTTACATTTCCAGCACTTATTACATGTTTTATACATTTTTGCCAATTTTGCCGGTGTGATATACCATCTATAAAACATTTTCATTACATTTTCCTTCAACCCCACACTCTGATGACCACACTCTGATTTCTTCTTTGGTTTCTCAGTGGGTGAACTCTCCCAGAGCTTCCAAGGCAAAGAATAACTCACCAACGTTTCTTTAGGTGATGAATGGTGATGAGCCCCTCATCCACCACAGCACCTACAATCCGGTGCTTCTTCCTCTTCTGCTTGCTAAGGACGCGGCGCCTTTTGAAAAGGTTTTTCTGTAGCTCCTAAAATAGAGAGAAGCCACTTTGAGACACACAAGTCACCATCTCAATAACATCCAAGTAGCCACTTGGCCTCCATGAATTTGCCTGATCTTTAGTTGGCGGTCCAATTTTAGGTGTATGCTGTTTCTGTTTTGAACTGTTTTTAATGTATTTAGTCCTACAAACCAGGGTGTTTTTTTCTTACCAGAGAAGCATTCAAGAATAGGACATCCACACCAACCTATGACTACAATTCAATGTTAGATCCACACAGGGCAGCAGAACAAAATGGGATATTATTATTATTAATAATAATAATAATAATATATTATTTATACCCCACCCATCTGGCTAGGTTTCCCCAGCCACTCTGGTCGGCTTCCAACAAAACACTAAAATACAGTAACCTATTAAATGCAGTACAATACTACAATACTTGAGACTGAGGGTTGAGGGTATTTTTAAAAGCTCAGCTTCAACAACCATCCTCACAAGTAAAAAGCTAGCACACAAGGAAGAAGGATGGCCTTCAGTTTATCTTCCCTGTGCATTAGTTTTCAAAAGGCAGGAAATCTGAAACTAGGCAAGCTTTCAAAAAAGACATCACGCACCAAATGCAGCTCAGTCTACCACCTTACAACTCTTCCCATTTCATATGCTGCTTTTTTAAAGGGAGGGCCTGGAAGACCAGGGTTGAAACTCCTACTCTGCCATGAAACTCACTGGGGCCAGTCAGTCTCTCAGCCTAATCTACCTCACAGGGTGTTTGTGAGGAAGGGAATCACCTGAAGGGTATAGCACCTGAAGCTCCTTGGAGTACATTAAATATATATATATATGGGATGCAAATGTGATAAGCAAACAAACCAGAGATAGGGGAGCCTGTGGCCCTCCAAACCCCTGCTGAACTAGAACTCCCACAATAGTCAATCGCTAGCCATACTTGCTGGTGCTGACGGGAGGTGGTGTCCAACAAGATCAGAGAGGCCGCGGGCTCTCCATCCCTCCTCTAGACTAATGCTAGACATTATTAGCCCCATTGGGAAAAACATCAAAAAATAAGAGCCATAAAACGGAACAAAACAAAAGCTCGGAACAAGATGCGGGAGGGGAGAGAAAAACTCAATTACCGTCCGGGGCCGGTTGATTTTTCCAGTGGCTCCCATGCTTCACCCACGTGACGCCCTTCTCGCCTACTTCCTCATACTGCCCTGTGAAGTTTAACTTCCGGGTAGGAGACGCATATCGAGAACCTCCGCTAGAAGGACCGCCCCCTCCTCAAGGCCACGCCCCTGTTTCTTTGAAACAGCCAATCAGGGCAGGAGTTGTGGATCGGCTCCTCACTATTTCCCCCTCCTCCTGTACTACTTCTTTTTTAAAAATGACCACGAGGTGGCGCCCGAGAGCTCCAGGCTGAAATATAAATAGAGGAGGCGGAGGATCCCTCTTTCTTTTCTGCAAGGGAGGTGAGTAGCAAGGAGGGAGGGAGGGAGCCCGCCTGGGTTTCGTTGGCCTACCGAGGCTGGGGGTTAAATGGGATCCGCAGGGGCATTTGGGTCGGCTTTGTGCAGGTGGCCTGATCCTCTTTCCTATTTGCTAGGCTGGGGGAGCTTGTATAGGGAGGGTGCAGGGGAGCCACGTGGCGGTTCTGGAGGCCTGTGCGCCTTAACGCGCCTCCATGTTGTCCATCCTCGCTTCCCCCGCGCTGCCTCTCGTGCCTCCCGCTTGCTCCTCGGCTCGTCCTGCGCGCCATAGCAGGGATCATAAGTCCCACCGGAATTTAGCCATCGAGCCTTCCCGTCTCCTCCTCCCTCTGAGTAAACAAGCACCGGGGAAAGTTGTTTAATGAGCAGGTCGGGGGTCCGCCGGTGGATCTCTTTATACATAATTTTTATTCGTTTTCCATTTAGTGATATACAATCATAACATTGTTATCCACTTTATCTTTCTGGCTCTTCAGAGCCCGTCGACTTCCTTTCCTCCCGCCTCATGTCTTTCAAAGTCAACCTTTATATCATTTCCTTTTATACATTTTCTAGTTCTAATTTACGAAAAGACATTCAAGTTTTAATTAAAATAAAAAGGGAGAAGGGTTCTCATTACAAGTCTTAAGTCAACCCTGCTAGTAATGTTAATTGCTTACAGTAATCTTTCAAACATTGTATAAATTTACTCCAGTCCTTTTGGAATACTTGATCTCGCTGGATCTGGATTTTCCCTGCCGCTGGTGTATCTCCAGGCTGCTTGGAATAGACCACCAAGGATTTGTGTTGTGGTTTTTTTTCCAGTTGTGAGTTCCCCAGCCCTTCCTCTAAAACTGGGCTGCGGGAAGGAAGGAAGCCTGTGGGGTGGGAGGGAAATGGGGATGGATTTTCAGTCTATTAGAATACAGTGGTACCTCTGGATGCAAACGGGATCCGTTCTGGAGCCCCGTTCGCATCCTGAAGCGAACGCAACCCGCGTCTGTGAGGGTCAAGATCATTCCATTTTTTTACAGGGCTTTCAACATAAGCTGCAGAATGTGCTTCATTTACCATAGATGCCACATGGACAATCACGTGTCCCTCTGTTAGGTGCTGTTGGGAAAGTTAATGGTCATATACTGTAGCATTGTATTCAGTAACTTATTTCACAACTGTTTTTTGTAGGTGTTGCGCGTCTACGTGTCAAAATGCCAAAAAGAAAATGTAAATTTTCTGTTAAGCTACAGAAGAAGTATACCTGTTTTAGAAGAGGTAGAGATGATTTCGAAGGTGAATGCATGATATGTAAACCAGGTACGTTTGTTTCTGTGGCATGTAAAGGAGGACTCAACTTGCAATCACATGTGGACTCTGAAAAACACAAAAGAGCAATTCAGGGAGAAGCTTCTTTCTTAACAGACTTTTTCATAAAACCAGGTAGCAATTTGGAAGATGAAGTAACTGCAGCAGAGGGAACTTTTGCTTTTCACACTGTTAAGCACCACAACAGTTATAACATGATGGTGTGCACATCAGGCCCACTGAGGACCACGTTCCCAGATTACGATATTGCAAGGATATTTTCAAGTGCAAAAACGAAGACGGAGGCAATTGTAAATTCTGTCTTGGCACCTGATTGTTTAGAAAATGTTTTGAAAAGCATTGAAGAAAATGAAGTAGATTTTTGCGGAGTTTCTACTGGTGGGAGTGACCATGGTTCGGTAAAGGTGTTTCCGATAGTTATTCAATATTTTGACTGGAAAAGTGGTGGTTTGCAGTCCAAAATAATTGAAATGCAAAGCCAGCCCAACGAGAGTGCAGATACAATCTCATCATACGTGAAGGAAACTCTTGATAGTAAAGGACTATTAAAGAAATGTATAGCGTTCACAGGTGACAACTGCAACACAATGTTTGGAGGGATGCCATGGGATTCAGAAGGAAGAAATGTGTTTGCAAAGTTGAAGAATGAGCTAGATGACAAAACTTTAATTGGTGTGGGATGTCCAGCACACATTTTGAATAACTGTGTACAGCAGGCAGCAGAAACGTTGGACGTCGATATTGAGGGCATCCTTTTCAGGATATACCAGTACTTTCATATCTATAGAGTCCGAACAGTGCAGTTAAAGGAGTACTGTGAATTTGTGGACAATGAATACAAACAGCTGCTATCGCATAGCAAGACAAGGTGGTTGTCATTGTTTCCAAGCATCACCAGACTCATTCACCTGTTTCCAGCTGTCAAGGCGTTTTTCCTCTCGCAGAATAAACCACCAACAGTGTTAAAAAACTTTTTTGAACATGAGTTCAGTGAGGTTTATTTATTGCACTTGCAGTCTCTCATGAGCATCTTTCACTCAAATATTTTAGAACTCGAAAGGGAAAATAATTCAGTTGTAGAGGTTCTGAAAGTTCTGCTTTGTGTTCATAACATGCTTACTGAACGTAAGAGCAACAACTTTATGTGTCTCAAAGTTAAGAGCCTCCTAGCCGAAAAGCGTAAGCGTGGTCTTAGTGCGGAGTGTGACAAATTCTGTGCAGAAGTAAATAGCTTATACAACAGCTGCATAGAATATCTGGAAAAATGGGTGGAGCCCATGAAGGAGTTTTCGTGCTTCATGTGGATGTCTCTTAGTGAGTCACTAGAGTGGGACAAGGTAGAATCGTCCATGAAATTTCTGGACAGGCATGTGTCCATAGATTATGGGAAGTGCTTTGATCAATTCTTCAACCTCAGGAAGTTCGTAAATCGATACAAAGGTGATGATGAGTTCATTAATCTACAGGCACATCAGAAGTGGGCTAAGTACTTTGAGACTTCCGAAAACATGTGCCAGTCAGAACTCCTGAAAATTGCACAGGTTTTTTTTGCTATTGCACCACATAATGCGAATGTGGAACGCATCTTCTCTCTGATGCAAAGTCAGTGGAGCAAAGAAAGAGGCAACTTGCCCTTTGAATCACTGCGAAGTATATTGCTAGTACAATATAATTATGAACACTTTACTTGCAAGGAATTTCATGCCTATCTCTTAAGCAATAAGCAGTTGTTGAACAAGATCAGATCGACAGAGAAATATGCTTAGGCCAGACAGTGTCAGAAAGAAGAACAAAGTGCATCTGAAAGTGACAGAAAGGTATTGGTTTATATTTGTACCGATACACGAGTTTAAATTGTGTTATTATTTTGTTGTTGAAAGTTAAGAGCCTTACTACTAGCAATATATCACAGCTTCTATAGCCTACATATAGTAGGGGTATTTAAAATTAGAGCTGTCCTAGCGATCCATAGTTAAAAGTAGAAGTCTGCAAATGTGCCCACTTTTTTGTTCAAAATGTGAAAACCCTACTTTATTAATACTTCACGTTATCAGAACACTGCTTTCAAGCATTTCACATGGTGCATCTAGCTATAAAGTTATGGGGAACCTCTAGCCCTCTAGATCTTGCTGAACTTCAACTCCCATCAGCACCAGCAAGCGTGACTAGGGATTATAGGAGTTGTAGTTCTGGAGAGCCACCTCTTTCTACTTTTTGTTAGGACTGCATCTCCCATCAGGCCCCAGGCCAATATTGTCATAGATGATAGGAGTTGCGAAGCCGCATTGGCTACTCTTGATCTCTTCCTATGGCTTATAAAGAGGGGGTTTTGCTTACTGCTTAACTGTGTAGCTGCTACAATGGTGGTGGGGGTTCACTTCAGTGCAGCTCCTCCTTTTCTTGGCAGGCCCGGGTCCCCCAGTGCCCGGCTCTGTAATGTCCGGAGGTACAGGAATGCCCACCCAGTGTTCTGTCTTCGGTGCCAGCGGCTTTGCCATCTGCTGGTTCTATCCTCAAGCACTGGGACAAAAGGCATGTTGGATCAGGTACAAGCTTTATATCTGTCAAGGCTCTAACACAGCCATCTCCAACATGGTGCCCATTCAGACGAGGGGCAACTACAACCCCTTCTCAGCCCTGGCCTTTGGCCATCCTGGTTAGAGCCGGTGGAAATTAGGGGGGGGCACCTGTGGCCAGAGCAGGCATAGGCAAGCTCAGCCCTCCAGATATTTTGGGACTACAACTCCCATCATCCCTAGCTAACAGAACCAGTGGTCAGGGATGATGGGAATTGTCCCAAAAGCATCTGGAGGCTCGAGTTTATGCCTGAGCTAGAGCCTGTAGAGAGGGGCCTGTTTTATGTGTTGGGAGAAACCCTTAAGTATATTTTCTCATTTTTCTCCACAGGGCTTTTAAAGACTTCTGCAGAGATATGGAACTGAAGGCGCAAGACTATTCAAGCTGCTAAAGGCTACTGTAGAAGGGGGCAATGGCGCCCAAGGTTCTTAAAGGCTGGGCCCCAGATTCTGGAGAGGAGGTTCAGCAGGCCAGGTGCCAGCACGCAGCCCTACTGGGCGCTGACTATAAGCCCAAGGAATTGAGTCCCTAGTTCCCTAATTGGCTTGACCTGCCATGCCATTTCTCAGAGCCTGGAAGTGGCAGAGAAGCCCTTGGTGCTGATGGTCCCAAAAATACAAGAGGGAAGGGGGGCGTGGTGAGGCTGCTGCCACAAAGAGAAAGGCACAGACCCAGTGGGGTGGGGTGTCCAGTTACAGGGAGGTGGATATTGGCAGTAGGGGCAGCAGCTAGTCTGCAGAGGGCCCCTGGGAATCCGGGTTCAAATGATGCTGGATATAAATACAATTGTGTAGCTAGCTTTGTCCTGGCATAGGTTTTACACAGCAGCCAAAATCTAATTCAAGCGTTAATGTTGAACTCCTTGATTTTTCATGCACGGAACTAGGCTTCGATGGGATGCTGCCACTAGCCTTTCAGCTAGCGCTGTAGATTGTAGGTTACGTTGTTAGTGGCTCACCTGGCACCCTCACTGTATTCTTCAGTGGCAGGTATGGCAGTCTTAAAAGTTCACCCAGGACTTGTAATTGTGCTAAATTCAGCATTTTAGGCTGTCTCTGTTGTAAACTTTTCTCTTAATTTTTTTTTTTTTTTTGCTATCTTACATTGTTGTCTTCCATTAAATATTTGCTGATGGGCATGTATGTGTGTTATGTTTATAATAAATGTGGCTGAAAACTACCCTCTGGACTCTCAATGTGGCACTATACAGTAAACTGGGTGGGAAACCTTTTCCAACTCGAGGGCAATTTTCCTTCTACAACCTTCCAGGGGCCACAAACCATTGGTGGGGCGCGGCCACAGGCAAAAGTGGTTTGTACGGTAGGTCAGTTTCTCCTCTTGGCTCCAGGCAAGTAAGAGGCATTATTAGCCTTCAAGGACATGTTCTAGGTCACATGGAAAACCATTGGGTGGCGGGGGGAGCAGTGCCCAGTGATGGGAAGGGCAACCACAATGATCAAGTGTTTCCCAACCTTTGGTCTCCAGCTGTTTTTTTGGACTACAATCATCCCTGACCACTGGTGTTGCTAGCTAGGAGACCCAAGGTTGGGAAACTTCTCTTAGAATATGTGGACAGCCAGTGAAGCTGAATGCTGTAGGTGGTGAAGAAAAAGCCGCTGTATTCCCCTCTTTGGGCCTCAAAAATCTCTTGGAGGTGTTCACCACCTATCACAATATTGTGATTTTTGGCAGATGCAGCCCTAAGTATGCTGATGGTGTTTTATCAGCAGGCTCTAGAACGAACTTGCTCATATAGATACCTGGGTGTACGGTGGTACCTCAGGTTACAAACACTTTGGGGTACAGACTCCGCTAATCCAGAAGTAGTACCTCGGGTTAAGAACTTTACCTCCGGGTGATAACAGAAATTCGTGCCAGCGGCAACGGGAGGCCCCATTAACTGAAGTACCTCAGATTAAGAACAGTTCGTAACCAGAGGTACCGCTGTACTGTCTTGGTCACATGGCGGCAGTGAAAGTCAAAGCATTGGGGCATTGATGCGAAATTTTGTCAACCGTAAGGGAGAGGGCAGCTGATTACTACCAAATATCTTCAGGGAAGGTTTAAAGCGCTTACCCAAATGCTCTATGGTGTTGAAAACTCAGGTTCTGATTCAAACTCCATTAAAGTTTTGGAAACTGCAGTATATTTCACACACACCCCCCACTATCAATACTCTACTATTGGAAGTAACAGCAGCTCTTATTCATACAGAATACAGATGGTCAACAATTAAAGGCAAGAGTGGACTGAGCTCAGCTAAAGTATATATTTTTTAATTTGCTACTATGCCTACTGAGAGTTTTCCTGCACTGTGCTATATGGAATTGGACAGTAACAAGTTTGAAAAACCGCTTGTCAAGATGTTTTAGACCAGGCACGTCCAACAGGTAGATTGTGATCTACCAGTACATTACTGGACATCCGTGGTAGATCAGCGACTCTCTGCAAAGAAGCTGAACAACTTTGGCTCTCCTAAAAGAAGCTCAACATTTTTGCCCTGCGCCCCCCAAAAAATGGGACTTCCCTCTCTAAAAAAGCTCAGCAATTGACCTGAACCCCCCAAAACAGGGCTTTCCTTCCTACAAAATGCTCAACAACTTTGACATGAACCCCCCAAAAGGGGGGTAGATCACTGCCAGTTTATAACTCTTGTGAGTAGATCGCAGTCTCTTGGGAGTTGGCTACCCCTGTTTTAGACTATTATTAACCAGATTTTTGCCTTGGTATCCACTCTTGAGAACACAGCATTTTAGAGCTAGTTACCTGACCAAACTTACCAGCTTCCTTTAGAAATGTCTTTATTGAATTAGGCATCACTTTATAAACACAACTGCATTATTTGATGACCAGTGTTGTCCCCTAGGCAGACAGCCTTGGTATTCGTGGCCAATGTTAGGTGGAAGACATCACTCGTTTGTTAGCCTGTTCCTCATATAGAGACCCAAGAGGTCACTTTCTGAAACCATTGTTGACGCAAGCAAGCAGGTACACCCTGACAGAAATGGTCTAGTTTCTTTTTAATGAGGACGATAGCTTTGTCACACACAGAGTGGCTCCCTATGCACTGGCTTCAAAAAAGGAAAGAAAAGTGGGGGAAAGGAGGAAGAAGAATAATAATAATAATAATAATAATTATTATTATTATTATTATTATTATTATTATTATTATTTCTACCCTGCCCATCTGGCTGGGTTTCCCCAGCCACTGTGGGCGGCTTTCAACAGAACATTAGAAGAAGAAGAGTTTGGATTTGATATCCCGCCTTTCACTCCCCTTCAGGAGTCTCAAAGCGGCTAACATTTGTTAGAAACAGAACATTAGATAAAATAGCTATGAATCCTCTCAATCATGGATGTTGGCTCATATTGGGGATGTAAGCTCTGTACCGTCTTATTTTATTGGTACTGTTGCTGTGGGTTTGTCATTGCTTTGGGCTAGAACGATAAACTTCTATATAAAAAACCTACTAAGTCTTAAGCTATTTTACCACCCCCATGCCTTTCCATTGCTTTTATGGGCTCACACAAACTACATCCTTCCAACCCTGTCTCAAATATATTTGCTATTTAATTGTGCTTGAAGCATAATGAGTTAATTTGAAGGCGGATATATCTCCAATTTTTAAATTAAAGAAAACAAATATAAATGAAAAGGTGTTCTTAATAATTCGGGACACTTGTGCATTTCACGCTGAAATCAATGTTGAAAGGGTAAAAGCAAGTAAATCTGGTGAACTTAAAAGGATCTGGATGCACCGATAAATTGTTCCTAAGGCTACGTGTCACCAGATAGATTATCGGCAGTTATTAAGTGCTGGAAATTCCTTTTACAGCTTTTCAAGCTAGAAGCTCTCAATAGAACAGGAAACTATCAAAGGGAAAGATTTGAAACCTCTGCCGGCACGCAATGAATTAATAGTTTCACAGTGCCTGCTGGGTAAATGGGCGGGTCTATGCAGATTTAGCACCAATCGCCATCGGAGTAACCAGGCAGACGGCTGAGAAATTGACAACATCGAAAGAATAATCTAGTTTTGAGGTTAAATTGTCGATCTAGAGGGTGCTGAGTTGGAAATGTTGTCAGAGTGTATTTTGTGGAATTGGAAGCGGTGCTGATTCTGATGGGGCGGTGAGAGCTTTGCGGCGCCATGTACCCACCATCACCTCAAAAGCCATCGGAAAAGGAGACCCGCTTAATTTTTGTTTCCTTGGGTATCGCTTCTCGGCCTTTTGGCTAAGATCAAGTGTAGTATCTGTTCTTATCAGTTTAATATCTGATATGTTCTCTATTTGAGGACTATATATTAAATGGATTTTTGGAATTGGGAGATGGAATAGGGGCTTGCTCCATCCACTACATGCATCGACCTGGTATTGCAGTACCTCCAGGAACGGTGCACCTCCCTCTGGGGGGAATATTGCTGGTGCAAAAAATAAATTAAGCTTGCTTGGAGTGTGGAATGTGTTTTGACTATTACCAAGCTTATGCTGTGCAAAGGTTTTTGAGAACCAAAACACAGGAGCACGTTACACTTATTCTGAAAGTTTTATGGAGTTGTCTAACCGAACAACCTTTGCAAAAATACATATATTTGGAGAAAACAAATGAAGTGATGAAAATGACGCACACAAGTGCATTAGTTGTACCTCGGGTTACAAACACTGCAGGTTGCGTGTTTTCAGGTTGCAGACGCACCAGGTTTCGGTGCTTGTGCACGCACAGAAGCACGAAATGATGTATGGTGCATGCGCAGAAGCGTCAAATCACATCACGTGCATGCTGCGAACACTGCAGGTTGCAAACGTGCCGCCTCCCGCACAGATCACATTCGCAACCAGAAGTATGACTATTAAAAATAGTTTGCCTGCAAAAATGTGTACTTTAGTCAAAACTACATACAAAAAAGCCCTGCATCAGCCTGGGGTTCCAGTGCCTCCAGGAACATGGCACCTAATTTTCTGCTGGTTCAGAAAAAATAAAATAATAAAACAAGTAGCATAATGTTCTGCTTCAGAATGTTCTAGTTCCAAATTCTAACCAGCCAGGCTCTCTTTCCAAAATATTCCAATCACCTCCCCACCCATCCGCTCAGCATTCCATGGCCACTGACTTGACTTAGTCACCATTGGTTTCCTCCCTAAAAATATATATATTTGTTGTACTTTCCAAACTGTCCTGCCTGCTTATATCTCCAGGGAGGGCGCCATTTTGACTACATAAGGCCTGGCATTTCAATGAACAGGTTAAGAAATATGCAGCAGATTTTAGGAACTCCCCCCAACACTGCCACCCAATAAATTAGAGATTTAAGAAGGCATCAATTTCTGTCCTTATTCCTGCTCCTCACAAGCAGCACTGATTCCTTTCTGCTGCAGTTTGCCTTCCATTAAGAGTCAAGTTATCTGTCTAGCTGTCTGCTGTGGCAGAATTTTACACAATGAATTACAGTATGATTATGTTATTTTACAATGCTTGTTTCATTGCAAAGGCCATTCATTTCCATGCAAAGGTAATGCCATGCAAATGCGGACATTGGTTCTCATTTGCCCGTTTAAGGGAATGGCTGCTGCCCCACCAACCACAATCTGTCCTCAGCCAGCCCCCTTCTGACTGCCTCCCTAGGGAACAAGGGAGGGGGCTGCCTGCCAGCTTCCTTTTCCTTAGAGTAATACTAATAATAATAATAGTTTTTATTTATACCCCGCCCTCCCCAGCCAAGGCCGGGCTCAGGGTGGCTAACAAGCAATAATAAAAACAAGTTGAATGAATACAACTTAAAAACAAGATTAAAATACAACATTAAAATATTGAAACCTTTAAATATTAAAATGCAGCCTCATCACAGGAGGAGAAAGGAAAAGAAAAAAGAAAGAGGGGGAGGGAATCAAATTGGCTCCAAGCCAAAAGCCAGGCGGAACAACTCTGGCTTACAGGCCCTGCAGAAAGAAGTCAGATCCTGCAGGGCCCTGGTCTCATGAGGCAGAGCGTTCCACCAGGCCGGAGCCAGAGTTGAAAAGGCCCTGGCTCTGGTTGAGGCTAATCTAACTTCCTTAGGGCCCGGGACCTCCAGGGTGTTGCTATTTATGGACCTTGAGGCTCTACGTGGGGCATACCGGGAGAGGCGGTCCCGTAGGTACAAGGGTCCGAGGCCGTGAAGGGCTTTAAAGGTCAAAACCAGCACCTTAAACCTGACCCAATACTCCACCAGGAGCCAGTGCAGCTGGAAAAGCACTGGGTGAATATGCTCCCATGGCAGAGACCCCCTGAGGAGCCTCGCTGCAGCATTCTGCACCCGCTGGAGTTTCTGGGACAGCTTCAAGGGCAGAGCGAATTACAGTAGTCAAGCCTGGCGGTGACCATCGCATGGATCACTGTGGCCAGGTCGGGGCGGGAAAGGTAAGGGACCAACTGCTTGATGCAGCAAAGGTGGAAAAATGTCGCAGACTTGTCTTTGCAGAACTCAGCAGGGAAGAGGCGGAGGAGAAGGAGAGCAAGGGAGAATTATCTGGCCCCACCTCTGTCATTCTGGTTCCACTTCCTGCCTGGGCTCCCTGCATTTCCCGCTTCAGTCCCAGTGCAAACCAGGCACCACGCCCTGGAACCTGCAGTTCGTTAAAGTTGCTTGGAATAAGGGAAATATTTATTCTGCAACTCTGCTTTGCTTGGCTTGACAGCTGAGTTTTTGCAGGATGCTCCCAAGGGGAACAGGAAGTTAGGAACGGGAGACCTGTACTGGCACGCAATGAGTAAACAATTACAAGGCGCCTGACGTGTAAATGGGCGGGTCTATGCAGATTTAGCACCAATCGCCATCGGAGTAACCAGGCAGAATGCTGAGAAATTGACAAGATCGAAAGAATAATCTAGTTTTGAGGTTAAATTGTCGATCTAGAGGGTGCTGAGTTGGAAATCTTGTCAGAGTGTATTTTGTGGAATTGGAAACGGTGCTGATTCTGATGGGGCGGTGAGAACTTTGCGGCGCGAAGTACCCACCATCACCTCAAAAGTCATCGGGAAAGGAGACCTGAGTAATTTTTGTTTCCTTGGGTATCGCTTCTCGGCCTTTTGGCTAAGATCAAGTGTAGTATCTGTTCTTATCAGTTTAATATCTGATATGTCCTCTATTTGAGGACTATATATTAAATGGGTTTTTGGAGCTGGGAGATGGAATAGGGGCTTGCTCCATCCACTCCATGCATCGACCTGGTATTGCAGTACCTCCAGGAACGGTGCACCTCCCTCTGGGGGGAATAGTACCGGTGCAAAAAATAGAATTTCAATTCATTGATGTTTTATGCTCAGCTGTAGTTCAGCTTTCCCCCTCAAAATATGCTTTTTTCTCAATGCTGTGTGTAAGCTCGGTTTAATTTCGTATGTCTCAAGAAAATACACGCGTTAATAAATATATTTCTTTACTCGTAAGGGTTGGAAGGAATCTGCGGGGGTCATCTAATCCAACCGCAGCCAATGCAGGACTCGTTTGCCCAAGGGGGGCGGCGGCTCTTGAACTCACATTCCTGAAGCTGAGTCTCATGCTATAGGGACTGAGCTATTCCAGCGTGCTCATTCACATTTTCATAAAAACGAAGGGCTTCGACTCCATAATAATGTTTGAAGCTTTGGGAATTAGATCCTATATGGAGCTTAAAAGTGAACCGTCTCGGCAACGTAGACGTGCCACATAAGACCCATTCTGCATTTTTAATAACTCAAGTCTTTTAGGGCTGCAGCACAAGTACACTTTGGAACTCCCTGCCGATTGATATCATGCCTTCGCTTTACTCTTTCCCTTGCCGGCTAAAAACATATTTGTTCCTGCAAGCGTGGGCAAGTTTCTATACAGTCGATGCGAGTTTTAATCTATTTTAACGTTTCAAAAGTCTTGAACAGCAGACCTCTTTGAGGGGCGTAGCGGTGTATAAATTTTATGAGTTAAAATAAATAAATTGGAGGAAGAATCGCAACAGCACCGCAGCCCCATAAACACTAACAAGCAACCTTAGCAAAACCCGTTACAGATAGGTAGCCGTGTTGGTCTGCCATAGTCAAAACAAAAAAAATTCCTTCCAGTAGCACCTTAAAGACCAACTAAGTTAGTTCTTGGTATGAGCTTTCGTGTGCATGCACACTTCTTCAGGTATCTGAAGAATTCTTCAGGTATCTTCAGGTATCTGAAGAATTTGTTTGCTGTCCGGGTTTTTAGCAAAACCCGGACAGCAAACAAAGCAATACAAACCCACCCAATTAGCAGATAACGACAACCTCATCAACCCCCTTCCCTAGTGCACATCGGTGGGTCCATGCTCCCTCCAAGCTTTATTCAACATTTCTCCTCCCACGTTGCAGAGCAGTAGCGAAACACATCGGGGAAACGGTGGCAAAAGTTGGACCTGCTTTTGCAAGTTGACCCAGATGCCGCTTGTTTCTTCTTGCTGCTGGGGCTGCAGATGCGGCTTTGCAGAGATCGGCCACTTCCTCCTTGTGCTCTAGATCTCCTTAGCTCCTCCTTCCCCCTTCCTCCCGCCCCACTGAAGATGGCAGCAGCAGCAACAGCAGCAGCAAACTGGCTGAAAGGTCCTCGGGGTGTTTTCAGGACGCTGGTGCGCTCCTCGCTTTCTTCTGCCTCTTCCTCTTCCTCTTGGTCAGGTGGGTGCCTCTCACGTCAAGGAGAAAAAGGGAGGGCAGGGAGCTTTTGCACAATTGAGGTTTGCAAAAAGGCTCCTTTCAAGGGATCTGAGCATTCATCCTGATCTGCTTGCATCAAAGCTTAGGCGGCGGCTGGGCTCTGGATTTGGAGATTTATTAGATGGTGTTGCCATCTATGGTGCAAACGCGCCATGCATCTGAAGCACACGTGCTCCTCAAAGATTTCTGGGAGCTATAGTTCGTTAAAGGGGTGCCAGGAATTGTAGCGGTTTCCCAGGGTTCTTTGAGGGAAGGTGAGGGCTTTAAATGTACACACAACCACAGACCGAGGGCACCCCAAACAGGAATGCTCTGCTATGTAAAAGAGTCTTATGCTGTTTGTCTGCATTTTTTAACGTGTGTGTATACACACACACACACAATTGGTCTGACAGCATCAGGTGCAGCAGCTAAGCAGTTTTGTGCTTCATCTGTCCTTGGATGAGAGATCATGCCATGTAAGAGCAGGATTTAAGTATAAGTTAGCATTTCGCCCCCTCCCAAACAATTTTTTAAAAACAGTATAACCAATCTTTTCCCCCTTCTCCTCCAATGGAGTATGTGCATTGGCAAATCTCACAGTCTGCCTTGAGCATGCTGATTATTCCTTCCTCTTGATTCTTGGTGATCCCATTTTTGCTGCATTTCAGTCGCCACGCAACACCTGTGTTCATGATTGGAGGGAATAATAGAGCAGTGTTTCCCAACCGGTGTTCCGCGGCACACTAGTGTGCCGCGAGACCTTGCCTGGTGTGCCGCGAGTCGGGCGGCGAGAGGCGGGGCGGCGGCGGCGAGGATCCGCGTCGAGCCGGGGGCGGCTCCGCGGTGGTGGTGCCGAGGTTTCTCTCTCCATTCTCCCCTCACACACACACACAGGAAATAACACAGGATCAGCTGACAGGACCCGGCCAATGGGGCGGCGGCGGGGCAGCGCGCGCAAAAGGGAGGAGCGCGAGACAGCGGACGAGGAGGAGGCCGGCATGTCCGGGCAGCAGCAGCAACAACAGCAGCAGCAACTCCCGGCGACGGCTCCTCAAGCCCCGGGCAACCCTACTCCCTCACCGGCCTCGGCCGCCCTCCTGCTCCACCCGCCGCCGCCTCCCCCGCCGCCGCTGGCCACCTCGGCCCCGCCGCCGCCCCCTCCTCCGCCCGCTATCGCTGCCACCACCACAACAGCCGCCGCCGCCTCAGCTGGGCCCATGCCTGCTGGGAGCGGCGGCGGCAGCAGCAGCGCCCCGGCGCCCTTCCTTCACGGCGGCGACCCGGCCCTCCTGGTTCGGGAGGCGGGCGCGAGAGCCCCACCCCTCGGCGCTCGCCAGCTCCGCGCGCGTCCTTGCCTGGGCGAAGGTGCTTCTTGGACGGGAGGCTGCGGCGACCAAAGACCCCGGCGGCTGTCAGGAGGAAGCGGAGGAGGAGCGGGAGGCTGACCCCGAACTCGTGGGAGGAGGCGAGAGAGAGAAGGCGCTTGGGCAGCCACCCCAAGCCGGCGCACGGGGGCGCCCCTTTGGAGCTGCCCACCTGAGCGCACGGGACAGGAGCGGCGATTTGATTCGCGCCAGGCCACGCTTGCTGCGGAGGGAGGAGGAGAGCGGCGCCTTCCAGCCTCGTCTCGCTTCGTGACAGCGCCGACCGAGCCTGAGAGGGAGCAGATCCGAGGGGGATCTTCCCCACCCAGCCACCCCCTCGCCGCCCGCCCTGCTCCTGTCGTGGCAGCAGACGAGCCGACTCGCCCTGACCTGCGGGGTCCCCCACGCCGCCTCCGCTCACGGCGGCGACCCGGCCCTGAACGAGCAGGAGAAGGAGCTCAAGCGGCGCCTCAAGCGGCTCTACCTGGCCGTGGACGAGCAGGAGGAGGAGTTGGAGGAGTCCCTCAGTCCCTCGCTTTGCTGCCTCCTCCCCCCCCACCCCCAAAGCTTGGAGGTTCCCCGGCAAGGGGGAGGGGAAAAAATTGAAACTTACACTTTCGTGCGTCCCTCCCGGCGTGACGCTGCGCGCTGACGTCACGGGGCTGTAATGGTGGTGTGCCTCGAGATTTTTTTCATCAATCAAGTGTGCCTTTGCCCAAAAAAGGTTGGGAAACACTGTAATAGAGGGTTGGACTAGATGTTGCTCCCCACTCTGATTCCAACTTTTGAATTATGCTTTGGGAAAATGGCTACCCCAAGGGAGTCCCATAGAAGGGCAAAAACCGCCTTTTAAGGTACTGAGGGCCACTCCCAACATCCTGTCTGATGCTTACACATGATGATTTGTGCTTATCATGACTGTGTCGGGGCAATTATATGCAATCCAGCTTTCAATACAGTTTGAGCCTGCAAAAGCCTTGGGGCAGCCACATTGCTTCATCCCAAATCGGCGCATAACGCTGCAACCACCTGCTTGAATCCTGTAACTTTTTATATCACAGATCTTCCGGTTTATTTTTGTCCTGCAATGATGATGATGATGATGATTTTCTCCAATTATAAAACAAATGAGAACATAACAAACACAATTAGGGAATGTACATCAAATAATAAATTTGAATATACATCAAATAATAAATGTCCTGCTTTTGTGACAGGGGTTGGATTAGATGACCCTTGGGGTCCCTTCCAACCAAGATTCTAAGTCACAAAAAAGGGCTGGTTAATGCCAAGGGAGTAAACCACCTTGGATTTGACTTCCGAGTAAATGTGCTTAGGACTGTGCTCTGGTGAATACCCTGCGTGTTTAGTTTTAATTTTTTAAAAAAATAATTACATTTTCAGTGCAAAATTACAACAAAAATTACAAACACTGAATCCAAAATAAAACAGTACAAACAAGAAAAAAACACAAGAGAAAAAAGAACACAAGAAAAACCAAAAAACCACTTCTACAAATAAAACCATATCGTCATTCTAATCATTATGTACATATACACATATTGACTTCCTTCCTCTGTTCTAAGACCTCAAAATTTTTACTCTTTCTAAATTGTTGTGTCTAATGTAGATTACCTCTATCTTTATACTTTTTGCACCATTTTTCTCTTTCTTTAACCCTGCAAAGCTTCGTTCGTTACATACCGGTATGTGTTTAGTTTTAAAGTTTTGTGGGGTCAGAGAAAGGCAAGGCGAGCTGAGGTCCAGCGAATATGTGGCTTTGCAGTTGACACGCTGCGCCTTCTGCCTCCACCCATCTTCCAGATGATCTCCTTCGGCAAATGGACCGGCGTGACGCCTGGGACCGCTTCTACACCGCTAAGGAGAAAGGAGCTTCGCGTCCTGGCCACTTTGACTGGTTCTTTTCCTACGAAGCTATCTCGGGGTTCCTGCTCTCCTTCCTTCAGAGCTTGCCAGCCGGCCGGACCCAAATACTAGACGTTGGCTGCGGCACATCCGCTTTAAGTCTGGGGCTCTTTCGAGACTCGCCACGGCAACTTCACATCTCGTGTTTGGATTTCTCCCCTCCAGCCATTGACTCCCTGCAACAGCTGGTAAGGGAGAGCCCCCCACCGGGGCACCCTCTTTCTGAACTGCACTGCTACCTGGCCGATGCCACTGCCTTGACCAACACCTTCGAGGAGGGATCGTTCCACCTCATACTCGACAAGGGGACCTGTGATACGCTGCTACGATGCCCCCAGGGCCCGGGCAGAGCCAAGACGTTGGTGTCAGAGTGCCTGAGGGTGCTGAGGCCCACGGGGAACCTACTTCAGTTTTCCGATGAGGATCCGGATGCCAGGGTGCCATTTTTGGAACAAGCAGGAGGGGTGAAAGTTACCGTGAAGGAAATCGCGCATATCGGTGGCATCTGCTACTATGCTTACATACTAAGCCCAGACTCTTCAGGGACCAGTGGAGCTGTCAAATAGAAGAGGGACCGAAAAATTGTATCCTATGGGGTGAAGTAAAACCTTCGAGGCCAGCTGGGGTTTAGAAATTGGGTGCTAGCTAATGTTCTTCAAGCAATCGATTGTGTAGTGTGGCAGCATCTGCTCTCTGGAACTCCCTGCCACTTGATCTTAGGCAGGCGCCTCTGTTGTGCTGTTTTTGACGTCTGCTAAAAACTTTTCTGTGTAGGCAAGCCGACCCAGGGAAGAAAGCGCTAGAGGCAGAAAACAACAGGAACGGCAAAAGGGAATGAAAATGAGCCGGTTTGAGAGTTATTCTCATTTATTACATTTCTCACCCACCCTTCACCATCAGGTTCCAGCGCAACAGTTTAAAAATAAGTTATTTTAAAATAAGTTAAAACAGATGACAGTCGAGAGAATAGGATGGCTTCTAAGATATACATACCAGTATATCTGAGGTGTCAAAGAGGTTAATCTTCGGCATATGACAAAAATTACATAACGCAGGTGCCATACGCAGCTCTGTGGGGAGGAATTCCACAATAGAGGGGTGGCCACGGAGAATGCCATCACCCAGACCTCCACCACCCCAAATTTGTGAGGGTGGTGGAACTACCAACAGGCCCCCTCTGCCAATCCTAACACTCGAGAGGCAGCCATTCAGATACCGGTTATTTGGGGCTTAAGTGATTGAGAACTCCAGACCTTAACCCGGCTGCTGCATTTTGGACCATTTGAAGTTTCCAAATTATCTTCAAGGGCAGCCCCGCATTCAGTGTGTTGCAGTAATCCAGCTGGAAGTTACCAGAGTGCGGAATACAATGGCCAAGCCATTTCTGTCCAAAAGCTGAAGCTCAAAATAAGCATCTGAGGCTTCAGTGACAGGGCTGGATCCAGGAGGTACCCTCACGCTACAGACCTGCTCCTTCCATCTGCATGTATATAGATTTATACACAGGCAAAAAACCAAGGATGGAGAACTCCTTTCAGTTTGAGGGCCACGTTCTCTTTTAGACAGCCCTTTGGGGGCCTTGGGGGAAAGCAGATGTGTCTGAGGAGCAGATGTGACTGGAAAGAGTCCCAAGGGCCAGACAGAGCTTTGGCTTGAGATGTGAAGGCCTGGGGGGGATGTTTCTTTAAAAAATATTATTATTCCATGCTTTTTTCTCCCAAGCCTTCACATTTCTATACCTAGAGAGTCACATTTGCCTCTCCCGCCCCAGTTTAAGCCAAGAGCTAAATGGAAAAGGAGGTGGCACCGTGTAGGAATTGTGGGAAGGAGCTTCAGGCCTAATCCTCCGCTGACAGACGCTCATCCCAGTTGATAGAATGACGCTGAAGTCACCATTGCTATGTTTGTCTTCAGGCCCCTTTGCCTGGGAAAGTGGGACGTGACGGAGACAGGATGTTTGTGTTATTGTGTTCCGTTAAGTGGAATTATTGTCCTTTTTCTCTTTGCTGTCTGATGCTAGAGAGAGAGAGAGAGAGAGAGAGAGAGAGAGAGAGAGAGAGAGAGGGAGCCATGTTGCAGTGCTCCGTGTGTGTTTATATGTAAATAAAGTAGATTAGCCAAAATGCTGAGTTGCTGAGGTCTGTTACACAAGCTGCGAAGACTCTGCGGATCTCTAGGTATGCCGATGTCTGTTGGCAGCGGTCGCTGTGATGTTCGGGCTGAAGAAAGCTTTTGAAGCTCCCGAACAATCGACCAGGAGGGAGAGAACATGCCAGTCAAGCATGTGTCTCTGCCAGGGTCCTACTTGAGTGTAGGATGAGCTCCTGACATCTGCTACCCCTCCGAGAGACACCTCGAAACAAAACAGCAGGAGGCCACTTTTGCTCCTTTCCAAGGCGATGTCCCAGAGTCCCTTTCCAAGACATTGCCAAGTCATGATTAGACGTGGGTGGCGTTGGGAAGGTGCCATATCTGTCTATCCGTCTCGGGGAAACGTTGGGCAGAATGTTACAGAAGCACCTCCTCCACGTCGCTGTCGAAAGACGACAATCCTTGGGAAACAAGAAAATGGGAAGAGGCGATGAGGTTACAGGGGGACCTGGGACCTGGATAACCTGAAAATCTATCGGAAAGGATTCTGGGCCGTATTCACTCAGTAAAGTGTGGCATACTAGGGTGCTCTTTTTCTAGGAAAAAGTGGTGCCAGAACTCACCATTAACGTCTCCAATTATTATTATTATTATTATTATTATTATTATTATTATTATGATGCCACCCTTCATCAAAAGATATGAGGGCGGTTCACAAGAATAAAATACAAGCTAAAACATACGTAAATAATGAAACAAAAACAACAAAAATAACAGTACAGTGGTACCTCGGGTTAAGTACTTAATTCGTTCTGGAGGTCCGTTCTTAACCTGAAACTGTTCTTAACCTGAAGCAGCACATTAGCTAATGGGGCCTCCTGCTGCTGCTGTGCCGCCGGAATAGGATTTCTGTTCTCATCCTGAAGCAAAGTTCTTAACCCGAGGTACTATTTTTGGGTTAGCAGAGTATGTAACCTGAAGCATATGTAACCCGAGGTACCACTGTAATGGCGCCCACCTGAGAGGTGCCAGAACTGAGTTCTAGCAAGTTCTGGCTGAAAAAAGCCCCACCCACAGATCAAGTTGGGATTTGGGGGGGTGGGCACTAGTAGGACTCACCTGCCCCCAAGTCCTCCTCGCCATCAGCAAAGAGCTCGTCTTGCTCAGCCTCCTCCAGCAACGTGAAGTCGGGGGGCCACCGCAGCTCCCCGCTTTCCACTTCGCCTCCTTCGATGGGTTCCACTACAATGGAGGGCAGGCGAGCCTTCCCGGACCACGTCTCCACATAACGTTCCTCTTCATACAGCCCCTTGAAGACGCTCTCACACAGTTCCTCACATGGCGATTCCGGGCACCGGCCCCCGCAAGGGGCTGGCCGGACGCACATCTCCTCGCAGGGCAGCTCAAGGGCGTCCCTGGACATCTCCTCGTAGGTCTCGCCAGGGAGGTCGCCGCATGACTCTGAGGAGGAGCCACGGAAGGGATCTGCCCCCAGGCCCTGGGGAGGGCTTAGGAAGAGCTGGAGAGAGAAGTGCAGAATAAATTTTAATCCAAATCAAAGAACGGAAGGCCTGTTCACACGTTGGTGTTTTTTTTTTTAAATTTGGGACTTAGAGGCTGGGTTTTGTTTTGTTTCTTAATTTATTATTTATATCCCGCCCATCTGGCTGGGGTTCCCCAGCCACTCTGGGCGGTTTCCCAAAAAATATTAAAATACTGTTAATACATCAAACATTAAAAGCTTCCCTAAAGAGGGCTGCCTTCAGATGTCTTCTAAAAGTCTGGTAGTTGTTCTCTTTGACATCTGGTGGGAGGGCGTTCCACAGGGAGGGTGCCACTACCGAGAAGGCTACACACCATGTGTTTAATTAAAGCGCAGGATTTCCCCCTAAGAATCCTGGGAACTGTAGTTCAACAAGGGTGTGGGAATAATAGGGGCAAAACTGCAGCTCCCAGAATTCTTTGGGGGAAGTCGCATGCTTTAAATGTGTGGTGTGCATGCAGCCTTTACAAGTTACAGGGGGGAATATTTCAAGCAGCTTATTGACAGTCAGAGTGAGTTTGACAATGGAGCCAATACCCTAGAGCAGGGGTAGGCAAACTAAGGCCCAGGGGCCAGGGCCGGCCCAGTCGCCTTCTCAATCCGGCACACAGACGGTCTGGGAATCAGTGTGTTTTTACATGAGTAGAATGTGTGCTTTTATTTAAAATGCATCTCTGGGTTATTTGTGGGGCATAGAAATTCATTCATTCCCCACCCAAAAAAATATAGTCTGGCCCCCCACAAGGTCTGAGGGACCTCAGTGAAAAAGGTTGCTGACCCCCCCCCCCCCGCCCTAGAGGAATGGGTGGGTTCTCCCTTCCTCCAGCGGAAGCCGGACAACCACCTGCTGGGCTGCTTTAGCTCAGCTGTGGGGAATCTATAGCCCTCTAGATGTTGTTGGACTACAACTCCCTTCACCTCTGACCATTGGACATGCTGGCAAGGGGCCGATGGGAGTTGGAGTCCGAAAACCTCACTGGACTCCGACTCCCATCATCCCTGACCATCAGCTATGCCAGCTGTGGCTTAGCTGACCTCCAACTGTACAATTCTGCAGTTAGTAAATTGTGATAAGGTTTATGTTGCTCACGTCATCTTCAGTTTGCCATTTCCTTTTCTGGTAAATAAAACTCTTCCGATAACTAAAACTTGTTTGAGGGGGGGAAAGACTCCAATTGCAGTAGACAAAGCAGCTGAGCTCACACACAGAGACTGCTTTGAGCTAGCAGTTCAACTCCTGCAAAGCTTGCATTTGGATGTCCCAATTGCCAAGACCCTAGTGAACAGGGAACATCAATGAGAACATTCACTGGCTTTCTGATTCGTACTTTAGACGCTGAATGAGAAGGATAAGGGACAGGAGGGAATTATATTATCTGAAGATGGAGGTGGACATCAGCTCGAAAGAGCGTTCCCGTCTTACCTGGGTGTTCAAACAAGGTGCTTGGTGGGAGCTGTCCTCCCTGGCTGAGGTCCACTGCATCTCCTGATCAGTGTTCGGACCAGGCTCACCAGTCATGGCAGGATCCAGACCTCCTGTAGACATCTGGCACGCAGCACACGTTTCGCCCGGGGTGTCAGGGCCCTCACAGCCCCTCATCATTTCAGTCATGACTGCATCTGGGAGCAGGCTCTCGAGAGAGAGATCCAGAGAGACTCAGGCCCCTTCCAGCTTTTGAGGCCCCTATCCATAACAAAAAATAAAAATGAATACACACGAAAGCAAAACAAGATCTGAGGGGACACAGTCACCACAGCCTAATCTTGTGTCATCAGAACCAACAGTTTTACAAGCATTTGAAACTCTTTTAATACGACAAGAATTATGGCAGCAGTCCTTTGTCAAGGGTGCAGAGATGTTGGGAAACCCCGCACAGAACTCCAGTTCCCAAAGAGGTATAACAATCAATATCTTTTCACGGGGAACTTGTAGTTCTGTGGGAGGAAGAGAGAGGTCTCTGAGCAACTTTCAGCAACCTTAACACATACCCTCCAACATTAATCGGATAAAAAATAGGGATTTCTGAAGGAAAAGCAGCACATTCTGAGATCAAATCAGAAACCAGAACGGCTTCTGAAAATCCACAACTGTCCCTGGAAAACAGGGACACTTGGAGGGTCTGTAATAACAAACAATGGCTCCCCCCCTTTTTTTGGAGGGGGAAGCCAGGATTGCTTCATGTTTTGCTTTGAATGTGTGGTGTGTGTCCCTCGTGTCCCTCTCTAATAGCGGAGAGCTCAGGGTGTGGCCGCTTAAGAAGGATTAGGGTCTGAGTGCCCTGACTCTGGCCTGGGATCTCATGGAAGCGCTAAAGCGCTTTGTCCTCGTGGCCAGATAATCCTTCAGCCATAAGATATGCCCACATATCCCATCACTGCATGTGGAGCAAAGGGTCTGTGGTGACGTGACCCTGGCTGCATAGGCAGCCTGATCCCTCCCTCTGAGAAGAGCAGGCCCACGTGGAACATGCTGCGTGAAGGGGTTGTTATAGGAATTCTAAGGTCTGAGAGAGAGAGAGAGAGAGAGAGAGAGAGAGAGAGAGAGAGAGAGAGAGAGAGAAAATGTTCATAAATGTACAAGGCAAACACACATGCATAAGTATAGTGTCTGAAATAGTACAGGAGAGTGTGATAGGAATTTTGAGGTCTTAGATATATGTTAAATGTTCATAAGTGTACCAACCAAGCACGTACATAGATCAGCACAGGAAGACAAACCTGAAACCATTTTGATTCCCAAACTGACTAAATGTTTTCTCTGCAAGGTCAAAGGAAAATGGAAAAGCCTCCCCATTGTCTTTTCCTTCACAAATCCTGTCTTAAGGGCACATTTGGCTCAGGAACTAAGTGTTTATCATTACAAAAGACTGGCCCAGGCTCTCCAGGCAATCCAATCAAGTGACCATTAAACAGGTAACCTGGCAGACAGGAGGTAAACAAAGCACTCAGATTTCTGCTGTAGACCGCCATTTCTGTGATGTAGGTATGATGTATGGGGGGGGGGGGTCTTGAGCTACACCCCTTCTGTGATGTATGTATGATGTTTCTGGGGGTGGTCTTGATCTACAGGATGCCAATTTCAAAAGTCTATATAAGGGCTTGCACACCATTGTTCTGGGTTCCTCCTCCCTCCTGCGTCCAGTCAGTGAGAACCCTGTTGCAACAGATCAATAAATATCAGGCTTACTAACTGCTTTGCTTCTCAATATTCTCTGGTTGGCCTCTGTTATTTTCTCCTACCAATAGGGAATCTACGTAAGGACTCTATATGGGTCCTTGGATACCTCATAAGGGAAATTGGGCAGAGTTTTGTTTACAACAAGAGCAATCCTGAAACCATTTTGACTCTCCCAAATTGACCTCAGATATTTCTCTGCAAGGAGGAAGGAAATGGGAAAAGCTTTCCAATTGTCTTTGGACTGTAGGGGCTTACACCTCCCTGTAAATACAGTCTGGCAAGTACCTGATTCAGGAAGTATTTACCATCTCCAAGGAATGGCCAGGCTACCCAGAAAAGGCAACCAGATAACGCATTATCAGGTATCCTGGCAGACAGGAGAGAAGCAACACACTCACATTTTTGCTGGGGACCACCTCTTTCTGTGATGTATGTATGATATTTTGGGGGGTGGTCTTGAGCTACAGGGTGGGCAATTTCAAAAGTCTATATAAGAGCTTGCACACCAATGTTCTGGGTTCCTCTCCTTCCTCCTTGCATGGGGGGAGTGGGGGACCTTGTTGCGGCAGTTTAATAAAGATCAGGCTTACTAGCTGCTTTGCTTCTCAATATTCTCTGGTTGGCCTCTTGTTATTTTCTCCTACCAATTGAGAACCAACTTAAAGACTCTATACGGGCTCTTGGGTACCCCAAAAGGGGAAAAGGAGCAGTTTTTCTTATAACAGGGTGCTATTGTGGCAAAAATATTCCAGCTGGGGGAGCCTTCTCTCCCTGGAACTGAAATATTATCCTCCTCTGAAGCATGGCAGACTCATTAAATGAAGAGTCTTATAACTCCTGAAGCAACCCTAAACTCTAAGGGATTTGCAGCAATGTCAAAGTTGGGCTGGTCAGAATCTGAGGTCACATCTTCACCACATGTTGAAAACGCTCCTATACTGCTTTAAGCAGTCGTGGCTTCCCCTGAAGGATCCTGGGAACTGTCATTTGCGAAGGGGTGCTGAGAGGAGACCCCTCACAGAGCTATAGTTCCCAGCACCCGTAACAAGCTACAACTCCCGAGATTATTAGAGGGAAGGCACAAAGTGGTAGAGATGTGGTTTAAATGGAGAGTGTGGATGTGAGCGCTCTCAAGAGAAGCTGTTTGGGAACTTTGCCACATTAAAAAACAAACAAACAAACATGTTCTTGACATGCAGAAATTAAAGAGGTGAAGCTCCTCCTCCCCACCTCAAATATTTTGTCTCTACCCTGAATAAAAAGCTTCACTCTTCTTAAAAATATTTCTGGTGCACAAGGCACAGAGGGGAAAGTTGCAATTGCAGAATGTGTAGTACACCATACTGAAGTCCTCATTTACTAGCATGTTGAAATTGGGTCTGGGAATTAACAGGTAGCTGGTGTAACTAAAGAGGCTACACATTCCTTGCCAAGAACTGACCCTTCAACCTATTTATCTATGGTTGATATGTCAGTGTAGACAATAACTGAGTTAGATAGAGAGAGCTAAAAGGGAGTTTCACATGTTCCTATATTTTATTTTCAACACCTGCTAAAAGCATTCATCTTTGAAGAAGCCTTTCCCAGTCTGCACCTATACTGGCTCCCCCCTCCCGTATTTCTTAATTGTTTTAGTACTTCTTGGTTGCCACCCTGGGCCTGGATAAATCAGCTCTGCCTTCAGAACTATGAGGAACCATGGAAACTTACTTTATTTGGGAGGGGGGAACCATGGTTCAGTGGTTCCCTGTTTTGCATGCAGAAGCCCCCTGATCATAGCTGTCAACTTACAGATTTGAAAATAAGGGACCAGCAGCCTTGAAAATAAGGGATCAGCAGTCAAAATAAGGGATCAACAATTACTTTGATAAAATACATATTTTGTTGCGTGCAAATGGCTTTAGATACCTATTAGGTCCATAAATTACCATATAGCATATATTCAACACAAAAAACAGCAACAATTTGTTGTTGACAAAGGACAGCTGGACATAGAAATGGCCCCATTACCTCCAGCAGCTTATTTAAGGGACATCATCAATAAGGGACAGCAGTGGGACATGGCACTGGGATAAGGGACTGTCCCGCCAAATAAGGGACACTTGACAGCTATGCCCAGGTTGGGCTGGGAAGAAGAGATTCCCCTCTGAAACCCTGAAGAGCTGCTGCCAGTCCGTGCAGGCAGTACTGAAGTAGATGGCCTAAGGCAGCTTCCTATGTTCCTATAGGAACTCCTCAAAAATTAGACGGTGGAAGAAGATTGGAGAAAATTTAAGATTTATTTGCAAAAGTATTGTAAACTGTTTGAATGTTAAGCAGGATGTTTGATTATGAACAATTGGGCACCATTGAAACAGATGAAGTGAATTATGAAGATAAGTTAAATCTATGAAAAAATCAAATTTTTAGATAACTATTGGGTTAATTTTAACGCACTAAAGAGTGAAATAAATATATCTAAAATTTAAGATATAACACTGGAAAAATTGACTTTAAGGTGGGGATAAGGTGATAAATTGCTGATTTAAATTTTATAAATTTGGAACGCAGGAGCGGGAGATGTGAGGAAGTCCAAAGAGGACAAGAAAATATGTTATGACATATGATATTTTTGTATGTTTTGTTTTGTTTGTTGTATGTAAAACTTTTAATAAAAATTATTTTTTTAAAAAAGGAACTCCTCAAAAACAAGGCAGGAGAGCAGGTTCAGTTGGGAATCTGCCAAGAGGAACCCTCCCCCCTCCCCTTCAGTTTCTCACCTTTTCCTGGAAATTGGTCGTGTGGGATCTTGGGTGGATCCTCTTCCAATTCTCAGGGCTCAACTTCTTCCGGCAGAAGTGGAAATATCCTCTTCCTTGTCTGGTGGAATTGGTGGGACAAAGAGGGTGTTTGCTTCCCCAGGCTCTGGACAGAATAACAGAGCCATGGGGGGGGGGGAAGGAGGGGCTTCCAGATCCAGGGGGGTGAGGTCACCCCAGGACACTGGCCATCCATCTCTATTCCCTGGATATTAATCGCCCTCTGAGATCATGGAAACTCAAAGCACAGCTAATGAGCTCAAGGCAGAGATTGTCACAGGGCTAGTGCGAAGGGTGGGGAAGGCCTTACTTAAAGCAGACAGTGGTGGTGCCTGTCTGTTGTGTGTGCCTCATTGCAAATATCAAGGTGTACGTGGGTTGCCAACTGATGGGACAAACCCAGCTGGGCCTGCACCTCTGCTTTTAATAGTGGCTTGACCTTCAAGTGAGACTTCTGGTTTTTTAAATAATAATAATAATAATAATAATAATAATACATTTTTGTATCTAACCTTTCTGATGCATGTGCATCGCTGAAGGAGGCATCCATTGATTTAAAAAAGGCAACCTCACAATAAAGTCCCAGCATCAGTAAATTACAGTGGTACCTCAGGTTACAGACACTTCAGGTTACAGACTCCACTAAACCAGAAATAGTACCTCAGGTTAACAACTTTGTTTCAGGATGAGAACAGAAATCGTGTGGCGGCGGTAGCGGGAGACCCCATAAGCTAAAGTGGAACCTCAGGTTAAGAAATATTTCAGGTTAAGAATGTACCTCCAGAATGAATTAAGTTCTTAACCCAAGGTACCACTGTACTGTGGTAGGAGAGATGAAAAACGATATTCAAATCAGAAAGTTGTCCACCCAGGCAGCAAGGCAAGAGCAAACTCTGGGGCTTCTATTTAAACAGCACGGAGATGAGTATGCTAGTCTGCTGATGCATGCAAGCCAACATCTCTAACAGCACAGGAACAGGGGCTGCTAAACAATATGGCACCTGAAGGATTGCCCCTCAAGGGGCAATCAACATTTAACAGCATTATGCAGCTTCAGTTCATCCACGCAACAACCTCACATCTATCATGTGATCCATTTTTGTGAAGCATCCTCTGAGATTAAAAGGGCTCATCCACTCATAAATTTACTGTGGATATTAAGTTACTTGTGTCTGGCTTCCCAGCATCCTCAGTCAAGTCCCCCGCCCTCCAATTAATTTGGATTTCCCAGATCTGATGATAATCCAATTAAGGGGAGAAGAGAACCCATCATTGGCTGTGTGCACATTGTCATAAACTCTGGCTCCAGTGTGCTCCCAACACCGGCATTTGAAGCCTCACACTCATCTGTATCCTGTAGTCTATCTAGAAATTCTGCTGTTTGATGCATTTCCCCATTAACCACCTGCCACCCAATTTAAAAGTGCAAGCTGAGATGTGTACTGTTCAGGCACATGACGGCACCCATGTGCAGAAGATGTCTTCCTTGAATAGGAATTCTGTGGCAGGTGGGGTTTGCCAGTTCGGGGAAACAAATCAGGTAAGCAGTATCGGGTGAAGACACTGTTCCCCTCTCTGGTGTGTACAGGAATGCAGAAATTTGACTTGAAACACAGCATGACAGATGGGGCCTTTCAATGTGTAAAGGTAAAGGTAAAGGGACCCCTGAGCATTAGGTCCAGTCGTAGCTGACTCTGGGGTTGTGGCGCTCATCTCGCTTTACTGGCCAAGGGAGCCGGCGTACAGCTTCCGGGTCATGTGGCCAGCATGACTAAGCCACTCCTGGCGAACCAGAGCAGCGCACGGAAACGCCGTTCAATGTGTACATAGCCACAGAATCACATTCCCCGACTTCGGATACACTGAAGTACATTGTGATATCATACTGTTGTTTTTTTAACGCACAAGGTGATATTTAATCGGACAAGCCAATAGTGAGGTGTAGGGTTGCCACATTTTTTAGGTTGCTTCTTTGTTTTTAACCGGCCCCACCCCTGGTCTTTTATAAGCAACTTATCTCCCAGAAATTGAAGCGGTGAAGAAGATGACTTTCTCTCCATGCCAGAGTGTTCCAGGCTAAAACCACCTTATAACAATGGTTCTCAAACTTTTTTCTTGGGAATAAAAATGTGCTCGTGCCACACCAATTTTTTAATTGATAATAAATACGTTGGACAACACAGCTACGATGTTCTGCAGTATCACTTGATGTTCTTGTTCTCGTTTTGAAAAGATATCTATCCACATTCTGCAAATAAAAAATAATGATTTTGAGACTATACGACGCTGAAATGTTTAAAGGTTTCTTTGATTGTCCTTGAATCTTCCCACAACACTTGCCACCCTCTCCTGCCACACCAATGTTGCATGCCACACCCTCGGAGTACCACTGCCTTACTAGATTGCCAAGGGAATCCTTTTACCTTTCCCCATTTTTGCTTAAGGTTGCTGTGGAACAAAGAGCACTCTGTTCTGCATAGAAGGCAGGGGAAAGAAACAGCCCTTTCCTACTTGCTGACCCCTTTGCCTGCAACTACCTCCTGGAACACCTATGTACATGACAGTCGTTCCTTCTTTCCAAGCTCCGTCATGTATCCCACCTTCCCTCAAGCCTTTGGCGTATGAACCTTTTACCTTTACACCATTAAACCACATTTGAAACATGTTCTTTCCTTCAAAGAATTCTGGGCACTGTCATTTACCTCTCACACACTTACTATTCCCATCACCCCTGAACAAACCACAATGCCCAAAATTATTCAAAAGGAAACATTGCTTTGAATGTGCTTTAGAGCTATAGCGTTTAAAGAGACTCGGAAAGGCATTGCTGGTCAATACAGAGTTAGATGGCCCAATAGTCTGACTCCGTATAAGGCAGCTTCCAATGTTCTTATTTATTCTAAAATAATTACTAGCTTAATACTACCCTATTACTGATATAATTATTGTGTAACAGTTTTCTGTAAGGCAACGAAAAGGCATTGAAAGTGGAAATACAAATGCTCAGAGTATACAAAATGCTTCCAGCAAAAATCCCAAACAGTAGGTTGTACCAGGGCTAGCTCTACTCAAGAGTCAACCCATTGGAATTAATGGACACGATTAACTGAAGTCCATGAATCTAAATGGGTATGCAGAATTTAGTTGGATGCAAGCTAATCTTAGCCAGAACCCAACTTCCCATTCAAGGAACATAGGATTTGCCTTACACTCCCACGAGACCGGGTGGACTCTCCTTCCCCAAAGGTTTTAGAGTGGAGGTCCAATGCCCATCTGTCATGTTTGATCTAGTTGAGATTCCTGTATTGCAGGGTGTTGGACTAGATGATCCTCAGGATCCTATACAATTCTCTGCTTCTAGACTGACTGGCAGCGGTTCTCCAGGGCTTCAGATCTGGAGATTCTGGGGCTTGAACCTGCGACCTGCTGCATGCAAGGTAGTTGCACTTTACTTATTTCTATTGTTAATTACTCATTCCTAAAATAATATGAACTTCAGAGCATGGAAAGTCACCCAAAGATATATAATTTGGCATAAAATTTGGTCTTCTTGGTTGTATTATAATTTGGAATGTATTTAATGTGGTTTTTGTTGGATTGTTAAATTGGAAAACTCAATAAATATTATATAAGATAATGAATACGGGGATAATCTCATTCTGCCCTTTGGTCATTATGAGACATTAAGATCCTTTGCGGGAGGAAGCTGCGAGCTCTTTCTGCAATGTCCGATACTGTATACGGTTTCCAACGCACCATAAAATCATCCCTTTGGCATCTTTTCACCAGTGATGTGAGGTGGGATTCCCACCCCCCCCTTATGCTTTATTTTTCCAGGGGAAAAGAAACCCGTCACATCTACCGGCCCTTCTAGCTCAATACTGCCTACACTGACTGGCAGCGGCTCTCCAGGGTTTCAGCCAAGGAGCTTCTGTCAGAGGTGCCATTGGGGACTGAACATTGCAACGCAGATGCTCTGCCACCGAGCTACGGCATTTTCAGGGCAATTTTTAAAACCAATTTAAAAAACCAAATCCGAAATAATTCTTCTAACACAAATGAAGACCCGAGTTAGAAAGATCAAGACTCCCCGCTTTGGCGCTCCTTTAACATCTCAATAACTCTCTCCTTTTCTTATCTCTAGGTTGCGGCCGAGACACTCTAGCCCAGACACACCTCTGCTCTCTAGGTGGTGCGCCACCTTTTTTCTTCCCCTCGCCCTTCCAGGGAGGCTGGTCCTTCCCGCTTGTTTTTTGGAGCGGTGGGGTGTCGTTTGCTTCCATGGAGACTGCCTACCGCGTAGCAAAGGGGATCTTGTTCGTGGCGGGGTTCACGGGCGCAGGGCTTGTGCTTTGGGCCGTGGTCGCGCCGGACGAAGCGCGCAGAAAGGAGATGGCGAAGGTGGGCGAAAGCTCCAGTCTCCGGGGTTTGCGGTGGAGGTCAGAGGAAGCGACGGTACACTTGTGGGGAGCCCGGGCTCAGCCCGTGGCGTTTCCGGCTAAAGGTAGCAGCTGACGAGAAAGAGACCCCAGAAATCCTGAGAGAGCTGCTGCCAGTCAGAGTAGAGTATATTGGCCCCAATGGGCACATGTAATCCTCCCGTGTCTGTCTCTGTAGCCGTAGCTGAAACTCTCCAGCAGTTTGACATCACCTTTGAAGGCACCTCTCCTGGATCTGCTAAACATCTTTATTTCTTCCTCCAGGAGTTTGCTGATGCTACCCCACAGGTGTTGACTGAGCGGCAAAAACATAATGCCATGGTAATGGAGATCCTGAAAGAGGCATCAAAGACCGATGAGAATGTGGCTCACAAGCCGTGGCCCTGGAAAAAATAGCAGTGAAGCAAAAAGAGTCTGTGCTGGCTGGACTCTATTCTAAACTGAGAACTTTGCAGAAGCTGGATCTAGGAGGACTTTACTGTCTCTTCAATGGAGAGATTCTTCTGTTTTGTCTTCTTGCTGTAAGGCTTGCTTTGGTGTAAACATTGAGCGATAAAATTTCCTTTGTAAATCACAGTGACATCTGTGCTTATTTAAGGGTTTGTTGTAATCTAACAACAAAACAAAAAGAAGTTTGTAGTTACGATAGTAATATGTGTGTAGAGAGGGGGGGGGCTTATATTTTGCCAAGTTGTCTCTACAATGGCAACATACACTTTACAGCCATAGCTGGATACCTCAGCCACAGGGGCCAAGTGCAGACCTTCAGGCCTCCCTATTTGATTCTCAGAACTTTCTTCAAGTTGCACCTCTCACCTGCTTTGTGCCCCAGAAGTGTTTGCCTGGCTGGAATGCAGCCTTGGATTCTGATCCTGTGTCTTGTTTGCCTGGGTGGAGGGTACAGAGGTAATTGTGTAGAAACTAGACCACTGTACCAAGGTAACATTCATTGCCGTGCCTACATTTGCCTTTGGCTTTGCCTACCACTGGCATGTGGTCCTCAGAAGCTTGCCCAGAAAGGAACATGGTCCTCTTGTACAGAAAAAAAGCTTCCTTACCCCTGTTTTCCATGACCTCTTATCACTTGAGCTTCAGGCCACCCATTGCCAGGCATGGAATGGTAGGTTGGGCCCTCACAGCAGTGACGTTGCCATGAACAGTACTTAGGGAACCTGTGCGCTGCTGAAAGTTGTTGTACTCCCATAATCCATGGTTCTTTCAGTATGCTGATCAGGGCTGATGGAAGTTTGAGTTTGTCCTCACCTGGAGAAACAGGTTCCTCAACCCTGACTTAAATGTTTCCCCATCAGACTGAATGACAGCTATTCACTGGCATGAGTGGAAAAAAATGAGAAACCTTATGAAGACCATTTGTGTGCAGTCTGTGGTGGCCGCTGCCCCTTGGAACTGCTGGGGCAGAAGACAGGGAGCCCAGCAGGAGCTGGAACCATCTAATTCTAGTACTGTCCCCATCTTCCTCCTGGTTGAGTTCTACAGGAAGCAACACTGACACAAAGGAGCAGGAATCTGATAGGCAGGGCTGCTTCCTGGACTGGTTGTATATCAGAAGGCAGGCAAATGGTGGCTAGCTGTGGGATGACGCATTGACAGGGCAGTTCCCCCATATGGTTTCACATTGAATGGGGGACCTCTTGCTGAGATTCCTGCATTGCAAGAGGGTGGGACTAGATGACACTTGGAGTTTTCCCACTCTATGATTTGCCCCAGTAGGTCTGCCTAAGCATGGTCTAAACCTGCTCTCTGTGAAGCCCACCCATCAGAATCAAACCTGCTCCTATCACTACAGCCTACATAAGCCCTTTTCCCTTGCAAAAGCGTTATCCTCAGTTCTGTTCTTCCACTGAAGAATATTGGAAAGCTGGCTTTTATACAGATGGAGAAGTGGACAAATAGCTGGACGTAATCTGCTTGATGTTCCCTAACTAATATCTCCTGGAGGGAGGCAACTCCCCCTTCCTCTCCTCTTGAGATTTGCCTCCACCTGCAAACGCTGACGGGAGCCAGCATGACCATTCAAATCGATGGAGGAACCAATCGATCGGGGAGTTGTTGGCATACCGGACACCCATTGCAGTACACGCCGCCCTTTCTGCTTCCACCGAGACGAGGGACAGGAAGCAGAGCGGCTTCTGGGCGCCAGCCGCTTCCGGCGCGGTGTCCTGGGCGCCGCCATCTTCCCGCCTCCGCAGGAAAGCCGAGGCATGTCTTCCAGCGTCGAGCGCGTCGCTTCCTCACCGGAGCAGAAACGGTCCTTTTTCTGGTCCTGCTTCAGCTGCCGCGCCCTGAGCGGGGGGGCACTGATCGCCTCCTCCTTGTTCGTCTATTCGGGGCCCCTCCGGATTATGAGCCACAGGATCCCCCCCAGCATGGGCAACATCGCCCAGATGACCTTCGCCGTCTGTAAGTGGGGGGGGGGCGCAGAGAGGGGCGGGAGCCCAATTCCGGGGGCGGGGGGCGGCGGCTCCAGGCTGAGCTGCGGCTCCCCAGGGCCGGATTTAGGCTTGATGAGGCCCTAAACTACTGAAGGTAATGGGGTCCTTTATATGTCCAGCTGTCCTTTGTCAATAACAAATTGTCGCTGTTTTTTGTGTTGAATATATGCTCATACCCTTAGTCTGTGCTGCCTGATCATCAGCCTGCAAGCACTCTTTAATATTAGATAACAGGTACAACAGCTTGACTTACATTCAACTGTTCTGCACTGCAATCTGCAGCTGCATGCGACATGCAACCAGTCCATGCAGAATGTAGGCACTCTATACAGAAGTGAGCAAACCAGTGATATTTTAGGGAGCAGGCCAGCAGGTGGGGCCCATTACTTACATCATAGGAGCCTACACAACACAAAACACTGTTGCTGTAGGTAGGTTTTATTTTGTTTTTTATCTTATATTTTGGAAATGTACATCCAGTTTTTTTCTCCTGTAATTTTTTTGGGGCTTCCAAGTGAGTGGGGCCCTAAGCTATAGCTTGTTTAGCTTATACGTAAATCTGGCTCAGCGCAGAGATCGACATTTGGGTGAAGTCACCTCTGAGCATATGCAGAGGGCGTTTGCCCTCACCATAGTGAAGGTAACTGCATCTGCCCTTCTGAGCCAGTGGGTGTGGATTTCAGACCTTACCCTGCCAGTCCCAGGGGACATCATTTCTTGTTCAGAGGTTGATTCAGAGGTTGATCTATGCTCAGAGGTGCACCTTATTTCCTAGGGTGATCCCCCCAAATTGTACTTGGGAAAGTAGGTTCAGTGGGAGTGCTAATATCTCTCCTAGTTTTAGTCCAAATCATTCAACATATATGGGGCAGGAAATCTGCCCTTAAATCAGATAGACTAGCAATCATTTCTCTTCCCTCGTCTTGTGGGGTATTGGCAATGTCTGTTTCGAAGTCAGCTCTGCCACTGGCACCCTTTGTTTCTTCCTGCTGTTTGTGGCATACATCCTTGGATGACTTAAGATCAAGGGTGGGAAACCTCAGGACCAGGGGGCCAAATAGGCCCCTCTATCTGGCCCTTGGAACTCTTCCTCGGGCCACACCCCTCACATGCTTTTCTTTTTCTCCCTTCCAGGTCTCTTCTGTTGGGGTGTCACTGTGTGGGTAAACCCAGTTGGAAGCTACAAGAAAGATGAGTGAATAGCAATACTCCATTACTGGATGCACATCATCTTTTTCCGGATCTGGCAGCAGTTCAAACCGTAGCCAATAAAAGACTAATGGAGGGAAATACCCTGGATTTGTTTGTGATGTCCGTGGCAAGCTGGTTTATATGCCAAGAAGACACTGTGCACCCTCTGCAGAGACTTTAGCATATCATGCTTTCCTTACGACGGAGATTGTCAGTAGAAGCTGTGATGTATGTCATAGCTGGGAGAGGAGAAAATCTGCTTCCTCCTGCATTAAAAAAACACCCCTAAGCACCATGTATTCAATGTAAATATTTAACTGGATTTGTTTTAATTAAATCAAGCTCTGTTTCTGCATCAGGGGCTATAGTTTCACTTAAGGGTCCCCCTCCATGTTTTTAATCTTAATTGCAGCAGCATGCAAAGAGAAGTGGAAAGAAGAGGTTCCTTACTCTTTCACACAACACAATTTGTGAAAGAGGTCAGGGAGGGCCACTGGCTTCAATAGGGGATTTAAAAGGATGCAAAACTACCATATTTTTCGCTCTATAAGACGCACCAGACCATAAGATGGATCCAGTTTTTGGAGGAGGAAAACAAGAAGAAAAAAAATCTGAATCCCAGAAGCCAGAACAGCACGAGGGATTGCTGCGCAGTGAAAGCAGCGGTGCCTCTTGCTGTTCTGGCTTCTGGGATAGCTGTGCAGCCTGCATTCGCTCCATAAGACACACACACATTTCCCCTTACTTTTTAGGAGGGAAAAAGTAAGTCATAGAGCAAAAAATACGGTAATTTAGAAATTATTGAGTGCTGTTAAAAGAGGCTGCTGCAGTTGCAAGAGACACCAATTCCTACAATTGCACAACATTACTCATCTAAAAGAGCAGCTCAAATACCAACCATCCAGGACCCTGATGGAAGGTTTGTCCAATTGGCAGTGACCCCCATAAGCAGCATGGCCTTCTCAGTGATGGCTCCTCATTTGTGTAATCCCCCCTCCCCATTGAGATGCATCTGTATTCCTCATTATTAACATATGCTGCCTGTTGAGTCACGGCATCTGTCCTCTGTAAGGGCACTCAGGGTGGCTAAATGTCTAACACTACCGGAAGGTGACATCCTCACCACTCCTACAGATGCCATGACTCAACTGGCAGCATATGAGAAGGTGACCAGGAAATTCTCTGATACCTGGACTCTATGTACAGATCTATTCTGAGCGCTGGGTTGGTCTGGACCACCAGCTTTCCTCCCTCTGCTTGTACCCACAGAACATGTCCTCTTTGTTATGATTTGGTTTGCACTGTCCGCGTTTTTCTTTCTTTTTAGAAAGTTCAGTTTTTTAAAAACCCCTATTAAATACATCAAGGTCCCTGGAGTAAAGAGACAAGGCAGCAGGATAGCAGCCTTTTCCTGGACGAGAGTCCCAGGCACTGTCCTCCCAGTGCCAACTAGATGACTCCGAGTGCCCTACCACTTAACAAATGGGATAAAAGAATTCTCGCAAGAAGCAAGGAAAGAGAGAATAGGTTTTATTCATGGTGTGTGTGTCTGGCATGAAGAGAGGAAGTCAAGTTGCAACCTTGCCCCTCCCTCCCCGACAGGAGGGGAAGCCCAACACTTTTCTCCATCACATCCAACCCCACCCCGATCGTCGCCATTGATTTGGAATCCCAGCCCCAAGACACGGTGGTGCTTTGGAGTCTCTGTGGGCAGAGTTGGTTAGGAAAACCAGGAGGGGCTGGGATGTGCGCTCCCCCCCCCCCAGAGACAGAGCACATGGGTCAGGTGAGAGTCACCTCCGGCAGCAAGGGAAGGAGGGGGCTGAGAGAGCGAGGAGGAGAGCCACTTCAGCTGTTGCCTTTCTTCGCTACGATCAACACAGCAGAAGGCACCAAACCTACAGAGGAGACACACAGAGGCAGAGAGTGGGAGGTCATGGGGAAAACTTGCATCCAGTAGTTAGCCGGGCAAATGTGTTAGAACTTTGGGTCAAAGCAAAACAGTCAATATTTATGTACAGTGGTACCTCAGGTTAAGTACTTAATTCGTTCTGGAGGTCCGTTCTTAACCTGAAACTGTTCTTAACCTGATGCACCACTTTAGCTAATGGGGCCTCCTGCTGCTGCCGTGCCGCCGGAACACGATTTCTGTTCTCATCCTGAAGCAAAGTTCTTAACCCAAGGTACTATTTCTGGGTTAGTGGAGTCTGTAACCTGAAGCGTCTGTAACCCGAGGTACCACTGTACTGTTTTGATGAAGTTTGGAACTGGCTCCCTAGAACTGGGCCAGGCAACAGTCAGGGATGATGAAATGTGTGTGTTCCAATTGTGTCTGGGGGAAAACTGGCCCTCCAGATATTGTTGGACTGCAACTCCCATCCTGAGCATTGGGGCATGCTGGCAGAGGCTGATGGGAGCTGGAGTTCAGCAGCTTCTGGGTTGATCTGATGTATTTCTGCTGCTTTGCATTCAAATGGATCTCAAAACGGCTTACCAACAATACGTAATAACGTAATGTAGCGTGAATTGAATGAAATAATCAACAAATCCTCAATAAAACAATTGCAATCTATAAAACGCTATTAACAAAACAAACTAAAAAAAAAAGCTAACCATCACATTTACAGCAAAAGTCGTATCATATGATCAACAAATCAATATGGCACTTAGAATCTATAAAACAATATTAACGAAACAGCAACTAAAAATTAGGTCACCAGTTCCTCTGGTGCTGGCTCTCTCTGTTCTTAGATGTAGCATAAAATGGGTCAGCTTCCAACAGACAGTGCTTTGGCCTAGGATGGGTGGGGAACCTGGTGTTGCCGGGGGGGTCCTCATCTCCCCTGCTCACCTGTCGCTCACCTGACTTCCGGTGATGTTTGTCAGGACTTCAGGGTTTGCAAAGCGCTTTACACAGCGCACAACTAATCCACAAGCTTGAAGTCAAAACGTGTGAACTGATAGGCAGTGATTTCAAGCCTGCTTTCTGCAGGGACTGGCTGCACAACTGAGCTCCCTACACACAGCCAGAATGGCTGCATCTCTACCTGACGTCACATAAGGTACAGTGGTACCTCGGGTTACATACGCTTCAGGCCACAGACTCCACCAACCCAGAAATAGTACCTCGGGTTAAGAACTTTGCTTCAGGATGAGAACAGAAATCGTGCTCCGGTGGCAGTGGGAGGCCCCATTAGCTAAAGTGGTGCTTCAGGTTATGAACAGTCCTCCGGAATGAATTAAGTACTTAACCCGAGGTACCACTGTATTAGGAGTGGGGCGTAGCTTGGTGGGTATTGTAGGCCAAACTGGGAGCTGTGCTGGGACAAACTGGGCTCGTGACCCAGAGGCCCCTGCCCGAGAATTCCTCCGTCCTCCACGGAGTAGCAGGAGGGAAACACTCCAAGCAACCCTCACCCCCTTCCCTCTTCCTACCCCAGCAATCTCAGACTCACCCAGCTCCTGCAGGGGCTTCTCCATGTCCTCCTCAGTGAAGACCCGCCGCGGGAAGCTAGTGAGGAGGTGGAAAGGCTCGTCACCATTGTCCTTGCGGTTCAGCTCCACGTAGAGCCGGACGGCCGCCAGCTGCTCTTTGGCTCGAAACGTTTGGGTGAGCGACGTGCCGTCCAGCAGTCTCACCTGAGGGAAAGAGAGGGGGAGAGGATCTGAAATGGTGCATGATTGTCGCATGCAGGTGTAGTCAACCATGAACATGAATAAGCCTTGGGGCTTCTGGGCTGTCCTCCCTCTCCTTCCAGCACGGCCACAAGGAGAAGATGAGAAAACATAAGTTTTTGGCTAGCTGCAGTTTAGTGTTACATCGGAACCCTAAACTGTGGTTAATTTTAACTGCAGCCATTGGGATGACAATGCACATGTAATTTTAAGTTGTGCTGTTTTTTTTACTAAATACCCGCATTCAGAACTCGGAGATTTCTTATCTGCCAAAGGTTTTAACCATGCAATGGTAATTGCTTATTTCTTTCATAATTAAGAATGCGAAGGTTTAAGGATTGTTAGTGCTTTATGTGGTTCATATGCTTCCTGTACACACTCTCGATAATCCTTAACCACAGGGTAGATGATGATGATGATGATCATCATCATCATCATCCCTATTTTTTTGCAAATGTGGGGATGGAGATCAGGGGGCCTGTCTACAGCTATCTCAAGTGCCACCACCACAAAGTCCAGAAAATTATCAGGGAGCCACAGAAGCTGCCTTTCCTGAGTCAGACTCTTGGTCCGTCTAGCTCAGTACTGTTTACACTGACCGGCAGCAGCTTTGCCGGGTTTCAGAAGGGAGTGGCTCCCCCAGCCCTACCGGGAGATGCCAGGAATTGAACCCGGTGCCTTCTGCATGCAAAGTATACTGAGCTGCAGCCAGGAAGTCAACATCTGGAGCCTTGCCTCTGCCATGAAAATACTAGGTGGCGTTACTAGGAGGGTTCTCAATCTCAGTCCCCCACCACCAACCCATCTGCAATGTGGTGAATAATAATATCTTGCAGGGTTGTTGTGTAAGGATTACAGCTAGATAATGAACTGAAGCACTTGAAAGCACTATAGAAACACTAAGAAGTATTACCAATATTTTGGAAAAAGTAGGTTCGTATTCCCATTATCCTTTGTGTGGATCCCAGGGAATATTCCTTCTTTAAGGATCAAAGAATGGGATGTATAGATTTAGTATTATCTAACTAGGCTGTGGGACGCAGGTGGCGCTGTGGGTAAAAGCCTCAGCGCCTAGGGCTTGCCGATCGAAAGGTCGGCGGTTCGAATCCCTGCGGCAGGGTGCGCTCCCGTCGTCGGTCCCAGCGCCTGCCAACCTAGCAGTTCGAAAGCACCCCGGGTGCAAGTAGATAAATAGGGACCGCTTACTAGCGGGAAGGTAAACGGCGTTTCCGTGTGCGGCTCTGGCTCTGGCCAGAGCAGCGATGTCACGCTGGCCACGTGACCCGGAAGTGTCTCCGGACAGCGCTGGCCCCCGGCCTCTTGAGTGAGATGGGCGCACCAACCCCAGAGTCTGGCAAGACTGGCCCGTACGGGCAGGGGTACCTTTACCTTTTACTAACTAGGCTGTCCTTTTTGGTTGTGCATCCTGAACTGCTGTTTGCATTTTCTGTTAATTGCATTTCAACATGGTTCTACTTCTGTATTTATTTTAAGATCAATAAAATTAAAGGGGGACGGGTGAAAGGAGGCTCATAGCAGGGACCAGTTTGGAACTGCAGTCTCCTCCAGTTTGCATGGCTGGACCGCTGATAACCTGGCACGGTCTACTCCTGCTTGCATTAGGCAGGGAAGATTTCAGGGAGCCTTTTACAGCAGGAATGCAAAAGGTTAAGGCCGGCCACCACATGGCTGTATATTGCAAGCAGAGAGGCTTATGGTATGTGCAAGAAACAGATGGGAACAAGCAGCTCTCTACACACAAACACAGACACACAGCCTGCCCCGCAGTCAGATACCTGTATCCTGCATTGATCATACTCTCGCTTGACAGGGGGTTCCTGGCTGGGTGACGAGGGAACCGGTGCGGGTGCCGATTGCTCAGGCAGGGTGGAGCCTTGGGAAGAGCTGCTGCAGCCGCCGCCAAACTGAATTGAAAAGGAGAGGTGGGTCAGTGGACAAAAGACAGCCGACCAGCAGAACCCTGATGTATGTTCTCAGGGCAGGCTTGCACTCTAGGGGCAGAAAGCCCTGTTCACAAATTAATAATAATAATAATAATAATAATAATAATAATAATAATAATAATAATTTATTTATATCCCGCCCTCCCCAGCCGAAGCTGGGCTCAGAGCAGCTAACAACAATAAAAGTAACACAATTTACATAAAATCACAATCAATTGATTGAAATGCATTCTAAAACCAATTCATTCTAAAATCAATTCAAAATCAAATTAATGGCAACCATTGGGCTAAAGTTCTGTGAGGATTACCGAAGGAGGGGGTCAGACTGTGCCCTGGCTAAAGGCCTGGTGGAACAGCTCTGTCTTGCAGGCCCTGCAGAAAGATGTCAAGTCCCGCAGGGCCCTAGTCTCTTGTGACAGAGCGTTCCACCAGATTGGGGCCACAGCTGAAAAAGCCCTGACATGGATAGCCAGGTGCTGTTTATAGACTCCCAGCTCCAATGAGCCCTGGGCCACATGGTCAACAGTCAGCGCTGATAGCAAATGGGAGCCCAATAATGTTTGGATGGCCGTTTCTCCAAGTCTTGGATTCGTGCTCTGTGAATCAGCCTCAGCTCACTCGCTCTCCTGTCCTTTTTCTCCCTCTGGGTCAGCCATGAGGAGATTGGAATTATTGTATTTTAATATTTTGTTGGAAGCCGCCCAGAGCGGCGGGGAAAACCCAGCCAGATGAGCAGGGTATTTATTATTATTATTATTATTATTATTATTATTATTATTATTATTGGGAAACAGAACAGACTGGAGACCCACAACTGTTACCTTGATTATTCCTTTTGATTTTTAATTCTTTTTATTTCCACCTGCGGGACCCACATCTCTCGTGGAAGAAAGCCACGAGCAAAACTACGACTCTCAGAGCACACCCCTTCCCCAGCCTCTGGTGCTTGCTTACCTTCTTGGCTCTTTCGGCCTTGTCACGCTCTATCTTCTCTCGCACTCGCTGCCTGGAAAGGAGAAGAGTTTTCATGTTGGGGGGGGTAGGAGAGCAAGGGAGGCTGCAACTCGATCACAAGAGAGCACCATTTGAGAGCAGTCTTGGTGTCAAGAATGGGGTTATCCCAGCGGCAAAAAGGAAAATGCTTTGTACAGAGTGAAGACCTAGCTCAGTATTCACCTGCAGCAACACTCCAGGGGTTCGGGGAGTGGTCTTGGGCCTCCAGCTGTTTTTGGACTGCAGCTCCCATCATCCCTGACCACTGGCCCTGCTAGCTAAGGATGATGGGAACTGTAGTCCAAAATCAGCCAGAGGTCAAAGTTTGGGAAGCACAGAGCTAGATGGACCAATGGCCTGACTCGACAGAGAAGCAACTTCCTATATTTGCAGCTCTTTTGCTTTGATTCGGGAAGGCGTTAAAAGCACCCACAGACCATGAGAGGTCTGCTGCTGTTCTCCACTCTATAGGAGCAGCCCCTCCCCATTCCAGCCCCCCTCCGGGTCCCTACTTCCAGCCCCCACAGGCTCTCACTTGGCCAACTTCTCCTCCAGCTTCTCCTTGCGCCTCTCCTCGGCCAGCTTCTTCATCTCGTCTTCCTGCAGCTTCTGGCGGATGAGGGAGAGCTCCTGGCCTTGCTTCCGGCGCTGTTTCTCCCGCTCAATGCTCTCCCGCTTCTCTCGCTCCTCCCGCTCTCGCTGCTTCTGAGTGATCAGCTCCATCATTCTGAAAGCACATGGGCAAATTCCCCGGGAGATCTCGTAAGCCACACAGGGGCATTGCCGTAAACAAGAGAGGGTGGAGTTGGAAGGTGCAGCTCTGTGCCCTGCTCACCTCGCGGCATATTTATGCAAAGTCGCCTTACCTAACCATCAAGATTTCGTTGGGACTCCCCAAGTCCCATCACCCCTGACAACCAGTGAATCTGGCTGGGGATGCTGGAAGTCCAATACCACATAGGGACCCAAGTTCCACATAAAGTGGGGGGAGAAACATGCAGGCTTGCATGATTAGCCTAATCATATTCTAGTCGCAGAATCCGGGTTTTCAGGTTGCAGAATTTAAAGGCGCCAGAATTACGATTACCTCTTTGTCTGCTCCCGCTTCTCTTCTTCGCTCAGGGGGCGTCGGTTATCTTCCTCCGTCAGCTCCTCTAACGTGGGATCTATGGGGAGATAAACCTGTTATGTTGCTACCCTCTGGGCTTGGAAGAGCACAAGGAGACAAGCAAGGAAATTCCTATATTTGAGGATGCGCAGAAAAAGAAAAAAGGAAAAGGAAAATTGACATAAGAACATAACAAGAGCCTGTTCACTGGATTATTATTATTATTAGTAGTAGTAGTAGTAGTAGTAGTAGTAGTATACCCTATACCCATAGATCTCAGGGAGGTTCACAATATAAAGGTCAAAGGATCTGAGTGCAACCGTAATTTTCTCCAGCTATGATTCCCTGCAGCTGTTGCTTCTGGCATTGGAGAATGAAGCACTTATAGCCTTATCCTGCATGAATCTGTTTAACCCCCTTTTAAAGCCATCTGATTGGCTGACCCTGAAGAAGGGAGTCCCTTCCAACTCTATGATTCTAATGTGAGTGGACTCCACAAATTTAACCATACACTGTTTGGGAAGAAGGACTTTATTTTGTCCGTTCCCACACTGTACTTCCAGAGTTCTAGAACAGGCACCCCCCAAACTCGGCCATCCAGATGTTTTGGGACTACAGCTCCCATCATCCCTAGCTAACAGGACCAGTGGTCAGGGATGATGGGAATTGTAGTCCCCCCTCCCCAAAAAAATATGGAGGGCCAAGTTTGGGGATGCCTGTTCTAGAATGCTGAGAGAGGGAGAAAAACCAGAGCCAACAATGTTAAGGAAGAAGGCTGACAAAGAAGCAGCAACTGAAACATTCAGATTTTGGTTTGCGGCTTTTAGCATTGCTCTTTCTTGGACAAATCTAACTGACCAAGCAATGCTCTCTGGAGGCAGGATTCCAGAACAGGGGTGGGCCAGCATGCTGTTACTGAACTATTAAGTCCCATCAGCCCCAGCCTGGGATGGGATGATGTGAGTTGCTGTCCAACATCTGGAGGGTGAGATGTCGGCTATTCCTGTTCTAGAACCTCTGGAAAAGCTGCCCTCAGTGGAAAGAGATGGAGGTTCGAAGGAGCTCAATTCTGGCTGGATGGAACAATTTCCAACCTCCCCTTCCTCTCCCAGGTGATAGTAAGAACTAGGCCAGGCACAGGACCCCCTGATGAGGTTCCCTCCCACCTCAAGTTGTCCAGATTTGCTCTGACCTGATCCACTTTGCACTGACTCCGGCGTCCTTCCCTCGGGGGGCTCCTCTGTGCTCAGAACGTGGCCTTGGGGGGGCACGTAAGGCTCATCCAGGTCGGGATCATTTTCGTGCTCCATGAGCCTGGGAGTTAAGAGAGAGGCACCATTCAGGAGAAGACTGGTAAAAAGAGGGCTGCAAGGGTCCGCAGGAGGGAAGTAGGGAGCACATACTCACCAATCCATCGCTGATTCAATGCCCTGGTTCCCTGTTAGCGCTAGGGCCTTCTCTCTGGGGAAAAAGGAGAAGGATGAGGCAGTGAACTACATATGAACACAGGGCTATTCTACATTTTTTTGTGCCTTTCTGAAAAGTGCTGGAAGCACAGGGCACTCATAACCCCAGCCCAATTTCCCCTTCATCTAGGGTGGGATGCGGGTTGCGGGACGACAAAAGGGTTCGCTGCAACAATTAAGTAAAGTCCACAAAGGAAGCTGCCATATACAGAGTCAGATCATTGGTCCACCTAGCGCAATGCTGTCTGCACTGACTGGCAGCTGCTCTATACTATGATTTCAGGCACGGAATGTCCTCTAGCCAAACCTGGAGATGGTGGGGATTGAACCAGGGACCTTCTGCAGACCAGGTAGACGCTGTAGCCCTTCCCAAATGCTAACACAGAAAGCTGTCTTCTACTGAGTCAGACCACTGAGATAATACTGCCCACACTGACTGGCAGCACCAATGCTCTACCACTGAGCTACAGCTTTACGTAAAGGCTGATTTTCAATTAAGGCCAATGGCCATGGTCTAGTACTGCTTGTCTGAACACACATATACACTGGGAGCCTATACATATACACATATATAAAGGTAAAGGGACCCCTGACCATTAGGTCCAGTCGTGACTGACTTTTGGGTTGCGGCGCTCATCTTGCTTTACTGGCCGAGGGAGCCGGCATACAGCTTCCGGGTCATGTGGCCAGCATGTCTAAGCCACTTCTGGCAAACCAGAGCAGCGCACGGAAATGCCATTTACCTTCCCGCCGGAGTGGTACCTATTTATCTACTTGCACTTTGACGTGCTTTCAAACTGCTAGGTTGGCAGGAGCAGGGACCGAGCAACGGGAGCTCACCCCGTCGCAGGGATTCGAACCGCCGACCTTCTGATCAGCAAGTCCTAGGCTCTGTGGTTTAACCCACAGCGCCACCCGCGTCCCATATATATACATATATATACCTGCAAGCTAACACACATATATACTGGGAGCAGAGAAGGGGCCTTGCACAGATCCAGTTTTCTTCTTTCTAGGCCTTCTGGGCAATAGGTGTGGGACCAGAAGGCCTGGCCTTGCCATTTTACCCCTCACATGCCTCCCACCTTTCCCCAGGGACAGACACCTACGCTCTGTTCTGAGGGAAGCCCATCTCAATGAGGCTCTCCAGAGCTGTAGCCTCCATGCTGCTGAGCTGGGCTGCCACCACCACTGCCAGCAAACTCTGCAAAAGAAACAGGAGGAGTCCGGAAATTTGTGCTAGTTCCTTTAACAGCGACAGTGAAAGGAAGAGGTTAGCAAAGGGAAATAACATTCCGGGAGCCAGAATTTTTAAATATAAGAACGTAAGGAAAGCCTGCTGGATCCGTCCACCCTCCACCGTTCGCACAGTGGCCAGCCAGATGTCTGTGGGAAACTGGCAAGCAGTTTCTCCTCTGGTTTCTAGCAACAGATATTCAGAAGCATGCTGCTTGTGACCACGGAGGCAGAGCCCTGAGCAATCTGTACAACAGAACAATCTGTGCCACCCAGCAAACATTTGTCCCAAGATTTCTGGAATAAAGTTACAGTCAAAAGTTATCTTCGAAGTCAAAAGTTATCACGCTGCACTGGCACAGTGATAATACATGGAATCCTCATTTGTTTGTCATACTTTTTGATACTTTATTGTATGCCAGTTTGGGAGGTGTTTTTTGTCTGCTTGCCAAGAATGGCTTAAAAGCCACACACAGAGAGAATTGCTGGTCACTATTTTGTCCGTCACCATTCTGTTTCCAGAACGTGTCCTGTTTTCTTTTGCGCTCTCTGTAGTTGAGAGAGAGAAAACCTCCCAACCTTGGAGAGGACTATCAGATCAGTGTGTGCAGCCAAGGGCTTGAGTGCCTGAACGCCACCCACACTCTTGCCTTTAACAGCTGCCTGTTAAGGTAGAAAAAAACGAGAAAGGGAAAAGTCCGTCTATCATTGCATTTCCACTCCAGGGGAGGTTTTGCTGGTTCATTTCTACACAGTCAAACTTCGGTTCTCGAACGGCTCCGCTTTCGAATGTTTCAGCTTCCGAACACCGAAGACCCGGAAGTAAATGCTCCAGTTTTCGGAACTCGAACGTCCGACGTGGCTTCCGCTTGAGTGCAAGAAGCTTTTGCAAACCAATTGGAAGACGCGCCTTGGTTGTCGAATGTTTCAGAAGTCAAATGGTCTTCCGGAACAGATTACGTTCGACAACCGAGGTTTGACCGTATCTGAGGACATGGTTAGCCAATGCGGTGACCTCCAGATGTTGTTGGACTACAACTCCCATCAACCCCAGAAAAAAGGGAATTGGAGTCGAACAGCATTTGAAGGTCACCATATGGGCCAATCCTGTCTTAAGCTGTTGGTAAAAGCTACAGTAGACTTGCCGGGGGTGGGGGATGAAGGAACTAGCCTCTCCACCCTGAGATGACTCTAACTTAGGAGCCAGTGGGATATAGCAGTTAGACTGAAAGACTAGGGCTGGGAAGACCCAAGTTCGAATTCCTATTCAACCATTAAGTCAACTGTGTAACCCTAAGGTCAGGCGTTCTATCCCACAGGCTCAGAGCAGCTTATAGCAGTTTTTCTAAGCAGTTTTTGGACTAGCTGGGCCTTCTTGACCATTAGACCCGCTATTAGTCCACTCAATCCACTGGAGCCTGTCTTCACATGCAGGTGAAGTCCCTAACTCACTGAGGGCTTGAGACCGCTGTCACTTCTGGGAGCCACAGGTCAGAGCTGAGTCTGGGTAAGGAAGGTGGAAAATTACCCCAGAAGGAGCATGATGTGTCCACCCTCACAATATTGTTTAAGAAGCCTGCTGAATACATGTAAAATTATTATTATCATTATTATAGTAAACCTACCCAACGACACAAATTTAGTTACCTCGATTCGCTTTCAAAATTTTGCTGACCTCATCAGTGTTTCAGTTTTTTCTAATTATTGGTGGTGACTGTTTCTGTTTCAAAATAGTTCTGTGGATTTTATCTGCGCTTTCAATTTACGCCTCTTATAAATCTTTGCAAATAAACAAAATGCATGTATTATTTACTTATCCCCAGGGGAAGGACCTATGGGGTTTAAATTCGTCCCATAAACACCCACCCAACCATTTCTTACGCTTAACGGCCCCAGCTTTCCTCCCCTCCATAGATCTTAAAGGGTTAAATGTAAGCCCCCCCCAAAAGGTATTTAGAGCAAATGACCTGGAAAGGGGGAGGAGCCAAAGGCGAGGCTGGAAAAGGGGGGTGTCAAGGCGGGGCCCTTCCCTGTCTCTTAAAGGGACCGCATATTTGGGGAATGGGGGGAGAACCCCGTAGGGCAGGCAGCGCCAGGTGGGGAGGGGGCCTGTACGAGCGAGCCCCCTTCCCCCTACTGCCGTTTCCCAGGGGGCGGGAGAAGGAGCGCCCCCCCCCGCCTTTCACCTGCGCTCCGAGGGACCGGCGCTCTCGCTCGCTCTTCCCAGGCGGCAGCAAAAGCGCACCGGAAGCGGCGGGTCTGTCGCGCGGCCGCTGTTTGGCTCACGTGGGCAGGTTGCCGGAATGCGCGAAGGCGGCCGCCGAGGGACAGAAAGAGTGTGCGGTCGGTAAGGTCGGCTGAGAGCTTCGCCTTAAAGGGGCAGGAAACGGTTCGAGGTGGTCAAATCTGTGCCGAAGCGATTTTATCTCCTATTACACACATGCACATATATACACACATGTACGTATGTATCCCTCCCCAAGGCCACCACACACCTGTGTTCTCTTTCAATTCATTTAATTAATTTATTTATTACTGCATTTATTGATTTATTCTTTTTTACAATTTCATTATGTTATCATACCTTTTCCCTCATTTATTCTTCCCATCGTTTCTTCTACCTTTTATTTATTTTCCATTCCTTCTGCCTGCCCTTTTTTGAATTCTCTCTCTTGTAGTCTTCTTTTTTCTTTCACTTCTCTCTCTTATTATCCTTTCTCTCTTCTCTTACGTTTATTTAGTTCAGTTTTCCTATCTTTTGTTTCTTTTTTATTTTCATTCTTTTATTTTTCATTCATTATTTCTTCTTTCACGCTTTCATTTTTCAGTCTTCCATTTTTCTCTTTCTCATTTGCTCTCTTTTTCTTTTTCTCCCATTCTTTCTCTCCTGTTTTCTTTCTGTCATATCCCTTTCATTCACATTTTCTCTTTCACTTGCTCATTCATTCATTCATTCATTCACTGGCTGCAAGGGTTGGGAACCTCTGGCCTGCAGGCCAGATTTGACCCTGCACAGATCCCAATTTGGCGCAGGGGGGTCCATTTCCCCCAACCTATACCCACTTGCCCTGATACCTGACACCTCATGAGACTTCAGGTGTGTGGCAGGACCAGTTGTGCAGCTGGGTTTCATGTGGGGAGCTCCATCATGCAGCTGATCCCAGAAGTAAGCAGCTTTGCCAGCCCTATGCTGGGAGCTTTACTGAGCATAGGGCTTGCAAAGCCTCTTCTGCAGTTCCCAAGAGCTGCACAAGGGTCTTTTGTCAGGTGAGCAGGACAACATGCCCATCAGTCACCTGACATAATGATGCCAGGTGATTGGCAGGTTGGTCAGAGTCCTGCCAGGCAAAAACACCCAAGGAGGGTTTGATGCAGGGATGGTGAGGGTTGCAGCCAGACCCAAGGTTCCCTAAGACCATCAGAAAAGCTCTGCTGGGTCCAGCCCCAGACGGGGTGGGGGGGTGGGGCATATGGGCCTCTTGGCCCAAGCCTCAGATTCCAAAGGGGGCTTCAGTCAGCATATTCACAATCGCAGGGGATGCACTGGGGCGAACACACTATTGTACAGTATATCTATATTTTCCATTTTGTCTTTATATGCAGATACAGTTCAAGCCTTGAAATAAAATTATTTGTCAGCATAACTTTTGTGAAAATTATTTATATACTTACTTATTTATAAGACTTCAGTTATCCCCAGGGTAAAAAAAAGAGGGGGCACATTATCTATCTGGCCCGGGCCTCTGCCTGGCTCTGCAAGGCCCTGGCTGGGTCCAGCATCCTGTTTTCACAGTGATCAGCCAGACCCCCAGATTCCCCGGTGTTATGTACTGAGTTGAATAGGATCCAAACTGCAGCAGTCTGATTGGTCCTAGAACAATAGGATCCAAAATGCAGCAGTCTGATTGGTCCTAGAACAATAGGATTCAGAATGCAGCAGTCTGATTGGTCCTAGAACAATGCAGCAGTATGATTGGTCGGCAGGAACCACCCAATCATGCTCCAGATAGAAGCGAATCCACAATCTAACCTAGAAGTTACCAGAGCAAAGATGACAGAAGTTAGGCTATACCTGTCCAGACAGGGGCGCAACTGGGCCAACAGCCAAAGCTGACGGAAGGCACTCCATGCCACTGAGCCTCAAGCGACTGCAAAGGATCCACAAGTACCTCCAAGTTTCGTAGCCACTTCTTCAGAGGGAGTGTAAGTCCCTCAAGAGCAGGCAACCCTCCCACCCATCCGGTCTAGAGAACCTCTCATTAACAGTCCCTCAGCCTTGTCTGGATGGAGCTCCAGTTTCCTGGCTCTCATCCAGTCCATTACCAAGGCAAGACAACGGTTCAGCAGTCTACACAAAGCCCAGCCAGGCTGGCAAATGCATTTTTCTGCCCCCACCCCACTGAAGCTGGTGGCGACTGGCATTTGCTAAGCCGTTTTTTTGGCTGCAGAGCAGTTGTGGGGATGGGAGCTGTTGGGGAATATTCTGCAAGATCTCACATACACCAGAACCGTGACCTCGCAAGCCCTCGCGTTTTACCCTAGTAGGGTTTGTTGGGGGGTGGGGAATCTCTGCAACTCTCCTCCCTCCTATTGTGGCAGGGGGAGAATCACATGCATCATTATGACCTGGTTTGTGCAGCTGGTGGAAGCCTGGGCAGAAGGCCAAAGGCAAGAGAGAGTGTGTGTGAAAGAGAGAGGGAGCTGCCTCTTTAAAGGACCCCTGGAATCCAAGGGGCAGTGTGCACTGGTCTCCGAGTGCAAAACTTTATTCAAGTGTAAAGCACACACACAGCAAGAGAGCGAGAAACTGGGAACAGATTGCAGGGCAGAGGCCAGGCCTGGGTCTCTGGCCAAAGGGGGCCAGCAAAGGAGAAACCGGGCAACATCTAAGATTGGGAGAGAGCGCGCACCAGGGGCTGCAGGGGTGGCGGAAGGAGGAATAAGCAGGTCCAGAACTGGGCGAGGGGCTGGAGCCAACAGGACGATTCGGAAGAGGTGGGCATCAAGGCAAAGAAGAGGACACAGGTTGGAGGAGATCGGAGGCCGGAGTGACAGCTGACTGGGAGTAGAAGGCAGAGATGGGAGCCCAGCCAAGAAATAAATCCTGGATGGGTGAGGGCTCCTCGCCTCTGTGGGCAGTGGGGGGCTCCACAGGTTGGCCTGTCGGCCATTTCTGCCTCTCCGCCTGCCTCTTCCTGGTAGAGTTGGTGGCCAGCCGGGTAACCGGCTCACTGCTCCTGCTTTCCTGCGCATTCCACACCCTGGGAGGTGCGCTGGCTCTTGCTGTGGCCTTGACCGATGCCTGGCTGGCGACCGGAGGACACCCCAGTCGGAGGAATACCTTCGGGTGGGTGCGAGCTCGCATTGCGGGCACCCTGGCCAGCGCCGTCTTCCTGAGTGCCCTGTGCCTTGCGCTCCTGCCCGAGGCGCTCCGCAGGGTGGCCGATCCACACGTCACACAGCATGCGTTGGCTCTGATGGGGATCGGGGCCGTGGGGATCCCGATCCACCTTGCCAGGGTGGGACTGCATGGCCAGCAGCCCCAAGACCCGGGCACCAGGCCGTGCTGCAGCAGGAGGAGGGTGACCGAAGGAGACAGCTGTGCCCAGGAGATGGAAGGTGAGTTGGTGCGAAGGAGTGACTGGGGAGGATTGGGACCGGCGGGGCAGAGGGCAGGCAGCCCAATGGAAGGCAGAATCAGGGCCAGTAACAGATGGAGTCAAGAGCCCACATTCTCTTCCCTGCTGAGTTCTACAACGACAACATTCAGACTGAGGAGGAGGAAGCTGGCAGGTTGTGGCACCCTCTGGGTTGGTTGTAAGAAATTACGACGGGCAGATATGGCTGGTAGGGGGCAGACTGAGGTGAGTGGGGCAGTGCCCCAATTGCCCTAATGAATCAGCCTGTACTGTGAGTGAGGGGAGCAGGGAAGGAGAGTAGGAAGAAACGAATGGACTGTCTCTTGTATAGGCAATGTGGTGCCCTCTGCATGTTCTTGGACTCCAACTCCCATCATCCCTGACTGTTGGCTATGCTGGTTGGGGCTGATGGGAGCTGGAGTCCAGCGATCTGTGTAAGGCACCATGTTGGCTACACTCGGGCTATCAAATCCTGGGGTGGAGAACCTCCAAATGTGTCTTGGACTTCAGCTCCCATCAGCCCCAGCCAGCATCGCCACTGACCTGGGGGCAATGGGAATTGGAGTCCAACAGCATCTGGAGGGCCACGGGTTTCAATCCAGTAGTTCGAAAATTGGAAACCTTAAGGAAAATAACAAAGTTAATGCTCTAAAGACGTTTCTGATGACGGCTGAAGAGGCAAGCTGTGCTTATTAGGGAAAATGGCTTGCCTCTTCCGCAGTAGAGGTACCTGCAGTGAAGGCTAGGGCTGATCAGCAAAGCCAGCCAGGATAGCCAAATGGCATCTCCATATTCAGAGGCAATCTGCTCTCAACTGCTGTGGAGAAACAACAAGGGAAGGTTATTGGCTTCTCAGAGGCTTCAGGCAGTTTTTTTTTTTGGAACAGTGCTGGCTCAGATAAACCTTGGATCTGAACTAGCAGGACAAATCTTATCTTCTTTGCTCCCCCAGTTCTCCTTTCTGTGATGTACATCTGGGGATGGCAGAGAAATTAGATTCCTTTTGCATTTTAATGAAAAACGACCCTATTTGCCCTTCTCGAATCAAGACACTAACACCTATCCATAGAAATTTGCACTTCTCACGGTTATGCACTGGACTTCTTCACACCATTGTGCACACAAATATATTCAGTTAAAGTGTGCATAAAAATGAATATGTTAATGACTCAATCTTAGGGTCATGGGTTTGAACCCCATGTTGGGTGAAAGATTTCTGCCTTGCAGGGGGCTGGACTAGATAACCCTCATGGTCCCTTCCAACTCTACAGTTCTACGATTCTAAACTTGGAAATATTTGAAACGGAGAGAATCTGAACCTGACAAGCTCATCCACCTCTTAACTCCCACATAAGGAAATGTCTCAGGCCTGTCCCGAGGGCTGGATTAACCATTAAGCAAAATAATCACCTGCTTGGGGCATCAAGGGAAGCAGGTCACCACAGAACATTTCCATTGCCAGATTTTTTAACATTAAGGTAAGGTAAAGGTAAAGGTACCCTTGCCCGTACGGGCCAGTCTTGACAGACTCTGGGGTTGTGCGCCCATCTCACTCAAGAGGCCAGGGGCCAGCGCTGTCCGGAGACACTTCCGGGTCACGTGGCCAGCGTGACATCGCTGCTCTGGCGAGCCAGAGCCGCACATGGAAACGCCGTTTACCTTCCCGCTGGTAAGCGGTCCCTATTTATCTACTTGCACCCGGAGGTGCTATCGAACTGCTAGGTTGGCAGGCGCTGGGACCGAGCAGCGGGAGCGCACCCCGCCGCAGGGATTCGAACCGCCGACCTTTCGATCGGCAAGTCCTAGGTGCTGAGGCTTTAACCCACAGCGCCGGCCACCAATTGCTCAGCTTAGTTGAAACTGAGCTATGCAACAAGGCAGTACTTCTCTACGAAGCACAGAAGCAAACATGTTACCTAAGGTTAGTTTTGAGGATCTGATCAAAGACTTGGAAATTAGAAAAAGTAGGGGAAATGTGTTCAAATAAAGCGGAAGCATACAAAAATGAACATTATTTTCCATCTTACTGTAGGTTTCATTTCATTTCGAAAAATTTAAAAAAGGGTTTTTATTGTTTATATTTTGAATTATATATATATGGGGGCGCCAAAATATTTTAAGTGCTTAGGGCCTCTAAAGGTCTTACAGTGGTACCTCGGGTTAAGTACTTAATTCATTCCGGAGGTCTGTACTTAACCTGAAACTGTTCTTGACCTGAAGCCCACTTTAGCTAATGGGGCCTCCTGCTGCCGCCGCGCCGCTGGAGCACGATTTCTGTTCTCATCCTGAAGCAAAGTTCTTAACCTGAAGCACTATTTCTGGGTTAGTGGAGTCTGTAACCTGAAGCGCCTGTAACCTGAAGCGTATGTAACCTGAGGTACCACTGTAATTTGGTCCTGCCTATCCCTACTCTAAGCTTCTGGTTCTTTTTCCTCATCTACAGATCTGCTGGGCAACGGCTCCTCGGCCAACGGGCAGCCCTGGATGCAGGACGACAGGGAGGCCAGTCCCATGCCACCCTCAGAAAAATTGGGGCAGTGGACAACGCTTTGCCTTGGTCGGGTGGTCGCCTGCCTGGGCCCTGCGGCCGTCCTTCTGTACTCTCTCATGTTCTACCTGCTGTGGCCTCCTTGCCTGGGCACCGCAGCCTGCCTCAGCCACTGCCCCAGGTCAACCTGTTGGGCCTGGCATACTGCGGAGGCACTGCAGTGGGGACGCGCCCCTTGCTGGCTGCTCTACCTGGACCCTGGGCTCGCCGTGGCTGTGTCGGTGGCCCTGCTGTGCTTGGCTTGGCCGGCGCTGCACAGCTCCGCTCTGGTCCTCATGCAGGCCGCACCGGAAGAACTGGACCTGAGGCTGCTGGAGCTGCAGCTGTGGGCCACGGAAGGCGTGGTGGCCGTGCGGGACCTCCGCGTCTGGCAGCTCGACGGGCCCAGCAGCTTAGTGGGCACGGCCCACGTGCACTGCCGGGATGCGGCCACGTGCGAGGCCGTGATGGACAGGGTCCAGCGGGTGTTCTGCGAGCATGGCGTTCACGCCGCCACGGTTCAACCAGATCTCAGCGTTTGTCCGGGTGGCGGGTGGTGCGAGGGGGCGCCACGAAAGAGGTGCCTGGCCCCGTGCCCTGCCACGGTCATGGAATATGAGACCACGGTGTGAGCTGAACAGATGCACCACTTGGGGGGGGGGGAGACCAGGGTGGGGGGTAGGGGAAGAGTACCTCATAAATTTCCATTTTTATCTGCTACAGACGTCCTGCTTTCTAGCTAGGTGATGTTACGGGTGTCCGCAGTAATACCGTATTTTTTGCTCTGTAAGACTCACTTTTTCCCTCCTAAAAAGTAAGGGGAAATGTGTGTACATGGAGCGAGTGCAGGCTGCGCAGCTATCCCAGAAGCCAGAACAGCAAGAGGGATTGCTGCTTTCACTGCACAGCGATCCCTCTTGCTGTTCTGGCTTCTGAGATTCAGAATATTTTTTTTCTTGTTTTCCTCCTCCAAAAACTTGTGGTCTGGTGCGTCTTATACAGCGAAAAATACAGTAAATTGGTGGAGGTGCGGGGGAGATTTGTGACTTGTAACCGCAGGTTGTTGACTGGACTATTTGCAACCTTTGTGCGACTGGGACACATGCACCGTTACATGGTACTGAAGAGAAGCAATGAGAAATAATGGTGGGCTGTGCCTCTTGGTGATTTAGTGCAGTGTTTCCCAACCTTGTGCCTCCAGCTGTTTTTGGACTACAATTCCCATCATCCCTTGCCACTGGTCTTGCTAGTCAGGGATGATGGGAGTTGTAGTTCAAAACCAGCTGGAGGCACAAGGTTGGGAAACACTGATTTAGTGTTTAATATATATCTCCGAACAAACTTCTAACAAATTGCTTGATTTGTGCATTTAACAATAGCAAAGGGAGGCACCAGAAAGGCACAGCAGCTTCAATTTCATAGAGAATCATAGAATTCTATAATTGGAAGGGAGCTCCCCCCAAAGGATCATCTAGGCCAATCCCTTGCAATGCAGGTGCCACAGCTAAATAGCCATCGATCTCAGTTTAAAAACCTGCAACGAAGGAGACTCTACCACCTTCCAAGATAGTCTCTTCCACTGCCAAACACCACCCATGTCCTTCAAACAAGGATTGGGCGCGATTCTGAGGTTCCTGGGAATGTCAGCATTCTTTCTTTTAGATGCTAGTTTCTAGTTCTCATGATACAATTTGCAAAGTGAATTATGCAAATCAAGAGAAGCCCACCAGATATGAATGAAATATTTATATAGGCCACAGAATCCTCCTTTATTGCATGCAGAATCATGGGCATTAGTTTCAGAGGTAGGGTCTACAGTGGTACTTCGGGTTAAGAACTTAATTTGTTCTGGACGTCCGTTCTTAACCTGAAACTGTTCTTAACCTGAGGTACCACTTTAGCTAATGGGGCCTCCCGTGGTGCGATTTCTGTTCTCATCCTGAAGCAAAGTTCTTAACCCGAGGTACTATTTCTGGGTTAGCGGAGTCTGTAACCTGAAGCGTCTGTAACCCAAGGTACCACTGTAATCCAAGGAGGGATGGGGGGGGGGGAAATTGATTCAGTTCACATTTAAAGGCAAATGTACCTAATTTGCACTTTCTGAAATAATCTGAAAACTGAAACACAGCAGTCCTTGGAAATCCATGCCTCACTGGATTTTGCAATGCAGTAAAGTGAGCATTAAAAATGCATTTGTTTGTGGAAATAACATGGAGGAAATGCTTTGCAAAATCTGCACTAAAATGCTGATGACGTTATAAAAATGTTCACAAACCAAAGTGGAAATGTGGATAACTGAATTTACGACTGGAAAAATGAGAAACTAAGGTAAACCAAAACTCACAGATTTCCCCATCCCTATGATTTAGTTGGATACCACCCAAGGACTCTTCACCCCACTTCCCGCCTTCGTGTGCCGAGTTCGGATGACGCCATCTCTGCTATAATGTAAACTGCAAACAGGGCAAATAGGAGGGAAAAATGTGGGACTGGTGTTTCTGATCCCTGATTCCCAGGATCGCAGCAGGGATGATTTCCACCCTACTCCTTACCCAACACCCTGATAAAGCAAAGAATAATACAATCCTATAGATTTTCCAATTTTTTATTATTAATATTATTGCCAGCTAGGTGGGGAATCCTAGTTGAGGAGGGCAGGGGGTTATCAAGGATCGCCCAAGGTCACGCCACCTTTTCGGACGATCCCGGCATAATCTGCTCTCCAACGGCACCTTCACTTCCTGAAGGAAGAAGGAAACCAGATCAGCAGGGCACCCACCCAGGAAAGGGGTACTCAGGGAGGGATGTAGGAGAAATTTGAATCAGCTTGCAGATCTATGGAATTCACACTTCCTGGAACAATAAAGGTAAAGGGGACCCCTGACCATTAGGTCCAGTCATGGCCAACTCTGGGGTTGCGGCGCTCATCTCGCTTTACTGGCCAAGGGAGCCGGCGTACAGCTTCCGGGTCATGTGGCCAGCATGACTAAGCCACCTCTGGCGAACCAGAGCAGCGCACGGAAACGGTGTCAACCTTCCCGCCAGAGAAGTGCTTTGCACTTTGATGTGCTTTTGAACTGCTAGGTTGGCAGGAGCAGGGACCGAGGAACAGGAGCTCACCCCGTCGCGAGGATTCGAACTGCTGACCTTCTGATTGGCAAGCCCTAGGCTCTGTGGTTTAACCCACAGCGCCACCCGCGTCCCATGCAAAATTTGTTAGGGGTGCAGAATTTCAACACCAGGTACTGCCTCAGTACAGCTATGCACTTCCATTGCTGGACTCTGTTTAAAACAGCTTCTCCATGCGAACCAAGAAGTGACCTCTCCAGACAACAAAATAACTCTTCTTTTTTTTATCTCTGCGGCTGTGATCTTCTGGGTGACGCAGAGGCCATTAGTAAGTTCAATGCACATGCATATTCTGTATGGGCACTGGCAGCCCACGCTACACCACTGCCTATCAGTCACTAGCTGTGTTGACTATTATCCCTCCACTGTCAAGAGGCACTTGGCCTCTGAATGTCAGGTGCTGGACACTACAAAAGGGGAGAGTGTCTTGTTCCCATTGGGGCACCTGGTTAGCCATTGTGAGAACAAGATGATGGATTAGATGAGCCACTGGCCTGATACAGCAGGACTCTTCTTATGCCATTATGGAGAGTGGGGAAAGAGTGCTGGAGAAGTTGCAAGAGTTTAGCAGGAAGTTTCAAGGCATGGGCAGACTGGAAGCACGTCCACCCCAAAATCTTTGTAGAACAAACAAGTACAGTACTGAAACGGGGGTTGTGTATGACAGCCCCGACACCATCATGAGCACAAATAATCATGAATGGATGTCAGGAGGAACCCTTAATTTGGTCAATAAATTTCAAGCAAAGTGCAAAGAACTGCTACTGCCATTTAGCCAAGTGGCAGAGTTTTAATGTTTGGATTCCCTCCTGTATGAGTGAAAAAGCAGAGTATCAGTTAGGGGTGTGACCTGGAGAGAAGTGGTGTGCCTGGGGAGGGCGTGTGGCCCAAGGGTCAGACAGAGATGCCTGGTCTGAGGTTCCTCATCCCTTGTCTAAAACGGGGTGGGGGTGAACCCTGGGCCTGCGAGCCTAATTTGGCCTCCCCGAGCAAATATTTCTGCCCATCACTTCAAGACTCTACCAATCCCCCAGCACCCCGATACCTGGTCGTCTTGATGAATGAAGGCCTCCCTGGAATGGGGGCTTCGTCGTTCGCTGATTCTTGCTCCTGCAGCATTTGTTCCAACGTTAACACTTGTCCCAATGCCGGATTTGATGCTGACTGCTGCTCTAGCTCCTGCAGCGTTTGTTGCACTGTGAATGATCCTTCCGATGCTGGATTTGATGCTGGCTGCTGTTCTTGCTCCTGCAGCATTTGTTGCACTGTGAATGATCTTTCCGACGCTGGATTTGATGCTGACTGCTGTTCTTGCACCTCCAGCGTCCGTTGCACCATTAACTGTTGCTTCGATGCCGGCTTTGGTGCTGCTGGTCGCCCTTTTTGCACCTGCAGCATCCGTTCCATCGATGATGGTTGTCCGAACTCCGCCTTCAGTGCTGATCAGCCTTTTGGTACATCCAGCATGCGTTCCAGCGTTGACTCTTCTACAAACAGCGGTCTTGGTGCTGATCAGGCTTTTGGTATCTCCGGCATCCGCTCCACCATTAATGGTTGTCCAAATGGCGCTGATCAGCCTTTTGGTACATTCAGAGAGCGATCCAGCGTTAACTGTTGTAGAAGCGGCGGTCTTGGTGCTAGTCAGCCTTTTGGCATCTCCGTTATCCATTCCACTGTTGACGGTTGTCCGCACTCTGACTTCAGTGCTGATCAGCCCTTTTGCACCTCCGGCATCCATTCCACCACTGACTGTTGTACGAACGGCGGTCTTGGTGCTGATCAGCCTTTTGGCATCTCCGGCATCCGTTCCACCGTTAATGGTTGCCCAAATGCCGGCCCCGGTGCTGATCAGCCTTTTTGCACCTGTTTCACCGTTGGCGGTTGTTCCGACTTCGGCTTCGGTACTGATCGCCGTTCTTGCACCTGCACCAGTGTTGACGGTTGATGGTCTGAAGCCCGCTGCAATGATGGATTGGTTTCTGATTTGCCCATCCCTTGGCTTTCTGTTGACGACTGCGCACCCACGATTGCAAACGATTCCAATTCTTTTGTGGGATTCCATTTGCTCTTGGTCTTCAGGTTTGCTCTGAGGCCAGTGCAGATTTTTTTCACCTTATCATTGGTGTCCACGAACCCCTCGCCATTCTTAAAGGGAGGGGAAGAGAGATGCATTACTAGTCCCTCTCTTGACTTTTGCAGAACAGCCCCGCAGGGCAAGGCTTCACAGTGGTTAGAGCAGAAGGGAGGGAGACCCAGTGGCCCTCTGGGTGTTGTTGGACTTCAGCTCCCATCAGCCTCAGTCAGCAGAACCTGATGGAAGTCAATGTCTAGCAACATCTGGAGGGCTGCAGGTTCCCCCATCCTTCAGTTGCAGTGTTATAATGTGATGACTGCAGAGACCTGGGTCCAGTGCCCTGCTCAATGGGTGACACTGAGCCAGGCATTTCCACTTAGACTAACCTGCCTCACAGGGGTGTTGCAAGGATGAAAGAGGGATCATGTGCCACAGTCTGAGCAACTGGGGACAAAGGCTTCTATCCCATGCTAGTCCTACTCAGCATAGACATATTGACATTAATGAACCGGTTCCCTTTGGTCCATTCATTTCAATTGGCTTTCTCTGAGCAGGACTAGCATCAGATAATGCAAACCAAAGAGTGGTTAGGAAAGTTTTGGATTTTGATTTTTTTTTAATGTCCAGTAAAAACCGGAACGAATGGATGCAGCATGGAAAGTGATCCCTCCTTCCTATAGTTTTCTTTGTGTGGGGGTACGGCTATCAATTCTCAGGAGCACATCACTACCAGTCACATGAACCAATCAGATTAGCAAGATGCAGCTAAACCACACAGCAGCTCCTCTCCCATGATTTCAGTTCCTCTGCAAACTGAATTAAGATGTGCACTTTTCTAAGGGTGTCGTCAGGGGCTTTCCTGCCCCTCCCTCATTTTAAAAACTTTATATATTTAAAGTATTTTTACTTTGCTTGCAGAGCAACCGCCACTGTGCAAAGTGCAGTCCTAGTGGAAACCTGGTCACCTGCTGTTTACATTTGCTCAGAGGAACCCTATGTATTTTTGCAATTAGTAGTGTGGGCTTGGTGCCTTAAATGTCTAGCAACATCTCTACACTTTCTGAACCTGGGTTGTTGTAAAGCTCAGGTCTGAGGACTTGCATATAAATCCTGAGTTACCAGAATTCACCCTAGCTCTCCCAAGTTTTGCCCCTAGACCCCACCAGGAAGCCAATATTTATTTATTTTTAATCACAAGCTAATAGAAAACCAATTGGTTCCATGTTTTGTTGATGTTTACTATGGAGTCAGATTGACAAATTGAGCGAAACTCCTAAAGAAACTGAGCCAGTCTCTCACACATGAAACCACCTGCTAGATCCAAGAGGAGCTCCTCCCTAAACCATTGCACTTTGCCAAATCTGAGCTGCTGGATTTTGTTTTTTTATCATGGTGTCTGATATATCATTGTGTGTGTGTGTGTGTGTGTGTGTGTGTGTGTGTGTGTACACATATATACATATACATACACATATATACATATATATATATGCACATTGCCCAGATATTGGGTGGGTGGGTGTATATTACATAAAAATGAAATTGTTTAAATAACAAGAAATAGTAATGATAAATTCAGTTTATACGTAGAAAAAAGAAGAAGAGTACAGGTTGGCATTTTCATGATGAGAGCATCATCTAGATGCTGTGAAATACCTGCATACAAGAGCAGCAATGCTTCCGACAACAACCGCCCATCTGGAAGTGGTACCTGGAAAAACTCTTTTTTTATTTGGGCTTTTTCAAACTTTGGGAGAGGGTATGGGCACTAGGGGGCACCTCAGCTCTAAGTGTTCAGCTACCTCATAGAAATGTAGAAGGCAGGCAGAACATCCCAGCTGGCAACTCTGAAAGGGAGCAGGAGTCATATGGTCATATGTCATGGGTGCTTCTGATTCCTGCATTGCAAGGCGGTGGACTAAATGACCCTCAGGGTCCCTTCCAACTCTAGGATTCTATGAATCTATGATTCAGCCAAGGGAAGGGACCCCCAGTTTTGCACAGCAAGCCAGCAAATTACGTGGGGGGGGGGTACATTCCGGGGATCGTGCCTAAAGCCAAAAACCATTGTTATGAACTGAGTTGAATAAGATCCAAACTGCAGCAGTCTGATTGGTCCTAGAACAATAGGATTCAGAATGCAGCAGTCTGATTGGTCCTAGAACAATGCAGCAGTATGATTGGTTGGCAGGAACCACCCAATCATGCTCCAGATAGAAGTGAATCCACAACCTGATTGGCTTACAGTAGAATTCCAGAATTAGCCAATCATGTGCAACCCATTGTGTAAATAATGTATATAAAGCAGATACTTTGAGGGGACTTTCATTCATTCCTCCTCACCACTATGAGCTGAATAAAGAGCATGAAATCACTTTGCGACTCTGAGTATATTTCAACCATATTGTCAAAACATAATGGGTTCAAAGGTGGGTGGGATTGCCAAGTCATTTTTTCCTGGAACCCCCCACTTTCTGCCCTATCTTAATTTTTATTTTTTGCCACACACACACAAAGCTGAAGGCGCACAACTTAAATGTGTGTAAGTTGTGGGTTTACTGTATATTGATTCCTTGCAGGGGCAAACGAAGGCATCGTGACACCTGGGTCGGGGTGTCGCTATGTAGGGCGCATGTGCGGTGTTGGCATGTACGACGCATGCGCTGTACGTAGTGACATCGCACATGAGCTTTACATAGCGGTTTGCCGGCAGCGCCACGTGCCGGGATCCCTCCGTCGCTGCTACAGCCGCAAACGGAGGTACATGCGGCTGTAGCAGCAACAGAGGGATCCCACTGTCATCCGTACGGCGCTCGAGCAGCGCCGGCAGCAAACCGCTATGTACAGCGCATGTGTGGCATCATTACGTACAGCACATGCATGCGACGCCGCACATGTGCTGTACATAGCAGTTTGCCGCCGGCGCTGGGATCCTCTGCTGGCAGCTGCAGCCACGAACGGAGGATTCTCACATGCGGCTGCAGCAGCGCGATGGCTGCTTGCGCTGCTGCAAGCCCCCGGGGGTGCCTTCTTGTCCCCCCCCCCCCCAGACATGGCACCCAGGGCTCACCGCCCCCCCATTGCGACACCACTGACTCCTCGGCGTACCACCGTCTTAGGTTGTAGGTTTTTGCGACTTATGGCAGAATCAAACCCATATGCTGTCAGAACTCCAGAAATGTGCTATGTGGATGTGTTAGTACGGCTGCGTACAAAGCATTCGTTTGTTAATGCACATTTCTTGCCCTGCCCAATAATCCTGCGAACTGTAGTTTATCCCTCACAGAGCTATGAATCTCTGGATCTATAATCTATGTTAAATATGTATTCTATAGTTAACCTCCTTTTTAATGTTTAATTTGAAATCTTTAAGATAATATTTTAGTTTTGTGTTATGTTGCTTTGATTGTATACTCCGTGGGTAGGCAAACTAAGGCCCAGGGGCCGGATCCAGCCCAATCGCCTTCTAAATCCGGCCTGTGGACGATCCGGGAATCAGCAAGTTTTTACATGAGTAGAATGTGTCCTTTTATTTAAAATGCATCTCTGGGTTATTTGTGAGGCTTGCCTGGTGTTTTTACATGAGTAGAATGTGTGCTTTTATTTAAAATGCATCTCTGGGTTATTTGTGGGGCATAGGAATTCATTCACTTCCCCCCCAAAAATATAGTCCACCGCCCCCCCCCCCAAGGTCTGAGGGACAGTGGACTGGCCCCCTGCTGAAAAAGTTTGCAGACCCCTGGTATATTCTATATTTGACTTTCTTCAGATTGTTTTATTTATGTTTTATTGATTTAATATGCTGCAAACCCCTTTGAGGTTTTCCTTAAAAATATAAAGCAGTATAGAAATTTTAAAAAATATTATATTATATTATATTATATTATATTATATTATATTATATTATATTATATATAACAAACTACGGTTCCGGGGATTCTTAGGGGGAAGCTTTAAATGTACGGTGTGTACCAGGTGCGTGTGCCAAATCAGAGAATCCATTTTGGTGGTACTCACCGTCTTCGAGTGCAAAACCTGACCGGATGCTGGGAGAACGACCTCAAAGGCACCTTGACCAGCAACTTCCCCAACCTGGAGAGGAAAGAGGAAAAGAAAGAGGAGAAACTGGGAGGAAGGCTTTGGGCCTGTCACTCTCCCTCAGTCTAATCGACCACACAGAGTCATTATGAGAATAAAATTGGGTGTGCATTTACGCCCGCGACTCCCTCTCCCCCTAACCTACCTTACAGGGTTGTTGTACACTTAAAACGGGGTGGGGTGAGGCCAGTCACTGTCTTGGGTTAACCTACTGCACAGGGTCACTGTGAGCATGTAATGGAGCAAACCTTGGGCCTGTCACTCACACTCAGCCTATTCTACCTCACAGGGTTGTTGTGAGGGTCACAGTGCATGATGCCATCCTGGTGTTGTAAATAAAAATATGCCCTTTTCCCTTATGGGGTATCCAAGAGCCCATATAGAGTCCTTACATAGGTTCCCTATTGGTAGGAGAAAATAACAGAGGCCAACCCGAGAATATTGAGAAGCAAAGCAGCTAGTAAGCTTGATCTTTATTGATCTGTTGCAAGAGGACCCCCAAAAATGCTGTGCAAGGGTTTATAAAGACTTTTGAAATTCCCATCCTCTAGATCAAGACCACCCCCAGAAACATTATGCATACATCACAGAAGGGGTGTAACCTAAGACCACCCCTTAGATACATCCCACCTACATCACAGAAATTTAAATGTTGTTTTTCTCTTGTCCTTGTTTATCTCGTGTCTGGCAGGTTACTTGATTGGATTTCCTGGGGAGCCTGGCCATTCTTTTGTAGTGGTAAAATACTTATTTCCTGGGCCGGGTCACAGGCTCACACCTTATTCATATCTTAAATGTGTCCTTAAGACAGGATTTGTGAGGAAAGAGACAATGGGGAGACTTTTCCATTTTGACCATGCAGAGAAACATTTGCTCAGTTTAGGAATCAAAATGGTTCCAGGTTGGCTTTCCTGTGCTGAACTATGTACATGTGGTTATGAACGTTGCCATATATCTAAAACCATAAATTTCCTATCACACTGGGCACCTTGGGGGAAAGGGCGTGACATAAATGGAATAATAAACATTCCTGTGCTCACACCAGAGATCACTATCCATGGTCACACCAACACCATACACTGAAGGCACAATTATAAAGCACTTGGCTTCCCCCAGAGGATCATGGGAACTGCGGGGTTTTTAAGGGTGCTGGGAATTGTAGCTCCACGAACCTTTTGGGGAAGCCATGTACAGAACTTTACATGTATGGTGTGGAGGGTACCACAACGCATCCAAACTCCCTCTATCCCCCAAGAGTTGTCTCCTGGTCCCGCCCACAGAGGCACGTCACTTACAATTTCCAGCATGTTCGGGAAGCATTTTTCCAGGAGCTTTTTAATCTGCAAGAACTAGAGAGATGAATCACAGAAGAATGTAGCCAGCTCTTTTTTCTTTCTTTCAAAGCAAGGCGGCAGGCGGAGGTCTAATCCCACATCCCACATTGATTTTAGAATGCTGTGTTGTTTTACCGTTGTTAGCCGCTCTGAGCCCAGCTTCGGCTGGGGAGGGCGGGATATAAATAAAATCTTATTTTTATTATTATTATCCTGTTGGGGAAGCAGCACTATGTGTGCTACCCCTCCTCACCGCACCTCTCAACATTGGGGTTTAGAAAGGAGGGGTATTTAAGAACATAAAAGACTGGCTGCCGGTTCAGTCCAAAGGCCAGCTAGGTGCCCCAATGGGAAGGGAGCCCACAAGCAGGACCTGAGTATGATAGCAACTCTCCCCTAACTTTTTGGTACTCAGAGCCCTGCAGGATCAGGCCAAATCGGGATCAGGCTGGGTCAATGTTATGTACTACTGAGTTAAATAGGATCCAAAATGTAGCAGTCTGATTGGTCCTAGAACAATAGGATCCAAAAGGCAGCAGTCTGATTGGTCCTAGAACAATAGGATCCAAAATGCAGCAGTCTGATTGGTCCTAGAACAATAGGATTCCGAATGCAGCAGTCTGATTGGTCCTAGAACAATGCAGCAGTGTGATTGGTCTGCAGGAGCCACCCAATCTGCCTCCAGATGGAAGTGAATCCACAACCTGATTGGCCTACAGGAGAATCCCGGAATTAGCCAATCACGTGCAGCCCATTGTGTAAATAATGTATATAAAGCAGATACTTTGAGGGGACTTTCATTCCTCCTCACCACTATGAGCTGAATAAAGAGCTTGAAATCCACTCTCGACTCTTGAGTATATTTCAGTCAGATTCTCACAATGGCCCGCTAGATGCCTCAGGGAAGCCTGCAAGCAGGATCTGAGTGGAACTGCAGCTCTTCCCTGTTTGTAATTCCCAGAAACTGGTATTCAGAGAATCACAAGATTTGAAGGGGACTAAGGAAACACAAAGGGCATGAATTGGGGGATTCAGTAGTGGTGGGGTGCTCAGGGCAGAATAAGTGTGTGAGGGGGTGATATTTGGGAGGAGGAACAGCTCTCCTGCAAGGGACACTTACCCGACTTTTGTACCCTCATTCGGCTCTAAAAAAAAAAGGGGGGGGGAAAGGTCTGTTTGTAAAGTTGCAAACGTTTTATGATTCTGTTTATTTTATTACCATCAGCCTCATACCGACATTGGCTGAGGAATTCCAGGAAACCAAAAGAACCAGCACGGTTTTGAAATAAGCGCAGGTTTGAAAAGTTCCATCTGCAATCTTGATTCAAAATGGTGCCCAACTGTATTACAACACGGACGGAAACTTGTGCCTTGATCTTAGGAGCCGCATCATGCAAAATTGAGTTAAAATATATTTTAACCAAAGACGACAAACAACTTTCCAAAATATGCAGTATTATTGCATACCACCCCAATCTCTGAGTGGTGTGAGGGATTCCAGGGTTTGGTTTCTTTGGAATGAGGGACAGCGGAGGCTGTGGTGTCTTTAGGATTTATGGTTTATTTACACCTATATACCACCTGAGCATATGATGGAGGGGTTCACAGCATTATTAACACCCCAAGAGGATCTTGTTTCTCTTATAGCTAAAGTCATGGATTCAAAGAGAAACCAAGCATGCCTCTCTTTCTCTTTCTCTCTGGGTTATTCCTCTACCTAGCTTCTACGCTCACAAACCTCTCAGGCCTTTTGTTTTATTAACTTCCAGGCAATTGAGAGAGAGGGGGCTTATCCTTTCGCCTTCTGGCACAGAGCCACTTCCTTTGTTACCTTAAGGACCCATACTTAGGGGGCCATTATAGCCTTTGCCTGGCTAATTCAGCAGTTTGAATCCTCCTTTTGATCTAAGAATAAGAAGGAGCTCAGGCATACAGTCTGCCTCCCCCAAACTCACAACAGTATAGACTACATTTATATCCATGGGTATCTGAGGAGGGGGGAGGAACGAGAGGCAGTTGGGGGCCCCTTTCCCGATGTACCATAATCTCCACATTCACAGATTTCTTTTATCGTACATTTTCAGCATTTTTAGAACCTGAGCTGCAGGGCAAAATGTACAGGCACAACTTGTTTTGCGATAAATTATCCTGCTCCCCCCACAAAAAAGCTTTTAGTACTTTATTTTAACCCACTCCCCCCAAAATTGCAGGTGGGCGCCCAAGTTGATACCTCACATTTCCTCCAAAAAGCTCAAATACATGGTCCTCCCCGCTCCCCCATTTTACCCTCACAACACCCCTGTGAGGTAGGTTGGGCTGAGAGACAGCCATTGGTCCTCCAGGACCCTGAGTGAGATGCACAGCTGAGTGGGGATTTGAACCGTGGTCTCCGGGTCCTTGCCCAACCACTCTTGCCACGCTCACTGTATAGTGGCGGTGGGTAACAGAGGAGCACACCCTCTTGCGGTCAGACCCGAGGACTGACCGATCGATGCACACACTTTTCCCCGCCTCACCAGTAGATGATCTTCACTTTGAGCGACCCGGGTGCAGATACGGCTGTGGGTTTCTGCTGTTTGCTCCCCATCCTCCTGGATGGGGAGAAATGAAGCAAGAGCCTTAAATTGGTGCTTGGAGGTCTTGCGCCAAACTGGGAGGACCTCCCTGAGAGTTTTGGTCAAGGGGGCTAAAAGGGCTTGGGGGGGATCTGCAAGAGCTTTAGAAGATGGTGGCATCAGAGACCCTCCCAGGCCTCAGAATTCACGTTCCTAAGCAACCTTCTTGACTGTTCTCTCTGTCCACACACACGACAAAGGCCACATTGATGCCATGCATTTAAAGCGCTAGGATACTGCTTTAGACAATCGTGGCTCCCCCCCCCCCCAATAATTATTGATTCAGGGAGCTGTAGTTTGTTAAGGGTGCTGCAAGTTGTTAGGAAACACCCATTACCCTCACAGGGCTATCATTTCCAGAGTTTCCTGTTGGTCAAACCACTCTGGGAAATTTCAGCTCTGTGAGGGGAATATCTGTTAAGTATAATTGGTTTAATTGACAATGGTTAAATGTGCACTGGCGAAAGGCTTAACATGGGGATTTTCCATGGGGGCTATGTTAGAAGAGCACTCTCTGGTTGTTGTTGTTCTCTAGCTAGCTAACAGTGTGAGTGAGCAGCCTTAGGTCAGACGATTAAGGTATTGAATTACAAATCGCCGTTTTGGTTCTTTTAGACTCTGCGGAGTAAAAATGTGTAAGACTCTTCTGAAATAAACAGCTTCTCTTCTCTGTAAACAGCTCCAGGCTAATGGGGGCTGGAACAGGGTGATGTTATGATCTCAGTCCTGTTTAAATAGGGCTGCCATGTGCCGTCGGAAACGGTGTCCGGGCGGAAATTGTTGAAATGTCTGGGAAAATCCGCACGTATGGCAACCCATGTTGGAATGCGTAGATTTTGATGAATGTCCTCAAAAATAACTTCCTCCCCCCTGCCCAATGTTGAAAGAAAGAAAAAAAGCTGAACAACTTTTGTATCTGGATTTTCACTTTTAGACATATGATAACCCTCATTTAAAGTTATTTCTGAAAATACGCTCTGCCTGTGCTGGATATGCACAAGATATGGAGCTGTATGGCTGTATCATTTACTGGTTTTTGTTATGTTTTAAATAAAGTTATGCAAGTAAACTTTGAATAATATTTTCATGGCTCTGTTCAATGCTTCATTCCATAAGGACTCCGTTTTCACGCATCCAGTTGCTTCAAACTGCACAATATTAATATACAGTGGTACCTTGGGTTAAGTACTTAATTCGTTCCAGAGGTCCATTCTTAAGCTGAAACTGTTCTTAACCTGAAGCACCACTTTAGCTAATGGGGCCTCCTGCTGCCGCCACACCGCCAGAGCACGATTTCTGTTCTCATCCTGAAGCAAAGTTCTTAACCTGAAGCACTATTTCTGGCTTAATGGAGTCTGTAACCTGAAGCGTATGTAACCCCTGTATGCAATTATCTCTTTCTCTCTGGCCCTTGGGAGTCTCCCCAGTTCATTCACCACACTGGCTTAGCTTCACTCCCCACTTAAGTTTTTTTCCCTGGCTGGAACTCTAACAATGCCTCTTGCTTCCCTGGGTAGATGATAGAGGAGGGTGTGTGATTAAGGGCTTGTCCACACTTCTGCATGTCCCTTCTAGGCATGATGGGTCTGAGCAGCTTTCCATTTGGCCCGCCTCTTTCCCCAGGAAAACCCGCTGTTTATCTCTCATTCATAACAAACGTCAATCCATTTGTTCTGATTTAAGTGCAAATTTGGAAGAGCCTTATGTGTGTAGAAACTAGCCTACTATGCAAAAGTAAAAATTACAATAGTTGCTCTGCCCAAGTTTGTTTGTTTTTTTAAAATAAATATTTATTAAAGTTTTTTAATGCAAATACCCAAATAATAAACAACATTGCTTATATCAAAACGTGGTTTCATCACTTCTTTGGACTCCCTCACGTCTCCCGCTCCCACTTACATCGTTAAAAAGTTTTTCCAAGCAAATTATCAACTTGTTTACAATCTTGTATCCACTCATTTAAATACAATCTAGCAATTCTCCAAAAGGTTTGTGTTTTCTTTAACCTCACTTATAATCAAATTCAAATCTAATTTAGTGGTGGCCAATTATTTATAATCTAGCATCCTTCTTAACATTCAAACAAATTACAATGTTTTTGTAAGTACATCTTAAATTTCTTCCAGTCTTCCTCAATCCTCTCTTCTCCCAGGTCTCGGATTCTGCCAGTCATCTCGGCCAGTTGCATATAGTCCATCAGCTGCATCTGCCACTCTTCCAGTGTGGGTAGATCTTGCGTTTTCCAGTTCTTGGCGATAAGTATCCTTGCTGCCGTTGTTGCGTACAGAAAAAATGTTCGGTCCTTCTTTAACACCTTCTGGCCGACAATACCCAGAAGGAAGGCCTCTGGTTTCTTAGTGAAGGTATACTTAAATACCTTTTTCAACTCATTATATATCATTTCCCAGAAGGCCTTCACTTTAGGGCAAGTCCACCAGAGATGAAAGAATGTTCCTTCATTTTCCTTACATTTCCAACATTTATTGTCAGACGAATGGTATATTTTGGCAAGTTTAACTGGGGTCATGTACCACCTATACATCATTTTCATTACATTTTCCTTCAGAGCATTACATGCGGTGAAGTTCAACCCAGTGGTCCACAACCTTTCCCAGTCCTCAAACATAATGTTATGCCCAATGTCCTGTGCCCATTTTATCATAGCCGATTTAACTGTTTTGTCTTGTGTATTCCATTTTAACAGCAAGTTGTACATTCTAGATAGTACCTTAGTCTTTGGTTCTAGCAATTCTGTTTCCAATTTCGATTTCTCCACCTGGAACCCTAACTTTCTGTCATTTTTAAAAACTTCTTTAATCTGAGCGTAATGTAACCAGTCTCGCACTTTATCCTTCATTTTCTCCAAACTCTGCAATTTCCAATTGTCTCCATCTTTTTCTAATATTTCCCAATATTTTGGCCATTTGGCCTCCATATTGGGTCTTTTTCGGGCCTTAGCTTCCAGAGGCGAAAGCCACCTCGGAGTCTTGTTTTCCAATAAGTCTTTGTATTTTATCCAGACATTAAATACTGCTTTCCTGACAATATGGTTCTTAAAGGCCTTATTGATCTTAACTTTGTCATACCATAAGTATGCATGCCAACCAAAAGCATTGTTAAAACCTTCCAAGTCCAACACATCAGTGTCTTCAAGAAGTAGCCAGTCTTTTAGCCAGCAGAAAGCTGCGGCTTCATAGTACAGTTTTAAGTCTGGCAGGGCGAAGCCCCCTCTTTCTTTCGCATCAGTTAATATCTTAAACTTAATTCTGGGCTTTTTGCCCTGCCAGACAAATTTAGAAATATCTCTCTGCCACTTCCGGAAACACTCCGTCTTGTCCACAATTTGCAATGTTTGAAACAAAAACAACATCTTAGGCAATACATTCATCTTAATAGCAGCAATTCGGCCTAGCAAAGAAAGCTTCAATTTTGACCAACTGTCCAAGTCTCTCTTAATTTCAGACCAACATTTTTCATAATTATCCTTAAATAGACTCAGATTTTTTGCTGTTATGTTTACCCCTAGGTACTTTACTTTTTTAACCACAGTTAGTTCTGTTTCTCTCTGAAACCGTTCTGACTCTGTATCTGTCAAGTTTTTCCCCAACACCTTGGTTTTCTGTTTATTTAGTTTAAATCCCGCCACCCGACCAAAGTCTTGAATCAGTTGTAATACTCTTTTTGTACTAGATTCTGGCTCCTGCAAGGTCAAAACTAGGTCATCTGCAAAAGCTTTAAGTTTATATTGTTTCGCTCCGACCTGAATCCCTTGCACCAACCAGTCCCCTCTAATCCTATTCAAGAGCACCTCCAGGACCGAAATGAATAGCAGAGGGGAAATCGGGCAGCCTTGTCGTGTACCTTTTTCAATTTTAAACTCTTCTGTAACCACATTGTTAACTATCAATTTTGCCTTCTGCTCTGAATATATTGCATCAATCCCATTCTCAAAACCCCGTCCCACTCCCATTTCTTTTAAATTTCCCTTCATAAATTTCCAAGAGATATTATCAAAGGCCTTCTCCGCGTCTATGAAAATTAGGACTGCTTTTATGTTTATGTCTGTTTGCAGAAGTTCCAAAATGTCAATAATGTTTCTTGTATTAGCAAACATGTGTCTACCTGGGAGAAAGCCTGCCTGGTCTTTATGGATTACTTCATTTAGAACTTTTTAAAATTTTCTTGCCAAAATGTCTGCAAATATTTTGTAATCCACATTTAAAAGGGAGATGGGACGATAGTTCTTGAGTTGTGTCTTTTCAGATTCCGATTTGGGTATCAATGTGATGAAAGCTTCTTTCCACGATTCCGGCGCCCTCTTCCCCTCTATAATTTCATTGCTGACCTCCATCAGTGGTTGTATCAGATAGTCTTTTAACGTCTTGTAATACTTGGAGGTCAACCCGTCTGGTCCTGGAGATTTGCCCAATTGCATGTTCTGAATGGCTTGTTCAATCTCTTGTCGTGTTATTTTACTACTCAGGAGTGATCTATTTTCTTGTGAGAGTTTTTTAAGTCCATTTTTCCCCAAAAATTGTTTAATCTCTACTTCATCCTGCGGCCCTTGAGTGTATAATTTTTTAAAATATTTCTGAAAACATTTTCTAATCTCCACGAGGTTCTGGATGTTTCTTCCTTCAATTTCCAAATTCATAACTGTATTTAATTTTTGTCTCTTCTTCAACTGCCACGCTAGCAGTTTCCCACATTTGTTTGCCGATTCAAAGGTTTTTTGTTTCATTAGTTTAATCTTCCACTCTATTTCCTGATTTATCAGTTTAGAATATTGTGCTTGATGAAGTTTAATTTCTCTCAGAATTGGCTGTGACTTCGGATTTAATCTTAACTTCTTTTCTAATTCTTTGATTTTCTCCAAAATCTTGTCTTTCCTCTCATTTTGTGTCCTTTTCTTTACAGCATTCTGTTGTATCAAGAACCCCCTCATCACGGCTTTGCTTGCGTCCCAAATAGTTCTTTTTTCCACCGTAGTGTTCATATTTATCTCAAAGTAGTCCTTCAGAGTTTTTTGGGCCTTCTTAATGATCTCCTGATCTCTAAACAAGTTGTCATTCATCTTCCATCTAAAGGAACCGGTTGGTAATAGTGTCATATCCATTTGCTCTGCCCAAGTTTGTCTCTGGCTCCCTCAGCTGCACAACAGGTTACAACCATGTCCACATTTCAATTCTAGGAAATGCTGGACAGCATTCAGGGAAGGGTTGGATAGAGACAGGGCACCAGAATTTTAAGGCTGCATATACGCCATAGTGCTACAACTGCCTTAAAAACAACCATTTCCATAATGTTGGGGGGTGTTTGTGTGCTTAAAATGTACTTCAAGCAAGCAGCACAGCCTGTCTACTCAGTCTGATTTACACAGAAAGGGTGTGGTAGAAATTTCATACCCCTTTTTGGCTGCCAGGGGGATGGAAAAGGACAAACTAATGAAGTTTTAGCACCAGCCGTAAGTTCTGACTCCTTCCCAGACTGTCTGAGTTGCAGAACAAGACACTCAAATGGAATCTTGTTTGTAAAACCTCCAGCACTTGACGTTCATAATTTTAATGAAGGGCGTATAAACATCCGTCCATCTGAGGTGGGTGAGATTGGCTCTGCTTCAGTCAATCCTGAAGAAATATGTGCCTGAGGCCCCAGTGTGATGGTCTCCAAAGCCCCTCTGGCTTTTTGACCAAGGAAAATAGGTACTGAACAGAAGCTTCCTTCATAGACGGGTAACGAGTGAACAAGGAACTTCTGTAAGAGGCCATGGCGGAACCCACTGAAAGAATCTTTGGAATGCCACTTTCCTTCACACTAGACTTTCCAGGTCCTTCCAGATTAGAACATCACCGCAGTTCTTCATGTATTTATAATCTGAACTTCCACAAAAACGTATCAAGGTGGTAGGTAGCATATTAGAATAAAATCAGCAGGGGGCTAGCAGGAATCCCATAAAACACCATTAAAAAAAATCAAAATGAGAAAATGCATATTTTATCAAAAAAATATATAGTGGTACCTCGGGTTAAGAACTTAATTAGTTCTGGAGGTCTGTTCTTAACCTGAAATTGTTCTTAACCTGAAGCACCACTTTAGCTAATGGGGCCTCCTGCTGCTGCTGCACGATTTCTGTTCTCATCCTGAAGCAAAGTTCTTAACCCGAGGTACTATTTCTGGGTTAGCGGAGTCTGTAAGCTGAAGCGTATGTAACCCGGTACCACTGTTCTGTTGTACTAGCAGTATTCTCCCCAGAAGGAAGGTGCAGATGGACACATCAGCCAGGGCAGGTAGCCCATCTAGGAAAAGAAAAACTCTTGATACTAAGCCTCTGCTGCCTTGTGGGATGACTTTGGGAAAAATAAAAGGCTAAGGAAAAAACCCTACAAAATCTGGAGTGGAGTCCCTAAGACAGTAGGATGGCACCTTCTGGCAACTCCTGGTGCCAAACTGGACCCTGAATAGGCACCTGGAATCTCACACCATGCAGAGATTGGGGTAGAGTGCGACATTGGCGCCTCCTTAGCATCTCAGAGAGAAGGGTGCTTCTTGATGTGCTAGTCTTCTATGTGCAGGGATGTCGATCCGTAATTTGAACTGCCCCCTGCAGACCAAGGCGACATAGCCCAGTCACAGCTTTATTGCCCCAGTGAGAGAACGAAGCTAATTCAGACTTGATATCTTGGTAGCAAACACACACAAGCTAAACAGAGTTTGTTTTGAGTCAGGGAGAGGACGGAGAATCAAAGCGGCTTTGTATGCCACCTGTTTGTGGCTTGCTTGCCCAACTGGCAATGGTTTCTGCATTCCTTGATCCTCCAGTGCTAACATTGCAAGGCTAAAAATAAGAGCGTAATGCGGACCGCAAGGCAGTTAAGTGCAAATATAGAATGTGTATGTGGAGTTAGAAAAAGCGGTCTTTATTTGCATGATTATTGGGACGAAATTGCCACTCTGGCAGGGAAAATGGGGACATTCCAGGGTAAAATCAGAAACCAGGATGGCTTTTGTTATTCTGGGATTCTCCCTGGATATTTGGGACGCTTGAAGGCTATGCTACTGGCATTTAGAAGCATTAGGTAAAGGTAAAGGGACCCATGACCATTAGGTCCAGTCGTGACCGACTCTGGGGTTGCGGCGCTCATCTCGCTTTATTGGCTAAGGGAGCCGGCATACAGCTTCCGGGTCACGTGGCCAGCATGACTAAGCTGCTTCTGGTGAACCAGAGCAGCGCACGGAAATGCTGTTTATCTTCCCGCTGGAGCGGTACCTATTTATCTACTTGCACTTTGACGTGCTTTTGAACTGCTAGGTGGGCAGGAGCAGGGACCGAGCAACGGGAGCTCACCCCATTGCGGGGATTCGAACCGCCAACCTTCTGATCGGCAAGTCCTAGGCTCTGTGGTTTAACCCACAGCGCCACCAGCGTCCCTTTTAGAAGCATTACCAGATCCTATTAATTTGGGGTCCTCTTACTCATGCAGCTGATTGGGACATTGGGCTTCCACCCCCACAGCCTGTGCTGACTTTGAGGGTTGCCATACTTTGAAGAGTAAAAACCAGTATGCCCCAAACTTGTTGAGCTGTTTTTTGAAGTCCCAGACATATGGCATAGATACAACACTCTCAGTTCCAGGGGTTGTTTTGAAAAATTCTCCTCAATGCAGAAATAAATAATCATTTATCCCTTTTGATCGAGTCATCTTCCAATTCATGTTTCCATGTGATCAAGGAAAAATCCCAAATCTGTTTACGGATGGCAAGCTGCACTTGGGAATTAGACTTTTACATTCCTGCCAAACAGCTGTCTTCCTAATTTTACTGGAAGTCTCAGCTGGGTGGAAGGGGAAAAAACTCGATATGAAAGAAGCAGGGAAAAGAAAACAAAACCCCCTATGAATGGAGCATGGGAATGCTCTTCTGATGCCAACAAACCAATTTAGACGCCTCCAAGTGAATTTGCTCAATGAAGCCTTTTTTAAAAAAAGGCAAACACACAAACAGATTTGCTTTATGAAGAGGATTGATTTCCAAAATGGTGGCTTCTTATCCCTCACATCACAGAACAGGGGGAAGTTGAACTATACACACTGTGTGAAGTACTTTCTTTTGTCTTTTGCCTGTCCAGAATTTAATTCCACCCCAACCAGAAAAATTAACTGGCTGGCCTGGGCCTAGTTGCTGTCCCACAGCGTAAACTGCCTCACAGGGTTGTCAGTGGGAGGTTAAAAGGAGAGGAAGGATCAGCATGTGGGCTACCTCAACAGCTCTGGAGGAAAGGGAGGATAAAAATGTAATAAAGAATGATCTCTTAAGTCCTGCTGCAAATAAGGCTTGGCTGGGGCGGCCTATGCGTAAGGGCTAAAATAACATTATGGCCGACTTGCAATTAGATGTTGAGAGGAACTGGGTGAGGTACGCACACAATCATCTTTGAATCTGTTATGTACTGAAGTTCTCACCCTGGACCAGCAGGGGGATACTGTAGATAGTTTTCCCTCAGGTCCACATATGCAAATAAGGGATTGAAAGTGACGTTCAGTGATTGGATAGTTACAGAAAGTTGCTACAGTTGCATTGTAAAGGTAAAGGTAAAGGAACCCCTGACCATTAGGTCCAGTCGGGACAGACTCTGGGGTTGCAGCGCTCATCTCGCTTTCTTGGCCCAAGGGAGCCGGCGTACAGCTTCCGAGTCATGTGTCCAGAATGACTAAGCCGCCTCTGGCGAACCAGAGCAGCGCACAGAAACTCCGTTTACCTTCCTGCCGGAGCAATACCTATTTATATATACTATTGCACTTTGACGTACTTTCGAACTGCTAGGTTGACAGGAGCAGGGACTGAGCAACGGGAGCTCACCCCGTCACGGGGATTCGAACCGCCAACCTTCTGATTGGCAAGCCCTAGGCTCTGTGGTTTAACCCACAGCGCCACCTGCGTCCCTCAGTTGTGTTGTACTGGAGCTCTATCTAAGCAGGCTGGCTGAACCCTTCCGTTCAGTTCTGTTCTGGCCTGTGAATAAATAAGAGCTGTTTGAAGAATCGCTGTGTCGTCTGATATGTTCACCCACAACTTAACAGAATCAGCTGCAGGTAAGGATGGGACAGAATCTGGATTAGTTTTTAAAGGCTAACCTACTAGATTCACACTGATCTGAAACAATTTGTGAACTGAAACACAACCCTCCATCAAAATTCACAGCTCTCTGAATTGCATAATGCAGTTCTCCAGCTAACGAAAGTGTAAAAAGATGCATGTATTGGGATAAAGTGTGCATTGAAATGCAAAAGAATACTTGGTCAAACTTTGGAACTCACTTCCACAGGAGAAAGTTATGGCCACCAACTTAGAATGGCTTTAAATGAGGATCCAACAAATTCATGGCTACTAGTCATGATAGCTGCTATGTACTGACATTCTCGCCCTGGGCCAGCATGGGGATACCGTAGATAGTTTTCACTCAGGTCCACATATGCAAATAAGGGATTGAAAGTGACGTTCAGTGATTGGATAGTTACATAAAATGGTTACTGTTGCGTTCTAGTGGAGCTCTATATAAGCAGGCTGGCTGTTCTGTTCTGGCCTGTGAATAAACAAGAGCTGTTTGAAGAATCGCTGTGTCGTCTGATATGTTCACCAACAACTTAACAAGAGCTATGCTTCCTTGGCTGGGGGTGGTAATGTTTCTCGATACCAGTTTCTGGAAATCACAGGGTGGGGGTGGGGATAATGTTCTTGCACTCAGGTCCTGTTTGAGGGCTTTGCACAGGCACCCGGTTGGCCACAGTGAGAAAGGATGCTGAACTAGAATTGCCATTGGCCTGGTCCAACAGGTGGCTCTTATGTTCTTAAGATTGCTTTGCAAAAGAAAATGTGTATGTTAGAGTTTAGAAGAAGAAGAGTTTGGATTTGATATCCCGCTTTATCACTCCCCTTCAGGAGTCTCAAAGCGGCTCACATTCTCCTTTCCCTTCCTCCCCCACAACAAACACTCTGTGAGGTGAGTGGGGCTGAGAGATTTCAGAGAAGTGTGACTGGCCCAAGGTCACCCAGCAGCTGAACGTGGAGGAGCGGAGACGCGAACCCAGTTCACCAGATTACAAGACTACCGCTCTTAACCACTACACCACACTGGCTCTCAAATATTAGACAAAATTGCATATAAAAACAATGTATATTAGGAAAAACTGCACTGAAATGCTAATGAATATTCACAAGGAATTCTTAAAAAACAAATTCGCAAACAGATGTCAAAAGATTGTCAAAAGAAGAAAACATAACTGTCAATTTTGTCCCCTAGCTACGGGAGTCTTTAATTTTGATAGGGAAAAGTGGAACATGGCCAGCATTAATTTCACAGTCTCCCGTTTCTCTGGTTGTTGCTGCTGCTCTAATGAAAATCAGAGCCCCTCAGTTGCTTAAAGTCAACATTTTTTTTAAATTACATAACTCTGATGATGGACTCTCTGTGTTGCACGTGTGTGAGAGGAAAGCTTTTGAGTGTTACATGAACGTGTACTCATCTGGGATCTAAATCAAGGCCTGGTGGGTTTCTGCGCATGAATGGCGCACATGTTTGTGAGCGTGCTCAAACCCAATGCAGTATGACCTTGTGCGTTGAGTCCTAGACTGTTTATGTCTCAAAAAACAACCTCCCCACTCACCCCACCTTCCCAAGGCTATAAACACTTCCTACACAGTCCCGCTCTCCAGAATTTGCGGGTGGGGGTAGGGGAACAACGTAATCCAAGTTTTAAAAAGAGACATATGATTCACCCTTGTCCCTGGCATAGAGCAACAAAGGAGGAGGAAACATTCAGGAAAAGCATAAACAGACAAGGATTTACAAGGGAGAGGGTTTATGTGTTCAGCCAGAACACTGCCCCGGGTGGTGTTCGCAACCTAAAATACTTTGGACTTCGTAGAACGCTGAGAGGGCTTGTCCACGCTTCTGCTTCTCCGAGTGCTTTCCCCCTTGTCCTGTGCATTCGGGGCATAATTTTTAGCAGTTTTGCCTTTTCTCCGGCCGGAAAACCTGTTCCTTAGCAATAAATTGGAACAGCAACAGTTCATTACTTGTACCCCTCCCATCTGACTGGGTTGCCCCAGCCACCTTGGGCAGCGTGCAACAGAATACAAAACAATATACAATACACTAGACATTAAAAGCTTCCCAATACTGGGACAATCCAATTGCCGTTTGCTCCAATTCAGCACTAAACTGCAGGTTTTCTCTGCAGGAAAGAGATTTTAAGTCGAACTAATACATGCAGGGGTTAAAACCATAGAGTAAGCTGTCCTGCTGGACTTAACTTGGGAGGAACCAGGTAACCAGGCCTCATTCTATCCAAGAAGCTCAGCATGTAAAGAGGCCTGAGATGGTTGTTCCAAGTTCGGACTGCATGGCTCTAACAAGCCATTATTGTGCTCTATCTATACCAATAGAACTTTCAACACTGAAACTAAGCCAAGTTGTATCGCCTGCGTTTTCTGACTGATGTATAGAAGGGCACATGAACCTGACCTTTGAAGAGTTTGTAAGTAAACCATTTTTAACTTACCAACCTTGTATTTTTCTATGATGGGGTGGACTATTTTGGAACTCACAATGGCATATTATAAAAGGTCTAACAGCTGATATTCCCATGCTTTCCTTTGCTGCATATTTTGTGATTTTAACTAGTTGATGGGGTTCTCTCACCAAATAGTTATTGTCCCAAACATGGATCTTGGCACCCAGGGAATTCTCCTTTTGTATACCCTTTCCTCCCTTTGCCAACCCACACCTAGTAAGTGCTCTTGGTTGAATGTAAAAAAATGGGTTGCTTGATGCTGTTCCTGCTATGCTATCTTTCTATGGGCAGGGAGTTTCGACCAGACAGCCTGTCAAAAAGAGGACTGACTTCTGTAAAGGAGGAAACAGGTTCACCCACATGTAGATGGGCTGATGAAAACACTACCATGGACCCCTATGTGGGACTCTCCAAAACCCTGATGCTGAGCAAATACATCTCCAGCCAGGGTAGGAAAAGGACTCCCCAAACCCTTCTTTAGCTCTTCTTCCAGAAATATCTTCAGCTTTCAAATGCCTTGGCCCAAGTTTGCATAACAAAGTGGATAATGAACAGACCTGACTAGGTTTTTTATTTCATCTCTTATTTCAGAACTATCTTCCATCTCTTCAGTCAGTAGATCCAAACATAGTGGCTCAAGTTTACATTACAAAGTGGATAAGGAGCAGACCTGGCCTAGCCTATTTGCTTCACAAAGAAACTAATCGGACCATTAACGGTCTTTTTCTACCTAATTAAGTCTTAAGTCTTAAAGCTTATAGCCCTCAAGTGTTTTTGCCTGACTGGGATGTCTGCAGACTCTGATAGTGCTTCTTCCTTGCCTGACTGGAGAGGTGTGTGTACAAACTGGCCTAAGGGTATAAGGGTATATTTTAGGTTTGTTGACCAATCCACTTTTGCCTCTGGCATTGCCCACCACAGACATGTGCCCCCAGGAAAGGAATGTGGCCTCTAGGAAGAAAAAGGTTCTCCACCCCTGCCCAAAATGGGCAGTGCTATTTTTCTGGAAAAAGAGGTGCCGGATCTCTCCATGAACACCTCCCTTGTTCTCTTAAAATGGAAATGGCAACCACCTGAGAGGTGCCAGAACTGAGTTCCGTCCGGTCAGTTCTGACTGAAGAAAGCCCTAGTTTGGGGTAGGTTGTTCACACCAACCTGGCCTGTACCTTACAATCCACATCAGGCGCCCTGCTTGTTGGTCTGGCCTGTCTGTGAGCAGTGGCGTAGCGTGGGGGGTGGAGGGGGGGGCCGGCCACACCGGGCGCAACATCTGGGGGTTAGGGTTAGGGTCGCAAATCCACGGGTTAGGGGGCGCAAATCCATGGGTTAGGGGGTGCAAATTACTTGCCTTGCCCCGGGTGCTGACAACCCACGCTACGCCACTGTCTGTGAGAGCAAGTTGGTGCCAAAGAATCCTGTAGGAACGACAATTCCCAACACCCATAACCAACTACAGTTCCCAGGATGCTTTGTGCAGGGGGGATGTGCTCTAAGTGTGTGGTGTGTGCGCAGTCACAAGGTTTCCCCCGCTGACTGAAGGTGGTGTTGAAACCAACAATGAATGTGATTGTGCTGCGCAACAATTTGCTGGCCGTTGCTCTGCCTGAGTGTGCCGGCACACGCAGATGTGACTGATCCGTCCGAAGGGGAACTTGTTGCGTATGTTTTCATGCCAACCATTTCCTGCCAACAAGAAGCAGGAATTTCACAAAGATATGTTGCCTTGTTTACATCACCTTCGATGCCCGGGTCAAAGAGGGCATTACTGATGATGGTGTGAAGAACTTAAACCTCATCTAAGCATCCATGCAAATTTACTTATTATTTACAGAGGTCTGCATTAAGACATCTAAAGGAACACAGGAAGCTGTCTTATACTGAGTCAGACCATTGGCTCCCTATTCCCCTCACAGATGTACAGTTCCAGTTTAACCATTAATCCCTCTCCCCAAGGAACTGTGAGAAATGTAGGTCTGTGAGGGGATTAGGAGCCTCCTATCAACTCTCAGCATGGGACGCGGGTGGCGCTGTGGGTTAAACCACAGAGCCTAGGACTTGCCAATCAGGTCGGCGGTTCAAATCCCCGCGACGGGGTGAACTCCCGTTGCTCGGTCCCTGCTCTTGCCCACCTAGCAGTTCGATAGCACATCAAAGTGCAAGTAGATAAATAGGTATTGCTCTGGCAGGAAGGTAAACGGCGTTTCTGGGCGCTGCTCTGGTTCGCTAGAAGCGGCTTAGTCATGCTGGCCACATGACCCAGAAGCTGTATGCCAGCTCCCTCGGCCAGTAAAGCGAGATGAGCGCCGCAACCCCAGTTGGCCACGACTGGACCTAATGGCCAGGGGTCCCTTTACCTTTACCTATCATCTCTCAGCACCCTTAACCAACAACAGTTCCCAGGATTATTTGGGGGGAAAACATAACTATTTAAAGTAGTATGAAGCAGGGTGCAGGTGGGGTCCAAAACTCTTCCCCGCTAATTCCTCTCACAGGACTACAATTCCCAGAGTTCCCCGGGAAGAGGTATGGACTGTTAAACCACTTGGGGAATTGTAGCTCAGTGAGAGAAACAGGGGTCTCCTAAACGCTCTCAACACCCTTAACAAACTACAGTTCCCAGGATTTTGGGGGGGAAGCCATGGAAGTTGTATGATACTGCTTTAAACGCATGGTGCAGATGGGGCCAAGTTTGACTCAGAACCCAAGACAGGACAGGCCTCCCTCTGGGAAGACTTTCTCACATCTGCTTTTTGAGGTAGACAGGCATCCAAGAGATGCTCAGGGAGGGAAAGTCCCCACCTCCTCAACCCTACCATATTCCCAGAGGCCTATGGGTACATGTTGTCCCAGCTCGGCCAAGAGGCAGGCACTCCCAAATTCCCACCGTTCCCATGCCTTCCTTCAGCATTGCACATCTGGAAAACACTGAGTTTTCCAGGACACAGCTCAAAAGCCTGTGAACTCTGCCAAGGACAGTCGCCAACGGAAACTCAAGTCCTGATGCAAGGACACGTGTGTGTGTGTGTGTGTGTGTGTGTGTGTGTGTGTGTGTCAGGAAAGAGTCAACCACGTTCCAGTGACTCCGCTTTCTCCAACTTGGTTCCCTCCAGATGGTTTGGACTACAACTCACCAGGCTGGCTCTGCCTGATGGGAGTTGTAGTTCCTAAACATCGAAAGGGATGGGCAGCAGGTCAGATAAGGCTGCCAAAACTCATCTGAGGTGCTCTGGAAAGAAGAGATAAATAAGGAACGAAGGCATTCCAGGAAATGACGGTTCAGGATTTTGCTCTACTCCGATTCTTCCAGCGGCAATCAACTAACACCAATGTGCAGTTATGAGAATATCTGGCTTGGAGTGGGCATCGAAAGAGCAAATCTGCCATTTTGTTTTTTCTCATTTTTCTAATTTTAAATTCAGTTCTCCCCATTTCAATATCAGTTTGTACTCATTAAAATTGATCAGCATTTTAGTCGAATTCCTCCTAATGCACACATGCTGGTGTGCAATTGTGTCTAATATAAGCATTTGTGTAAATCAATTTCCTCTAATACAATGCATTTGTAATGCTTCCCCCCCTACAGATGTATGCATTTTAGGCACACTTCAATCTAGCATAAGCATTTTTCTACACATGACTTGGAGAACTGCTCAGCAAAATTCAGAGAAGTACAAATTTCAAACAACAGGACTGTTTTTGAGCTTAGTTTTGGGAAAGTTGCAAATTAGGTAGGAACAGAGGAAACTCCTATATACTGAGTTAGACCAGTGTCCCATCTAGCTCAGTATTGCTTACACTGACTGGCAGCAGCTCTCCAGGATTTCATACCAGGAGTATTTCCCAACCCTAACTGGAGACGCCAGGGATTGAACCTGGGACCTTCTACCCACCAAGCGGAAGCTCTGTCCACTGAGCTGTGTCTCTTCCCAGAGGTAGATTCGCCTATAAACGTGAACTGAATCAAATTTCTCCCCCACCACTAGTTGTAGATATCTCTGAAGTTTTGTACCTCTTTAATGTTGTTGTTTTTTTTAAAAAAAAACTCTGATAATAAATACATAAATAAACATAGATTCTCGCAACATCTTAAAAGACCGTCTTCACATCCCTCCCAAGAGCAGCCATCCTTTTCAAGAGAAGAAAGAATTGGAAATGACAATTTGGCAGGATCTGAATACTGTACATAGCTTCTTCTTGAGCTGACTGAACTGGTCCATGGGGCTTTGAGTGGGCACTTGGGGAGTGACAATGACACGAGTTCTTTGCAGTCCTCTCCCCAAAGGGGGTATGTAGAGTACAGCGTTGAGCCAATACATTTTGCTGGAGAAGAATCAGTATGTTGTAGGATGATGATGAGGAACTTCAGGCTCGGAGTCTGAATTGGCCCTCCAACTCTCTCTCTCTGGCCTTTGGAAGTATCCCCAGGCCACACCCCCTCTCCCCAGGCCACACCCTTCACTGGCCCTGCGTCCAATCCACATACAGAATCAGATTGGACTCAACATTGAGCATTACTTCAGCACTGGTGACAATGGAACAGTGTTGTTCATGACAGGCCCAAGGACATTGGGTCCTGTCCTCTAACGTTTTTCTGCTTCTTCTTAACTGCCTGCATCCGCTGCCTCATTCTGCCTATTGGCAAGTCCAGCCCTGGTAGACCACAGTTCAAAATGGTGGTCCAGGTCAGATCTGTCTGTGCACCCTCTCTCAGGCCATGAAAGTTCAGGGGAGTGGACTGGTTCAAATTCTCCAGCACTGAGAGTTCAGAATCGCTCCCCTTCTGCCCCAGAGGCAGCAGGAAAAGAGCTGGGCGAAGGTCCACGAAAACAACAGAGCCTTTGAAGAAAACAGTTGCCATCTCTGTGTAGACAGCATGGATGGCACCAGTGTTATTTTTCTGAGAAAAAGAGGTGCCTCACTTGATCTCTTATAATGGCAATGGCGCCCACCTGAGAGGTACCAGAACTGAGTTCTGGTGAGTTCCGGCTGAAAAGAAGGCCTGAATAGCACAAAATCGCTGCCCATTCCACCCTGGAGGCAGCAACAAACACAGCATTTTAAAAGCAATGGCGTCGAGTGAAGCTGCCCCAAAGAAACAGAGCCTCGAACTCTGAAGCAACAGAGATGCCATCTTGCCAGTAGACACCAACACCCTATTCAGAGCTGTTCCTCACTGCGGAAAGAGCTGTTTGCCGCTCCGTCCAGGCCTGGCTCAGCGTCGAGGATGTTGTCCATCGACCCGCGGTGAGGATGCTTCCTCCTGTTGTGGACGCAGAAATGCCAGGCCAAGGCGGAGATGACCACCAGGATGAGGGTGGCAGCCAGCCCCGCAGCTATGTAGGCGTAGGGCATTTGGTGGGCAGGAGTCCGGATGAGGCGGCACGGCCCGTGCTGCTGGGTGCCATCGTCCATGGGGCTGGATCCAGCCCGGTTGGATGCCACGATGCAGAACAGGTACTCGTGATCTGGCAGCAACCCTGAGACAGCCGCCAAGCGGAAAGTGTTGTTGAGGGCCGGCCCGGAGAGGATGTCCCCGCCGACTTGCTGATAGTGCAAGCGATATTCCTGAACCATGGAAGAAGGCGCACACCAGCGCATGCTCGCTCCCACCTCGCTCGTGTGGACCGTCTGCAGGCGGGGCGGCTCGGGGGGCACATCTGGGCCGGTGACCCCCGGGCACAAGCACCCGCTAGCCCTACTCAGCTCTGCGCAGGGCACTTGGAGGTGCTGGCAGGGATTGTACTTGCAAAGGTGATGGGGCGGCTGCGGGAGGCCGGGCGTCTGGGGCTCTGAGGTCAGAGGGTAGTCGTAATCGTCGTAATGTTGATCGTCAGGATAATCCAGAGAAGGTTTGACCGGAGCAGGCGATGAGGTCCTGTCTTTGCTCACAGCTGGGGCGTTGCTCCCTGAGGGATGCGGGAAGAGGGGGTTCTCTTTAAGGGGCACGGGCAAAGGGTGCCCCATGCTTGTCGGTGATGCCTGGGGGCAGAGGGTCAGGATCCAGGCTGCTACCAGAAACAGCCCTGGGATTTCCATGGCTCCTGGTAACAGATGGAAGAGAAGGGCAAAATAGGGGTGTTTTTATTTATTTTAATAACAACAATAATAAAAAATTATTTATATGCTGCCCTCCCCAGCCGAAGCCGGGCTCAGAGCGGCTAACAACTGTAAAAGTAACACAGTTTACATAAAATCACAATCAATTAATTGAAATACATTCTAAAATCTATTCATTCTAAAATCAATTCAGAATCAAATTAATGGCAACCATTGGGCTGGAGTTCTATGAGAATTACCAAAGGACTATTGGTCTATTTTTTTCTAATCAATTTTTTTCAACATATGACAATGTCACACAGATAAATAATGAAATATCCCACCCTAACTCAGAAGCTGGTGTTTATGCAATACATAAACAACCAAATACTTATCCCAAACTACTATTTGTACAGAAGGCCACAAGCAGTTTAAGTTAATCAAAAGTACAGTAATCGTTTTTTAGAGCTGTTTTTAAATGGGAAGCTGCCTTATAGAATCATAGAATCAAGACAGAGTTGGAAGAGACCACAAGGGACATTTAGTCCAACCCCCTGTAATGCAGGAATCTTTTGCCCAGTGTGGGGTTTGAACCCACAACCCTGAGATTAAGATGCTCTGAGGTATCACAAACCCAATTTACAAAGCCCTTCACAACTTGGGTCCAGACTATCACAGAGACCATATATCTCTGCCCAAACACTGAGATATTTGAGGGAGTCTTGGTTAGTGGTCTACCACGGTTCAGAGACATGGCTCGTAACTACCAGAAGTGGTGTGTTCAAAATTGTGGGTCCAATCCTGTGGAACTACCCTCCTGACTGAGATAAGAACCCAGCCCATTCCCTGCTGAACAATCACTTGACAATCACTTTCCAATTTCAGCATTTTAAGGTTCTTCTCAACTTCTAGGGTTTATTTTAATTGTTCTTATTCTTTGTACAGTGTTCTTTAAAAAGTACGCACACTGCTTATAAATTATAAATATTAAGTCGTACAGTGGTACCTCGGGTTAAGTACTTAATTCGTTCCGGAGGTCCGTTCTTAACCTGAAACTGTTCTTAACCTGAAGCACCACTTTAGCTAATGGGGCCTCCTGCTGCTGCCGCACCGCTGGAGCACGATTTCTGTTCACATCCTGAAGCAAAGTTCTTAACCCGAGGTAATATTTCTGGGTTAGCGGAGTCTGTAACCTGAAGCGGATGTAACCTGAAGCCTCTGTAACTCGAGGTACCACTGTATATAAATACAGGTCTAAAATAAAATACCCCCCCTTTGCATCTTTCTGTGTCAGCCCATATGGTGAAACATTCAGAATTCCTAAACCACTACGCATTACTATTTTGAACGAGGTGACTGCTTGTGGCTGGATTCAAGGTCTGAATCAGAAGTGGTAACCCACAGGATGAGGAAACCTGTGACCCTCCAGATGTTGGCTGCATATACACCATACCTTTAAAGGACCTCACAAAAAGAATTATGGGAATTGTAGTTTACCCCCCATAGAGCTACATTTCCCAGCACCCTTAACAAACTACTGTTCCCAGAATTATTATTATTATTTTAAGGGGGTGGGGAATGTGTTTTGCATATATTTTAAATGCACAGTGCATTCACAGCCTAAGTTGGGGGGGATGAGTGAGACGAGGGCGCTGCTCTCCCTTTGCAAACGCTGAGGTGCTGGATCAGACCACGGGTGTATTCTAGTCGAGCGCCCTGTACCCAGAAGCGACCTGCAAGATGAGAAGGCAACAGGCCTCATCTGATCTGCCTCTCCTGATTTTGGAAGTAGAGTTCTTCTGAACCAGAGGGTCCATCACTGCCTCCTACAGGATCTAGAGCAAGGAGACGAGGAACTCAGGCCTGGAGCCCAAATGTACCCACCCAGGTCTCTCTGCCAGATTCCTCAGGACTCTCTCCAGGCAACATCCCTCCTGAGGCTGCACATACCCCATGCATTTAAGGAATGCCTCAAATAATCCTGGGAACTATAGTATGTTAAGGAACTGTATATCTGTGCGGGCTGAACTACAGTTCTCAGGATTCTTGTGGCGTGGTAGTACATGTACCCGTATTTTTCGCTCTATAAGACGCACCAGACCTCAAGACGCACCTAGTCTTTGGAGGAGGAAAACAAGAAAAAAAAATATTCTGAATCTCAGAAGCCAGAACAGCAAGAGAGATGGCTGCGCAGTGAAAGCAGCAATCCCTCTTGCTGTTCTGGCTTCTGTGATAGCTGCGCAGCCTGCATTCGCTCCATAAGATGCACACACATTTCCCCTTACTTTTCAGGAGGGAAAAAGTGAGTCTTATAGAGCAAAAAATACGATATATATCCTGAGCTGGACCCTTCAACAGCCTTCCTTAAGTGTTTCTACCAAGCTGGAATGTGCCCTTGGACTTTGACCATACCTTTTCCTTGCCCAGATAGAGCATGTGTATAAAACAGATTACTATACAAACATAAAAGTTACCTTTCTTCCTATGTCAACTCTTTACTTCTGGCCCTTCCCGCTGCTAGTATGTGCCACCCCACCCCCCAAACAAGCACCCCTGCTTTACCCCAAGAGGAACGCAACTTAAGAGGCGAGGAGGAGGATACTGTGCCTCAAGGGGGCAAATTCACTCACCTGGATGGCGGATGTCTGCCTTTGGTTGCTAGGCAACAGGCTGCCGGGAAGGGTCTCTGCAACAAGTTATTACCCAAAGGATGCAAGGTAGCAGGAACCCCCCCTCGATGAAAGAACTCCGATGGAGCTGTTTCCAGGAATAACAGGACCCACCAGGCAAGGACCAAAAGCCTGTGGTGCTGAAATGTGGTGTGTGTGTATCAAAAGCTGCCCGTTTGGGGGTTGGGGTTGGGGGCACAATAATTGCCGCCTCAGAGCAATTTGTGGTATCCGCGGAAATGATAAGTAAGAGCTCCTTGCGCTGGCCTGCCGGGAACTAGCAAAGTGGTAGCCTCTTGCGAAGCCCAAAACCCAAACTTTTATATCCTCCTCGTGGGATGATCTCATCGCCCCCCCCTTCACAACCTCTTCCTCCCCCCCAACCTCCTTTACAGCTGGGCCCAGCCAGTGGGAATGAGTACAAGGAAGCTAATGGGCGTGGAAAATTCTTTGGCTTGACGGACCCCCCTGGCAGGTGCCTGGAAAGAAAACAAATAGTGCCTTATAAGGGCTATTCACTTCCTTCTCAGAAATCCCTCCTCTGGGTAAGAGAGGGAATAAATAAGAGTTGAGGAGAGAGAGAGAAAGTAAAAAAGACCTGACAGCAGACAGGGAAGGGTGTATGTGTGTGTGTGTGTGTGTGTGTGTGTGTGTGTGCGCGCGCTGTGTCACAATCCCAAGGGGGGGGGGGAGAACTATTCTTACATGGGCAAACTGATTCAGGATGCTCATCCCAGACAGAGGGAGAGGCATTTTTCCTGTTCCCAGACCAGCTCTGCCCTGCCTGGAGCCATACACTCACCCAGGTCTCAGCCACTCATTGGAGCATCAGCACAGACAAAAGACACTCTCCAGGAATCATCTTACACCCAAAGCGGTGCCAAAAAAACGTGATTTACAGTGCGGGGGGGGGGAACCTTCCAGATGTTGTTAGACTCCAATTCCCAGGCAATGGTAAGGAACAATGAAAGTGGAAGGTCACAGGTTAACCACCCCTCACTTATATTATCATATTCACTTTCTTTCTTCGTCTTCCGTTCCAAAAGGATCTCATCATCTTTTTCTTTACTGCTGGGCTTTCTTCCCATCTTGCAAGCCGAAGGACTGAGGCCAAGGACAGCGAGGCTCAAGGAGAGACCACACATGGAGACCAATAGGAAATAAGCTCGCCAACTCCCCCATAAAAAAGGCCTCTTACGGTTTTATGAGCCGCAAGGCAGGCAGATGTTCAGCAGGTGAAGCCACGTAGCACCCCCATGTCAAGAGAAGCTTATTCTGTTGAATTTATGGCCTGTGCAAAGCTATTTTGATGTATTTTTCATCTTTGTTGGAAGCCGTCCAGAGTAGATGGGGAAACCCAGCCAGATGGGCGGGGTACAAATAATAAATTATTATTATTATACTATTAAAGACATGGAAGGTATGTGTGTGTGGAGAGAGAGAGAGGAGAGAGGAGAGGGAGGAGAGAGAGAGAGAGAGAGAGAGAGAGAATGAGTGAGTTAATGAGTAAGAGAGAGAACATTAAAAAGCAGTGCTGGGGCGCCCAGCGTGAAGTGTCTCCGGTCCACACCGGCCAACAGGAAAATATCTAAGAGCCAAAAATCCTGCATTCTCTCGTTTATTAATGAGGTCATTCCAAGAGCAGAAAAATTGAAAAGGAAAATAAAATAAAGACAATGCATTTATTGAATCTTAAGTAATATTGTACGAAACAACTGTGCTTCAGAGGTGTTGCTTGATGTACCCACCCGTGTTTTAAAACAACTTATTGTTTTACTTTTATTTTCCTAATCGACAACAGACAGAAAATCCCCCCCTCTGTTGACTGAAGTTTCGATAACCCGCAGTTGTCTTCCCTCATGAGCAGGCAAAGATCTATGACTGACGCTGACGTACGCAAAAGACTTCACCTTCTTTATTTTACCACAGAGTATAATTCCCATTTTAGAGGTGGGAGAACTGAGGCCACAGACTTAACTGCATTTTGAAATCCTGGCGAACAGGGATTAAAATAAAGGAGATACACAACTTTCTTAAGAATACAAAATATGTCTTCTTAGATTCCCTCCATCACTTCCCAGAATGAGGTGTCCCTTGTATACCTCACGGCTGCCTTTCAGAGCGCCACTGTGCAGAGTTTTGAGGTAAGAGAGTGATGTTAATTTAGTGAAGACTTGGACTTGCGAGTCAGTGAAGGGGGGTTTGTCAGACGGAGCCGATCGGCAGACCTTAGCAATGTGGCCCCTTCTGGAACACTTCCTACAGATGGCGTCTCTGAATCGACACTTGGCACGGGAATGGTTGCCTCCGCAGCCGGCACATTCCGGTTGGCCCTTGGACTTCTGTTGGAACTTCCTGCGCTCCCGCTTTATCTGGTGCATGTCATCGTCTTCACTGGAGGATGCCTCACCACTGCTGGCCTCTTCATGATGCACTGGAACTGGCTTCCTAGCAAAACACGGGCTGCTGGACTTGCGGATCTCCTGGGCGGAGCGTTCAGCAGCTTCTGAGGCCACAGCCTCCTCAATGGCTTTCTGTAGTGTGAGGTCTGGCTTGGCGAGGAGACGCCGTTGCAGATGGATGTCCCGGACCCTGCAGACGATTCGATCCATCAGGGCATCGTCTAAGTCTTGGAACTCACAGTGCATGGCAGCCTGTCTGAGGGCAGTGGTGTAGTTGCTGATTGACTCCCCCTCTGCCTGGTTCCGGTGGTAAAACGCATGGCGGGCAGCAATCTTGGACGGCTTTGGTGCGTAGTGGTTGCGGAGCTTCTCTTGGATCGTGTCCCATGGTGTTGCCTGGACTGCTTCAGGCACAACCAATGCTCGGGCCGTCTCAAACACCTCAGGCCCACAGAGGCTGAAGAATAGGCCCCGCTTCCGATCCTTTGATACTGCTGTCAGCTCGTTGGCTTGGAGGTAGCGGTCAAACCGAGCGAGGTAGGAGTCCCATGATTCAGAGGCTGGCGCAAACGGCGGTAGAGGCACAAGTGAAGCCATGATTCCGATGCCAGAGAGAAGGGCGATGGATGGAACACAGCGCTGTCGCCAGAACGGTCAGCTCTGAATTGGTTCTGTCAGTGATTTCGCTCTGTGATTCAGCTCAGTTCAGAGGATGGCCGCATCTGGCTGTGCTCTGATGTCCACCGATCCCATCCTCGTCGCCAGTGTAGAATAGTTGGTAGACATGGCAGACGACACAGCAATGTCTCCAAAGCAGCTCTTTATTTTGTAAGCTGGAACAGCAAACTGAACAGCAAACAGCTCAGCCGGCCTGCTTTTATAGGCAGCCGGCTGTCTACATTGTAGCAACAACAACCCAGAGTTTCCCGCCTAAAATAACTGACGTGGACCTGAGTGAAAACTATCTACAGACCTGAGTGAAAACTATCTACAGTATTCCCCTGCTGGCCCAGGGGGAACTTCACTACATAACATATCCCACCCTTCCTCCAGAATGAGCCCAGGTTGGCTCATGCATCCATATGAGGAAAATATATATATTTTAAAGCCTTCTCAGAAACAGTTAAAAACATTCTTAACCAGTGATCTCAGATTAAAGTTTTAAGGAATACTTCAGGCTCTTTTGGACCAGCTCAAAGCCCTTTCTTGGTGGGCTTCCCTGGTAGCAACAACTCTCCACACTGCAGATGGGAGACAGATCCAGCAACCAACGTAGAAGAAAAAGGAGGGTCCAGGCTGTGTGTCAGCAGTGGGCTCTTCGGGGACCCCAGGAGTTCCCTCCCCACAAAACCAGCAAGAGGTGACAGCACTCTTCTCCAATTCCCTAGTATAGGTAATGGGACCCCTGACCATTAGGTCCAGTCGTGGCCGACTCTGGGGTTGCGGCACTCATCTCGCTTTATTGGCCAAGGGAGCCGGCATACAGCTTCCGGGTCATGTGGCCAGCATGACTAAGCCGCTTCTGGCGAACCAGAGCAGCGCACGGAAACGCCGTTTACCTTCCCGCCAGAGCGGTACCTATTTATCTACTTGCACTTTGACAGGCTTTTGACTGCTAGGTTGGCAGGAGCAGGGACAGAGCAACGGGAGCTCACCCCATCGTGGGGATTCGAACCACCGACCTTCTGATCGGCAAGTCCTAGGCTCTGATTTAACCCACAGCGCCACCCACGTCCCTCTCCAATTCCCTAGTGTGGCAATAATTCTCCTAAAGGCAACAGTTAATATTCCACTTCCTCTCAGATCATCACCAGCTGCATGTAAAGCTGCTCAGGACATGACCTTGGCCAACTCCTGGCAACAGCAAAGCAGAGCTCTTTGCTACTCCCTCAGCTCCTCTGAGGGAACTGTTGAGCCTACCTACTCTTGCCACGTGGCAAGGATTTTACTACTACGATTCCCTCCTTTTCTTCCTCAGTTGCCCAAACAAGACAACACGGAAACTAGGCCAGAAACCTCCAAAGGTTTGCATTCAATGCTTTCAGCATTTGTAGAAACAGAAGACATTTTCCGGGACGAATGAAGCATTTAGAGAACTACCATATTTTTACACTGCCATTTATTTATTTTTTTAAAAAGCTACTTTTTGTCATGATTCTGTTGGCGATCTGAAAAGCAGTTTGCCCTTTGGGTTAAAATGAGTTGCTCTGCTGATGGGGGAAAGGGTACTCTGCACATGCTTGGAGGCATGCAGCCCGTGTCAGACTTTGCAAAAGCAGACAACCATATTCAAAACACAGGTTGAAAGCTTTTGCAATTTTAAGGAACAGTGAATTGCAGGGGCTGCCACTCCATTAATACATTGATCATTTGCCTTAACTAACTGGGAACACGTTTCTTCAGCTGCTTTCAGGTCCTGTAAGCTTCCATAGAATCATAGAATTGTAGAGACAAGATGTCAAACTGTTCTTATATGCAACAACAGCGACAAAAGTACTGTTAGCCCAGAAATGGAAGCAAGAAGAAATTCCGACGAAAGAAGAATGGCAGACGAAATTAATGGACTACGCAGAATTGGACAAAATGGCAGGAAGGATTTGAAACCTGCGGGACCAGAGATTTACAGAAGCTTGGAAGAAGTAGATGAATTATTTGAAGAGCAACTGTAATCAGCAAATTACGCTAGTAGGACTACAAGAAGTTTTGTAAGGAGAAATATACGAAGTGTTACAAAGTAGAAAAAGATAGAGATATTGGTTATGAGTTTGAAATGTAATAGGGAAGATAAGAAATGCATACTAAGAGATTAGATTGAAAAATTTTCAGACAGGACTGATGGAAGTCAAAAAAATTGAATAAGATGTAAAAGTATGTTTAATTACTGTTGAAAATGATATGTTAATAAACTAATAAAAAATTATATATAATTTTTTTTTCTAGAGGTGGGAGGGACTCCAAAGGTCATCTAATCCAACCCCCTGCAATTCAGGAATTTCAACTGAAGCATCCATAACAGGTGACCATCCAACCTCTGCTTGAAAACCTCCAATGAAGAAGAGTCCACCACCTTTCAAGGGAGTCTGTCCACTGCCAAACAGCTCTTACCACCAGTAAGTTCTATGTGATATTTAATAGGAATTTGCTTTCTTGCAACTTGAAGCCATTGTTTTGAGTCTTACCTTCCAGAGCAGGAGAAAACAAGTTTTCTCCCTCTTCCAAGTGACAGCCCTTTAGATATTTGAGGATGGCTATCATATCTCCTAATGGGACTTGGGTGGCACTATGGGTTAAACCACAGAGCCTAGGGCTTGCCGATCAGAAGGTCAGCGGTTCAAATCCCCACCACAGGACGAGCTCCCATGCACTACAAGTGCAAGTAAGTAGATAAACAGGTACCGTTCTGACAGGAAGGTAAACGGCGTTTCCGTGTGCTGCTCTGGTTCGCCAGAAGCGGCTTAGTCATGCTGGCCACATGACCCGGAAGCTGTACGCTGGCTCTCTTGGCCAATAAAGCGATGAACGCCGCAATCCCAGAGTCGTCCGCGACTGGACCTAATGGTCAGGGGTCCCTTTACCTTTATCATATCTTCTCACATTACAGCTCTTATAAAATAAACTTTTAACATCCCAACATTTCAAATTATTTTATTCCCAGCTGATACAGCTCCTCTCGAAAGATCTCCTTTGCAACAAAATTTTAAAATAAAATAAAAACAGGGTTGGGGATATGGAAAAAGATATTTTTAAAAACAGGAGGAGGAGAAACACAAGCTTAATTAACGAATGTTGCCCAGACATTGTAAGGACAAGCAAGTGGGACCGACTGCACATTAGGGGAATGCTAATTAAATTTCAGTTGGAAGAACTAGGGCACAGGGTACGACTGAGACGTTGCTTTTCAAAATCCGCTTTTGTCTAAATTTGTGCTGAGTCATTATCATGAGTCTCTGACTAAGCAAGGGGACTGCATTCCTGGGCAAAAGCTCTTTCCAGAAAAAAAAGGGGGGGAGGAGAGCGAGCTTTGGCTGAATATGAATTAATTCTGATTACAGCCCGCATGATTAACCTTGGAAGGGCTCAATGGAATTCAGAATTGCTCATACACTACGTGCCAGTTTCTATACCATGGAATAGCAAAATTCCAGCCTTACAAAAAATCCTCAGGGTGAGTGGTGCTAAATTCCGCTCATCTTGCATAATTTAAGAATGAGTGGCGTGTATGTTTCTGGTACACAGCTTGCTCAGAGTATTTTCTCCACATACAGCCCGTTAAGCCGAGGTTTTGGTTGGCAAATTGTGGGAGAAAAGGTGGAGGAGCGGAACGGGAGAGAGAAGACTGTCTGGCAATTGAGGATGAGACAGAAGCTGGACCTCATGACACATGGCCAATGCACGTTGGGGGTTTCCATTTAGAAAATTTGCACCTAAGGTGGTGGTGAAGGCGAATCATTTCTTAATTTATTTTTAATGCAAATTTATTTGAAGGAAAGAAAATGAAGAAGGAAAAACCTCTCAACTGAACAATACAGACATGTCCCCACTTACCTGTGATTGGCTTGTGCGTGACTACATATACCTGCAGTAAAAAAGGTAAAGGGACCCCTGACCATTAGGTTCAGTCATGACCGACTCTGGGGTTGTGGCGCTCATCTTGCTTTATTGGCCGAGGGAGCCGGCATTTGTCCGCAGACAGCTTCTGGGTCATGTGGCCAGCCTGACCAAGTTGCTTCTGGCGAACCAGAGCAGCGCACGGAAACACCGTTTACCTTCCCGCCGGAGCGGTACCTATTTATCCACTTGCACTTTGACGTGCTTTCGAACTGCTAGGTTGGCAGGAGCAGGGACCGAGCAACGGGAGCTCACCCCGTCGCGGGGATTCAAACCGCCGACCTTCTGATCGGCAAGTCCTAGGCTCTGTGGTTTAACCCACAGCACCACCCGTGTCCCTATACCTGCAGTACTAGAAAATAAATAATTCTATTCAAACCTGGAAATGGCAGGAGAGAGCAGGAATTTTCTCGTGGCTCATGAGGAGACCCTCCCCGGAGCCCAAAGAGGATGTCAGTGAGGGCAGAGGAAGCTTTGAAGAGACTTGGGCTTTGTTTAGGCTGCTCAGACACCCCGCCTAGCAGCTGATTTGCAGGGTAACGCAGCAGCTGTCATGCAGCCGGCCCCAAGCTTCAATTCTAGTTGTGAATATTTTTGGATACAGTCTTTTTGGGTCTGGATTGGCGGGAGAGCGGCAGGGAGGGTGTTTAAAAGATGTTTCCCATGCACACAATTTTTCACTTACACATGGCAGCCCCCCCCCGAATGTAAGTGGGAGGGATGAAATCCCCAAAAAGGGTCTTACTTTTTTTCTGTATGCCACAACAGCTGTGAGAATATTACTAGTGAAGAACTGAAAGAAACAATATTTACCAACTATCGAAGAATGGCAGATGAAGATGATGGACTATATGGAACCTGCTGAACTGACTGGGAGACTCCAAGACCAGAGAGAAGAGATGGTGGAAGAAGATTGGAAGAAGTTTAAAGAATATCTGAAAAAATATGTTTAAATTTAAATCTTAGAATAGCTTTGGAAGTGGATACAGTATAGGCTGTAGGGTTGGAAGTAAAAGATAGTGTATTTTAAAATAGTATTATTTGTGATAAAATGTGAAGATTTTTATGGTAAAAGTAAACATGATAAAAAAATGGCTAAAAATTATGATATATGTAAACTGCTAAAGATGAGGTAAAATGAAAATCAGATAGGGGGGACTTGGGGAAGCCCACCTAAAAATGTTTAGAAAAAATAAGGATAAGACAAGAATTTGTTTGCATTGGGTTTTTTCCTGTTTGTGTTGTTTAGTTGTGTTATAAAATGAATAAATTATTTGGGGGGGGGAACCAAAACAGAATGTAAGTGGGAGACACCTGTACATTGGATCATCCAGGATCCTGTCCAGGCTGGAAGTCTCTCTTAGTGAGCACATGGGCTCGCAAAATCCATTTTTGTTGTCCTGTCATGAATCCCTGCTCCACTTAATCTAAAAGTACGTGAACATGCACAAATATCAAGGATTTCACCAATACAAAATTGATACAGGCATGTGGGCCAGAGGCAGGGTGGGGACTCCTTTAAACTTCTCCGTTGAGGGGCGAGCGGCTGCCCTCCCTTCAGAGAAGTGCCAGGTGGAAGGATGTATCGCCAGATCGCGATGTTTGGCTGGTGATACATTGCAATGTTGAAAACCTGACATCGCCCAGCCCTTCTTTCTATGTAATCATCTGCCTTGGTAAAGGTAAAGGGACCCCTGACCATTAGGTCCAGATGTGGCCGACTCTGGGGTTGCGGTGCTCATCTCGCTTTATTGGCCGAGGGAGCCAGCATACAGCTTTCGAATTGCTAAGTTGGCAGTTCTGCCTTGAGTGAGGAGCAAATGCTCACCTAATTTCCAGCAGATTTGAAAGGGGATTGGACTGGTCACAGTTACTGAGGAAAACTGGATTTCTTTTTCAGCAACAACTGGAGGGCTGTGGGTTTCCCCACTCCTGCTTCAGACTATGGTGCCTACCCCCAAAAAAGTATTTCATCCCCTATCCCGCCCACGTTTCCAAAGCAATCCAGGAGGGACAGACAGGTACCACCGCAACAAACTCAAGTTTCAGCAAAGCATTTCGCACAGCCCTGCGCGACACCACTGAGCTTAGTTAGGAGTGCCAGCAAAGCACCATGGGAGTTTGGCAAACAACATGGGACCTAGGTTAGTCCTTGCTGCAAGCAAGCAGTGCGCATGCCCTGCACTACGAGGTGAACACACCCTTCCAGCTGGCGTGTGGAGCAATAAGGGTCATCCCCACTACCACTGGGCTGGAATTTGAGGCGAGAGTTACTAGCTGTGTCTGGAATGCAGACAAGCCCTCCTTCGCAGCCAAGACGGGCCAGAGGAACATTGGATCTTTGCAAACTGAAAGACGTCAGATTGGGTGGGACCCTTCTCTGGCTGCAACGATTATCGGAAAACCCTATTCATTGAGAAAGTGGCAGCTCAAAGAGCCAAAGGAACATGAGTGTTGGGCCAAGGCAACTTCCTGGGTGCATTTCATGCAGGGTGGTGGGGGTGAAGACCATCAACCAGGCAATTCAGATTCTGTATCAGGAAAAAGGAGACATTCCTCTATAAACCCGTGTAGACAGAAGTGCCTTGCCTCTCAGCCTGCGTGATTTATTCTGGAAACTGAATGTGCAACCCCTATAGGCGTGCTGAGTTGCGCCCGACGTTGGGGGCCCCTCAATGTGCATGCACAATGCCACACGTGCGATACACATCCCAGTCCAGGCAGGCAGACGTGGCCCACCCACTCACCCCCCGCCAGCCCTTTTGGAAAGGGATGCACTGGCAAAGATGCTTCACCCTGTGCATCCCTGGTAGAGAGCGCCTTCTGGGAAAGCTTTCTGGTGTTCCTCAAAGGTATGTGTGGGACAAAAAAGCTTTGCCCCATGGGAGGTGGCACACGCGGAGGACGCTCTTCCCTCTCTGCTTGTCCCAGCCCCTGTCCGGCTTCCAGGCACTGGCAGTGGCAGGGGATGGCAGTCCCCTCAATTTGGGGTGTGTGTGTCTCAGCACCCTGCACACCAATATTGAGGGGGCCGAAGCTTCTTTCGCCCCCAGTGCTCGGCGCCCCTGAACCCCTATCCCAGTGGAAGCCAAGGTAGTATACTCTGATGTTGGCCGCAACTCCAGAACTATTTAAAGTGGGATGATACTACTCTAAATACATAGTGGAGAAAGGGCCTAAGGGCTCGTCGACTCTTCTGTTTGTGCTGCAGAATCGAGGCTCTGGGTGCATGATCTGAGCAGGTATTTGTTCAACCCTGTGGTTTTCCTACTGAATCAGAACAAACGTTGATCTGCGGAAAACCTGACTGACCTCCGAATCAGTGGTAAACAGCAGGTTTTCCCAGGAAAAGCGCTGGGACAAAATTAATAAATCGTAGAATTACAAAAAGGTAAAGGACCCCTGGACGGTTAAGTCCAGTCAAAGGCGACTATGGGGTTGCGGCACTCATCTCGCTTTCAGGCCAAAGGAGCTGGTGTTTGTCCACAGACAGCTTTCCTGATCATGTAGCCAGCATGGCTAAGCCGCTACTGGCACACGGACGACTGTGACAAGTGCCAGAGCGCATGGAAACGGCGTTTACCTTCCCGCCGCAGCGGAATCTAGTTATCTACTTGCGCTGGCATGCTTTTGAACTGCTAGGTTGGCAGGAGCTGGGACCGAGCAACGGGTGCTCACTCTGTCGCGGGGATTCGAACCGCCGACCTTCCGATCGGCGAGCCCAAGAGGCTCAGTGGTTTAGACCACAGCACCACCCACATCCCTAAATCGTAGAATTATACAGTTGGGAGGAACCCTAGGGTCATCTAATCCAAACCCCTGCAATGCTGAAATCTCAGCTACCTGTGCCTACAAATCAAAGACCTAGAAATCACACATCCTAAGGCTCATCCTAGGCTTCTAATCTAGTCCAGGATGTGCATGGCTTAAAAACCCCCAAACCCACCTCCCAGTGCACAAGAATTCACGGCATGGGTTTCCTCCAGCCCAGAGTTTTTGCAGTACACTGGCAAATAATTCGTTAGCAGGTAAATCTTTATTTTAAGTTACAGTGTCTCCGGGTGAGGAGTAGGGGGTGGGAGGAGAGAAAAAGGAGCTGGAATGTAAACACAAGCTGGGAGCAGAGGCTCCCTTTGGAGAGGAAGGCCTGTGGTGGGTGCAAGCTATCGGGAGCAGTGCAAAAGGCTGAGGAGGGGCTCGTGAGGCCGCAAACAAACCCGCCCGCCCCCTTTTCAGGAACTGGAACAAGTACTTCTCTGCCGGATTTCTGAGCCTGGCGTGAGGGTCCTGGCCCCTGGGGGCAGCAAGCTTGAGGGGTCCCCCTCCCAGGAAGGGGCTGGGAAGTTGGCCTCAGCAAGCAGCGTGGAATTGTCCACAGACTCAAATTCCGTCTCTGCGAATGAACAAGCAAACGGGAGATAAATTAGTATTCACATGTTGGAGAGAAGCCCCTGTCATCCAGGCATTTCAAACGGTTTTGACTTTAAGCATATACTGCAGACTAGGGCTGGGTGATATATTGCTATACAGTGCACGCTTGGGTCGCGAACGTGATCCATGCGGGAGGCACGTTCGCAACCCACAGTGCCGTGCGAGCACCGAAACCTGGAAGTAACCCGTTCCGGTAACCCGAAAACGCTTAACCTGAAGTGTCTGTAACCCGAGGTATGACTGTACAAAACTGGTTTGAAAGATCTGGTGGTACCTCGGGTTACAGACGCTTCAGGTTACAGACTCCGCTAACCCAGAAATATTACCTCGGGTTAAGAACTTTGCTGCAGGATGAGAACAGAAATCGTGCTCCGGCGGCACAGCAGCAGCAACAAGAGGCCCCATTAACTAAAGTGGTGCTTCAGGTTAAGAACAGTTTCAGGTTAAGAACGGACCTCCGGAACGAATTAAGTACTTAACCCGAGGTACCACTGTATTGTGAATTATGAATTTGCTATGCAAAAATCACAATTCTCTGCCTGGGTTAACTCTGCAGGCTCAGCTCTCTCCTGCAGGGGGCAGCAAACCACAAGAGCAGGTGCCGGCAAAAATCATGATGGAAGAAAAACTGAAGTTGCCAGTGCTTCTACATAGCTCCATCCTTATTTCAGACATTGTGATGTATCAGTATATTACAATGTTTAGCTGGTGATATATCACGATGTTGAAAACCAGCTATCGCTCAGCCCTACTGCAGACTCTGAGCTTTCATTTTTTTAAATTAAGTCTCTCTCTAGCAGTGGCGTAGCATGGGTTGTCAGCACCCAGGGCAAGGCAAGTAATTTGTGCCCCCTAACCCGTGGATTTCCGCCCCCTAACCCTAACTCCCAGATGTTGCGCCCGGTGTGGCCGGCCCCCCCTGCACCCCCCACGCTATGCCACTGCTCTCTAGCCCTCCTAGAAAGGACGTGAAACGCTTCTGAAGGGGGCTCCCTGATATTAGAAAGCAACAGCGTCAGTGTGTGAGGGAAATTTCTGTCATCAGGACCACCAGGACCCAGCTGACTTCCCATGGTAAGCATGAGGTGGGTGGGGCCAGAGAACAAAGAGGGCGGGGCAAAGGATAATAGGATCATAGAATTGTAGGGGACCCCGAGGATCATCCAGTCCAGCCCCCCGAAATGCAGGAATCTCCGCTAAAGCATCCATGACAGCTTAAGCCAGGGGTCAGCAACCTTCTTCAGCCATGAACCGGTCCAACGTCCCTCAGACCATGTGGTGGGCCCGACTATATTTTGGAAGGGGAAAAAAAAGAACAAATTCCTATGCCCCACAAATAAGCCAGAGATGCATTTTAAATAAAAGGACACATTCTACTCATGTAAAAACATGCCAATTCCTGGACCATCCGCGGGCTGGATTGAGAAGGCGATTGGATCCGCGGATCAGCGGGTTTTAACATGAGTAGAATGAGTGCTTTTATTTAAAATGCATCTCTGGCTTGTTTGTGGGGCCTACCTTGGATGTGCCCCTTCACCTGCTGGCAGGTTGTAAGGTCCCAGTTGGGTAAGCTGTCCACACACACACACACACACACACACACACACACACACACACAGAGTTGTCTTTCTTTGTACCTTCTCCAGCTTTATGATATCCAGAGCCAAATTTAAAAACCCCTTTTAAAAATAATTTTTATTAGCTTTTTGCACAAAATTTGATATTGTTCATTTCACTTTCAATTTAATAATAATTTAAAATGCATTTCTGGGTTATTTGTGGGGCATAGGAATTCGTTCATTATTTTATTTCAAAATATGGTCCGGCTCCCCACAAGGTCTGAGGGACAGTGGACCGGCTCCCTGCTGAAAAACCCTGCCTTAAGCCATCCAACCTCTGCTTAAAAACCCCCAAGGAAGGGGAGTCCTATGCTATGCTTACCTTTGTATAGCAGGCTACATGCCAGCTTAACAACAGTTAGAGGTTCATTTACGGCCTAGGACCCTCGTACCTACGGGACTGCCTCTCCCGGTATGCCCCACGGAGAGCCTCAAGGTCCATAAATAGCAACACCCTAGTGGTCCCGAGCCCTAAGGAAGTTAGATTAGCCTCAACCAGAGCCAGGGCCTTTTCAACACTGGCTCCGGTCTGGTGGAACGCTCTGCCTCAAGAGACCAGGGCCCTGCAGGATCTTTCCGCAGGGCCTGTAAGACAGAGTTGCTCCACCTGGCCTGTGGCTTGGAGCCAATTTGATTCCCTCCCTCTCTTTTTTCTTTTCCTTCTCCTCCTGCGAGGAGGCTACATTTTAATATTTTAATGTTTCAATATTTTAATTGTTGCATTTTAATCTTGTTTTAAAGTTGTATTCATTCAACTTGTTTTTATTATTGATTGTTAGCCGCCCTGAGCCTGGCCTTGGCTGGGGAGGGCGGGGTATAGATAAAAATTATTATTATTTATACACTTCCCCACCCAAGAAAGCAACAGGTATTATGACTGCTGCCCATGGCCAAATCACTTAAGATGGGTGTGAAGGAAGGCTGAAAATCGGTGTGTCCTGGGGAGAGTCCTAAGGGTGGGATAGAGAAGACTGGAGGGCCACATTTGGGCACCTAGGCCTGAGGTTCTCCACCCTGGGGTGGGTGCATGCATATATAGATATGTGTGTGTCCCTTTAGCTCTGCAGAGTCTCCTTGCTTATTGGTATATACTGCATGCAAAACATGGATCCAGGAGGGGGTGAAGTAAGTTCAGGTGAAGACCAGTATGTGTCACCTACCTTCGCTCATCCCATTGTTCAGACTGGACCTTGTCCCAGAATCAGGTTTCTCCAGATTGCTCTTTTGGGTATTTTGCTGCATCTCAGCAACTGTTGCAGAAGCAAGAGGAAGAAAATCAAGACAGGCCTGTAGGCTGGAAATCGTGTGTTGAAAAGAGGGAGCGTCTAAGAGGGCAAGGAAATCATGGCAGAATACGCCATTCGTGGAACGCCCTCATGGGAAACCTGCCCGATACAGAGTTGGTCTACTGGTCCATCTTGCTCAGCACCGTCTACACTGACCGGCAGCGGCTCCCCAGGGCTGCTTTCAGAAAGGGAGTCATTCTCAGCCTTGATCATAGAATCAGAGTTGGAAGGGACCCTGAGGATCATCTAGTCCAACCCCCTGCAATGCAGGAATATGCAGCTGTCCCAGACGGGGATCGAACCCGCAACCTGCATCTCCTCCTCCATCATTCTGCCCGGACACTGAAGTCCAGCACCGAGGGCCTTCTGGCGGTTCCCTCATTGCGAGAAGCCAAGTAACGGGGAACCAGGCAGAGGGCCTTCTCGGTAGTGGCACCCGCCCTGTGGAAGGCCCTCCCACCAGATGTCAAAGAGAACAACAACTATCAGACTTTTAGAAGACATCTGAAGGCAGCCCTGTATTGGGAAGCTTTTAATATTTAATAGGTTATTGTATTTTAGTGTTTTGTTGGAAGCCGCCCAGAGTGGCTGGGGAAACCCAGCCAGATGGGCGGGGTATAAATAATAAATTATTATTATTATTATTGTAACCCCGGTGTCATCAGCACCATGCTGTAACCAGCTGAGCTAAGATGCCAGGGATTGGAGCTGGGATCTTCTGCAAGCAGAACAAATGCTCTGGCCCTTTCCCAGAGATGGTTTTTTTGTCACCTCCTTTGTCATCTTTTTCAGCACCTTTAGATTTTTAAAATCATTATTTACAACCTGACCTGTACCATTTGACTCCAAGAACAGGGTGACACAATTCATTGAAACGAGTAAGTTGTTTGCCTCATGCCTGGACATGAGAACCACCAACCCACAGGGAATTCTGTAGAGCAGAATATCAAATCTTGGCTTACTGGCCCTCATTCAACCCATTACCGAAGAGGTGGAGAGCCTCAGGCCGCAATCCTGAGGCCACCTGCCTTGCCAGCCTCACTTCGCACCCTCCTTCAGTATTTTCTGCCTGTCTGGAACGGGTCCTTGAACTCCAGTAATGCCTCTTGTTTGTCCGGATGGAGACAGAGGGGGGTTGCATGAATGCATGTAGAAACTAGCCCACCGCACAAAGGTAAACATTTTAACTTGCTGCCCCTTGCACCACTGCCATGTCGCTCCCAGAAGGCAATGTGGCTCTGGGGACAAAAATGATTCCCTGTCCCTGCATTATAGCAAACAGACCGGAATTTAAAGTTTAGTTCAGATTTGAAATTACTTATAATAAAGGAACAAAGGTAAGCTATAATACAACAGAAAATAAACGGCAGTTATGGCAGCAGATAAAAGGAACGCAACAGGGACATTATGGATGTAAGGACAGGAAGTCCAAACGTAAGAAATGATTAAACTGAAAGTGAAATGAACAATGTCAAATTTTGTGCAAAATGCCAATAAAAATTTATTTTTAAAAAGGGTTTTAAAATTTGGCTCCGGGTATCATAAAGCTGGAGAAGGTACAAAGAAAGAGAACTCTCACTCTGTGTGCGTATGGACAGCTTACACAACTGGGACCTTGCAACTTGCCAGCAGGTGAAGGGGCACGTCCAAGGCTTTTAAAACTATGAACTTCGAACAGAGAAGAAGGAGGAGAAGAAGAAGAAGAAGAGTTTGGATTTGATATCCCGCCTTTCACTCCCTTTAAGGAGTCTCAAAGCGGCTAACATTCTCCTTTCCCTTCCTCCCCCACAACAAACACTCTGTGAGGTAAGTGGGGCTGAGAGACTTCACAGAAGTGTGACTGGCCCAAGGTCACCCAGCAGCTGCATGTGGAGGAGCGGAGACTCGAACCCGGTTCTCCAGATTACAAGACTACCGCTCTTAACCACTACACCACACTGGCTCTCGAGACCCAGGGATGGGCTGCAGGAGAGGAGGTTTCGCCCTTCACACACTACAATACAAGATTACCCAATTTATTTTCAGCGGGTTCAAGATAAAAACCAAAGACAGGGCCATTTCATGTTGTGCATAATTACGAAATCTTAAGGCAGCTGATACAAGTTATGTTGAGAAATTGGTCCAGAGGTTAATTTCTGCAAAATGTTAACGTCATAATGACATACATCATGCATGGAAGGGAACAGAGAGTAGCCACATCTCGCCAACTCAGTGGGGTGGGTAGGGCTTGTCCCTTTAAAATATATTTTCAGATGAGTATCTAAAACAGTTTGCTGCTGTTTTTATCTGATTTTAATGTTATTTCATTGTGTGCGTGTGCGTGCAAATTGCTTTGAGGCACCTGAATACAAATAATGCCACTAATAAATATACTGAATTAATTACTAAGCGAGATTTCATCATGCTTTGGGGGGGGGTGTGGGTGTATGTGAAACTACTTAGAAGAATGTGTGGTTTAAGCAGATGTCAACTGTTGCGTTCACAATCCCTGAGAAAAAGTATGATCGTTATAATTGATACTGGACGTGTAGTAACATGCCCTTTTAAAAAATAATAATAAAATGTTTTTAAAAAATAAATATCAAGATGTTGTCCTCAAGGTCTTATAATTCACACTTGAAACTGAAACGATTTCTGAGTAGTAGCATATTTTGCCCGAGGCATTTGAACACTGCTATCCTAACATCTAGTCATCATCTAGTTGAAAAGGAATTGTTTTGTTTGTCCTCTAGTATCCTTAATTGTTTATTGCTTTGTGTGTGTTTAATTTCAAACAACTGCATTGTTTTATCTTTATTTGCTAATCAATTATATCTTTTTGATCAAAAAAATATTTTCTTTCTTTTTCTTTCTTTTTTAAAAAAGGTAATTTTTATCTACCTTTAGACCACGTACAACATCATAAGCACACAGGTTTGAAAACGAGAATTAGATGAGCTGAGCTGGAAACAAAATATTGGAATGTGGGCTGTTCCTGTTCAAGGATCCAGCTAGCCTCTTTCCCGATTACTCCATTCCATCCCATTAAATCACCAGCATTCCCTGCAGGTCTGTGCAGAGCTTGTCTTAGGCCCGGGGCGGGAGTCCCCAGTCTGCTGAGAGGCCCATGGCGTTCTTGGCAAGACAATGTAAAGTCAGGCAGGCCCTTGAAGGTCCCCCTGCCCAGCTTAGCCCTCCGAGGCCCGGAGCAAGTGTACCCAGCTGCCCCTATCTGCACAGGTCCGGTTCCCTGTACAGTCATACCTCAGCTCCCGAACACCTTGGGAGTCAAACGTTCTGGCTCCTGAACGATCGAAAACTGGAAGCGATTGCTCTGGTTTTCGAATGTTCTTTTGGAAGCCAAACATCCGACGAGGCTTCCAACTGACTGCAGGAGCCGCGCTTTGGAAGTCGAACGTTTCGGAAGTCAAATGGATATACGACTGTACAGTGGTACCTCTGGATACGAACCGGATCCTGAAAGCGCTCAACCTGAAGCAACTTCAAGAAGAAGAAGAAGAGTTTGGATTTGATACCCCGCCTTATCACTACCCGAAGGAGTCTCAAAGCAGCTAACATTCTCCTTTCCCTTCCTCCCCCACAACAAACACTCTGTTAGGTGAGTGGGGCTGAGAGACTTTAAGAAGTGTGACTAGCCCAAGGTCACCCAGCAGCTGCATGTGGAGGAGCGGAGATGCGAACCCAGTTCACCAGATTACGAGACTACCACTCTTAACCACTACACCACACTGGCTCTCAAGGTATGACTGTATATCCTCCAACCAGGCAAGTGAGAAGCATCATTAGAGTTCAAAGACACATTCCAGCAGCCAGGCAAAACCATCTTGGAGTTCAAGGGCAGTCTGCATTAGAAGGGGAGTGGGGGAAAGCAGCGTTAGCCCCTCCAAGACAGCTGGACAGCCACTGTGGGCAACAAACTCCTAATCCATCTAGCCCTTTGGTCTGATCCAGAAGAGCAATTGTATATATATTTAAAGCGATTGTCCAAAAGGCAAAAGAGCATCTAAAAAAAGTGCAGACCTGCTTTCGACAATTCGTCCTCCTCTTCATCAGCCCCCACATCCTCTGGTTGACGTGGAGCAGCCTCTATTTCCTCAGAGCCTGCAGAAGAAAGGCAACCAAAAAAAGAGTTCAAAATAATTTTATTTGTTGCGTTGTTACCGCTGCTGTTGCTAAAACTTCTATCCTGCCCTTTCTCCCAAAGAGGAGCCCTGGTGAGCAAGCAAAGTAGTGAAACAATTAAAAATGAAATAAAAACACATTTAAAACATTTAAAAAGAATACCTGAAAAACACTCGCCTAGACTCACAGCTAATCATTTCAATCTTGCCTGGAATGGTGGGTTGATCCAGTGTTAGTCCTGTTCCGAGCAGTCCCAGTGAAATCAACGGACATGGCCAACTTCGGGCCCATTCATTTCAGTGGGTCTACTTTTGAGTAGAACGTAAGCTGGATGCAACCCAATGCTTTGTCGAGCGCTACCCTGAAATCCCAGTGGCTGTTTTGACTTCTGTTTTGAAAAAAAATGCTGCTAAACAAATTAATAATAAGGGGAGAGAATGGGTTTTCAACCATTACTAACCTGGGCCTTGCGGCCTTGCACCCTCAGGTAAAGCTCAGAACTTAGCCCCTTTTATTTATCGCTTTCCCTGCAGCCTGGGTCCTCTGGGCAGATGCCCACATAAGGAAGTCAAAACAATTTTGAAACAAAATCCACGCTATGCCAAAACAAAACAAAAACCCTCTCTAAAATCCAACAAAAGCACAAGGCGAGAACCAGAGCAGAGATGAAAACAAACAGCAGGCATGATTCCACAGCCCAACCCCAGATAATTTTTTTTAAAAAAAACAACTTTGTAAAGGGCAGACATATGCCAAATGCCATAAAAAAGAGCCTGAAATGTTGATATACAAGATGCTAAAGAGTTATTAAAATGGCACTGAAAAGAAGGGCGATTTTTAGAATGCCAACATCCCAAAGTTCTTTTGAGAGAGAGGTGTCATTTTAATGAATAAACCAAACATGAGGAACGCTGGACTCAGCTGCTATATCTTTTCCAACACATGAAAGAAACAGGACACGAAATTAATTTTGCAGATTCCAAATTGCTCTTTAACACGGAACATCACCACAAGAGAATAATCATGGAAGCCATCGAGATAGAGAAACACCCTCACAACATGAACAAGCGTGACGACACATCCCGCTTGCCAGACATCTGGAAATTAGCCCTCCCCACAAAAACTGACACCAGATCCAGAGGCACACAGAACGCCAACACCAATCAACCACACCAGACCCAAACCCAGACCCTCTCCACAGATGAATTACTGACACCATCCAGTAGCCAATCCATGGTGGCACCTCCGGATGCTGCACCCCCCTGCAATCCCTACACAGATCTGGCTGACACAAGCCACAAAACCACAGCTCGCCCCTATACACGAAGCCAAGCCAAAGCACAACTAAGTGCAATACAGCCATCTTCTCAGGAAAACTCTTCACAAAGTTCAAGAGGTCAAGACACAAAGACTTTAGCAACTAATCCACACCTAATGACCCACCTAAGTGGTACTCAGGATATCACTCAAGAAATCACTCAAGGTATCTCTCAAGTAATTAAGGAACAAAAGAAGAAAAGGCACACTAGCCTGGGAACTTCCTCTCTGCCCAGAACATTGGAGGCTAGACACCACACCCCCTCTACAGTATTTATAGGAACTCAAACATTGAGATCCCGCTCTGTTCCAGTAACAAGAAGCCGAAAGCACCAGCCTGAAGATGACGAGTGAGACCTCGTCGAAACGTCGCCTAGACACCCCAACTTTTACACGGGAAGACACCCGAGGACACCAAAACCTGCATATATATATATATATATATATATATATATATATATATATATATATATATTTGAAAGGAAACGGAGATTCGTTGTACTCTGAAATTTGCAATGCACTCGCTGAAGTTTGCTTTGTTCTGTTTAATGAAGTATGAAAACAAAAATAAATTTCAGAGAGGGGAAAACAAAAAGTCTTTGCCAGAAAACAGAAGAACATGAAAACATCAGCAGCTGATGATTCTCATACGTTCAAAGCACTATGATATCACTTTAAAAACTGGTGGGTGGCTTCCCCCAAATAATTATGGGAACTGTAGTTTGTTAAAGGTGCTGAGAATTGTTAGGAGACACCTATTCCCCTCACAGAGCTACAATTCCCAGAGTTCCCTGTGAAGAGGGGTTGACTGTTGAACCACTGTAGGAATAGTTGATCTGTGGGGAAAACAAAACTCTCCTAACAACTCTCAGCACCCTTAAACTGCAGCTCCCATAATTCTCTGGGGGAAGCCATGACTATTTAAAGTGATACCATAGCACTTTAAATATATGGTGTGAATGTGGCCTAAGACAGGAGTAGCCGGTGCGGGGGCCTCTAGATGCTGCCGGACTACAACTCCTGTGATCTCCGACCATAGGCCATTCTGCCTGGGGCTGATGGAGTTGGGAGTCCAGCAACAACTGGAGAAGGGAAACTCCATACCTGGGAAGGTGCCACCAAAACAGCTCTAAAAGAAATTGACTCCCAATTCCACGGTACCTTCTTTAGGGACCATAATCCGTCGGCGGATGTCTTCTGATTGTTGAAGCATTCCGGATCTTTCCCGGCCAGATAACTACCCGGCGATGGGGTGGGGAAGAGAGAAAAAAGACAGGACAGAAATCAGAATTTTGTTGGTAACTGAACACTCCCAAGTTTTAGATTTCTTTTACTGAGACTCAGCTGAGGGGTGGAGCGAAGTGTATACTGTGCTGATTATATTTGTATAGGTTAGTATATTAAGCGATCTCTACTCCCATCATCCAGCCCAGACTCTGAGGTCCAGCTCCAAGGATCTTCTGGCAGTTCCCTCACTGCGAGAAGTGAGGTTCCAGGGAACCAGGCAGAGGGCCTTCTCGGTAGTGGCACCCACCCTGTGGAACGCCCTCCCATCAGATGCCAAGGAAATAAACAACTACCTGACTTTTAGAAAACATCTGAAGGCAGCCCTGTTTAGGGAAGTTTCTAATGTTTGATGATTTATTGTGTTTCTAATACAGTGATACCTCGGTTTAAGAACAGCTCTGTTTACGAACGATTCGGTTAGCGAACTCTGCAAAACCAGAAATAGTGTCCCGGTTTGCAAACTTTACCTCAGTCTAAGAACCGAATCCGAATGGTGGAAGGACACCGGCGGCAGGAGGCCTCATTAGGGAAAGCGCACCTCAGTTTAAGAACGGTTTCAGTTTAAGAACAGACTTCCAGAACGGATTAAGTTTGTAAACCGAGGTACCACTGTATTCTGTTAGGAGCTGCCCAGAGTAGCTGGGGAGGCCTGGCCAGATGGGCGGGGTATAAGTAATAAGTAGTAAGTAGTAGTAGTAGGAGTAGTAGTAGTAGTACAGGTTGGTATATTAAGCAATATGTGGCAATAGTGGTTCATTTGTATGACTTAAGAAAAGGTGAGGTGGCCTTGCTCCAACCATGTCTCCTTTTGGGCCAAGCAGACAGGGCCGTGACAAGTTACAAAATGCAGTTCACCCCCAATCCTTGGCACCGTCTCTCACCTGCATCGATAAGGACTCTCTGGGCCACACGCTGCCCCAGATCCACTGCAAGTAGCTGAAGAGAACGATGACGCTCAGGAAGGTGAAGTTGCTGGCCACACCCAAGATGGTGGATGTCACTGGGAAGTTGTAGAGCAGATATCTATGGGAGACAAGAGCAGGAAGGAAGGGGGAGGTGTTAAGAGGTGCATTGTTCATATTGTGGAATTCCCCCCCACAAGAGAGTCTAGACTTGTTCTCTCTCTTTTATTCTTCCTATTCAACACAGGCCTTTGAAAACCAAGAAGCAAGTGTCAGTCGCTGGGCTGCTATCAGGGCAAACTGGGTTTCAATTGCTAGTTCCACCTGTGCTCTGATGTATTTTAATTATCATTTTTATCTAGTGTTGTTTGTATAATAATAGTAATAATAATAATAATAATTTATTATTTGTACCCCGCCCATCTGGCTGGGTTTCCCCAGCCACTCTGGGCGGCTTCCATAGAAACCAAAAATACACTAAAATATCACAGATTAAAAACTTCCCTGAACAGGGCTGCCTTAAGATGTCTTCTGAATGTCAGGTAGTTATTTATGGCTTTGACATCTGATGGGAGGGCGTTCCACAGGGCAGGCGCCACTACCGAGAAGGCCCTCTGCCTGATTCCCTGTAGCTTTGCTTCTCGCAATGAGGGAACCGCCAGAAGGCCCTTGGCACTGGACCTCAGCGTCCGGGCAGAACGATGGGGGTGGAGACGCTCCTTCAGGTATACTGGGCCGAGGCCGTTTAGGGCTTTAAAGGTCAACACCAGCACTTTGAATTGTGCTCGGAAACGTACTGGGAGCCAATGTAGGTCCTTCAAGACCGGTGTTATGTGGTCTCGGCGGCCGCTCCCAGTCACCAGTCTAGCTGCCGCATTCCGGATTAGTTGTAGTTTCCGAGTCACCTTCAAAGGTAGCCCCGCGTAGAGCGCATTGCAGTAGTCCAAGCGGGAGATAACCAGAGCATGCACCACTCTGGCGACAGTCCGCGGGCAGGTAGGGTCTCAGCCTGCGTACCAGGTGGAGTTGGTAGACAGCTGCCCTAGATACAGAATTGACCTGTGCCTCCATGGACAGCTGTGAGTCCAAAATGACTCCCAGGCTGCGCACCTGGTCCTTCAGGGGCACAGTTACCCTATTCAGGGTAACTTTGTATTGCTTTGTATTTTATACGGTTGTTTTTAAATGCTGTAAATGGCCATGAATTCCAAGTAGGGAGAAAGCTGAGGTATAAATACATCTAAAAAATAATAGTTTTTCTGTGGTTTTTAAAAATTGATTTTGCAGCTGTTCCTTCTGCAATTTGCTCCCTGGAGTGTGCTGTGGAAAGAGGCCCAAACAAGCCTGTTCTTCTTTCTCCGTGCTTAGAATGAACTAGTTTGGCTTAACGAAGTTCACAGAATTAGTTCAAAACTTCCCAAGCTACTCAAGGAAGGAGTTACCACAATTGCCAGGTGAAATGAACTGTGAATCACCTTTGCCTTGCAGTAGAACTGTGAATGATTTCTACTTCAAGTCCGTTGTATTTTTACATGTTGAAGAAATCTAAAAAACGCTAATATAGATAATAAACAACAGTCCTCACCGCAGTCCAGTGAAATGGGCATGAATGCGCAGCTGAGCGCCATAAATCTGGATCTTTGTGGTCTGGATTTCAATCACGGCACCGACTGTAGGTGTGTACTACAATCAGAAAGAGAAGCCAAGGTCACCGATTCATCTTTCGTGTGTCCGTGTAACAGCAAAGACCTGTGTCTACTCAAAATGCAGAGAGATCGTCCCTCCATCCCCAAGGAAGGTCTTACATGCATTTAACTTGGGCGATTAACCTGTGGGGATGCACTAGCAAATTCTCACAGGAAGTCAGATTATCCCACGAGATTGTGTGAGTTCTAACTAACCCAGAGCAAGGCTGTCAGCTTGTAGGAGCCACAATGTGAGAGCTGAGTGCAGGATGAGGACCAAAGCTCGGCAAACTACCCCAGTAGGTGGTGGGAGAAAAATATTGTCAGGTATGAAGGACTGGCCAGGAGATGGGAAACAGGAAGTGACAGTCTTCCCTAGAGGAAGCAGGAAATCAAGGAGAAGAGCAATACATTCCCCTCACCGAGTCCTCCTTGTAGTCTGAGTACAGCTCTACGTCCAACAACTGCTTCTGTTCTGTGAAACCAGCCAAGAACAGGCTGGCAAAGGCGAAGGTGTCCAGCATTTGCAGCAGGCTCGAGCGGTAATGTAGCATTGCCTAGTCAGGAGAGAGGGAGAGCGCGGACTCGGTCACTGGGTCACCGTTAAGGGAGTGCAAAGCATCTTTTAGGGAAAAGAAAAAATAGAGGGGACTGGAGGGAGTTCCCCCAAAACAGCCCAGTGAAGAGTGAGAATGGCCACAGAATGCTGATTGGCTGTTGGGAGAGGAGTGGAATGGAGTATCCCAGAAGAGGGCAACATTTAAGAGGGGGGCGCTGTGGTCTAAACCACAGAGCCTAGGGTTTGCCGATCAGAACGTCAGTGGTTCAAATCCCCAAGACGAGTGAGCTCTCGTTGCTCAGTCCCTGCTCCTGCCAACCTAGCAGTTTGAAAGCACACCAGTGCAAGTAGATAAATAGGTACCATTCCGGCGGGAAGGTAAGCGACGTTTCCGTGCATGGCTCTGGTTTCGCCAGAAGCGGTTTAGTCATGCTGGCCACATGACCCGGAAGCTGTCTGTGGACAAACGCCAGCTCCCTCAGCATATAGAGCGAGATGAGCGCCGCAACCCGAGTCGTCAGCGACTGGACCTAATGGTCAGGGGTCCCTTTACCTTTACCTTAAACACCCCTGAGGCGTCCAACTATCTCTTTCTTATTTTAAAAAAGCCAATGCGCTGGAGGTGCACGGTGGATTTTTATAAAGGTTTTGTATCCCACCTGGTATGGCAGCTTCTTCCAAGCCTAGGGATAGTTCAGTGGTAAAATAAAAATTAAAAAATGACCGCATGGACACCTGCCCACACTACGGAACGCTCATTTCCAGTTCCCAAAATGTAAGTCAAGCAACCTTATTTTATTTAGTACAGAAGTGGGGACTTTGTGCCCCACCAGATACTGGATTCCAGCTCCCATCAGGGATGGTGGGAATTGTAGTTCAATAGTAGTGCAGGACTTTGGTTCCCATCAGCCCCAGCCAGCATAACCGATGGACAGAGGTGATGGGAACTGGAGTCCAACATCATGTGCAAGGCCACAGAGTCCCCAACTCTCATCTAGCCAATGATATTCATAGGTTCCTCTACATCACAGTCTATTTCACACTCCAGGACTTAAGTGGTGGAGGGTGGGGAAGAGTTGTTGAGCATGGCTGCTTGCACCGTGGCACAATACAGTGGTGCCCCGCAAGACGAATGCCTCGCAAGACGGAAAACCCGCTAGACGAAAGGGTTTTCCGTTTTGGAGGTGCTTCCCAAAACGAATTTCCTATGGGCTTGCTTCGCAAGACGAAAATGTCTTGCGAGTTCCTGCGGGGTTTTTTTCCTCCCCCCCCTTTTCCCCAAGCCCCTAAGCCGCTTATCAGCTGATCCGCTAAGCCGCTAATCAGCTGATCCGCTAAACCCGCTAAGCCACTAATAGCGCTAATCCACTAATGGGCTTGCTTTGCAAGACGAAAAAACCGCAAGACGAAGAGACTCGCGGAACGGATTCTTTTCGTCTTGCGAGGCACCACTGTATTTAAACCTAGCCTTAGCTGTTGCTTCTCATGAAATCTACCCATCTTGCTTTAAAATCTACCCATCTTGCCTTAAAAGCTGTAGACAGTGTATATCACCGGTGCTGCCGAAAGCTTGGGAAAAGAAAAACACATCTGCCCGTTGCTGAAATTATGGCAAGGCTGGCTCCAGGCAGGCTTCCTTGGAGAGGGGTTCCATTAACGGGGAGGGGGAAAACTGCAGAAAAGGCCAGTTCTCTTGTCATCACTCCAGCCAAAGGTCACTGGGAAGAAACCACCACTCAGCCGCTCCCCCTCCACCCACGCAGTTCCCCCGCAAACCCTGGACATACCGATCTGGCCGAAGAGGAGATGATACGGCCACCTTTGGTGTAACATGAAATGACCACCATGAACATCCCCAGGTTCTGGTTGACCGGCGACTCTGGCAGCTCCAATTCCAGTGAGATGCGGTATGGTTGGCCGTACATGAGGACCTGAGGGCAGAGAAGGCGATAGAGAAACTCCAGCACACACACACCCTCACATTTAATCAGTGGAATTCTAGGGTCCTTCATTAAATAACATCTTAAAACCATTAAGGCTGGCTTTGCACTCAACTTAAGAGCAGCAGCAACAGCAGCAGTCTTCTTTTCCCTTCGAAAGGAATACAGACATAGAAAGCTGCCTTAGACTGAGTCAGACCATTGGTCCATCTAGCACAGTGTTGTCTACACTGACTGGCAGCAGTTCTGCAGGGTTTTGAGCAGGAAGCCCCCATCTCAGCCCTACTTGGAGATGCCAGGGGACCTTTGCATGCAAAGCAGATTGTCTGCCACTGAGCTATGGGCCTTCTCTGCTTCCTTGCGATGACTAGGCAGGATAGCCTTAGAGAAAATTTCAACCCGCTCCTCTCTCTTTTAGGCTAGGCACCCATGGGCTGGTATAATCTTATTTTTATGGGGCGCTAATTCTTTATAGATTTAATTGCGAGGCCGCAGATAATGGGTGTAGCATCGCAGCCAAGAGCGCAAGCTGGGAAGTCTCTGGCCCAGGCCCAGATCTCATCTCAGGCTTCTGGCTAGGTGCTGTTCTCTCAGTCTTTTTATCTGTAAATTGGAACAGTAAGAGTGTCCTAACTTGTCAGGAACACGGACCATGGACATGGATTTATATCCTTTTGGATTACAGTATATCCACAATCCATTTTATTTACTTAAGTTTATATATCCTGCCTTCCTCCCAGAAGAGCCCACGATGGCAAACACTTCTGTAATAATAATTTTTAAAAATACAGTTCATAATACAGTGGTACCTTGGGTTAAGAACTTAATTCGTTCTGGAGGTCTGTTCTTAACCTGAAACTGTTCTTAACCTGAAGCACTACTTTAGCTAATGGGGCCTCCTGCTGCCGCCATACCGCCATCATGCAATTTCTGTTCTTATCCTGAAGCAAAGTTCTTAACCTGAGGTAATATTTCTGGGTTAGCGGAGTCTGTAACCTGAAGCGTATGTAACCTGAGGTACCACTGTAAAGACATGTTTAAGACATTTAAATGTCTGGATAGGCCTACTGAAACAGAAGGAAGTTTTCAGCCGGCATGTAAAAGGAGGACAGTGATATTTTTCCCCATTTTGTTTTCCACATGGGTACTGTTCCTTGTTTCTTCTTCTTTTGCATCCACTCGGTGCACTTGTAATTTTGAACTTTTCATTTTTCAACAAAAATTATAAAATAAAATATAAATAAACAAAAAGAGGACAGTGACGGCATTTGCCTAATGTCAATCGGCAGGGACTTGAACCCGGCACGTTTTGAGAGCTAAGTGTGTGCTCTGCCACTGAGCTAGAAGCCCTTCCGAAATATGCTGAACTGGGCATTTCTGCCCAAGCGCCCAAGGTCTAGTGCATGCTATAATTAAGGTTCACTTATAAACTAGAGACAGTTTGCTGGAAAAAATTATCCCATGCCTTCCAGGAGTACTATTGTCTGGGGTGCAGGTGATGAAATTACTTCTTAAAAGAAACCCGGCACCTCTTCTGGGACACCGGCAGAGCTTAGAATCTGTTCCCAGAGAACTTGCGCCCCAATAAGAATTAATTAGGACTGTGATGAAAGACACCTCGGAGCTTTGGAAATGAGTTTTTCGATAAAAAGAGGATCTCACCTCCATTTTGTAGACAGCTCAGTCTCATCTGTGAGATATATATATATATATATATATAGCCTTGTTCTCTTTTTATCTAGTTTTTAGGACACTTCAATGAATATTACAGTTTTTACTTCTATTTTTAAAATGAAAACGACTGAGATTTTTTATTATAGCAAGCAGTATAAACAAATATTAAAACATTATCCGGCTCAGGGGTTATTCACCAACCAATTGTTCTGAGCAGACAGTTTCTTGCAAGCTCTGGGAAAGGGAATTTGTGGGATTTTGCTATACCATGGAACGCAGAAGTCTTAAAAAAATGTACTTTTCTCCAAAGGGCTCAAGGCACCATACGCGATTGTAATGACTGGGATTAAGCGGTGTGTAAATTGTTGAAATTATTTAACTGATCAAATCAAATCATCAAGTTCCCAATTTAACTGGCAATTTTCAGGTGCTGATCTCCAGTTAGCCGGACTGTGGGATGGGGGGGGGGGGGAAATGTCCCTCTATAGACCAGATTCTTCTCGACCACGTCTCCACTGTTCGATTCAAGACAAGAGCGGATGAACCTGCATGTCAACCTTAGTGCCAAACACATCAATGGCCAGTGAAGCCAGAAACTCACCCGGTCCCGGCTGTCCTTGATGAAAGAAACGTTGGCAACAGGGAAAGAGCACAGTTCTGATCCAATTTGGCCACAGTCAGTCCTGGGGGGGGGGGGGGGGACGACAAAAGATCACGAACAAGGTCACATTCAGAACTTGAGAGACCTGCCAAATGTAGACCAGGTTTCGGGATGGAGCTCCTTTAGATACAACCCCTAGCAACACTAGCTGCCAGTTAATTTTCAGATCTAGACGCTCATGCAAGTGTTTAAACAGCCCTGAAAGACTTTGGCCCCAAATATCTGAGAGATGGCCTCCTTCCCTACAGATCCTCCTGGGTGTTAAGATCGGCAGACTAGGCCCTTCTGGTACTTCCACCTCCCTAAGAAGTTTGGGTCGCCTGGGACAGGGCCTTCTCTGTGGCAGCCCCTAAGCTGCGGCATTCCGTTCCCGCAGAGCTGCGCCTGGCTTCTTCCCTGTACAGCTTTTGGCGAATGCTGAAGACGCAGCTCTTTGCCCTGGGCCTTTGACACCTGAGATGTCTGTTTCCAGGCCCTGCCCTGTTCTTGTGAATGTAGTATTTTCTTATTTCTACTTACGGATTTTAAATTGTTGTAGCCCACTCTGGGACCTGCGGGTGAAGGGTGGGTGGTAAAGTTAATGTTAATAATCAAAAGAGCAACAGTGTCTCTGGGAGGACACAAAGCTAACAGTCCTCTCTCACGGCTGCTCTCTGGCAACTGGTACTTGGAGGAATTTTGCTCCTGACATGGAGGATCTACTTAGCGATCACAACTGCTGGCCCTTAACAGAACTCTCCTCACCCCCCAACCCCATTCATTTTCCCCTAATCCCTTTTCAAAGCTATCTAAGCGAGAGGCCACCCCAGGCATCCTGATGCAGCAAATTCCACAAATCTATATACACACACACACTGTGTGGCGTTAGGACTTCCTTTGGTCAGCCCCTTAATCTCCTGCCAACTGAGGAGATGGGGCAACAGTTGGAATCTGTCTCTGATCTGAAATGATTTTATGTTTGTGCTGTATCATGTTTATATTTATTTATTTTTAATTGTTTTTATATATATCTGCAATTAACTGTTGTTTATGCATGTAACTAGGGACGCTGGTGGTGCTGTGGGTTAAACCACAGAGCCTAGGACTTGCCGATCAGAAGGTCGGCGGTTCGAATCCCCGCAACGGGGTGAGCTCCCGTTGCTCAGTCCTTGCTCCTGCCAACCTAGCAGTTCGAAAGCACGTCAAAGTGCAAGTAGATAAATAGGTAACGCTCCGGCGGGAAGGTAAACGGCGTTTCCATGCGCTGCTCTGGTTCGCCAGAAGCGGCTTAGTCATGCTGGCCACATGACCCGGAAGCTGTACGCCGGCTCCCTCAGCCAACAAAGCGAGATGAGCGCCGCAACCCCAGAGTCGGCCACGACTGGACCTAATGGTCAGGGGTCCCTTTACCTTTATGTATGTAACTGTTTTATGTATGTTGCTATACTGTAAATTGTTTTGGGATGACTTGTGGGAAGAAATTCAAAACAGCAAGCAACAACGTAAGAGTTCTAATATCCAAGGTGGGGGGGGGGGAGCAAAAAAGCATGTCTATCCAGTTTTTCAAGCATCTTTTTTTTTTTTACCTTCCCCTTCTTACATTTTTCTGAGCTAAAAAGTTGCAAAAATTTGGAACTTTTTCTTGTAGGGACACCCCACATAGAAACTATATTATACCAAGTCAGACCAAGTCAGGCCCATTTACCTCAGTGCTGTCTACACTGACTGACAGCAGCTCTCCAATGTTTCAGGCGGGGCGGAGGGCATTCCAAGCCCTGTTGGTAGATGCCAGGCTTGAACCCGGGACCTTCTGCACACAAAGGAGATGTTCTATTGATGAGCTATGGCTCTTGCCTTCACCTCAGCCGGACTCTTGGCTTCATTGTCACCAGGGGCCTAAATCTGTGTCTGGGTTGTGCTACTTCACACTGAACAAAATCCCTGCAACAACGAAATAGCATATCAAGGCAAAAAGCTGCTGGCCTCCTTTTTTGCCCAGATATCCTAGCTTTTTTTGTTTGGGGCTTCTTTTTTGTGAGAAGCCACAGTTACAGAAGTCCTGTCCCCCCGCTGAATTTGGGAGAGATACAACCCCAGGCAATGGTAAACCACCTGAGAACTGGGACCCCTCAAGGCATGTTTAGTGAAAGCGTTGCAGCTCAGCAGTAAAGCACCGGCTTTGCATGCAGAAGGTCTCAGGTAGGGCTGAGGAAAAGACTTCCTGTCTGAAATATCCTGGAGTGCTGTTGCCAGCCAGAGTCTAGGTGAACCAACGGTTTGACATGGTGCAAGGCAACTTCTTATGAACTGCTCTCTCCCTCCCCCATCCAGATCTTGACTCCTGCGATCCCCAATCTCTGCACCCATATAAACTTGCAGGCCGAGATGGGGAGGATAGTTTGAAAACCGAACTGTTTGCTGAGAGAATTAGTTCCCAGCCACAGAAAAGCCTGTTGCTGTGTCTCACCATGAGTCACCAAGTCGACTCGGCCTCCTAGCTCAGCCTCTGCTTTTGGCTGTGTCGCTGCCTCAGGTGTGACTGGAGCACCTGGCGCAGAAATGCACCAGAAGGGCAGGTCCACACCCAAAACAGCACCTTGCGGTGGAACGGTGGGTGGCTTCCTCGCAGGGCAAGCAAATACACACACACCCCAAAAGCAAGATAAAAAAATTGGGGGGTGTGTGTATAAGATCAAAGGGAGGAGGAGAAAAACCAACCCCAGCAACACTGATGCCAAAAGGTTTGGGAGGAAGTAGCACCATAATCTGATGAAGCAAACCAGCGTTCTTCAACCTTGCCTCAAATGAGCCCATCTTCCTGTGTTCCTAAGATTTGCCTTTAGTCTTTTGCAGCAAAGACGAATAGAGCTACTCTTCTGGAAACTGATACATTAGAGCAGAGGTTTTCAACCTTTTTGAGTCCATGGCTCCCTTGACCAAGTACAGTGGTACCTCGGGTTTACTTAATTCGATCTGGAGGTCCATTCTTAACCTGAAACTGTTCTTAACCTGAAGCACCACTTTAGCTAATGGGGCCTCCTGCTGCTGCTGCAGCGCCGCCGGAGCACGATTTCTGTCCTTATCCTGAAGCAAAGTTCTTAACCTGAAGCACTATTTCTGGGTTAGCGGAGTCTGTAACCTGAAACGTATGTAACCTGAAGCATATGTAAACCGAGGTACCACTGTATAGTCTTTCTGTGGCTCTCCTTTGGGAACTCAGTTATGTTGACCCTTGCCTGCTGAGCCATGAGCCCTCACCCTTTTTGTGGACACCCTCCCTTGGGGAGAGTTCCCTCAACCTCCTCTCCCCTCTCCTCATGAATCCTCGCCCGCTTGCTTACTTATTCCGAGGCCACTGACCTCCCGGTAACCAACACCCCTCGGCCGGCCCCAGAGACACCATTCGCCTGGAGAACTTGTAGCCAGCGCTGCTGCAACAAACAGCTGCACAAGCCTTTGGAGGTACAGATGTGAGAGAGCATCAGAGGGAGGGAGGGAAGGGAAGAGGGACGGAGGCCGGTGCTGCCCCCGGCACACCTGACCACCATTCAAGGCACCCCAAGGCACCCTGATTGAAAACCACTGCACTAGAGCAAGCCTACTGCTATGACATATTGTGTGCACATCATCCAACAGCAGCGACACAAATTTAGCAGGCTAATAAATAAATAAATAAATAAATAATAATAATAATAATAATAATATATTATTTTTACCCCACCCATCTGGCTGGGCTTCCCCAGCCACTCTGGGCGGCTTCCAGCCAAATATTAAAATACATCAAACATTAAAAGCTTCCCTAAACAGGTCTGCCTTCAGATGTCTTCTAAAAGTTTGGTAGTTGTTGTTCTCTTTCACATCTGGTGGGAGGGCATTCCACAGGGCGGGTGCCACTACCGAGAAGGCCCTCTGCCTGGTTCCCCGTAACTTGGCTTCTCGCAGTGAGGGAACCGCCAGAAGGCCCTCGGAGCTGGACCTCACTTCAGAGCCAGCTTGTTTACCCTTGCATGAATTTTAAAGGGTCGGCTAAAAGTCTAGGATTTCACCTGGTAAACAACACCTTGCATAAAAGTCACACTTAGTTAAAAAGCTCTGGTAAACTAAAGGCAGTTGTAGCCTGGAACTTGAAAGACACCAGCGATGGTGGCAGGAGACGTTTTTCAGGAAGGCTGTTCCGGAGCCAAGGTACCACCACAGAAAAGACCCCCACCCCACCTAACTTGGTGGAGGGCCCAAAAGAGGACTGCAATGGAAGACGAAGAAGAATATTGGGATTTGATATCCCGCTTTATCACTACCCGAAGGAGTCTCAAAGCGGCTAACATTCTCCTTTCCCTTCCTCCCCCATAACAAACACTCTGTGGGGTGAGTGGGGCTGAGAGACTTCAGAGAAGTGTGACTGGCCCAAGGTCACCCAGCAGCTGCATGTGGAGGAGCGGGGATGCGAACCCAATTCACCAGATTACGAGTCCACAGCTCTTAACCACTACACAGAAACCAACCCAAAACTGACCTGAACTTGTAGTGGACGGGGCTGACGTAGCTGACCGTAGGCATATAGGAGTAGTAGAAGCTGCCATAGAGGAAGACCGAGATCCAGAGGAGAAGCAACAAGACGCAGAACAAAATGGCCGTCTGCAGGACGGTCCGGCGCACACGGAGCATCAACAGCATCGCCACTTCCTGCGCCCATAGCAGGAAAGGTCCGGTGCTGCCCGCCATGGCGCCGGGAGGAGAAGGCAACAGAGAGGGATCCAGCGGAACGAAGTCGTCAAACTGGCAGGAGTCAATGCACGGAGCAGCTTCGATGCCTTCAACGGCAACTGGGAGAAAAACCAGGAATGTAACAGCAGATCCTCAGGCAATGAGGCAACTAGTAAAAATAATAACAGTAAAAAGTTCCCCCTTGTTCTCAGCTGGATGGCAACCAGGCCTCCTACTCAGGGAATAGACTCTGGCTCCTGCTTCGCATGCTGCCCTGTTTGCCTCGCTTGGCTTTCTGCAGGCTCTTTATATCCATGAGTAAGACGGGACGGCCTGGGGGTCAGTGACTCTGGGACATGGCGGATGGCGGGGCTGCCTAACACAGCACACCGTCCTCGTGGGAATCAGGAACTTGGCAAGCTCAGCGCCATCATGGGCAGGGAGGTGCCTGGAGAAAGGGGAAATAAAGACGACAAATCCAAAGTCAGAGAAAAATCTCAGCATAGAGAAACCAGATTTTGCAGGGAACAGAATTGGGGTGAATTTTAAACAAGGGTGGGCAGAGGAGGGAAGGAGCCGGTTGATGGAGAGTGTTAAAACAGAAGATCCAGAGGAAATGTAGAAGGTCAAGCAAGGAGCATCAAACTTCTGGGAGAGACCAAAGGGTTAGACAGCAAACAGGGAAAAGGGATGGGATGTAGGAATTGGAACAACTGAGTCCCTCCTCTGGACTAATTCTTATTTCATAAACGTGTCTTGTTTTTCAATTGCAGGTCACAACAATAATCACAATGGACACCAGCATCTCTGATCTCTTGCCCACCACTTACACTCATCAGTGCATACCAGAGATTTATTGCAAATAATAATAATGTTTATTATTTATACCCTGCCCATCTGGCTGGGTTTCCCCAGCCATCCTGGGCAGCTTCCAGCACATTTAAAAGCATAATAAAACATCAAATATTAAAAACTTCCCTAAAAGTCATATAGTTGTTTTTTTGTTTGACATCTGATGGAAGGGTGTTCCTCAGGGAGGGTACGACTACTTAGAAGGCCCTCTGCCTGCTTCCCTGTAACTTCATTTCTCCCGGTGAGGGAGTTCAGTTGGTAGAGCATGAGGCTCTTAATCTCAGGATTGTGGTTTCAAGCCCCACATTGGGCAAAGGATTCCTGTACAGTGGTACCTCAGGTTACGAACCGTCCTACTTATGAACGCTTCAGGTTACAAACTCTGCAAACCTGGAAGTAGGTGCTCCGGGTTGCGAACTTTGCCCCGGGATATGAACGTAATCCGCTTCCGGGGCAGCGGGAGGCCTATGTAGGGAATGGGTGCCTCGGGTTAAGAATGCTTCGGGTTAAGAACGGACTTCAGGAATGAATTAAGTTCGTAACCCGAGGTACCACTGTATTGCAGTGGGTTGGATAGATGGGGCTTGTGATCCGGTCCAACTCTACAATTCTGTTTCAATGCTTTCCATATCCTGACCTAATTCTTCAAAAATTACCGTATTTTTTTTGCTCTTTAAGACTCACTTTTTCCCTCCTAAAAAGTAAGGGGAAATGTGTGTACGTCTTATGGAGCGAATGCAGGCTGCGCAGCTATCCCAGAAGCCAGAACAGCAAGAGGGATTGCTGCTTTCACTGCACAGCGATCCCTCTTGCTGTTCTGGCTTCTGAGATTCAGAATATTTTTTTTCTTGTTTTCCTCCTCCAAAAACTAGGTGCGTCTTATAGAGCGAAAAATACGGTATATCAGGGTTGCACAACTTCAGACTACCCCCAACCACATGCAAATAAAAAGGCCCATGCTCTTCCCAAAAGTAAAATATCCCTGCACACAGAAAACTAGAAAGCTGGGGTAAAACTCTTTCCCTAACATGATAACTTTTTACATGCAGGGATATCCATTCAATAGGAAGCCGCCTACTGCAGGATGAAGAGCGACCGCTCAGACACAAGCCGACATTTCAGTGAGAACTAGACCTCAATGCAGAACAGAACCAGTGTTTACAGAACTTTAGAGAGGAGGAGGTGGCTAAAGAAAAAAGGGCAAGCTTCTAAGGCAGTAAAGGCCAAACTTTCAGCTTCTATGAGCTACTTACTTCCCTTACTGCTACTCTTTGATCTATCAAATAGAGTCAGGTGCAAATAGTTGCTTGGAGAGTTAAGTAGGAACTGGATATAAAGTGCTGGTTCTGGAGCTTGAGGTCGTTAGCTACTGCACCCCAGTAAGCAACACCATTGGGATAACCAACATATTCAGAAACAGATTATACTTACGTTATTCTGGACCAAGGATTCCAACACAAAACTTTAAAACGCAGCCAGCCAGCCACAATCAAATTTTTCTCCCTGCTGTTCTTCCAAATTATAGTCAAAGCAACACCCAGGAACGGTGAAGAAATCACCAATATACAAGTACAACCAGAACATAGTCCTTAGCAGGTTAAAGCGCACATTTCCTAATAGAATATAGAAATCCTAATCAGGAAGCTAGCACGCACACTATAATTATAGCCTCCCTATAGATATGAAACATTCATTGCACAGTCAAGATCACATGCAAAAAAAAAGTTTAACAAACAAGTCTTTCCCTAAATCTCTGAAGATACCAGCAGCACAAAAAAGAAAGACCTTATCAAAGACAACTATGGTAATTATTGCAGAACTCACATTTATACAAGTAAGGAACATGGAGGTTGAACAATAAACAGAGGTCAGTAGTGACAGATAATTTCTATACCGGGGGTTTTAAACAGCAACTTTGTCATAGCACTCAAGTATATAAAGTCCCATTAATATTTGGGGAACACCAAGGTTCAAGATATACATAAAACTTGCTATTAAACTACTGAGAATCAGAAACGCTCACTGATCCACTTCATTCTGCTCCTATCTATCTAGTTACTACCGTATTTTTCGCTCTATAAGACGCACCAGACCACAAGACGCACCTAGTTTTTGGAGGAGGAAAACAAGAAAAAAATATTCTGAATCCCAGAAGCCAGAACAGCAAGAGGGATCGCTGCACAGCGAAAGCAATGATCCCTCTTGCTGCTCTGGCTTCTGGGATAGCTGCGCAGCCTGCATTCGCTCCATAAGACGCACACACATTTCCCCTTACTTTTTAGGAGGGAAAAAGTGAGTTTTATAGAGCAAAAGATACGGTATCTCTCCCAGTTCCAGAGTTTCAGCTACACAGACTAAGCTCCAATTAAGGTATTTTGATAAGCAAAAGAAGAGAAGAGGAATCCTGCTGAATCAGGCCAAAAGCCCAACTAGTCCAGCATCTTGTACTCACAGCAGCCAAACAGGTGCCCCAATGGGAAGCTTGCATGCAGGACCAGAGTTCAAGAGCGACTCCCAGCAACTGGTATTTGAAGACAGTGGAGGCAGCACATGAACATTGTGATAGCCCTGATAACCATCTTTTGAAACCACCCAAGGTGTGCGCTTTTCCCAACTACGTGCCCACTATTTCACACACCAACACCCAACATCTGGTCCCATCCAATATTAGTCCTACTCAGAGTAGTCACACCGAAATGAGTGCACATGACTAAATGAAGCACATGGATTTCAATGGGTTTACTCCAGGCAAAACTTAGCCCAGTTTCAATTCTAGCTAAATCTTGTTGTGTTTAAAAAAATAAACTTAACACACCAGGTCACAGCTTAGGCTAGCAAAGGCAAGACCTTCTAGCACTTCCCAGCCAATAAAACCGATAGTGAAAAAGGAGGCATTTTGTATGTGGGGAGGGGGCATTGATTTAAATATACACCAAAAACAAGGGGATTAAGGCAAGTTTCTGCAGTTCCCAATTGCATCCCATATTGTTTTTTGCGGGGGGGGGGGAGAGTTCCCACTACCTAAATCCCACCTTTGACGGACAACAGCTTGAGGAGAAGCAAGCCATGCACCCCGAGGTTTCATTCGAAAGCAGGTGCGCGTGTGTAAGAAAGGACACCTGGGTTCCAAACACAGCACCCTAAGTGGGTAAAGGAGGTCAGAAAGCTACTTACACACTCCAGCCACAACTAGGTGGGTGGGGAGATAATTAGACCCCTGGACCCCTGAGTTCCAACCAAAACTAAAGAGGGGGGGTCGGATAATTAGACACCCGGACGCCTGGGTTCTAGCCACAGATGGAGGGGAGGGGAGGAAGAAAAGTAGATACCCGAACGCCTGGGTCCCAGTCACATATGCGGGGACAGATAATTATACACCTGGACTTCTGGTCCCAGCTACACTCGGAGAAGGGGGGTGAGAATTAAACCACCTTAGTTAGTTGTTTCCAGCGCCGGCTTGAGGCTGCAGCTCCTCCTCCCCTCGCTCCCCCTCCTCTTCTTATTTCTTCTGCCTCTCCAAAAACTGGCTCTGGTCCTGCCTCTTCCGGGTTTGGCCCCGCCCTTGCCGATCCTCCGGGCGGGGAGGGAGAGGCAAGAGGAGGAAGCGGGCCTCTCTCTCTTTTTTAAACGCTCCTGCTGCGAGCATCTTCCAGTCACGTGGGGAGAAGGATGCTGATGCTGCCCGCCTGCCTCCCGTTTCCATGGCGACTGCAGCAGCAGTGCAGGAGGAGGAGGAGGAGGAGGGGAACTAGGCTCTGCCAAGGACAATGGTGCTGGGGGGGCGGGGGGAGGAAGATTGGGGTTCATATCTCCACTCAGTTAACTGGGTAGCCTTTGGCTAGTCCTCCTCACAGGATTGCTGTGAGGATAGAATGGGGAGAGGGCAGAATAGTGTGAGCTGCTTTGAGCTCCTAAATCAGGCATAGGCAAACTTGGCCCTCCAGATGTTTTGGGACCACAACTCCCATCATCCCTAGCTAACAGGACCAGTGGTCAGGGATGATGGGAGTTGTAGTCCCAGAACATCTGGAGGGCTGAGTTTGCCTATGCCTGCCCTAAATGCCCCAGTACTGTTGTCTAGGATGAATGTTGAAATATCACCAAGGTGCTGGAGAGGCTGTGTTGAGTTAGGCACGTATTCTCACATGTGATGGACCTGCCTGCAGGTCTGTACACCCTAGAATCTACTTTTTGATGAAATACAGTGGTACCTCGGGTTGCATACGCTTCAGGTTACATATGCTTCAGGTTACAGACTCCGCTAACCCAGAAATAGTGCTTCAGGTTAAGAACTTTGCTTCAGGATGAGAACAGAAATCAGGCTCCTGTGGCGCGGCAGCAGCAGGAGCCCCATTAGTTAAAGTGGTGCTTCAGGTTAAGAACAGTTTCAGGATAAGAACGGACCTCTGGAACTAATTAAGTACTTAACCGGAGGTACCACTGTACAGGAAACTGGAAAGCAGCCGGTGGACGGGCCCCCACAACTGGTGTTGGTGCATCGTTTTATCCTTCAAAATGCCGACATTCCACACACCAAGAAAAAAATAGTTGGGCATCTTTTAATGGTAACACGCTTCCTCATAACTAAACATTGAAATGATCTTCAGAGAGCACCTTTATCTTATTGGAACCAGAAAGTATGGTACGTGGCATTCCTGGGGGAAAATAACGCACAACCCGAATTGTACATGGTGTATCAAAAACTGACAGTTTATTTTTTAATACAGTATTTAGAACATTTTTCTGTCATCAGAGGAAGGAGATATGAAACATCAAATCAAAGACAAAAGGGGGACAAAGCATGGGCGTAACCAGGATTTATGTTAGAGGGGCAGGCTTTATGTTGCGGGGGGGGGGGCGCAGAACCTCAGTTAAGTATTTTTAATTGATTTACTTGATTGATGGGGCTGTTGCCTCCCCTGCTCCTCATTGGCAGCACCCATGGGGCAGAGACATCAATACAGTGGTACCTCAGGTTAAGAACTTAATTCGTTCCGGAGGTCTGTACTTAACCTGAAACTGTTCTTAACCTGAAGTACCACTTTAGCTAATGGGGCCTCCTGCTGCCACCGCGCCGCCGGAGCACGAGTTCTGTTCTCATCCTGAAGCAAAGTTCTTAACCTGAAGCACTATTTCTGGGTTAGCGGAGTCTGTAAGCTGAAGCGTATGTAACCTGAAGCGTATGTAACCCGAGGTACCACTGTAATCCATTCCAGACATTTGGTATAATAAAAATTATAACAAGAGTATAAAAATAAAAATACAATTAACACAGATATCCCTTATTTTACAGGGGGATGAGCTGTACTTCCAGCAAACCTGAGTTTGTGAAACTTTGCATATATTCCTGCTTTTGGACTTCCTAGAGGCATTGGGTTGCCCCCTGTAAGAACAGGATGCTGGACTAGATGGGCCTTTGGCCTGATCTTGCAGGCCTCTTCTGTTGTTTCCTTCCTCACTAAGAAGGGAAAGCAGAAGGGAAGATAGGTTAATAAACAGCCAATAAATGGGTCCCTCTTGGGGCTGTAGCTCAGTTGCAAAGCACCTGCTTTGCATGCAGGTTCAATCCTCTGCGTCTCCAAGAACATCTGGGAGAGACCCCTGTCTGAAACACTGGAGAGTGCATGCTAGAGGGATCAGTGATATGGCTCATTGCAGTGTAGCTTCGTAGGGTTCCGTTATGTGCCTAGGTCCCCTTTCTACCCCCCTTTCTACCGGGGGAAATTGCATGGATTTAGGCCTCCGAATAGCTGAAGATGGAAATCGGCAGTTTCACTCGATGTGAAGGAGCAGGCGAGGCCTTGGAGTGGCAAAGAAGGCTTGTCATGTGGCACCGAGACAATAAAACGTTCTCTTTCCTTCAGCTTTCTGCCTCCCACATCACATATAGTTCAAGGTGCTGCAGGGAGTGAAAGCTGCTTATGTACCTGCTGTGCCTATTTAGAAAGGGGGGGGTATGAGGAGCCTGGAAGGAGGGGAGAAAAGTAGGCAGTGTGCATTGATGTCAGATTTCCAAATGAAAGGGAGATGCTGACACCGTACTGCAGCTCCCATGCGCCTGTACCACTATGCACATGAGGGGTGTGTGGGCCAGCATCCCCCACTCCTTAGCTGTGCTTTCCCCACATAACCTCATGTCTCTTCTCTTTAATTAAATTTCCTCCATAGCAACTGTAGCCTTCCACTCCAGAAAAAGCAGCCGTCTTTTTAGAGAAACCCATGTGGGGGGTTTACCTCCACAACCAGCACCACCCCTGCCACAGAGATGGTTCAGCCCCAGCCTTAAGTGGCTTGTTGGAGCATCCTCTAGGTACCAGTTCTATTTAATTAAGGTCCATCCTGGAAGAGGTGAGGAGAGTACTGGGGAGACACCAGGGTGGAGTCACCGCTTTGGTGGGGGGAAGGAAGCAGAAAGGTGCCTTGTGGAAAACACCCACGCCCTTTCCTCTACCCCCCCACCCTCAAGTCCAGGTGGGGAGAGAGGACCAGAGTCTTCCTCTCGACGCCAGATCATCTGAACACACCCAAGGCTGAGAAGAATCAACAACAGGCACCCACATTTACATCCCCATCTCTTCATTCCCAACAGGGATCCAAAATAAAGGTCTGTATTGGGGGGAAATCTCCAACAACTCTGAGGTGGGGGGGTGGAAGGCGGGTCCTGGCATGCAGGGAGGGAAGATTAGGATATCTGGCATATGGAATCTCTCCAGGGCAGAGACCTAATGTTGATGGGCCTATGCAAATGTTTAATGTATTTTTTTTCTGATCAGCCAGGGATTTGAATGACCATTTTGCACTATTCTGACAGTGTGATAGATTTTCTTATTGTATGTATTGTGTGGCACACTGCCTTGTGGGAACTGCTAGTCTATAAATGCTTTTCTATATAAATAAAATGTGGCAAAAGAGTAGACAAAAGAAGGAGGGTGTGAGTAGCTGTCGTAGCTTTGTGTTTCCATGGTCTACGTTCCTTGGATTGCTTGGGCTGGGGGTGGGGAGTGGAGAAGCAGATAGAAATAGAGGAAAGGGCTTCTGGCCAGAGATTCCTTCCCCACAGCTATGCCAAGCGTAAGGGAACCAACACAAATGTGAAATCATAGTGGGGGGTCTTGAATTCTGATGCCAGCCTTTGGAACTGCCATTTGTTCATGCTTCATAACATCTCCCTGCCTGATATAGCTTTTCTGCACTCCCCACCCCTTTATTTTTTTTGCATCTAATAAGAAAAGAAAAAGGAAGGAAAGAGGTGAGGGTGGGGCAGCAATTTTAAAAATAATAATAATAAAGGATTGGGTAGAGCTCATGGGGTGAGTATTTGTTCTCATGGAAGGTGGGCTGTAAAGGGAGGAAGTGAGATAATGGGGGGAGCTTCTTTGTCTTGAAAGGGGAAAAAACTCATGTGGAGAAATTTAACCCTCATATAGCATTCATTCGCTGCAGGAATATAGGAAACCACCTTATACCACGTCAAACCATTGTTCCATCTGGCTCAGTACTGTCTACTCTGACTGGCAGTAGCTCTCCAGGGTTTCAGGCAGGGCACTGAAGCCATGGCCCAACGAGCTATGAACCTTAAAACGAAGGTACATTAAGGAACATAGGAAGCTGCCATATATCATGTCAGATCACTGGTCCATCTACTTCAGTGTTGTCTACACTAACTGGCAGCAGCACTCCAGGATTTCAGGCATGGGTGGAGATGCTGGAGACTGAACCTGGTTCCTTCTGCAACTGAACTATGACCTGTCCCCAATACTCCTTGACACCTACTGTATATTTGGCATATAGGCTGATGCCCCAAAGAAAATATCTTAAATTGAGGACACATGTGACTGAATGGAATGCTATCCTGGAGTGGATTGCTTAGGTCAGTGTTTCCCAAACTTGGGACTATTTTTGGACTACAACTCCCATCAGCCCCAGACAGCATGGTCAATGCTCAGAGTTGACGTGAGTTGAAGTCCAGGAACTTCTTGAAGGCAACAGGTTCCCCATCTCTGGTTTAACGGATTTCCTCTCAGGATGAGCTGATATGATGCCCTCCAGAAGGTAGTGGACTACAGCTCCCATCATCCTTGTCCACTGGCTATGTTGGCTGGGGCTGATGGGACCTATAGTCTGACTACAAAGTACATCATGTTGGCTTTACAATCCACCTTACCACTAGCAGGGGTCCTTGTGTTGCCTATCCCTATAACCCCCTTGCAATGCCTTCTGTAGTCACTTCATTTGGCAGAATGTGAAACCTTTTTAAGAAAAGGAAAAAGAAATTCATTGGCTGGCTACCAGGGCTTTCAAACCCCAAGGCCTGAACTTTTCTCCCTATATATTTGGGATCGGTGAGGGAAAGTGCTGTTGCATTACTCCCAGAGACAGCCTGTCCTTTCCTTCTTGTCCTCAGGCCATTAAAAATACAACCACCAGATTCCTGGTTTTAGATCTTGGCTTAAATCAAGACTCCTTAGCCTGAGGGCTGGAGCTCTCTTCCTCAGGCAAGGCCTAGATTATTGCTAGAACTCCATCAGTCCCCATTGTCTTTAGCTAGGATGGGAATAGTCCCTGTCTGGGCCTAAGAAGTTGCTGCCAGCCGGGGTTGACAACACTTTTACAGACCTCTGATTTGACTCAGACCCCATCCGCACTATATATTTATAGCGCTTTTATACCACTGCAGACACAGCTCCCCCCAAAGGAATCCTGGGAGCTGCCATTTGGTTAACAGTGTCAAAAGTTGATGGGAAACATCCCAACCTTTGATATTGTCATTGCAATACTGTGTGTTTTTTGTCTGTATGCTGCCTGGTGATATTTTATATGGAAGTGTGGTTTATAAAGGAAGAAGCAAAATGTTGCTGGACTACAACTCCCATCATCCCTGTCCATTGGCCATGTTGGCTGGGGCTGATGGGCATTGGAGTCCAAAAAAAATGTCTGGAGGGCAGCTAGCTCTCCTTGAAGCTTTGACCTTGAAAACAGGTCCAGGTTCAAGCTAACAGCTTCTTGTTAAAAGAAGGCTTGACAGGGACTGGTCAAGTGCCAGGAGTTTGCAACACCGCCCCAGTCTTTATCAAGGATAACCTGATGTGTCACTTTCATGGCAACATCACCACTGGATATTGTCGATTTCCCAATCATGTTCCCAGTGGCACAACATCTGCTTTGCATGTGCATAAAATCCCAGGTTCCCTGATCAGCATCTCCAGCTCGGGCTGGGACTGCCCCTTACCAGAAACCCTGGAAAGCCACTATGCTAGATTGAGCAACATCAATAAGTTCCATTGTTCAAAGTATTTGCATTTCAAACTCTCCCCTGCCAACCCTGTATTTAACAAGCACTCACAGGAGGAAAACCAGGTGGTGTACTGTAGAGTCTATCATTCCTCTGGATTATAAAAAGATTAATTGGAAATTAGGTGGGTGGCTTAGCTGTGGCACCTCATCTGTGAGCTGCAATTTCTTCAGGGGTGCTGAGTTTTGATAGGAGACACCCTTGTTCCCTTCCTAGAACTGTAATTCTGAGAGTTCGCTGGTTAGGGTTGCCACATTTCAAAAGGTAAAAGCCTTGCCTAAGATCCAGGACAAAGCGCCACCTTTCAGAAATCCCTCCCAGATGTCAATTCTGCCTTTTACATCATGGTAATGTCCGGGAAGGAATGGGACGCAGGTGGCGCTGTGGGTAAAAGCCTCAGCGCCTAGGACTTGCCGATCGAAAGGTCGGCGGTTCGAATCCCTGCGGCGGGGTGCGCTCCCGCTGCTCGGTCCCAGCGCCTGCCAACCTAGCAGTTCGAAAGCACCTCCGGGTGCAAGTAGATAAATAGGGACCGCTTTCTAGCGGGAAGGTAAACGGCGTTTCCGTGTGCGGCTCTGGCTCGCCAGAGCAGCGATGTCACGCTGGCCACGTGACCCGGAAGTGTCTCCGGACAGCGCTGGCCCCTGGCCTCTTAAGTGAGATGGGCGCACAACCCCAGAGTCTGTCAAGACTGGCCCGTAAGGGCAGGGGTACCTTTACCTTTTACCTAATGTCCGGGAAAATCCGTTTGATATAAATGGCAGAGGATAAGGCCAATGAAGATTGTCATATACAGAACTGTCATGCACAGAATGGAAGGAAAAGAAGTACAGTATTATATGCTCACCTGAACTTTTACAAAAGTATGTAAATGCTCTAGGTACTGTTTCAACACGAATGGAAACAGCTAAGAGTACAGATGACAATTAAGGGATAATTTTGGGTAATGGAGTGTAACTGGAGATAATGTAAAAGAGTTAATGCAGTAATATTAGAAGCTAAGGTCGCATCAACAATGGCGAGTGGGAAATCATTTAATTAAAATTTCATAAATTTGGTGTTAATTTGTAATAATCAGTGAGGATTGGGTTGAAATTTGGAAAATCAATTAAAAAAATGGCAAAAAAGAGGTATGAGAAAATCTGGACGAATGGCAGATTGATTATAAGACTACTCTGAGAATTGTAGCTCCATGAGGATAATTGAGTCTCCTAACAATCATCAGCATCTTCAACAAGCTACAGTTCCCATGATTCTTTTGGGAAAGCCATGGATGTTTAAAGGGGTATTATAGTGCTTTAAACTAACGGTGTAGATGTGGTCTTTCATGTTATTCTACTGCCAGGCAAATAAATGTTTATTTGCATAGGATTTTAGCAGGCAACATACGGGCCTTTCCAGACAGCCTGTTTATAGAGGTTTCTTCCTAAACTGCTTTGCAGGGAGTTGAGATGATAGACGCTATTTAACAAGCATTCACTCCTCAGTGGGGAGATTAGACGATGTTGCCTCAAAGCAAGTGTCATCCTACTTATTCCAGTGTGTTTTCCCATTCCTTTATTTATCACAAAAAGGCTGTTCTTTTGTGGAAGTGGGCTTATTGCCCAAGATCTCCCAAATAATCTATAAATGCACAACCTGGATTTGCTGTTATGTGAACTAATCTTGCCCACAAACAGAGAGTGTCTCAAAATGCCCCCTAAACACATGGTGTGATGTTTTCAACCTGTTGCATTTAATTCTTATGCTGCTGCTCTGTTCCGGTGTTAATTTCCACGCAACTCTGTATTTTGTACTTGCAGTCTATCATCCGTGTTGTAGGCTGGCCTGACAATGTTCCCTGAAGGGTGGGCTAAAAGAATCCTTTATTTAAAAAAAAAAAAATGACAAAAAATTGTGGGCCGCTTTACAGCCCCAGCTCATTCCAGATTAAGTTGTGACCAATCAGGATGCATAAAAAGTGGGTGGGGGAGCACTTTGGGCTAGATTGGACCAAAAATTCATTCAGGTCAGGATCGTGTTTCTCCAAGTGATGCCAGGAAGCTACCAAGCAAGGGAGGGCAGCATACACATCATACATTTATAATATTTCCCCCCTCTCCCCCCCCCAAGAATCCTAGGTACAGTGGTACCTCGGGTTACATACGTTTCGGGTTACAGACGCTACAGGTTACAGACTCCGCTAACCCAGAAATAGTACCTCGGGTTAAGAACTTTGCTTCAGGATGAGAACAGAAATTGTGCGGCGGCAGCATGGAGGCCCCATTAGCTAAAGTGGTACCTCAGGTTAAGAATAGTTTTAGGTTAAGAGCGGGCCTCCGGAACGAATTAAGTACTTAACCCGAGGTACCACTGTACTGTATTTTGTTCAGGATGCTAGGCATTATAGCTCTGTGAGAGGTAAACTACAGTTCCCATGATTTTTGGGGGGTGCCATGTGTTTCTAATGTATGGTATATACACAGCCCATACAGGCAATGGCCTCCTGCTAGTATTTGGTCCCATAAACTGGTATCCAGAGTGCCTCTGAATATGCAGGTTCCATTTAGCTACTAAATAGCCCTTGAGAGTCCTCATCTCCTTCCTACATATGACCAATCCTCTTTTATATATATATAAAAAACTCACCTAAAATAGGGTCCACAGCGACACCCAGTGTTTTTATAGTATCTTTTGCTCCATGATTTCTGTCGCAGAATCCTCATGAAGGGCGAAACTCCAGTGAACAGCACTATGAGTATTGGGCAGGCCCGGAAGATGGTGGAGCAACTGAAGATTGAGGCCAGCATGTGCAGGATAAAGGTAGGAAGAAGGGGGCCAAAAAGGCAGTAGATTACTGGTCCCCCCATTGGGGTCAGGTGTGACGCACATGCAGCTAATGCTGTTGGACTCTAGTTCCCATCATCCCTAGCCATCCTGGCTGGCACTGATGGGATTTGTAGTGCCAGCCACTCAAGGGCCACAGGTTCCTCACCCCTTCTCATTTCTAGTAGTAGAGAATCTGCTTTGCATGAAGAAGATCCTTAACGTCTCCAGGCAAGGCTGCGAACATTCCCAGTCTGAAACCCTGGAGAGCTGCTGCTAGTATTGGGCTAGATGGGGGAAATGACCTGGCATTCCAAATTTGGAAAGTCAGTAAAAAAAAAATTGCCCCCCAAAAAGATGACCTGGTGTTTATTTATGTAGCACTATCAGTACATGTAGCACCTTGCAGAGGAGGGGGAAAACAGGTCCCTGCCCCAAGGAATTTACAATCTAAGGATGGCAAGGACCACAGTAGAGTAAGCCTGCTGGATCAGGCCAAATGCTTACTGTATTTTTCGCTCTATAAGACACACTTTTCCCCCTCCAAAAATTAAGGGGAAATGTGTGTGCGTCTTATGGAGCGAATGCAGGCTCCTTGGCTTCAGCGATAGCAATGCGAAACCTCCGAAGCGCAGAGGGAGCGCTCTCTCCGCGCTCCGGAGGCTTCGCATTGCTTTCGCTGAAGCCTCCGGAGCGCAGCGGGAGGTCCTGCTGTGCTCTGGAGGCTTCGGGTTCCTTTTGCTGAAGCTGGGAGAGCAAGACTCTCCTGGCTTCAGCAGAGAGGGAGAGCTGCGCAGCGCCCCTTCAGCCAAGCGGGAGGAGAAATGGAAGGGGCTCTTGTTTCTCCTGCCGCTTCGCTGAAGGGGCGCTGAGTAGAGAAGGGGAGAATTTTTTTTCTTGTTCTCCGCCTCTAAAACAATGTGTGCCCTATGGTTGGGTGAGTCCTTTAGAGCGAAAAATACGGTATCTGGTCCTGCATCCTGTTCTCACAGTGGCTGACCAGATGCCCCAAAGCAGGACTTAAGTTAATAGTGATTTTCCCCACTTGCGATTTCCAGCAACTGGTCTTCAGAGACATCCTGCATCAGCCCCAAACCCATCTAGTCCAGCATCCTGTCATGTGCTTTTTAAATGTGTGGCGGGCACCTTCCGCAGGCAGAGCAGCTGCTCAACCACTTCGCTTCGGAGCAGCCATACAAGTCCGTGTGTCTGTGTGTGTGCTCAAGGACCAATGAATCGAATTACTCCTTGTAATTTTCGACATGTGCGAAGAACGTGAAGTCGCTGCCCATTTGAGGAGGGTGAACAGCAGCTCAGGGCAGATCTCCCCCCCCCCCCCCGAGGCCTGAACTGCTAGGAATGCAGCAAAGCTGCTTTCTGGTCACAACTGCGAGCAACACATGGCTTGCCCAGATGCAACCTCATGTGGCGAGAACGAGCTTTTACTGAACTGTATAGTCCAGTGTTTCCCAACCTTGGGCCTCCAGATGTTTTTGGCCTACAACTCCCATCATCCCTAGCTAGCAAGACCAGTGGCCGGGGATGATAGGAATTGTAGTTCAAAAACAGCTGGAGGCCCAAGGTTGGGAAACACTGGTATAGTCGCTGTGGGTTAAACCGCAGAGCCTAGGACTTGCCGATCAGAAGGTCGGCGGTTCGAATCCCCGTGACAGGGTGAGCTCCCATTGCTCGGTCCCTGCTCCTGCCAACCTAGCAGTTCAAAAGCACTTTGGAGCCAAAGTGCAAAGTGGTTTAACCCACAGCGCCACCCGCGTCCCTTTACTGTTACGATGGAGGAAAACTTCTCTCTATCCGCTTTCTCTGTGCAATGCATCCTTTTACAAACTGACATCATCAGAAGGCTGGAGTTTTCAACTCTCCCCCTTCCCTTGGCAGGTCTCCAAGGCTGCTGCGGACCTGATGACTTACTGCGATGCCCACGCCTGCGAGGACCCTCTCATCACCCCTGTGCCCACCTCCGAAAACCCGTTCCGAGAGAAAAAGTTCTTCTGTGCCCTCCTCTGAGCTATGTCTGTCTCCCCACCTCACCCCCTTGGGCCCAGGGGGGCATCTGGGCTGCTCAGATTTCCTTCTCTCCCCTCCGCTCCATCCCTCGCATCTTCCAGTCCTGGGACACCCTTATCACTGCTCAGCATTGAATTGGGTTTGCGCAGAAGGCTGCCATGTACCTCCAAGCCCAAGTCTTGGCTGTTTTGGGGAAGGGATTGGCAGGGCAGTTGTGGAGGTTTCCACTTTCAAATTCCCCCCTCCACATGTTCCACTGCAAGGCTAACTTCTCCGTACACTTTAACCGAGCACAATTCAAACTCTGCAAGTGATATGGATACAGCGCCCCCTCCTGTTTCCTTCTAAGTGGACCCTCCACAGTCAATACAGGGTGGCAGGAAGAAGGCACCCATTCTCCCCAAAAACGAGACCTAGAGGTATTAATCGCCCCCTACTGTATGCCCAATCTGTGGATGGTTTTGCTACAAACTGCCCCCTCCAGCTACCCACCACCTATTTCAACCAAGTTTCCATCCTAATGGCCAGAGGGACTGAAAAATTTCACCCTCCCCGCAAAAAAAATTCTACCCAGGGGGTAAAAGAGCGAAGGGTTTTGATTTCTTCCAAAACGGGCCGAGGCGGTTTGTGCCACACACACACCTGCCCAACTCACACTGTATCAGAGAGCACAGAAAGTAATAAAATTAACTGGAGCCACTGAAGCTGGGCCGGAGTGGTTTTGAGTTGGAGAGGTGGGGAGGAATCTGCTAAGGGGTCGGGGGAGACCTGTGGGCCCTGCAGCTGTTGTTGGACTCTTAGCCCCCCATCGGCCCCCAGCCTGAGCAGCCAAAGCTAACACAGGTCAAACCCAGTGGTGGCCGGTGCCCATCAGGGCTGATGGGGTGGAAGGCAGGGGAGCCCAACAGGAGGTTTGACCAGAGACAATGGCAGGCGGAGCCAACTAACTCTGGATCAAGACAACAAAATCAAAAAGAAACTCTGGCATGCAAGGAGGAAGTATGGGCGGACTTTTGGTTATCAGGACTGCAAAACTCTGGCGCCAGGTTTGCTCAGGGCAGGTGCGCAAGAGCATGTGGAAAACTTGAAAAACGGAACCACCGGAAACTTGGCGAGTCCGAAATGTGTTCCTCTCCCACCTGCTGCCAGTTAGTTTCAGGGTCTTCTTTGAGCTCGAGAATAAATGTAGTTAAAAACGACGACACTGACGCTGCTCAAAGGCTCCCCCAGGCTGGTGCCCTTCAGACATTGCTGGATCGCAAATCCCATCGCTGTCCCTTAACATCTGCCAAACTGGCTGGGGCTGGAGGCCCACAATAGACGTCGAATTGCAACTTCCACCATCCCTGGGGCCTTTGGGCAAGCCAGCAGTAGGGGGTGGATGGGAGTCGGGAGCCTAAAAGGTTTCAAGGGCACAAGAAGAGGTTGGCATCAAACTTAGGTTCACCATACAGGATGGATGGGGAAACCTGGGCTGCCTTGTCTTGGGGGGTGGGCAGGGGGGGGGAAACATGCCAGCGATGGGTGGAGCCAGAGGCAAAGTGGGTGGAGCAATGTGTCTTTCTATAGAAACCCGTGTCTGTCCTCCAACCAGACAAGGCATAATCGGAGCTCATGGACATATCCCATTTGGGCAAAACCACAAAGCCAGGCAGGTGAAAGGCGTGGGCTGAGGAAGAGTCCCACAAGCCAGACAGGCCTGGAGGGCCATTTATGGCTCACAGATCTGAGTTTGTCTGGCCTTTTCCTGCCAGGAAATGCCCCAGAGTTGGGAACACTTTGAGCTAGAAAAGTGTGTGTCGGGGCGCATGAACCCTTCAACACAACTGATACAAAAAATAGAGCAGTCCCGGCCTGACGCTTCCTTCATGATTCAAACCGTTCATAAAATAAACCACTGTTCTTTATTGCTAATTTCTGTGCACAGTGAAAATTGGCAGACACGACAATGCCCTGAAAATTAGAGCCCCCCGCTGGGGGCAAGGATGACACTGTGACAAAGGGAGCTTTCTAACACTCCCATGCACACACGCATAGAGACGCAAAGGCAGGAATACTTCATTGGGTTGGGAAGGTGTGGTTGTGCAAGTCTGTGCTGAGAACGCTTTGGTATCTAGTCTATTGGCCCCTTGAATCTCCACTTTTAGAGTTGAAAAGAATAAAAAAGAATAGTCAGGATTCTAGTCCCTGTGAACACTCAAATGCAACCCTGGGCTTCCGAAGATTACAGGCAGTGCTCCTGTGCGTCAACGCAAACCCCAAGCACCGCTATCAGATGGGGAGCTTTGATTTGCATAGTTATGTCCAATCACAGAAGGCAGGGTGTTAAATGCTAAATCTTTTGGGAAACTCCCCATAAAACCAGGTGAAGAGAAGAGAGAGAAGGCAACGGCAATGTTATTGGACGGAAATGAGCTTACGCATTTCCCCTCTATCCTCCTCCATCATGGAGGCAAAGAAGAGTCTGGAAACTTTTGCTCCTGCTTTATGATGAGCCGCAGTTTGTTGTTTCACCTGAACAAAACTGACTGAGTTAACACCTAGCTAGGGTTTAGGGTCCAGATGTCACGCTAAACTGTGGCTGATCAGAAACAACGAAAGAAGCAAAAGCTTCCAATCTCTGTGTGGCCACGCCAGAAGAGAAGACGGGAGAGACGAGGGCGTGCAGCCAAGGTTTGCTGCAGCTTTTCAACGCTTGAGAAACCGTGGCTTGAATTTGGCCACCGTCTTCAGTGCAAGAGGACAGCAACAGGAATCCACGCTCGGAGCGAACAGAAGTTAACTGTCCCATTTCTGGGAACGGCTTTCTGCTACAAGGGGATGCCCTACAATTTCGGGAGACTGTGTCCCTGCCCATCACAAGACGCAGGAGTACCGAGGCTGCCAGATGCGGAACGGCAGCAGCCCCTATGAGAGGGAAGAGAAGAACGACCAGACGCAGAAGGGGAAAGCGGAGTGTGTGGCATTAACCAGCCTGGAAAGAAAAGGAAAGATCTCGGAGGCAGCATGTCTCTGTTACGCTGAGGCTACAAGCCTCTGCAGTGGGCAAGGAGGTGAGGAGTGCTCTTAGCTGAGTGAAGGTGGTGGGAGGCTGGCCGATGGGGCGGGAAGATCCCCATATTTCCCATGTGCTGATTAGTCCGTGAACTGAGTATAGCGGTGACAAGGGGCAGTGCCTGTGGTTGCTGCCGCCTCCTTCCAAGACGTGAGCTCCGCTCTGCAGCCATCCTCAGAAGAGCTTGATGATGGATCTGCGCGATTTCCCCACTCCAATCCACTTGACTGCAAAACAGGGGAAGGGGGGGGGGTTTGAGAGAGAAACACCTTTATTTATCCAAACAAGGTTTATATACCTCTGTGTGTGTGTGTGTGTGTGTGTACGTACACACACACACACACACACACACACACACACACACGTTAACCTTCAAAACCTCTAACTGGCCAACATAAAATATAAAACATACATTAATAGGACAGATGAAATCAGACGTTTAAAAACAAGTTGGCCATTCCTGCCCCCCCTTCACAATAAAGGGTTGCAGCCAACACTAATCCTGCCCAGATATATTGAAATTCATGGACATGGCTAACTGAGATCCATTAATTTCAATGGGTTTGCTCCTGGGATAGAACCCATACATTAAGAAGTAAAATATGTGCCAAATTCACACCTCTGGGCAGCGTTGCTTAAGCAACAAACAGAAAGATATTGGATGGTGGAAACGCCACAGCAAAGGAGGTGCTTGCCTATCATCAATGGGCAGGGAGTTCCAAAGTGTGGGTGCTGGAAAAGTTCCATTTGCATGGGCCACAACTCACCTGGCACCCCCAGATATTCCTCAATGAAGCGGATGTAGCCCTGGGCCTCGGGGGGCAAATCACCAAAACTGCGGGCCTCCTCGGTGCTGCACCGCCAACCTGGCAACACCTTGTATTCCACGGCCACTTTGTTGAGGAGCTCCTGGTTGGCTGTGGACGTCCATGAAGGTGGGGGAAAGAGAAGCTCTTGTTAAATTTGGGTTTTCTGGTTATGCTCTAAGAGTCTAAGCCGTCTCTGGGCATTCTTATTCATTACTAGCAATGTTGTACCCAGGGCTGCTCAGAAGCTTTAAGAAACAAAAATATCAGTGCGATTTGGAAATTTGGAATTAAAATGAGCGCCATTCTGAAAGGTTCCTTGATCTCTGGGATCATCGTACAAAATCTGGTTGAAATCAGTGGGTTTTGAATGCATGCATGCATTTGGAGATCTTTTATGGCACTGGGTTGCAGTCAGTGCTAGTCCTACTCATGAGGAAACCCATCATACGTAGATACAACCCACTGTAACCGAATAGGGCATGGATGTTCCTGAGGTCAGGGAGCAAGTTTTCATCTACATTTGGATACAACTGGATGCCAATTTGAATGAAGATGGCGGGCCGAACCTTTCAGAATAGCACTTGCTTTTTATCTATTTGAATTCCTGAACAACTCCAAGGATTAGGCTGTTATAGACTAGTATAAATACGGTAAATAAGTAACTGAGCATGTTGCCTCTGAAACTGAACACGCAGCTATAACAGTCCTTTCACCTCCATTAATTTGCCTAACTCGTCCTTAAAAGCTGTCCCAAGCCAGAGGTCATCTTGTGGCAGTGAGATCCATAAGTTAACAATGAGTTATGTGAAGCAGTCCCTCCCCCTTGACAGTCTTTCTTAACCCCCACTCTCAGCGAAACCTGTTTTTCTCTACACCAGCCTCTGCCAACCAGGGACTCTCTAACTGCTTTGGATTACAATTCCAATGAATCCCAGCCAGCACTCCTGTGATGGGAATTGTAGTCCAAAACAGCTGGAGGGCACCAGCTGGGAGACGAAGGCTGCTCTATGCAGACTCCAGGACACTGCTCGCCACATTCCTCCTGTCTTCTGAACCGAAGGAGAGAACCCGTAAGGGCCTAAACCAGCCGTGGGGAGACTGTGGCCCTCTGCATGTGGTTGGGACAACTCCCATCATCCCTCAGCATTGACCATGCTGGCTGGGGCTGATGGGAAGCAGAGTCCAGCAACACCTGAAGGGTTGCAGGTCCCCTGATTGAGGCCTAAACTGCAAAGGCTAAAACAGCCTCCCTCCCATTGCTGACTGGCCTACAGGCTAGGCCATGGGTAGGCAAACTAAGGCCCGGGGGCCGGATCTGGCCCAACCGCCTTCTAAATCTGGCCAGCGGATGGTCCAGGGATCAGTGTGTTTTTACATAAATAGAACGTGTCCTTTTATTTAAAATGCATCTCTGGGTTATTTGTGGGGCATAGGAATTCGTTCATTTTTTTCCCCCTTCAAAATACAGCCCGGCCCCCCACAAGGTCTGAGGGAGAGTAGACAGGCCCCCTGCTGAAAAAGTTTGCTGACCGCTGGGATAGGCCCACAGCATCACCTGGGAAGTAAGGAATGCGTTTCTCATTCAGCCGGTACTCCACGCCCACTTTGATCTCCTCGAAGGTGTCCAGGATGTCAAGCTTGGTCACAGCTAGGCTGTGGAGCAGAGCAGAGGGCAACGGTTACAGGGTTATGAACTAGGTTCAAGAGATGGGAACAGCTTTACAGTCACAACAGGAGCAGGCAATGCCTGTTTGCCACTGAAGGCCCTATATGGGTGGAAGGCCAGGGGGCTGTGTGGCTATGGGCAGGGCCTGGGGTGGAGGTTGGGTCATTCACGCACAGCCATTAGCACACATGTATGTGTCAGGTGTTTGACCCTCGCTGTGCAAATGGTGCACCCCTCAATGTGGGGCGGGGGCAAGAATCTGGCGGTCATACCGAAGGCATCAGAGGACCACATGTGCACCTTACAATGAGCCTCTTCAGTTTTTGATTCCAGTGACACACTACAAAAAGTATAAATGTAGTGTTCCCAAAGCAAGGAAGGATTGAACTCTGATTAATAGAATACACACGAGGCTTGACCAGTAAGACTCTGGGAGGGGTGTGTATAATAATAATTCCTGTCCACCCCTTGGCCCAGGTCGTTTTATTCACAAAAGAACTTTTTACACAGTGTTTGTAAGAACCAATCAGATTTCCTCTGAGCATTTAAAAAACCCCACGTGGGACAAAGTTAAAACTACAATAAAACTATTTCCTACTTGAGCATGCATACATATCTGAGAGTAAATGAAACAGGACTAGAGGAATGCATTCAGCAAAACCCCGGAGGTCATAAACAGGCAAGGAAAGAGTATTTACCATTTCCTTGTGAACTCTCTTCCTGGCCCTAAGATTAACAAAACTAACAATAGCTACACCAGAAAGCTACCTACTATCTTTATGACCCAGGATGCCTGATGAAGCAACTGGCCTGTGTTTCAGAATGCTTATACGTGCCTGTCAGGTGTAGAGAAAGCAAATTGCAGAGATGGAGAGGCTTGTGGGATTCGATCAGAAATTATTGCCAATGAATCAAACCCAGTCAACGCAACGGTTTCATCGCGGACACAATGGCTTGATGCATACTGTCAGGACTGCCGCTAGGTCCCAGCTCACAGAGGACCAACGCCCAGTGGATGTTATATACAAAAGTCTTTATTAAAGTTTAGTTTCCATTTCCAAGCTCTGGGCGCGCAGACCCACGTCTCGACGCTAGACCGGCTAAGTCCCCTCTGACTCACTGCTCCACCCACACCAGTTTAAGATTCTAGCCCGGCTCCACCTCTTGCGCTGTTCTTTCCTTCGCTGGGTCCTTCTGCCCTCTGGGGTTCCCTCCTTCCTGGACTCCTCTGACGCTGAGCCTCCTGAGTCTTGCCCCTCCCTCCGGCGGGCTTTAGGACCTGGCTCCCTTCCCGGGCTCCCCGCTGTGCCGCGCTCCTGTACATTTGAACTTGGCGCGCGCGCCCAGCCGGTGACTTTCCTTCTGACCGTTTCCCCGCTTCCTGATGTGGGCGTTGCCAAACCTGACTCCTCTCCTCCCTCTGGTGGTGAGGACACTGGTCCCGACTCCTGGGACTCCCCCTCCCCACTGCGCTCTGGTGGAGAAGCTGGTCCTGATTTCCAACTGCTGCTCAGGGACTCCCTGCTAGCCCCTTCCTCCTGGGGCTTCCCCCCTGGAGCCCCCCTCGCTCTGGCCACCGGCGCTCCCTTCTGTGAGTCCTCCGATTCGCTAGAGAGGCTTGTGGAATAACTCTGGCCACTGTCACTGCCTGCGCCCCCCTCGTACTCCTCCTCCTCACTCTCCATTTGCTCCCCCTCCTATGTCTCTCCTTCTGAACCCCTGACACATATGTTATAATTCCTCATAGTAATCCCATCTGATCACTACATCTCAACTCCTCTAGAACCCCACACCAGCTGGTGGCTACCGGTTTGGATGGCTTTAAAACAGGATATCGCCCAGCCCTGGTTCTGTCAGAACCAGCCATCCAAACTGGTAGCCATCACTGCCTCCTGGGGCAGTGAGTTCTAGTTTAATCGTGTGCTATATATATGAAGAAGAGCTTTGTTTTATTTGTCCTGAAACTTCCAACATTTAGCTTTGCTAGGTGTCCCCGAGTTCTAGCGTTGAGAGAGAGAGGCTTACGCGCTAAATCCATTGATCATGTGGGCGTATTTCACCAGCACGAGGTCCAGCCAGCCGCAACGGCGCTTCCGGCCTGTGGTGACGCCAAATTCTCGCCCCCGCGACTGCAGCTCCTCGCCGATCTCCTGGAAGATGGCAGAAAAGCAGAGTCATCAAACCATTCGTGGGTAACCCAGTCTTTCCCTCCGCTGCAAAGTCTTGCACCTGTTCTGCCCCCACAGCCCCTCAGGGAAAGACTCACATTGTCCTGTTCAGTGGGGAAGGTCCCAACTCCGACACGGGTGGTGTAGGCCTTCACCACGCCGTACACCTTGCCGATGTAATGTGGGGGGATGCCAAGGCCGGTGCAGACCCCTCCCACGGTGCAATTGGAGGATGTCACAAATGGGTAGGTACCTAATGGGGAGAGGAGAATGCTCACAACGTCACTGAGCCAATTGCAGCCTGTAAGTGGCGCACGGAACCCATGCATTGTCTCCAATGAATGCCACTTTTGCAACATACATTTAAAGCACTATGGTTCCCCCAAAATGGGAGTTGTGGTTTTTAAAGGTGCTGAGAGTTGTTAGGAGGCCCCTATTTCCTCACAATTTAACGAGCAACCCCTCTTCTTGGGGACCTCTGGGAATCGTAGCTTTGTGAGGCAGTGGCATAGTGTGGGTTGCCAATGCCCGGGGCTACGCCAAGGCGGTGGGTGGGAGGGAAATGGAGTATGCCTGCCTAGCAGCGTTTGTATCACCAACAGCTGCAGAGATAAGAAAAGAGTCATTTCGTTGTCTGGAGAGGTCACTTCCTGGTTCACACAGAGAAGCCGTTTCCAATGGAGCCCAGCAATGGAAGCACACAGCTGTATTGAGGCAGCACTGAGTGCTGAAATTTTGCACCCCCTAACAATTTTGCACCTGCGACAACCGCCCTGGTGCCACCTTCTGGCCCCCCCCCCCCAGACTATGCCACCGCTGTGAGGGGAATAAAGGGTCTCCTGCATTCCAAGTATTAAAATGATGTTGCTTACCAAAATCGATGTCTAAGAGTGCAGCGTTTGCTCCTTCGACCAGAATCTTCTTGGGTGGGCCATGCAGGGCTTTGTACATGAAATAAACACCGTCCTTCACCAGTGGGCGGATCCTCTCGGCATAAGTCTGTCGGGTTTTGGTTTTTTAAAAAATGAGTTGCAGTTTTGGGCTCAGTCCAAGAAAGTCTAAGTCATGGGTAGGCAAACTAAGGCCCGGGGGCCGGATCTGGCCCAATCGCCTTCTAAATCCAGCCTGCAGACAGTCCGGAAATCAGCGTGTTTTTACATGAGTAGAATGCGTCCTTTTATTTAAAATGCATCTCTGGGTTATTTGTGGGGCCTGCCTGGTGTTTTTACATGAGTAGAATGTGTACTTTTATTTACAATGCATTTATTTCCCCAAAATATAGTCTGGTCCCCTACAACAGTGTTCCCCAACCTTGGGCCTCCAGCTGTTTTTGGACTACAATTCCCATCATCCTTGACCACTGGTCTTGCTAGCGAGGGATGATGGGAGTTGTAGTCCAAAAACAGCTGGAGGCCCAAGGTTGGGGAACACTGCCCTACAAGGTCTGAGGGACAGTGGACCGGCCACCTGCTTTAAAAGTTTGCTGACCCCTGATCTAAGTCTAAGAAAGTTTGAGTCATGCACCCAACACTCAGCAAGGATGGTGCCTGCCTAATCTCTACCAGGAGGGAGTTCCACAGGTTTGGGCCCATTGCACTGATGGCACAGCTCCGAGTAGTTACAAGCAGCACCTCTAAGCCACAGGGGGCACACCAACAGCCCCAGAGATATCAGTCATCAGGTCAGGATATAAGGGGTCAGTTGGTCCTTAAGATATCCCAGAACCAAGCTACTAAGCACCTTCTAGGTTAACCTGGCTCAGTAACACACAGGCAGCCAGGGCAAGCTTTTAAGCAACTGAGTCAATATGCTGTCAGTCTAGCTGCAATATTTTGCACAAGATGGAGCTTTTGGACCAGGTGTAAGGGTAGCTCCACGCAATAATCATGAATCACTGGAGGCATTCTTTCCCAGTAGTCACGGACCTACCCCCACCCCAATAATCACCTTCAATTGCTGCAGCTCAGCCTCCGTGTCAATGTTGAGAGCTGAGTATGTTGTTTTGTACTGCTGGGCCAGGACCCTGAATCTAAGAGAGGGAGAGAGATTGCTGCTGAGTCAGTTGCACTCCCCACCGATCAATTATTTGCAAGCTACCTTCCCATCATTAAACCATGCTTGAGGCGGCTTATAGCACCAAAAACAACATGCTGTAGGCCGTACACTGCCTTGCCATTATTTTATGATTGAAAACAATATTAAAAACAATTTAGAACAACTTAAGGACAATAGACAAATGAAAACTTATCAGCGGATTCACGACGCAGTTAAGCAATCCTCACTGGTAATTTACAATGATGCATAACAATAATCTTTTCCACCCATCAACTCACTTCTTGGAAAACTCGTTAAAATCCGCCAGGAGGTCACAGATGCGCAGGCCAGTTCGGGAGGCCTTGGAGGAGTAGGCTGGACCAATTCCTTTCTTGGTGGTGCCAAGGCTGAAAAAAAGTAACCAGAGGGGCACAATACTTTTCACAGGAGCAACCAGTATATGCTGCAAGAATGAACACCTCCCCCCCTATCGTGACCAGTTCTAACTTTGATTTTGTAAATATACATTAGGAGCCAATTTGTTTCTCAACATCCTTGTTTTTCTTTGTGCAGATGGGGGCTTTGAGTGCGGCATCCCTGGCCGTGCCTGAGAACTGCAGGAGTCGCCAACCTTTCTGGGCCAGTGGGCACATTTGGGATTTTGAGAGAGTGCAATTGGTGCCAGTCACAAAATGTGGCATAATGTAAAATGGCTGCCACAGGGTGTGGCATAACACAAAATGGCTGCTTTGGGCCTGTGGGGTCATGAAGAGTCTGTGGGGGTCATGAAGAGTCGGACACAAAATGGCTGCCGTGGAAGTGTGGTGTAACACAAAATGGCTGCTGTGGGGTGTGGCCGAAAATGGAACAGGGCAGCAAAACTGTGTAGGCATGCCTCCCATTCATAGGAAAAATGCAGCTACAATAGCCACGCTCATACAAAGACAGAAGCTCTTTGCACCTCTCCTTTATTCAGAATGGCATCCAATGAAATGTGGGAATGTTGAAGGGTAGGAGATGTTCTATGTAGGGGAGGCTTAGCCACTACAAACAGGAACTAAGCAGTAAGGGCAAAATGTCTCTCGAACGTTGTGGATTTTAGAGGGGATATTTACAGAGACATTTTGTGGATGCCACAGGAGGTTCTGGAGGACACACGTTGGAGACCTCCGATGAAGAGTGTGGGTTTTGTATGGGAGAACATGGCATTCCATGTGCAAACATTGGGGAGGACTATAGCTCAGCGGCAAAGCATCTGCCTGAAATCCTGGACAGTTGCTCCCAGTGTCAGTGAAGGTAATTCTGAGCTAGCGACAGCTCCCCATGTTCCTATGTGTATGTTTGGATTTTATAACAGTTGGCTCAGCTTATTTGGGGTTGGGAGGGGAGACAGCTGTGCAATGAAGATGAGGGAGCAAAATGGAAGCAAACTTTGGTCAAGGAACTCTGGTTCAAGGTTTAAACAGGCCTGGGATGCCTTGTTCTGAGGGAAGAAATGCCTATGTCTGCGTGGGCTCTGGAATGGGGGAAGAAGAAATGCTGACTAGGCCTTAGTTGAGCTGAGATCATGTACCACTGGGAAGAATACATCATCTGTTTCTCCGTGGGCCTAGAAGGTCTGAATGACCTTCATGATGCTCAAGAATACCTCAGTCCCCAAAACAACGGAAAACTATTCCTGCAAGTTTCTACCACCAGGCTTGTCATTTGTCAGTACAAAGCCGAATCTTAGTGAGCAAAAAGACGGTGACAAGAGAAAAGACTGAATCAGGAAAATGGGGAGACGTAGATGGATAAAAATGAGACGGCACCTCAGTTGTTACAGCTCACTTCTGTACCTCCTGTGCTTAATTTTACTTTTATATAGCTTCAGTTTTGCTGGTAAATATTTGCTTTAGAGCTCAACTGGCCTTTTTCCTATTTTCTTTGAGAGAAAAGGGGATTTCCTGTTTTGAGTGTGTCCCTCCTTCAGATTTTGCAGCTACTCCTTGCCTTTTTCCCCCTGAGCCAGCCTTTTAGGCGGGCTCATGAACAGTTTTTGTCACATACACATCACACATTTAATGTGCGGAAGGAAGGGAGGCTAAACAGTGACTGGAACCACAACTGATGACAGGTGGAGCCAGAGCTAACAAAAGGCAGCACCCGCTAATTCTAGTTTTGTCCCCCATCTTTCTCTTCCTCCCTGCTGAGTTTTACAAGGGGCAATATGGAGACTAAGGAGGAGGAGGAACCTGATAGGTGGGCCCGCCCCCCAGCCTGATTTTAGATAAGAACAGAGGGTTGGATGGGGGCAGACTGAGGTTGGTGGGGCAGCACCCCATATGCCTTAATGGACCAGCCTCCACTAACATCAAGCTACAGGAGAGGACGAGAGATGGGACTTCAGGGCCTCTGCTCTGAAAGACCAGCGACTTTTGACTCTACAGTGGTACCTCGGGTTAAGTACTTAATTCGTTCCAGAGGTCCGTTCTTAACCTGAAACTGTTCTTAACCTGAAACAGCACTTTAGCTAATGGGGCCTCCTGCTGCTGCCGCGCCGCCGGGGCATGATTTTTGTTCTCATCCAGAAGCAAAGTTTGTAACCTGAAGCACTATTTCTGGGTTAGCGGAGTCTGTAACCTGAAGCGTATGTAACCCGAGATACCAATGTACCTGTCCTTGAAATCTTTCCTTTCCAGACGGTCATTATAAGTTCATAACTAAGAAATAATATACTGAGTTTACTTTCCTCCCCCCCAAGCTCTTTTCCTTTCGTGTTTGTGTCTTTTGGATTGAGAGATGAGAGCAGGGATTGTCTTTTTCCTGTATCAAATGGATCTGTAAAACTGCCCTGGGGGTCATTTCAGCTGAAAAGCAGGGAAATGATGCTTTAAATAAATAAATAGGCAAGTTTCATAGTCTCGAGCCCATGCTAGATCTGTGGCAAAGCTCAAATGTATATGCGATAACAAGAGACCTTTGCAACAGCACTATTACCAAATACCAGTGTGGCAAAGGGTCACTGTTTATTTAAAGCAAGGATGGGGGACTTGTGGTCCTGCAGATGTTGCTGGACTCCAACTCCCATCAGCCCTGGCTATTGGCAATGACGCCTTAGGCTTATGGGACTTCTGGACTACAACTCCCATTATCCCTGACTATGAGCTATGCTGGGTAGTGTTGATGGAAGTTGGAGGCCAAAGGATCTGCAGTCCTGCCCTAAAGGACAGAGTGCCCACAGAGACAGAAAAAGACTGCGCACCCCTTGCCCAACATGCATGCCCATGCCTACCCTGGGCTCCAGCAACCGATGCTACGCCACTGAGCCACACCCTCAGCACCCCACTTACTTCTTGCCACCCTGGAGCTGCCTTTGCTGTTCCTGGATTCCATCCACAGCCTGGTGGAAGTTGAAAACTGGGAAAGATGCAAGATGACAGATACGTCAGTCTCTTTCTAACTGTTATTTCACTCCCACCACCAAATTCCTCCCAGGACACTCACCCAGATGAGCACGGTCAGAAATCACCGTCCGAGACTCCCAGCCTTCTAGCCCTGTGGAAACAGAACACTTGTGGCTTTTAAACATTTCCATCTCTTAGCTCAACAGGGTTTTCTATTAGTGGACTTTCCATTAGTCCACAATGGAAAGCCACATATAAAAGGGACAAAGGTGTGTGCTGTACCCTAGCCATGCAGCACAATGCACACACACTTTTTCCTTTTCATTTCCCTTCTTTAGATCAGGCGTGGAGAATCTCACGTTGTTGGGGGGGGGGTGTCACTCACCTGACCCTTTCTTAAGATTCTTCTCAGCTTCCTCAAAGAGTCCTGGCAAGTGGATGACAACACCGTTCCCTGAAAGGGAAGGCAACCTCTCATTTATTTATTTAAATGGTCCGTATGCCTCTCGATCCATTTGAAAATCTCAAAGCAGTTTTACAACCGAAATTAAACTGACAAATAAAGCATTACAAAATACCCAAATTAAACATTTCTGGCCCAAGTCAAATGTAAAATACACACTTTAAAAAAGCACAATGGACAGGAAAACAAAATGTTCTCCTGAAGATAAAAACATAGCACTGACAGAGTGATCTCCTTAGCGCTATGTTGAATTCCCCCCCAATATGAATATCTAACTTGATGGATGTGCCGTCTCCTGTCTTCAGCCACAAATACACACAAATGCCACCGGCCACCTGAATGAAGCTTGAGGACCACAGTTTGGGAACCCAAATTGATCTAGAGCAATACAGTGTCCCACAAAGAACAACAGAGTCACTCCCTTCCCATCTCTCTCCCAGATAGGGCTATACTTTATGCTGGTTCAGTCTCCCATGCCGAGTGGTGTCCAGCAACTTTTAAATACACATAATCCGAACCCCAAGCACCCAAGTGGAAAGAAGGGTAGGGTTTTTGGGGGAAATCCCTGTCTAGGGACACAAAGAGAAACGGGTGAAACTGCAGAAGGAGAATATCCACTGCGGGGAAGGGAAAGAGTCTATGCAGGGTCAGAAGCCACCCATTTGGTCACAGCAGGGATTTGAACACACATCCCCAAATCTGCCCCCTCACTGCACCTGATTTGGCTGCCTGTCACAACCGTGGCAAGCACACAAGATTCCTTACCAATGAACGACGTGGCATTGTGGTTGATAACCCCACTGGGCAAAAGGTGGAAATCATATTCAACCGAATCCACCACAACGGTATGGCCTGCGTTATTGCCACCCTGTAGAGACACACATTGTTACCAAAAACAGCAACACTTGATTGGCGGCGTTTTTAATCTGTTAACAGCCTGTAGGGTATGGTTAATTGGGAGGCAACTAAACAAACAATCCACTTTTGAAGAGTGTGTTTTGGTGGGTTTTTTTTTTTTTGGAAAAGTGATATATAAATGCTTACAGATACATACACAAACTGAAACAGAACAGGGTTGTGCTGTTATAGGAGGGGGAACTGTTTATTTTGGTAGCAAAATGAAATAGAAATATTTCAGGTTTTTGAAGGGCTATCACAACGTAGATGGACCAAACTGATTTTCTACTGCTCCAAAGTTAGGGATGAGAAACCTGCGGCTCTACAAGTACTGCTGGACTACAGCTCCCAGAACCCGTGACGACTATGTTGGCTGATAGGAGTTGGAGTCCAGCATTATCTGGTGAGCCAGTGTCCCTGCTCTAGGATAAGGCAGGCAGCCTTTGGCTCTCCAGATGTTGCTGGACCACAGCTCCCATCAGCCCCATTCAGCACAGCCAACAGTAATGGGTCCTGTTTGTTAACAGCGTCTGGAGGGCCAAAGGTTCCCCATCCCTGGAGTGAGACCAGGTTCAGATTACAAGAAAGCACATTTGAACTAAACTTTAGGGAGAACTTTCTGACATTACATAGCCTTGGAAAGTGGTGGTCTATCCTTCATGGTAGAAACCGGGTGTCCACCTATCAGGAATGCTTCAGGCAGATCGTTTTAAGCTCATAAAAAGAATCCTGGGAACTGTAGTTTACCCCTCAAAGAGCTACAATCCCCAGCACCCTTAAACAAACAGTCCCCAGCATTTTTCTTGGGTGTGTGCTTTAAATGTATAGTGTGTGGATCTGCCCCAGATCACTTCTGAGGACCCTCCATCCAACTTTAGGATCCTAAACCAGGGTCGTGGAGGGAAAGCTGCGTCCCTCCAGGTGTTGCTGGACTCCAGCTCCCGTCATCCCCAACCGCTGGCGTTGCTGGCTGGGGCTGATGGGAGTTGGAGTCCAACAACACCTGGAGAGCCCCAGGCTTGCCACCCCTGTCCTAAGCAAGACCCCCAACACCCCCCACCCCCATTGCCTTCGCAGGCTCTCTTCTCGTCTCTTACCTGGCACCTGCAGACGAGGTCCGCGTCGAGGCTGAGCAGGTCGACCACCTTGCCTTTCCCCTCGTCCCCCCACTGCGCCCCCAGCACCACCGTCACGCGGTTCCCCTGGGGCCCGGACCCGGAGGGAGCTGGGGCAGCCCCAAGCCGGGGCCGCTTCTCCTCCGGCCCGTCCCCACCTCCGCCTCCATTCAGCAAGCTCCCGGGGGTCGCCGCGCTCTCGGTTCCCGCCATGTGCAGAAGCAGCAGCAACAGCAGAAGTAGCGGTAGCAGGAGAGGAGACGGAAGCCAACCCTAACATGGCGCCGCCCTAGGCGGCCTCAGCGCCAGCACCCAACATGGCGGAGGAAGGCGTAACGACCCACCACGACCATGGCCCCGCAACGCCATGATGATGATGAGCCCATAGAGATACGAAAAGAAGGGAAAAAATAGAGGGGGGGAAGAACCTGTGAGCCGTTAGGACTCCGACTCCCATCAGCCCCAGCCAAGAGGGCCAGCGGTCAGGGATTATGGGAGTTGGAGTCTAGAGTAACAAGATGGCGCTTCCTAGGTGTTTTTTTGATGCTGCTCGTCCTTGTAAAATATAAGTGAAAGTAATAATAAAACTACTATTGATTGATTCCTAACGTTCCAGAGCGGGTTACAATGAAAGCACAACATTAGTTTAAAACCATTTATGAAAATTTTCTTCTGCTGGTCTCCTAGTCAAAATTCCCGCGAGCTAAGATGGCGGCGTCCGGGGCAACCTCAGCGCCAGTAACCACGATGGCGGCCACTCCCCGCTTCTCAAGAACATCACTGAAGAGCCCGCCAAAGCAACGTGAGGCCTTCTTAAGCCAAGCTCAGCACCAGCATCCGATATGGCGGCGTTAGGATTTAAGACTCGACAAGAGCTCGAGGCTAATTTTCAGACAGGCAATGGCAGCTTTCCACTTCCACAGAACTTTTGCCTCAGGCGAGCTTGAAAGCCACTTCACTCTAATTTAATTGCTGTTTAATCGCATTTATTGTGTACCTTGCTGCTGCATTATTAACTTCCATAGCATTGGTTAGTTAAATGTTTATTGAAATGACAATCTATTTTGAATGCGGTGCTTGCTGTCCTTTGCATTTTTTCAAGGCTGGCATGGGAATTAAAAAAAAAAAATTTAGGGAAGAAAGTTCACCACAGGCTTAATTGGGCCTGAACCTCCTGGTAAAGGTTATTCCGGCCCCAAAAATGTTAAGATCCCCTCTGCAAGAAAGCTAACTAGACGAGTCTTGTACATCTCTCAGCTCTACCTCAAAGGGTTGTTGTAAAGGTAGAACGGGATGGGGTGGTTAGGGGTCATGGCCCTAGAGAAAGAAAGATAAGCATGTAATACAAAATTGCCCTTTAGATGAGGCCAAAGGTCCAAGAGTTGCTAGTCACCAACTAGCTCTTCAACTGTTGCTCCTTGGAACAAAAAAAATCTTTTTGCAGATACAGGGTCCAAACAGCTTTGAAGGGGGAAGTATTTAGAAAATTGAGAGCCCATAGATAAAGTGTGTGTGTGTGTGTGTGTGTGTTTGCACAGGAAACCATCTTTTAAAAAACAACTAGATCTGAATACCAGCTGGTTGAAACATGTGCAAGTCACCTTTCACCCTCTGTAAAGTGAAAGCAGAACTGTAGTCTATAACAGGTGTTGAGCACATGCAGATTCCTTATCCCATACTGTTACCACCTTTAAAATGACAAAGCACTTTTATTAAAAGATTATGAAACTCAGACTTAACACACAAAGGGCAGAGCAGTATCTGGTGTTAATGCAACCTGGCAAACCCCCCTCCCCATTATGTGAGCCTAAATACAGTACTATACATTGCTTCTCTCCTCACTGCAGTCTGTGCTGATAAACTGCTCCACTAAAGACTATTTCAATTTGTTTAAACAAAGGGCTGGGGTGCAAAACCGCTGTTTTGAAATCCTATCTTCACCAATGGATGCAAATGGCTTATTTTGCAGCACCCACAAAAAGATATGCAAAACAGCCTTTCACACTTTGAACACTCCCATTGTTATTTTACTGTCATTAGCCCCAAATATCATGGTCAGTGGTTAGCAGTTGCGAGTACTCCAAAATATCTGGTGAACACCAGGTTGCACAAGGCTGCCACAGACTGTATCCATATGCTTTCACCTGAATGAAGAGGAACCTCAAATTGCTTTGGTCTTTGAGTTTTTTATTTTTGGGGGAGGGAGAGAGAACAGACAAGCCAAAAGCATTAAACAACGACACCTAAGAAGTCAGCGCAGCAACAGAAGGATGTGGAGTCAAGCGAATGATTATTTATTCTAAAAATGGAAGTTTTCCAACCTACATATGCCAGAATTGTTAAGGAAAGAAAGTTACAGATGTAAACAACCACACAGTTACATGTTCAATGGCAAAACCCTTTTTTACTGGCCACTTAAACGTTTTACAGTTCGTAAAAACATTTACAGCCTCCGTTTCGCTTGAGCTTTCCATCTACAGCAACTAAGACATACAATCATGAAAAACACTAACAGATTTTAAACAGGCTGAATTTTTTTTCTATTTTTTGTCATTTTTACCATTTCTTTTTTTTTTCCTTTCCTTTTTTTTTTTTACAAAAATGTGCAGAAAAAAGAAGACATCTACTAAAGTTGCTAAGATCTCTCAGTCTGATGGCCTAGGATGCGGCAGTTTTAGTCATTCCCTCCCCCCACACAAAAACACACACAGGAAGACAAGTGTGTGTCATTCTTTTGAGATTCTACTTTTTAAAAGGACCATAGCTCCAAAAAGCTATTCCACTGAACAGCATCAGCAACTTCTTGAAGTGATCCCCTGGAGAGGCGTGACCGAGGACCTTCTTGCTTTCATCAAGGCTGCTGGCACTCTGTATGCTGGTAATCACGCCCAAGACCAACTTTCCACAGCATCAATCTATCACGCTCCCATGCGAGTGTTCAGTTAATGAAGCTATCTGCGTGCGCACTCTCTCTCACACACAACCCCTTCTTCCCCGGAAGAATATTTTCTAGTGGCCTGAAGCATGTAAAATACCAGTTAACTTTGTTATAAAAACAGTTGTCACACAACCACACATTCTGAATACACACATGCACGGAGATAGAAGAATCCTGCTTCTCTCTAACTCCTATACTTGAAAAAAAAGGCAAGAGGGCGAGGAGGTGGCTGTTGCCCTCCACACTCCCTCCCCACCCCACATCAGCCCCCTTTTCAAATGACTTGGCAAGGCTCCCCACTTCTGTTCTGTCAGGCTGGGATGCAGGAATGAGCATTCTTAATGGGGATGGAGACAAGAACCGTTTGCAAAGGCTGGAAAGAGAATTCTTTTGTAGCCAAAAAACAAAACAAAATAAATTTAAACCCAACAATCTAAAAAGAAAAACAAGTGTTAAAATTTCAAACAGTGAATCACAAGGAACAGAGGCAAATCTTCAATCCCTGTGTCTGGGAATCAGACATAATTTAGTCAAGCTGGAAAAAAGGTGGTACCAAGAAACTAGGGAGCATTTACGCAATGTGTCTTAAGGAAGAACATCCTGTTGTAAAAGTCCCCCATCGTTCTGTGGAAGAAAGCCTACGATGAAGCAAAATAAATCAACCCACAGGATGGGGAATAGGTCCCCCTGCAACACACATAAATTCCCACCCATATCCCGGAAAGAACACCAGCCACTAGACCCAAGAAGCCTAAGATTTTCTTCCATCTGCACGACTGGACAAACATGGAAGAGGATGCTTTAAGAATTATAGCTAGGCACACTAGTGTGGTTAAAAAAAGGAAAAAGAAAAGTGGAAGCATCAATAGAAGCCTCTAGGAACTGGAAAAATAATTAAGCTTCATCAAAGGGCCAGGATCAAGAAGCCAACATTTTTCAAGGACACACACACACACACATATACACACACCTGTCACCCCACCCACCCCACAAGCGCAGATCCTCTTTGCCCCTCCCCATGTTCCTATTTACACAGGCTACCAGTTTATCAAAACCACAAGGACAGAACACCCCCCTTCCCCCACAATGACTGTATAAAACCAGTTGGTATTCTCAGCACTAAGCTTCTCAAAAGGTGACAGTTACATGCTTGCAGTTTTGCTTATATACATGTTAGGTGCTAACAATGAGAAGATCCTGCAGAAACCCTGAGAAAAATGTTCTTTCCACTCCACTTAAGAAGAAAAAGAAAAAAAGAGGACAGATACTATAGAGATGATGAGAGGGCCAACTAAGCCTTGGGAGGAAAGGAAGGAGGGTCCAGGAAGGGCACCCAAGGCAGCTTGCTTTGACCCAGGAAGAACTTGGGAACGGGGCGAACTAAACTCCTGCGCTTCCTTCCGTCTGATGGGTCACAAATAAGCAAGCAGCTGAGATTTCAAGGTGAGGCGCCTGCAGAAAAGGGAGAAAGCTCAAGAAAAGCCTCTGTGGCCTGAGCGACACGAGGTCAAACAAGCCTCCTGGCAATTCACTGTCTGAAAACGTAGGCCGAACTCTGAAAGAGGAACATCAAGACCTCTCTTGTTCGCTCTTGGTGGCTACAGGATGGGGAAAGGTTTCCTTGGTTCAACTAGAAGGAAGAACATTCATGCCGCCACCACCCTGGCCTGGAAAAATAGAGTGACAATGCTCAGGAAGTGCTGTTTTTCTGCACGAGTTAGGAGAAGCCAAAAGTTGTATCCCATCCCCTTCCCTCCGCCCAAACAGCCACCCACTTATCCCTGCATGCCCTCATTTGCGCCTCCCCCTTTGCCATGTGAGCCCTGCACCTCCCTTCCCGTCCAGCTGCTCTATGATGTCATGTTTTCCTGCCCAATCACAGGCAGCGCTAAGTGCTGCTCTCCTGTTTGCGCAAACGTTTTGATTACAAATGTCTAAACTAGGTTTGAAATGTTTTTTTGTTTTTTTTATAGAATAAGACAATATTCTTTTCAACAAACTTTAAAAAAAATTTACAATTTCTTTTTTTTTTTAACCTCCCCCTCCCGCCCCCCTCAACCCTGCTGCCACTTTCCCCAACAGCCCCACATCCATTATGTTGTGTCTTGGGAAGTGACAGACACCCCCCCTGCCCCCCAAATAGAGCCTCGCTGGTTGGCTGAAGGGTGGAGATGGTTGGGGTTTCACCGGTACCCCTGGTATCCTCCATAGTAGTTCCTGTAGTATCGGTCTCTGTCTTGGTAGTAGTTCTGCCACTAAAAAAAAAAGGACAATGAGAGTTGTTATTATGCTGCTAGTAGGGTATGAGTGTGCTCAAGAGCAAAGGGCCTCTCATCTCGTACAAAAAACAGGTTGGGCACCATTCATGTTATTTACGTGCTGATGGAGTGAATGCACTGGTGCCCTCCAGAGGTTTTGGACTCTGGGGGGCACCTGGTTTGGGCAAGGTTGGAGTACACAAATAATGGATAATCTAAGATAAACAGTCCTATTGTAGAGGTGGGGAACTGAAGCGGTGATTTTAAATAGTGCCATGTTGTTGCTTTGAAAGCAGAGGTGGATTAGGAACTGAGGTTCCCTACATCAATTACCTACTTCTCACCCTCCAACCCCTTTCTTTAGTCAAAGTCAAAAGTTTCTCTTAATAAATTCTGGAACCAAGACTTCTTGTACCCAGAGCTTTTGTGGTCTGGAAGGCATTTAGATGCAACACTGCTGGAACCAAAGCAGATGAGAGTTCCAGCAGTAGTTGTCTCCAGGAGCAGAGACAGCGAAGTGCAAAAACCACTATTCTAAAAGCATGGGACTGTGTCCAACTAGCTTCTGTCAGAGCAGGCCCTCTGACCTAAGTTAGCCGTGTCCATTCATTTCAATAGGTCTATTCTTCGTAGGACTAACATTGCATACAACTCATGGTATGCAGCCTCTTACCTCTCGGTTGTAGTCCCTGTAGTAGTCTCTGTATCTGTTGTACTCATAATCACGCCCGTAGAACCGATTGTAGTCCCCCCTGTATCGCTCGTAGAAGTTACGATATCCCTGTGGATTGAAGGAGCAGATTAGATGCAGAGACATATACCTGGCACTGCCCCTTAACATATAGCCTGTTCAAGGAAAAGTGGCTAACCTCTGGCCTTCCTGGAGTTGCTAGACTTCAAGTCCCATCATTCCTGGCTATTGGACACACTGGCCAGGGCTCATAGGTGCGGGGCCAGCCACACTTACTTTATTATTTTTTTATTCTGTTTATATATTGCCCTTCCTCCCACAGGAGCCCAGTGTGGCTTCAGAGGGCAACTGGAAGAGGATTTGCTTTGCATGCAAAAGGTCCCATGTTTAATCCTGGACATCTTTGGAATAAGGCTGGACTCTGAAACCCCATACACTGCCAGTCAGTGTAGCACAATATTGAGGTAGATGGATCAGTGGTCTGACTCTCGTCTAAGGCAGCTTCCTAGGTTCAAAGGTCGCTAAGAGGAAATCACTTGAAATTTCACAATATGGAAGGGGGGAAAGTGGCCCTGTTATGTCTTCCTGATTAAGAGTATCACACCTAACTTATCAAACTTGGGCAAAGAAAATCCAAAGGGAAATACTTACACCTCTGTTTCCAGGCTGCCCCCAGTACTGCTGCTGCTGCTGTTGCTGCTGCCCATAAGCCCGATTGTTGTAGCCTCCTCGGCGCTGGCCACCAGCTTGGGGGGGGGGGATGTAACAAAACAAAGATGTGTCAGACAGCAGTGCCAGCTTAAGTGAAAATATTAAGAAGCGCTGAACAGTCAACCTGGCACCTCTCTCTTTTTTGTGTGGAGAAGCAGGACTTGAGCCCGGGGGGGGGGGGGCAGGGCAGCTCAGGTGCATTCGTTTTTTTTAGGAAGCATAGGCCAAAGATGCAAGAGAACATTTGCCACTTACAAACACATTAGGATCAGCCAAAGCTTTTTCCTGCAGCTTGCTGGCCAGCCAAACCTCACCCCACTTTCCTAAATTCACAAGGGGGCATGGTGGGGGGGGAGAAGGATAGGCGGTTCCCTTAGAAAGCTGACAACTAATACGACCCATCTTATCCTAAGTGTGCCTATTTCTCCGCAAATGGTGTTTGAATCACTACCCACTGCCCCAATCCAACTCCTCCCGGTCCTCTACCCCAAAGCAAGGTAAACTGTGACCTCCCCACTTCTCCCATCCCCACCGCCCCATGCTTTGCCCCACCTCCCACAGAGCATTAGGCTACTCACACAGCAGCCCGAGAGGGTGCTGCATACTTGGATGCCTGGGCTGAGCTGCCAAAAAGAAAAACAACAACACTCTCAGTGAGAGTTTTCAAGATTTCCAGCCTTCCCCAAAATGACTACAAAGGACCGCCTGCTCTGCTGTGGAAGCTACATTTTTGTTATGGGCTTGAGCAGAAGCTATGGAGCTATGGAGAAGTAGTGGAAGCGCAAAGCAGAGGGTTAAGTAGCAAGAGACAGATCAGCTGGTATAAAGCCAGAGGTGGGAGACAGAAAGAAGCTGGACAGGTGGGGGGCCCAGTAAGCAGCTATGCAAGAGGACGGGGGGGGGGGGGAAGACTCAAGATGAACCACTCTTGACAGGGAATAAGGAATTTGGGTGTTTCAAAATTGTTCGTGGCTGTGTGATCCAAATGAGAAATCTTGTCTCCGGCTCCTTCTCTGCTGGTAGCCGTCTTTTGGAAAGGAAAGGTGGGAGATAATACATGATAAATTAACTAAGGGAGCAGATGCCCCAGGCTGTTGCTCCAGAGGGTGGAAACAAGGCTTATAATCCAGGGGGAAGGGGAAATGAGACTGGTACATAACGGGGAGGGGGAGGTGATGAAAGCTTGAGACAGGGGTGGGAAATCTGTGGCCCTTCAGATGTTGCTGGGCTCCCAACACCTCCATCTGCCCCTGCCAACATCATTTGGTAAAAATGGTCACTGGATGGCCGAGCAAAGGAAGCACCATGAGGTTAGTCTGAATGTGGCCCCTAAAACAGACATCAAGCCCGCAGATGTGACTTAATGAATCTAAATAAATCTTAGTAAAAATCTTAGTAAAAAACCTGCTGCAGCCAAGTCCTCTAAGTGTGCCTACAATTATCCTGCATGGTCAGAACTTCTCACAAGTACCCTAGGCTCCAAAGGGAGAGAGCTAAACCCACAAGGAGCCAAGAATGAGCTGAACAGGAATTGGGGAAGTCTTTTGGGCAAGAGTGAGGCAAGTGCTACTCTCAGAGAGGCACGGGATTTCCTTTGGGACCTGGGGAACCGGAGGCCCACAGCTGTCCTCAGCAAAAAGATGAATGAAGAGTGTCAGGAGTACCTCTGGAGAGCAGCCCTTGCTACTTGCAAACCCTCACCATATCCCTGGCCGCGGTTGCGGTTCTGGCGGTTGCGTTTGTTGCGGTTGTTACGTCTGTTCGTCCGCTTTTCGGAGGGTGGGAGCAGTTTCCTGGCCTCTTCCTTGTATTTGGTGACGAGGGGCTGGGCCTCCTCCTTTGCAAGCTCTTGGTACAGGACTTCATCTATGAAATCACATTTCTCCGGAAGAGAGAAGTTGGCTAGGATCACAGGGAAGCAGGAGGAAGAGGAAGCGCAGAATCATTAGAAGAAAGTTCTTTTCAACAGGGAAAACAAACCTGAAGCCCCAACACCACCACTTTGCTCGTGTTTCCACAGACCCTTTTTGCAGAGGCTACCTTTCATTTCCAGCATCACAGACTCAGGCACATCTTCTCCTTCAGCTTCTTCCCTCTGCTCCAGCCTATCTTCCCAGTCTTCTTCGGTGGGAACCAACACAATCACCTTGCGCACAAAACCCTTGAAAGGGAGCAGCTTCCGCCGTTGTCCAGAATTGTACACATTACACTAAAAGGGAGAAAACATGCAGGTCTTAAAGTTAGCAAGAGCACCTCCTCTCAGAAATGGCCAAAAGTCATTAAGGGGCTCCCTGAAACCATAGCCGAGCAGGAATGAAAATGAACCAAAACATTACAGTCGTTCATTATAATCAGACTTCTAGTGGTCAACCCATCCTTTATGGTCAGGGGCAGGAAATGCTTCTAAAAGTATGGTGATAGTTTAATTCATCTCTCCACATGTTAAGAACTCAAAATGTTAAGAACTCATCTCCTGCCTTGCCCTGTCTTGCTTTTTGTAAAAGTACTCTCCTCATAACCAGTGGTGAGGAATGGATGTTACCAACACAACTCTCATCACCCCTGACTGCCGACCATTTTGGCTGAGGCTGTTAGGAGCTGAGTGTCCCAACTACACCTCAAGGGCCCCATGTTCTCCAACTGCGTCCTAAGCATGTATTTAATGGAAGGCTTCTATTTGCCCTTCCCAGTAGCTTCTGTTCTGATACCGTTTTCTGAATGTCACTGCCATCACCATATGCGAAGCCTTTTCCTCTAACAACATGGAGAAGAACAGGCCCACTAAAATGTTGTGACAAAGACCCTTCCTCACGTACCCAGTCATCAGAGAAATCCTGTTTGTCAACTTGCGTGGAGACTGTATGAACACTTTGGATTTTCTAACTTCATTGCCTACCTCCTTGGAACTAAACCCCCTCAGCACTTATGTAAAAATACCTGATCGAGAATGAAGTTTCGCTTTGTCCTGGGGGCAATCTGGACCAGTTTACTAACACAACGGGCAGCTTGCTGAAGCAGTTGGTCTTTAGCTGCAGTGTCCAGGACCTCTTCAACTTCAGTGCCCTTTGTCTGATAAAGGGGGGGGGGATATGGAGACAGAACAAATCAAGTAGAAATATGTCACACACACCACAAGCCACTACTTTACACGGTTAAGAGTTTAGGAACCGACAATAGGGAAGTTATTCCAGGGCAATTCTGTATTCTAGGGTGTCTCCACCATACTGCCCTGCTGACATTCTTGGGTTGTTTGTGGGTTCTCTCTTGTCTTCTCTAAAACTCTGTCTGTCTTCTACAGAGAAGTGAGTTCAAAAAACCCTTCCTTTTGCTTACATCAATGACTATGAAGGCAAGATGGCCAAGTCAAGGTTTAATCTGCAATTACGCCACCCAATTCGCTCAGACCTCAGATTCACCCTCTGGAAGTATACACAGACTGAAAAGTGGAAGTGACCTCTAATGTCTTACCCTCATTTGGCAGAGAACAATGCCTGTTCCCAAGACGTTGTAGCGCTTATCTTGATTCTCCTGGATGTGCTTCTGTGCCCAGTGGGTTTTCCCGCATCCTGGCAGCCCAACCATAAGCAACACCTAGAATGGGGAGCAGGAAGAGTAAGCAAGCCCATAAATTTAGAAAAGTTAAAGGGAACTGGTGCTAACTGTGCTGTTGGGCCACACAAGTCCCTGTTAAGACAGCAGTTGCCAAAGCTCCATTAAGATCTCATCTATGCTCTGAAATGCCTTTCAACGCAAGGGGGCTAACCACAGAGAAGGCCCTCTCTTACCGCTACCCCTCCCTGCCCTGCAATTAGAACACACAATTTTCTGGACCCTTTCAATACATATCCCCTTCCTATCTAAGGTCACATCCACAACATACGTTTAAAATTCCAATTCTTACCCCCTTCAACAAACTACAGTTCCCAGGATTCTTTGGGGGAAGCCAAGCAGGCTAAATTGGATTTACAGTAAGTGGAATGTGTGGATATGACCTAATGCACCAGAATTAGGTAAAAGACAGAGTCTTCACCGCTAGATTATCCATTAGAGTTAAAAGATTAAGCAGCAGCATCATAACACTGTATTACTGGGCGCAAGAGAAGCCCCCCTAGGAAGTGAAACATGGAAGTCTGTTTTATTACCTCACACTCTCCAGGGGTTTTGGGTGGCAGGGGAGTGCGCACTCGATCCTCAACGGGGACGGCATGGATGAAGATGAAGTCCTCAGGAACTGGGAAAAAAGGCTCCTCTTTCTGGCCGAAGTTCAGCTCCACGACACAGTTTTTACACAGCACATGCGGCAGAAGAGCTCGGTCGCCGAGCAGCTCCTTGTTGATCTGGAAGGCCACACCTAGGTCCTCCCCATTCTTGGAGAAGGACAGCTCCACCTCTTCACTGTCAAAGTTCTGTAACACAGGATGCGCAAGCATGTGACCAGCAAGTCCCCGTGGAATGGGCACACACACACCTTCCTCACACTGTCACATGCTTTCAAAGCCATGTTCTAATAGCCTCCTGAAGACAAAGCAATGGAAGGCAAAGCTGGCTTTTAGCTGCCCTGGTTGAACACCACAGCCAGTTATGGGGATGTTCTAGTAAGAAGCATTAAGGCAAACCTCGTGACGGCACATGCAGTGCACGGTTGTCCCCTGAACGGCACTGCATCAAGGAAAGGAGCAGGAGTTAACTTTGTGTTGTTAGTTACACCTTGGCTGTACAGAACCTCATTTTCCCCTACCCCGGCCTACTCCGAAGATACCGAAGCGGCCCCTCAAGAGCCGGCCCGAGGCCTCGCTCACTGCACTTACAGCAAAGCAACCGATCACATCATTCTCCCCAAAGGGCTGACCAAAGTCTTCGAATTGCCCATTTTCAGCCTTCAACCCTCGTCCATCGTAGCCATAAGAAAACTCATCCTCACCTAGAAGAGAGCAACACTTACTATGGTGACTTCACCTTGAGAACTGCGATTTCTTCCCCCAGGCGGCGCCAGCTTAGTTGCGCTGCATTGCTGCCGGAAAGGAGGTACTGCTTACCTAGCTGTGAACGAGAGAGATCAACAGACCATCCAACGCGAAGCAACTGGTTCTCTGTGGACCCTTCCTTCAGCGGGAGGTTTTGTGTCACCTAAGGCAGATCAAGGGGCGATGCCCATTTGAGACAAATGTTAGGAAGCTTGTAGAAAAGGTTTCTGTATGCACCCAAGTCTAATTGCAAAATGACACAATGATCTTTATTTAAATATCAGCCCAAGAAGACCCAAAATGGCCCTCACAGATGATCCCATTTAAGACAACTTCTGCAGTACAAAACATCTTCCTCCAACCAAAAGAAAAGAAATATATAATTCACCATTATGTTCTGATTACACATTATACTACTGCCTTCTGCTGTGATTGGGTAAGTGTTCTGTATTTTTATTCTTCTGTTCCTTGGCTGGAATCCAATTTATGTTGGAGGGCTGGGGGTCCTCCAGAGCAAATCTGGTTGGGGAGCCTGAATGGAGGAAGTGGAATTGCCAAAAAATTGCCCCCCCCCAGCTGCTAATGGGTGCCTTTCATCACTAGAATAACACCAACTGCATTATACTATGTGTTTTTAAAGGACACATTTGCAGCTATTGCTGTGTTGCTTTTTGCTTTTATTGCAATAATAATTTTTTTGTTCTAAAACTGTGGATCACCTAGGCAACATTTGTTATTAGGCAACCTAAAAGTGACCTAAATTAAAATAAACTAGTAACAATACCTCAAGCCTCAATTCCTTGGCAGATGAAATTCACCTATCCAACATGTGACACACACTCTCTCTCTCTCTCTCTCTCTCTCTCTCTCACACACACACACACACGTGTTGTGTATACACATATATATTTATTAGCCCTGAATTTTGTCATCGTTATAAGCTGTTGTGCAGGCCCAACTAGCAATAGGAAGTGAAGGAATGGCAACATAAACTTTGTTAACTTGCGCCTCAACAACCTTCACAGAAATGAGACTCCACTTACTTTAAAAACAGAACTGTGCAGTAAGAGTTGTATCCAACAATAAAAATTAATAGACCCAGGTTAGCGATGTCTATTAATTTTAATGAGCGTACTCTGAATATGACTAGCAATGACTCTTAAATGTCCACTTCATACTGATCTGGAGGGGTCCAAGTGCTACACTATGCCATTCAAAATGAAAAACAACTCCAAGCTGCAGTCGGTTGAAACGATCACTCTAACTAGCTCAGACCACACTTGCTGCTGAAAGCTCCAAGAAGTCTCAACGTGGATTATGTGTTCCCCTGAGGAAACGTCCTTACCTTTGCCTCAAAGCAGACCTTCCCCTTTTTCACTCCATGTGTGCTTCTTGCCCCAGACCACAGATTAGGGAACTTCTCGGAGAACAGAGGCTGGCCTCCGTAGCGGTCCTTGGTAGCTCTGAAGTGGAGATCGGATGTATCTGGGCAAGAAAGGAAAGCAGGATGCATTTGTGTGATGTCTGCCATTGCAAAATAATTTCAAAAGAGAAACCTGGGATGTGGATCAGTGATCAGATTTTGAGGCTTTCTGTAATCCTTTTGTTCATAATGACTTCTAAACTCCTAAACATATCACCACTGAAGTGCCCAAATCCTCTCAGGTTAAGTTACAGAAAAGGTATACATTGTAGGGAATGTAGAAGGAATTTTTTCCCCTGTTGGGAAGGACACGTTCCTTCCAGGGATAATTAAGAATCACATGCAGATGTTGGGAGCAATCTGAACAGGTAGGAGGCCAGGCTTGCCACCTCACTGGAGGAGGAACAGATCACTCTTGTAAGAGGACTAAATTCATCACTTGTAAAGGGCTTTTCTCCCACACCTTCAATTCCTCCCATTTTTGCTTCTCCCAACCCTTGCCTTATACAGTGAAGGAAGAAATGGGATAAAGACTTAAAAGAATTTGAAATAATGAATCTAGGTTGGTAATGTCCATTCAATTCAATGAGTCTACTCAGAGTATGACTAACATTTAATACAACCCCAGGTCTTTTAGGTTCTATACTACTTAGGGTTGGCAAACTGACCAGAGTTATAGCAAGGGTTGCTATCTTGCTTTTATTTTTATTTTTTTTAAATGAACAAAACAAAAAACACAAAAACTTTCAGTTGCAGCCTTACTATACTACAGCAGACCTGACTTTTCTATGAAATTATATTTAAATTTGTCATTACACAGTTCACATAGCATACAAAATAAGCACATACATGTGTCCAGGATCACAGTATTCTCATCATCCTCTTCTCTAGCCTCCTCCTCTGGTGGTGGCGGAGACTTGGATCTATATTGAATATAAAGGAACAACCAACAAGGTCACATTAAAAAAGCATCCAGTAAAAAACTGGTATGTAGAAGAAAACAAAGCAATACCACAAACACCATGATAATCCCTGGAACCTCGTTCTCACATCTGCTTGCCCTTCATCCTGATTTAGCATTCTTTTCAAACCAGATATTAAAACCATCTCTAGGTAGTCAGAACAAGTCAGGTTCATGGTCCATGTTCCTATGTTGTTTGACTTTGATACTTACAAGAGTTTGCTTCAAAGACACCACCCTCTGGTTCAAACACAACACTAAGCCACAATTCTGCAAAAGTGAAACTAAACTCTGCCCAAGTCCTCCTCCCAGCCATGTGGGTGTGGGTGTGTGTGTGTGTGTGTGTGTGTGAGAGAGAGAGAGAGAGAGAGAGAGAGAGAGAAATTGATGCTTTGCTTGTGTTCATTCACAAAGCACTAAACCCACAGTTTAGTGTTCTGTATGAACTTCATTGGCCACCTAGCATGAATTTCTGGACAAAGTGACCCACATCTCACCGGCTATTATATGCCTCCTCTCGGAACTCATAGTAAGCACGGCCGTGCTCGTCCTTCTCATCCCGCTGTCTTTTTAGTCCATGGCGTTCTCCGTCTGGTCCAGCCTGCTTTGCTTTCTCATCATCCTCATTTGCTGTAAGAAAACACAAGCACAAAAACAAAAGAAATTTTGTTGAAAGTAAACACACTTGCATGTATAAGCCCCTTCTGGCCTCTCTTACCTTGGAATGAAACACACATAAGGTGTTTATCTAGGACTCCTAGGGTAGCCTAAATCCCCTGTGATCAACCTAAGGGAAATCTTTATAAACAAGCCTTGTGTCTCCTTTTTCGCTAACAGTTAACCATGGATTTAGTGAGGCTCCTGGAAGTCAAAGTGATATGCTTCATTCTTCCATTTTGGTCTGTGGGCAGAAGTCTTACATTTTCTGATTCTCTCAAGCCTCCAGTTCTTTAGCGTACGTTTTATTTTACATCTACATCAATAAGGTCTGCAAGCTTTCAGTGGCATTATGCCTGATGCAGAAGATAGGAACAAAGCCTCCACATCTGTAAGACTGATGTGGGCATGTGTTAAGTACTAGGATGACACTTCATACTGCAAATCAAACTTCAAAACAGATTTATGGCAAAGATGTGACACACCCTAAGCCCACATGTAGATCTTGAGGGTATTAAGTAATGTGCCTAAGGGTATTAAGTAATGTGCCTAAGGATAAATTCCTATTTCTTCCTTTCATGTTAAATACTACTCAGAGTGGCCCCCACCCCCACGATTTTCTCATCAAAAACAGGGTTCAATGTATTTCCAATTTCTAAGGAGAATGAAGCATATGCTAAATATCAGCATTACTCCCAATATGTTAATTGCTTTATCAAGAAACAGCATAGTACTAAATAAGCACAAGAAAGACCATTTACCTCGGAATAGCCTATTTCAATGATGCACCATAACATGCCTTTTGTAAAAGCATATTTCAATTTGCAACCATAGACAGGTAGCAAAAGTAGTGCTAGCAAACAGCAATAAGCAACCACACAACTTAGGAGCCACACATGGAACTGCTATAACCTAAGCCTATGCATGTTCCCCTAGGAAGTAAGCCCAGCTATAGTCAATGAGGTTTACTTCCTAGGAAGTGTTTAAGATTGTAGCCGAACTGCCTAGCTTTCTTAAGAATAAAACAAACCTTTAGAGACAGTACAGCAACTCAAGTTTTCCTCTTGAGAATCTGTCGTGTGGTCTCATGAACTTGATAACAGCCAAACATCACCATGCACAAATCTGAAATACTAGTTTTCCAAACCAATTTTTCAGAGTGTTTACCACTTAACCAAACAATGCACATAAGTCACCCTTAGTGCATTTCATGTGAATAAGCCTGGAGAACATACTTTGGTAACCTGCAGCTGCTTACAAACTGAGAATACTTTTAATAGCTATGCTTGGATACCAGCAGGTTTTAAAAAAAAAAATCAAGGACAGTTTATTCCAGAAAAAAGAAAGAAAGTAAAAGTATCAGTCAGAGGCTGAGAAGTCTGGTGTGCTTTCCCCTAAACACACATTTGGCAGCAGTACTGAAAACACTTTCAGCAACTTCTAGTTCAAGGCCCAAGACCATGGCACTGCACTACATCAGTGTACTTAATAGGTCTTCTTAGCAAACTGATAGCCCAAAGCAGTGAGAATACAATTTACCAGTCCTAAGTTCAAATCACACCTTTGCTGTGAACTTTTAGGCATCCGTATACAAGCTTCACATCACAACCACAAAATGCTAATGTTCAGTGATTTGAACACTTAAAATGCATAATATATTTATAATGCATTTATTATGCTAAGTTACTTTCTTGTGGCAAACATTCAGAAATTGATAAATTGTATAAACAACCCTCTCTCTCCTGTCTACCAACTGTAGAAAATTGAACAATAATTATAATTGCAACATTACTAACATTTATACACACAATCCATCATAGATGAAACTTTACAAAGAATCTTACCAGCAAAACAAAACAAAAAGATCCCTGTCCATAGGGAACTAGCCCTTAAGAATTTAATCTAGTAATTTAGACTCCTCACAAGTGCTTCACACACACACACACACACACACACACACACACACACTCTTTCATCCCACTCCTCCTCTAAGGAGCTCAAGGTAGAGTACACAACCAACATTTTTTTCTTACAACAGCCCTGTTAAGCAGGATAGATTGGGAGAGTGGACAGCTAAAGGTCAGCACTGAGCTTCATGGCTGAGTGGAGATTCAAATGAAGGACCCCCTAGTCCAGTGATTCTTAGCCTTTTTGGGGCCACAGACCTCTTTAAGAATCTGCTAAAACAGGCACCCCCAAACTTGGCCCTCCAGATGTTTTCGGACTACAACTCCCATCATCCCTAGCTAACAGGACCAGTGGTCAGGGATGATGGGAATTGTAGTTTCAAAACATTTGAAGGGCCGAGTTTGGGGATACCTGTGCTAAAAGCTATTGACCCCTTCCTCAGAAATCCCCCCCCCCAAAAAGACAATTCTCAAAGTAACAGGAAGTAAATGAAATATAAATCTTCTCTTTATGGGCCTAGTTCATAGCCCCCCCAAGCTCATCCATGGCCCTCTTTGGGGTCCATGGGCCACAGATTAAGAACCCCTTGTCCTAATTCAATCTCACACTCCTCTACTCCAAGACTGTCTCTCACATCTTAATAACCTTATTTACACCAACCCTGACAAAGTATAATGCCCATTTATGGAAAGGAAAAAGAGACAGGGCAGCAAATATATTAGGACTACAGCCATAATTTAAATTAGATATTTCCTGACTTACAACAATTTAGCTACTACATAGATTATTATTAATTTATACTGAGCCATTAATGTGCACACCTCTTCACAAGAGCTAATTTCTTATGGACCACTTACTGCCTGCCACTGACTGGGATTCTTACAAAAAAAATATTTATACACAATTAAGTTCTATCGACTTCTTCTGTATTTTTACTGTCTAACAAAAAAGGTCCCTGCCCCGAGGAGTTTCCAATTTAAAATTCAATTCAGGGGGAGGAAAGAGAAACAAGATGGAAACAAGCATCAACAGAGGAGAAATAGGAGTTCAGTTACTATTACAGTGATATATATACAGTAATGGCTATATATGAGGGGGAAAGTACCATGACTAAAAGAGCTATAATAACAGAAAATCTGGTGAGACAGTAGAATTGTGACATTTCTATGCTAGGTCAACTGCATATAAATTGCACACTGGCTATTCACAACAGCAGTTAATTGGTGATAACACCATCTTCTGCAGCTATGAATTTACCTGTTGGCACACAATAAACCTGTTGAGTATTTTACTTTTGTTCTACAACCAATAACAAGTCACTGGGCCATTAGAGATCTACCACAAGACACATGTTTACTCAAAAGCTAATCCTATTGTGTTAATTGGGAGCTTACTTCTGGGTAAAGTGCACACAAAAATACAATTCAACAGCCAAAATCCCATACATTTTTTACCCAGAAGCAAGATTCACTGAAGCTGCAACCCTGTGCATCCCATCCATATGCACATAAATTTGCAGGTTAGCACCACCAATCCAACACAAGTTAATTGCAAGTAAAAGATGCACAGGATGTGCTGTGGCATAGGTGCCCTTCAGAATGCCTCACAACGAGGATAAGAATGACAACACAGGGGTAACAACAAATAAAAACAGCATTAGTGGTAACAGAAAATAGGTTGAGATACCTCTCAACAAATAGGCAGTAATAATGGTGGCAATATGTAGGTAGAATAAACACAAGGTGGTACCCAACTATAGTGATACACAGGGTAGATCCAGTTAAATTAATAGACGTTACTAACTTGGGGGCATTTATTTCAATGAGTCTAGTTTGCAGAACACGGTTGCATGCAACCCTAATACTACAACGTATAAGTATCAATAACAATGAGGATGCTGATAAGAAACGAATAAAGACACGGGGCTTTACTGTGTGCTTTCATCCGACGTCAGCCCTGCTCTGAGGAGGCCCATTGAAACTTCTGCTAAGTTCACTGATCCGAAATGGTGGACTGGGGGGTTGCATCCCACGCTCGCCCTGCTCAAGAGTAACCCCGCTGGAGTGCGTCGACACGACCTGCATCTGGGTCCGCCCGTTTCAGCTCGGGGAAGCTCCTGAGCAGAACTTCGCCGGATGCGTCCCCTAAACCAGAATCAGCCCACCAACAACGTAGGCAGGAGCTTTGCCTGGCGGCCAACAGCCGCGATGCGAAGCGACCGTTACACTCCGCCCCCCCCAACCAGCCCAGCCACGATTCCCGCCTTACCCTCTTGCTCGGCTCCCTCCTTGGCCGCGGCCTCTCCCGCCGCCTCCTCGCCAACCCCTCCGCCGCCTCCTTCCTCCTTCGAAGGCCGCTGGGCGCCGTTGACCCCGCCGCCGCCGCTGCCGCCTGGCTGGGCCTGGCCTTCGTGCTGCTCGCCGGCCTGCTGGGGCTGGGCCTGGCCGCCGCTCGCCGCCGCCTCCCGTTGCTGCTCCTCCTCGTCCGCCAGCAGCGCTTCTTCGTCCTCGTCCTCTTCCTCGTCCTCCTCGTCTTCTTCGTCGTCGCCGCCGCCCTCGTTGTTTTCGCCGCCTCCCAAGCGGGGCCTGCCGAGGCTCTGCCCGGCCGCCGCCGCGGCTGCCGACTCCGCCCCGGCCTCCTCAGGCCCGGCCGCCAACATCTCGGCGTCCAAGGCCTCCTGGAGCCGCTGGGCCAGCTCCACTTTCAAGCCGCGCGAATCCAGGCCTCGCCGCCCGAGCTCGGCCCGCAGCTCCGTCACCTTCAGCCGCTTCACGTCCATGGCGCGCGCGCTCCGCGGATGAGGGGGGGGGAGGAGGAGGGAGGGGGGAGGAGGAGGAGGAATTAAGCGAACGAAAGGCGCTCCGGAGGGACTGCGCCTGCGCGGTGCTCTCACGCTCGCTCGCTCTTCCCTCAGCGGAGGCCTACACCCCTGCAGTCCGAGTTCGGCGCGCGCGCCCGCGCCTGCGCCGTCCAGCAGCGCTCCCCCCTCGACCACGGCTCCCTCGCCTTCGACTACTTCTAATGCGCAAGCGCAGCCTGGCGAAAATGGCTGCCGCGCAGGCTCGGAGGACGGGCCGGCTCGGCAGCGAGGCGCATCGCGCAGGCGTAGATAGCCAGCAGCCCGTCGACGAGGGCAAGCGGCACAACAACGCATGCGCTTCGTTGCGGCGCATGCGCACTTGCTGCCCCTTCGCGTCCCCGCCCTCTCCTCTTTCGATCCCACTGTAGTTAAAAAAGGTCCCTTTAGTTCACGCGGCCTCGGTTAATTTTTTTATTTACTCAAACGATCTGTTAAGCACCCCTTTTGCTTTGAACTGTGCATGCGTTTTCCTGCGCCTACGTGCACAGTGATAGATTTTGGGCGGGCAGCTAACGCCCGTTGGGGCGGGCGTATTACAAGAGGGGAATATGAATTTTTCTGATTGGCTGAAATTCACCAATCAGAATATAGAGCTCGCAAAGTTATTCTGCCTAGGAACAGTCCAAGCTGCTTTTTAATTGGGCGGCTTCTCTCGAACCTTCTTATCCTCTTCTTTTTACCTCAAATTGAGGGCGCCGCCATCTTGCCCTTAAAAGCCTCACATTAAGAAGAGAACCGTTGTTTTCTCTTGTTGCCCCTGGCAGCGACTCTTGCGTTTTCAAAAGTTGCATAACTGGCAGAAATTAGGTGCAGCGTGCAAATCGGGGGTGCTGCACTAGTTTTACTACGTGTTAAAGACACAACCCTTGCTAGTAGCAAGGTTTGTTTATTGAATCTTTTACACTCCACCTTCTCTCTTAATCCCCCAAAGCAGGGGTAGGCAAACTAAGGCCTGGGGGCCGGATCTGGCCCAATTGCCTTCTAAATCCGGCCCGCAGACGGTCCGGGAATCAGCATGTTTTTACATGAGTAGAAAGTGTCTTTTTATTTAAAATGCATCTCTGGGTTATTTGTGGGGCCCGCCTGGTGTTTTTACATGAGTAGAATGTGTGCTTTTATTTAAAATGCATCTCGGGATTATTTATGGGGCATAGGAATTCGTTCATATTCCCCCCAAAAAAAATATAGTCTGGCCCACCGCATGCTCTGAGCATAGGTGTCAACGTTTCCCTTTTTTAAAGGGAAATTCCCTTATTCAGAATAGGATTCCTTGCAAGAAAAGGGGAAAGTTGACAGCTATGGCTCTGAGGAACGGTGGACCGGCCCCCAGCTGAAGAAGGTTGCTAACCCCTGCCCCAAAGTGCAACCAAAAACACACAGTACTGTACAGTAACACAGGGGCTCTCCCTCTTTTTTTCTCACTTCATCACCTCCGAGCATTTGCTTCTTTATTTCTGAAGGTATCTACCACGTATGCTGTGTAGTTTCATGCTTTGTGGATGTGCCTGTAGTGCATCAAGAACTATGTGGGGAAAAAACAATGCCTTAGGTCAATTTGGTAATCTCATTAAAAAAAAGAAGGATTAGGTCCAAACTACACAGGTTGGCAGCACGACACCACCCACCGTCTTCAAATGTTCCAGCCATGTCAGTGGCAGGAAGTGGGCATGACTGGCAGCACAATCCCATACCCTCCAACATTTCTCTAATGAAAACAGGGGCATCCCATTATTATTATTATTATTATTATTATTATTATTATTATTACCCAACCAACTCTGGGCTGCTTCCAACAATAAATTAAAATTAAACATTTTAAAAACTAGAGGTCAAATAACTCCATACCCTCCAACATTTCTCTGATGAAAATAGGGACATCCTAAGGAAAAACAGGACATCTATATGACACTCACTGTTTATATAATCAGGAAATGCAGATAATTTTACATCAAAATTATCTGATTTGGCTTCACCTCAGATAACACATCTGTGTCTGACCAGGCATTCAGATATATCTTTCTGTTCATGGCAATTTATGAAATACCACGTTGGTATGAACATTGCTATAAGTATATTTTTGTCCAGGGAGGGTGGAAGGGAATATAATGTTTGTTATTATTGTTCATACAGTATATGCAAACATTTTTGAAGCAATGTTCCATACATTAGAAGATAGCCTTAGTCTCCAATTATTCATCTAACCCCTTTTTAAAGCCATTGAAGTTGGTAGCCATCACTGCATCTTCAGGATGCGAATTCCATCTTCTATGTGCTGCATGAAGAAGCACTTTCTTTTGGCTGTCCTAAATCATCTTAACATTTGCCTTCATTGAATGAGCCACCTTCTAATATTATGAGGGAGAAAAACTTCTATCTATCCTCTTTCTCTTCACCATGCATAATTTGATCCCCCTCTCTCATGTCCCTCCTCCAACTTGCTCACATCCCCCCCATACTAAAAGGTCCCAGATGTTAAAATTTCGTTCCTTATAAGGGGGATGCTCATAAAGCCACATCAACTGAAACTGGTCCATGATGCTACAGTAGATGTGTGCAGAGGAGGGCAACCAAAATGATGAAGGGTTTGGAAACCAAGCTTTATGAAGAACGGTTGAAGAAGCTGGGTATGTTTAGCCTGGAAAAGAGGAGACTGAGAGGAGATATGATAGCCATCTTCCAATATATAATAAGGGCTGCCACACAGAAGATGGAGCAAGCTTTTCTCCTGCTCTCAAACCAATGGCTTCAAGTTGCAATAAATGAGATTCTGACTAAACATCAGGAAGAACTTTGTGACAGTAAGAGCTGTTCAACAGTGGAACAGACTCCCAAGAGAGGTGGTGGCCTTTCCTTCCTTGGAGGTTTTTTAAAGCAGAGGTTGGATGGCCATTTGCCACGGATCACCTAGCTGAGATTCCTGCATTGCAGGGGGTTGGACTAAATGACCCTCAGGGTCTCTTCCAACTCTACCATTTACAATTCTATGACCCAAAAGTTTTGCTGCATTCTCTACGTACACAAGAGACTTGCGTGCTTTCCAGTAAGCACACGTGTCCGCATCCACTCAGAAGGAAACCCCACTGAGTTCTGTGGTTCTTACTCCCAGGGAAGAGTATATACAGTGTAAAGCCAGCAGTTTGCGCTATTAGCATTCCGGGGGGCTGGTTGTTCCCCGGCTCTCCCGTTCGCCTTCACCGAAATCAGCTGACTCCGGTCACGTGATTTCGCTGCCAGAAGCTGCTTCCCATTTTTTTGCTGCTTAAACTCTGCTTCCAGGTCACGGCGGGGGTGTGGCAGCCCATGCAGAGCAGCAAGTGGTGATGGCCGGCTCCAGAAACTGCTGCTGCCGCTCCTTTTGATCCCAATGGCCACCGCAGCAGCAAAGGTACGTGGGGGGGGGGCGTTGTAGCTCATTTGTACAGCATCTGCTTTGCATGCACACAGAAAAGGTGTCAAGTTCAATCCCTGGCATTCCCAGGTAGGGCACGGAATACCCCCTGCCTGAAACTCTCTCTGGAGCCTAACTGTAAGGAAGCATCACCTGTTCCTGCTGAAAGCAGTCCTTTATTCAGAATCGCGAGGACTGGAATCTTTACATTTACAACTATTTTACTTTTAAAAGACAACTGAAGGCGGCCCTGTTTAGGGAATGTCTGATGCTGTATTGTTTTTAATATTTGGTTGGAAGCCACCCAGAGTGGCTGGGTAAACCCAGCCAGATGGGCGGGGTATAAATTATTATTATTATTATTATTATTATTATTATTATTATTATTATTATTTACCTTTAGAGAGGATGGACCATCACTCAGCAGCAGAGCATGTGGTTTGCATGCAGAAGGTCCCAGGACAGGTTCAATTTCCAGCATCTCCTGGTAGAGCTGGGGAAACTTTCTCTGCCTGACAGCCGCCCAGAGTGGCTGGGGAAACTCAGCCAGATGGGTGGGGTATAAATAATAAATTATTATTATTATTATTATTATTATTACTACTACTACTACTTTGGAGAGCCACTCGCAGTCAGTGTTGCATAGTTTTGAGCTAGATGGACCAACAGCCTCAGTTGGCCTCACTCTTCCCCCCCAAAAAATGTTGTGGGTGGCAATGCTAGGTCCCAAGAGTAAATTAGTACTGGGGGACGTGCTCTCATCCCCCAGATCAAGATGCTCAGGGAGATCTTGTGATGAATAACGAACTCAAGGAAACATCCAAAAGAGGAAATGTTGTAGTGATGGGTGACTTCAACTATCCTCACACAGACTGGCTACGTATGTGTTTCGCTCAGGATGACAAAGATAAAATTTCTAGATACTCTGAATAATTGTGCTCCAGAACTGTTGGTCGTTGAAATGGCCAGAGGGGCAGTGACCCTGGACTTAATCTTGAGTGGTGCCCCTGTGTGTGATGATGTTGTTGAGCCAATTGGGATCAGTGACTATAGTTCCATTAAATTAAATAAATGGCCAGTTGCCAAACTTCCCTGAAACTGGGAGATTGGTAAAAGAGAAGTTGAAAGGCAGAGTCAAGAGGGTCAAATCACTCCAGACATTAATATCAACAACATGGTGTCGACTGCATTCCGTTGTTGAACATGATGGCTGCATTTCTTTGGGTAGTGGAGTTATTGATGGACTAAAACTGCCATCATGCCTGATCACTGGCTGAGGCTGATGGGAGTTGGAGTCCATCCATGTCCTGGCACCCATTTTTAAAAATTACTCTGCTCCCTGTCCCTTCCAGGCTTCTTCGGAAGCAACTATGGATCAACGGCTTCAGCAGGCCCAAGCCTTCAAGAAGGAAGGGAACCACTGTTACAAAGAGGGGCGTTTGCGGGCTGCCGTGAGACGCTATCACTGGGCCTTGCTGCAGGTGAAAGGGCTGGATCCCAGCGTGCCTTCGCCTTTGCAGGAGTTTGGTGCGGAGAGGCCTCTTGTGACACCGGAACAGGAAAAGGAACTCCACAGCACCCAAAGCGACTGCTACAACAACCTTGCTGGTAAGCCAGGGAGAGTCTATTACAAGCCCACAAGCATGGCATGACAGCGACTGACTGGGCTATCCCACGATAGCTATCCCATCCTATTGGCTGGGTGATAACCATTTGTCTGTCTTGTCCAAGACCTCCAGCCAGTATTATTGGATTGACTCTCAATGAAAGGTGTTTTCATAAATTTATTTTTCTCCTGTTAGCTGTAGGCTGGCTAATGGTGAGAGCGCCTTTGAGCGTTCACAGAGTGCCTACCTGAACCCCTTCCCATTGAGTAATCCCAGGCTGTCACTGGCTCCTAGTAACAATGTTGTGCTGTGTGCCTCTTCCACAGCGTGCCTCCTACAAATGGAACCTGTGAACTATGAGCGGGTGAAAGAGTATAGTCTAAAAGTCCTAGAAAGGCAGCCGGAGAACCCCAAGGCGCTATACCGAGCTGGAGTGGCTTTCTACCACCTGCGGGATTACGACAGAGCCCAGCACCATCTACTGGCAGCAACCAGCAAGCAGCCCAAAGGTGAGAGGTGCTAACATGGTGCTGGAAGGATCATAATACAGGTCACTTTGATGCTTGGAATAGTAACTCCCTGAGGGAGTAAACTAGTGTCCAGAATTCTTTTAGGGAAAGAATGTGCTTTGAATGTTCCTTAAAGGTGTAGTGTTTTTTTTTTAATTCTCTTTGCTTTTATTATGTATTTTGTGTTTTTTATATTGCGATTTTATGTTGTGGGTTGCCTTGAGATCTACAGGTATAGGGCAGTATACACATTTAATAACTAAAATAATAACTATTATAATACAGTCGTACCTTGGAAGTCGAATGGAATTTGTTCGGGAAGTCCATTCGACTTCCAAAACATTTGGAAACCAAAGCCCTGTCAGACGTTTGGGTTCCAAAGAATGTTTGCAGACCGGAACACTTCCAGGTTTGCGGCATTCGGGAGCTAAAACGTCTGAGTACCAACACATTTGGGACAACTGTAAATACATATCCCTAGTCAGTCAGTCAGTCAGTCAAATTATTTCTTTCTTAGAGACCATTGATCATCATCAAAATACAAACAGAGAAGTACATTTTAGTAGAGGTGGTCCCCAATGCAAGAGACCCCATGTTGTGTATACTGAGTCAGACCATTGGTCCATCATCTTCAATATTGTCTGCACTGAGCAGCAGCAACTCTTCCGGTTCTCTGGTAGCGGACATTCCCAGTCCTACCTGGTACCTTCTGCATGCAAAGCAGATTCGTCTACCACTGACTTACAGCACCTCCCTGACAGTTTGTGAGCTGGATTCAGCCCACAAAACAATTTCTTCCAAGTTTTCATTGAGGCATTTAAAAAAAAACAACCGAATTTAACTTTGGTTTTTGCAACCCTTTCCCTCCCTGTTTTTCTTTTCCAATTTCTCCATCGAAGATGCCAACGTGAAGCGTTACTTGCAGCTGACGCAGTCTCAGCTGAACAGCTACCACAAAAAGGAAAAGCAGTTGTACATGGGGATGTTCGGCTAGAGGCGGCAGGTCCTCCCTGAAAACAGCTGGATATGGCCTAGTGTTGACTCCTGGTTTGGTGGGCCATATGTGGCTATCGACTTCAGAAGCATCAGATGACGCAGTGCCTTGGGAAACATATTTCATCACCAATTGAGCCTGGAAAAGTGTGAGCGACAGAGACCTCCTTCAACATTTCCTTCCCTACCCAATGTTGCTGTTTTTGGGTTGGGGATGGACTGCCCAACCCCTAAGCGATTCCCTCCCTTCCATTGCAGCTAAAATAGGAACTGCCGGCTAGATTTGCTCTCTGTTTCGTTTTTTCCCTTCCACCTCGCTGTTTCATAAAAGTATTTTGGGAAATGTAACTTTTGACTGCGTGTGTATGTGTGGTGCTCGTTTTCCGTTTTGGTTCTGCAGAGGGAGAAACTGAAACTGAAACAAGAAAAGCTGAGCTCCTTATTCATATACAATGGTACCTCGGGTTAAGTACTTAATTCGTTCCGGAGGTCCGTTCTTAACCTGAAGTATCACTTTAGCTAATGGGGCCTCCCGCTGCTGTCGCGCCACCGGAGCACGATTTCTGTTCTCGTCCTGAAGCAAAGTTCTTAACTCGAAGGTAATATTTCTGGGTTAGCGGAGTCTGTAACCTGAAGCATCTGTAACCTGAAGCATATGTAACCCGAGGTACCACTGTATTGGCTTTGGGGAAATTGCTGAGTTTTGAATGTGAGTCTTTCTCTCCTCCCACCCTTCCATTACACATATCTAGCAGGTGACTCAACACTGCTTTGTTATTGGGTTTTTTCAGTGCCCTTCGTTGCCATAGCAACCGTCACTAGGCCTCTCCTGTGGCTTGCTCCTATGGCAACGGCGTCCTGTTGTGTCAGCTATGCTTGGCATCTCCGTGTGACCTCGCCCCCACCCCACCCAGGGCCCAGACACCTCTGCCCATACAAAAGGAAGGCCAGAGGTCTGCATGTTCCACCCCACCACATCCCTGTGTTGGAGCTTTTGCCGCTGCTGCTCTTAATTGCTGCTAGTCCATCCAGTGTTTAAGAAAATGGGTTTGCTTCCCTCTCTTCATGTTTCTTCTAACATAAAATTGCAGTTGGAGTGGGTTATTGGTGATCATTGGTTGCATGACAACCCTTCTAAGAGAGAGAGAGAGATGCCTGGGGTTTCACCTGGGTCTAAATCCTGCAAGGGCACAGGCAGCTACTGGCACAAAGGGAGCATCGTGGCGCTGGGATCAAGGCCACATTCCCACCATACATTTAAAGCTCTGCGATACCATATAATAATACAGTGGTACCTCGGGTTAAGAACTTAATTCGTTCCGGAGGTCCGTTCTTAACCTGAAACTGTTCTTAACCTGAAGCACCACTTTAGCTAATGGGGCCTCCCGCTGCTGCCGCGCCACCGGAGCACGATTTCTGTTCTCATCCTGAAGCAAAGTTCTTAACCCAAGGTACTATTTCTGGGTTAGCAGAGTCTGTAACCTGAAGCATCTGTAACCCGAGGTACCACTGTAATAATTTATTATGAATACCCCGCCCATCTGGCTGGGTCTCCCCAGCCACTCTGGGCAGCTCTCAACAGAATAATACAGTCATACCTTGGGTTGCGAATGTGATCCGTGCGGGAGGCACGTTTGCAACCCGCAGCATTTGCAGCCTGAAGTGCCACGTCTGTGCACGTGCGTGATGCGATTCGGCGCTCTTGCACATGCGCATGATGTCATTTTGCGCTTCTGTGCAGGCGCCTCAACCCGTAAGTAACCCGTTCCGGTACTTCCGGGTTCGGCACAGTCCACAACCCGAAAACATGCAATCTGCAGCGTTCGTAACCTGAGGTATGACTGTAGTAATACAGTGGTACCTCAGGTTACAGACGCTTCAGGTTACAAACTCCGCTAACCAGGAAGTGGTTGCTTCAAGTTAAGAACTTTGCCCCAGGACAAGAACAGAAATTGCACGCCAGTGGGATGCCCCAATAGCAAAAGCACGCCTCAGGTTAAGAACCGTTTCAGTTTAAGAACGGACCTCTGGAACGAATTAAGTTCTTAACCCGAGCTACCACAGTAGTAGTAGTAGTAGTAATAGTAATAATAATAATAGATCAAACATTAAAAACTTCCCTATACAGGGCTGCCTGTCGTGTAGTTCTTTATCTCCTTGACATCTGATGGAAGGGCGTTCCACAGGGCGGGTGCCACTACCAAGAAGGCCCTCTCAGTGGCTCCCTGTAACCTCACTTCTTGCAGTGAGGGAACCGCCAGAAGGCCCTCAGAGCTGGACCTCAGTGTCCGGGCAGAACGATGGAGATGGAGACGCTACTTCAGGTATACTGGGCCGAGGCCGTTTAGGGCTTTAAAAGGTCAGCACCAACACTTTGAATTGTGCTCAGAAACTTTAAACTGTCATGGTTACCCACAATAATTTTGGGAGCCGTAGTTTGTTATGGCTGCTGAGAGCTGTTAGGTGATCCTAGCAGTGTTACAATTTTCAGAGTTCCCAGGGAAAGGGGATCGATTGCTAACTGGGCATTGTAACCTTGTGAGAATAATGGAGTATTCTAACAGCTCTCTGCACCCATAACAAACTATAGCTTCCATATTTTTTTTGGGGGGGATGCACTTTCAATGTATGTTGTGACTGTGGCCTCAGTGTGCTATGAGGGGAGATCCATGCTCAAAATCCCACCCAGTAACTAAGGACCCCTCCCTCCAGGCTGGTTTATGTATGTGAGTTTGCCAGTATATCCTGCAAGGGGCTGAGGTCCCTCACACACACCCAAAAAAATATTTTAAGGGACTGGGCCCCCACAAAGTTGATGGGTATCGCTTACCTGGACTCCCCCTGTTTTATTCAAGTTGGCAGCCCTGAATATGTGACTGATTCAGTATAGTACATTCCTGGTGGATTTGCACCAGACACGCAAAAAAACTTGTTTTATTAGTAGTTCTGTGAGGCATCCTCAGTGGTTACCACATTATTGCCGTCTGGAGGGGGCACTCTTGTGCCACAGCGCAAGAAAAGAGGGAGGGGGGGAATAACTAGGAATATGTGTGGTATAGCAAGTTACAGGATTTCAGAAGGAAGTTACGGGACCCGCACCAACTGGGAAAATAAAGCAGTTTGTTCACCCTGAAACTTTTGAAAGTGGGGTCATGTGTAGCTGCCCTGACAACACAATATGCCAAAATGATTGTGAATACAGGGTAAAAAGGATGTCCCCAGTGAGGGTTAAAGCGACCCCCACTCTACTGGTTCATAGTAGGGTTGGGGAAGGAAAATGGTGGGGACCTAATCCGAGAGGCTTCTAATTCTGAGCCATGTTGGCACTTGTACAAAGTCAGAACTCCTGCCTTTATCGATTTTGTCATTTCTGCCTTCTTCCCGGTCCTCCAGCTGTGACATCCCAGCAAACATCCTTCATTGCTGCCATGCATGTCTCCTCCAGTCTCTTAAACAAATATGTGTGTGTGAGCAGCTGGGAAAGGGGGCTGTTTGCTTTTCTCAGCTGCCGTTTGTGACCTTGCCTCTTGCAAACAAGACGTCAGCAAGTTTTTCTTTTTGTGGGTGGGGGTCGCTGCGGGGGGGGGGTGTCCACGGGCCTCTGTGTCCATAGTACCTTTGTGACTTGGTAGCAACCGCAGCGGAATGTGTGTGCGGTGTGCGGCGCATGTGTACATTGTGGGTGTGGTAGCACTGAACCAAATAGAAATTTGGCTTCTAGATGATAACTGTTGGGGCGGTTGTTTTAATCGTCAAATAAAGGTGCTAGTCCACATGGTGGCAATATTTGCTGACAGGTCAGCACCCAAAAAAGGCCTGGTCAGAGGCAAACAAGTGAGAGGAAATTAACTCCTGAAAGGAAGGAAATTTGCATGACACAGTCCTGAGTGTGCCCCCAGAGTGTTACCGACTTTTTCCGTGTACTGTATAAGACTGGTTTTTCTCCCTAAAAAATAATGTCCAAAATTTGGGGGCATCTTATACACGGGGGCCATCTTCCCCCATTTTCTTAAATCGGAGTCCCCAAAAATAGGGGTCGTCTTATACATGCTGGCGTCTTATTGATGGAAAAATATGGTAATTGAAGAGGGGCCCAAAGTTTATTTATTTAACCCCCTCTTCCTCTTAAAACCCAGGGCAGCAAACACAAAAGCGACAAAGTAAACATATTAAAACATATTTAAAAACATGTAACATATTTAAAAACATGAGAGATTGTGGTCAGCAGAATGATGGAAGGGTATGCATTATGACTACTTTGCTATGTCATTGTTCTGCATTCCTTCATGTTGAAAGCCACCTTCAGCATTGTTTGAAAGGCGGCATATAAATAAAATTATGTATCTACGTATGTATGTGATCGGTTCAGGGTGTGTACTGCTCAGCAGTATTTGGCTGTTTTGCCAAGGTGCAGTAGATAAACTGTTATATGCACAGATCTCCACGATTATAATTTTATTAAAATAAAATTTTATTAAGGCAACTGGGGAGAATAGTGAGAAAAGCTCAACAACTTTGCCAATAAAAGCTCAACAACTTTTGTGTCCGGATTTTCACTTTTTGAAATATGGCAACCCTCACACCCACACACCCACAATGAAACCTGGAAGGTGTAGTTTGTTAAGGGTACGGAGAGTTGTTAGAAGACCCCTGCTCCTTTTACAGAGCTACAATTCTCACAGTGGTTTAACAATCAATCCCTTTTCCTGGGGGATTAAACACTGCTTAAGACCCTGAATAATGACTGAAGACATTCCTAAGCAGATACGGGCTTCTTATTAACAAATTCCATTGATTAAAATAGCTGTCTTAAGGAGGCCTGGGTATGACATTTTAGGCCAGGGGGCGGAAGCAAATGCCTTCTGTCTCCTCATATACAGTACGTGACAAAAATATAACAATGAACTAAATCGAAGGCAGGCAGAAGATTGAGCAGGATCTCCTGGGAGATTAATAGGTTATTGATTAGAAGTTTCTGCTTTCTAAACGATTAACTATGGCTGTATACACACCATACATCTCCCCACCCCACCCCCCAAAAATCTGGGAACTGTAGTTTACCCCTCACAGAACTACAATTCCCAGCAGTCTTCGCAAAATAGTTCCTAGGGTGCTCTGGGTGTGTACAAATTAAATGTAGTGTGTACACAGCAAAAAGTGTGTTTGTTTTCTAAACTGGGCTTGTTAGAACCACCAAACTAGTCAGTGGGTAGTCAAAAGGCAGTGTGGTGTAGTGGTTAGTGTCGGACTGAGACCAGAAGAGAGGGTTCAAGACCCCATTTGGCTAGGAAGCTCATGGGGCGGCCTTGGGCCAGTCACTGTCTCTTAGCCTAACCTACCTCACAGGGTTGTTGTGCAGGGATTAAATGAGAGAGAGAAGAACCGTGTACACTGTACACCCTGAGGTGGAAGGAAAATATGCAATAATTCAGTCACTCAGATGTAGACTTTTCTGTGTTTGGGGGTCACGAGGTGTATGGCTTATAGCTTATACAGCAAGGAGTAATCCGTTCTGCCCCTCAGCCACCCTGTTTTGTCTGCCTCTGCCTCTATCCAGCCACAACTGTGGATCTGGTAATGTTGGGTGGGGGTAAAAGGGTTAGTTATAAAAGGCAAGACACCAAACAAGAACCCATGTGCCTGAACTAAGTACAGTGGTACCTTGGTTCTCAAACTTAATCCGTTCCGGAAGTCCGTTCCAAAACCAAGGCATGCTTTCCCATAGAAAGTAATGCAAAATGAATTAATCCGTTCCAGACTTTTAAAAAACAACCCCTAAAAAAACAATAGCAGTTTAACATGAATTTTACTATCTAACAAGACCACTGAGCCATAAAATAAAAGCAATTATCAATGTACTGTACTATAAAATAAATGAGACAGTATTGTAGATGATAAACATGAAAATTTAATCTTTTTCTTCCTTGCACTGATGATAGTCATTGTTTGGATGGGGGACTTTTATCCATTTCCACAGTCACACAATCAATAAATCAGTAGCTGAACTGGGTTCCACAGAGTCACAAAAACAAATTAATCGAAAAAGCCTCAAAAACAAAAATGCAAAATAGCAAAAACAAAAGCACCAAACTTAATCAGTTCTGGAAGTCCGTTTGACTTCCGAAATGTTCGAAAACCAAGGCACAGCTTCTGATTGGTGCAGGCGCCCTGGAAACAATAGCCGACAACCACATTGGACGTTCAGCTTCCAAAAATTGTTCGAAAACCGGAACACTTACTTCTGGGTTTTCGGAGTTTGAGAACCAAGGCACCACTGTAGTTTATTATTTGCTGTCCTTTAAGACCATGTGGGCTGCCTCTCCCTTCCTAATGGTGCAGCCTGTTCTGCCTCAAAACCCACTCTCACCTTATACTGCTTCTCTGCCTCATAATCCACCTGATAGGAAGCAAGTTTCTACCTGGTGAACCTTTCCTGATGCAATATAATGGCTAACGCTTCATACTAAACCTTACTTTTAAAGTTAACCCCACCCCCGGACAAAAGAACCCTGGCGACTGCAGCTTTCTATAACTCCCAGCCCCCTTATCAAAAACTGCAACTCCCAAGGTTCTCCGAGGGTGGGAAATAACACTTTAAATATACACCCGCACTTCAGAAAGGCCCCAGTTCAAATTTCACCTCTGCCACTGACTCACTACGTGTCCATAGATGAGTCACTCACTCTCAGCCTCGGTCTTCCGGATCTGCATTATGGTGGTGGTGGGGAATAATATCACCGTATTTTTTGCTCCATAAGACGCACTTTTTTCCTCCTAAAAAATAAGGGGAAATGTATGTGCGTCTTATGGGGCGAATGTGTGGTCCCTGGAGCCGAATTGCCCAGGGGCAAAAAGCAGATCGTGCTTTTTTTTTTTAGAAATAGGGAAGGGGGTATTGAAACAAAGCCACTGAGCAGCTATCAGTAAGCGATCAGGAGGGGAGATAAGGAACTCTAGTGATAAAGGAGGCTGCCTGGGAGGGGGAGGTAAAGACAGCGAACTTGCAAGGAGAGGAGACAGGAAGATTAAGGCAATGAGGAGAGAAATTAGAAGAAAAGGAGGAGCAAAAAACTGCTCCAGCTAAGGAAAAGACACTAAGGCAAACAAGAGGGAAGGGGGTGTTGAAACAAAGCCGCTGAGCAGCTGATCGGCAAGGGATCGGGAGGGAGATAAGGGACTCTAGAGATAAAGGAGGCTGCCTGGGAGGAGGAAGGTAAAAGCACATGGATCCTCAGGATTTTTGCATTGGGTCACCCCAAACTGTCAAATCACATATCATGTCTGTGGCCACAGCCTGAACCACAAAAATCAAACATCCACTGTTTCGTTGAGAATTTTTTTTCTTGTTTTCCTCCTCTAAAAACTAGGTGCATCTTATGGTCAGGTGCATCTTATGGAGCGAAAAATACGGTGCTTCCAGGGTGTTGGTTAAGGATTACTGAGACAATGCATGCAAACTGCTTTGAGCCACTCAAGCTATTTGATGGGGTTTTTCTGTTGCTGGAAAATGCATGTTCTGGGTTGGAAGGCTGCGGCAGGACCAGAGAACAAGCTCCGGCTTGCCGAACCCCATCCCCCACCGTCTTGCAGCCTCCTTAATTACTATTATTAGCTACGCGGTGCCAGGAGGCACGCCGTAAACAGCAATTTGCTCAGCCTTTTCAAGGCATAACCAGGAGCACCGGCGTCGAGGAGGCAAAAATGTGTGCCTGGAAGGCAGGAGAAACCAACTTGCTATATCCTACCTGCTTCTAGGCACTGAGCGGGGAGGGATTAATTATAGGAGGGATAATCTGGCACCCCCCCTCCTTTCCCCAATCCATTTTACAACCCAGGGCTTGGTGGGAACACACCTCTCTCCAGTGTGCATTGCAAAGTGTTGCAGTTGAAATATGTGAGGTGTGATCATAGATACCAGGGATAGGGGACTTTCACTGTCTGAAGGGCACATTATTCTCTGGAAATCAATGGGGCAATGTTCCAATGGTGCAGGAGTGTCAAAGTCTACTATTTATGCAGGATAGACCCATCTCCAGTAACCTACAACCACCTGAGGATGAAAGGGGAGCTTTTTATCCTGTGTACAGGGTTCCTTCAGGACAGTCACAGTCAGTAAAGAGTTATAGATATATATGGACAGAAAACATACTGGCATATATACTCAGCTGCTGCAAGACTTTGTAATAATGCTTCATCCGTAAATCTCCACACACTCCGTTCATCCCACGTTCCCAAGACCAAGCAAGACGCCTCATTTCAAAATGCTCGTTTTTATTTTCTATCTTGATCTTAACATTTACATGTAGTGGGGAAATAAGGTTCACAGTTTCAAAGAGCAAGACGGATAAAAACAAAAGGATGACGTTAAAAAAAGCTACCTCGTTTTGAGCCTGCTGTGGGGAGACTTGGCCCTCCCGATGTTGCTGAACTACAATCTCCATCTTTGTTGGCCATTCTTGCTAGGGCAGATGGGAGCTGTAGTTCAGAAACATCCAGGCTGCCAAAGGCTACTCACCCATTTTAATTAAAGTTGGGGGGGGGGGAGGGAGGCAGACAGGAGCACAGCCACCCCCTCCCTTTAAAGGTGGCAGCGGTACAAGACAGAAATATCTAGGAAGGCTTTTGGAAGCCTTTGGGGGCCAAAATGAAGAATTGGGGGGGTGAAGGCCTTCCCTGTGCAGGGTTAGCTTGCACTAGGAATGGGGGGGCACGCGCTGTGGCCTGCCTGATGCTGCTGAACTTCAGGCCCCTGACCACTGGGCCCGACTACCGAAAGCTTACTTATTTCATTTATTTCATTACAGTGGTACCTCGGGTTAAGAACTTAATTCGTTCCGGAGGTCCATTCTTAACCTGAAACTGTTCTTAACCTGAAGCACCACTTTAGCACTGCAATTTCTGTTCTCATCCTGAAGCAAAGTTCTTAACCCAAGGTACTATTTCTGGGTTAGCGGAGTCTGTAACCTGAAGCGTCTGTAACCTGAAGTGTCTGTAACCCGAGGTACCACTGTATATCAATTTTTTTCTCCAAGGAGCTCAAGTACAAGATACTCCCCCCTCCTCATTGAATCCCCACAACAACCCTGTGAGGTAGGTTAGGCTGACTAAGGCAGTGACTGGCCCAAGATCACCCAGTGAGTTCAACGGTTGAGTGGGGATTCGAATCCTGCTCTCCCAGGTCTTAATCCGATACTCTAACCACGACACCACATTGGGTAGTGATATGAGAACTGTAGTCCATTGGAATCCAAAGTGCCACAACTCTGCATTATACCCTTACTGGAAAAGGAAGTCAATATAAAACCTTGAAGAAAAGGCTAATTAATACCAATTCAAAATCACGATTTGCAAGCTGTTAACACAGCTCCCTCCCCACCAGGGACACACAATGGACCCCGCCAAACCCCTCTTTGGTTTTCACCACCTGCTTCGAACTGCCAAGAAGAAAATTCCAAGACGTTGGTGGATGGTGGTCAGGGAATGACTTTGTTGGGCAGGCTGTGAGTTCCTCAGGACAGGCTGCACATTTTATTTATTTAAATAATTTACATGCTGCCTTTTCTAAGCGTTGTACAAGAGAGATAAGAACATAAAGGAAGTTAAAATTAACCACAGAATCACGGGGCTGGGGAACCCCCTCGCAAACTGTGTGCTGAAACAGAAAAAGTTGTCACCAAGCGCTGGGAGTTCAACAGGGAGAGAGGGTGGTCGAACCACAATACGAATCGTGTGTCTGAGCCACGGGGAACCATGAAAAGCGCCCTCCTCCTCCTCAAATACCTCAGTAATTGCCCAGGGATATAAGGCATGGCCTGGATCCTAAAATAATAATAAAAATACTTATGGAGATCTGTGTGCTTCCCCTACCATATTTGTGGTGGGTGGGAACCCAAGGCAAGGCAAAACTTTTAAAGGACATTGGGGGTAGAAGATTCAGCATATCTCTGACCCTCATATTGGCTAGGCTGCGTGATTACCATAACTCAAGGGTTTCAGTGGAAGCGGGTATATGAGGGCGGAGGCAATGCTGCCCCACTAACCTCAGTCTGCCCCTAGCCAGCCCCCACCCGCCTGCCTTGTTACATCCAGGCCAGGAGGTGGCACTGCCTGCCATTTTCCTCAGTCTCTGCGCTGCCCCTTTTACAACTCAGCAGGGGGCTTGGGGGACAAAAAAACGAGAATGTGTTGCTTCTGCCTGCCACTGGCTCTCTGGCGCCACCTACTGTGGGGCTCCCCGCCTGCCACCCTATCAGTCCCAATGGGCAACAGCCGCCACCAGGGTTAGGTGAGGCGGCTTCAAGGCCCCTCAATTCATTCTTAGGAAAACATTATCGAAGGAGACCTGGAGTTCCATGTCCATCTTTGGTTCTTTGTTTAGGCCAGGGAGAAATCCTGAGGCATAAAGAGTTAATGTCCAAATTTAAGGATGTATGTAGCAATAAGGGTGCGGAAAAAACTTGGGAGACAACCCCCGTTGTCCAAGGGGATGGGGAAGCTTGTCTAGGAAGGTCAATCAAGAAGCCTCAAAAATGCTTAAGAAGCTTCTTCACTTTTTACTCACTTTTTTTCACTCACCCACCCAACACATCTTATAGCCCTTTTGGGGCGGAGGAAAGAGTCACTTGGTGGTCCTGGACCCCTTGAAGGAGCGTGACATCATTTTCTTGAGCTCCTTGAAGGAGCGGCTGCGCCGGAGCTTGAAGCTGCGGACTGGCAAGTCGGCAGAGTCCAACGTGGCCGCAGTGCGGGGCCACCTGTCCCCGAGCTGATGGAGGATCCAGTCTCCGTTCAGGCTGACGGCGCTTGTGGCGTCCACCTCTCCAAGGCTGCCGCCGGCAAGTCCGGCCCGCTGCCGAGGCGGCAGGTCAAGATGGCTGCTGCCCAGGAAGCAAAACGATGTTGGCGAGTCAGAGGAAAAGGCAAGGTGGCGGTTCAGCACTTGGGGCGGGTGGAAGGTGCCGGCTTTCAGCCGCTGCCGGCCGGGGGCTTTGCTGGAAATCTCCAAGACCGATGTCCATTTCGGCTTGACTGCTTTGCCTCTGCTGGCTTGTGGGTCACTGTGGCAACCCAGCCTCGCGGCCGCGTGGACATTGATTTCCGAGCTGGCACGGGCCCTGCTCCCCATGCGAGCAGACGGCCTACGGCGAAGGCTCAGCCTGCGTAGCAGTTCCCGGGGGCTCAGCCAGCTCCTCTCGGCCGGCTTCTCCTGCCTCTCGGCTGCTTTCACCAACTCCCGCGAGGCATGTTTGCCTTTGTACAGCCTGTCAAAGTTTATAGCGGCCTGCGGCATCGAGGCCTCCTTTCTGAAGGGAGCCTCGGCCTGGACAACATGACAACGGGCCACGTTGACCCAGCCCAGGACCTCTCTCTCCGATCTGCCATGTTGCTTATTTGGGTATGGGATGACGGAAGGTTCTGGATATGACGGGAGAGGATCAGGCAGGGACACCACCGACGGCTCGGTAGCCTTCACGAGGTTGGTGGCGCTGGACTGGACTGAGGCGATCTCCAGAAACGGAGTGAAATCCCCTTGGCTGTCCAAAACCCGCGAGTCCCGTGCCCCTTCGGAACCTTCTGGAGAACGCAGATGCGAGCAGGTAGAGATGCGCCGCCGGATCTTCCACCCGGGCGCTGGTGCCAGGAGCTGGCTGGCACCCAGGACAGAACTGCAGACGGAGGACATTGACAAGCTCTTCTGATTCCCCGCCAGGTATCCAGACTCCGGCCTGCTGGCTGCTGAGCGGCACTTGTAACGCAGCACCAATTTGGCCACGTACTGGTCTAACCGGGCTCTCTGCTGCTCCTTGGAGCACGCGGCCACTCTCTTTGGGGAGCTGGTGCCAGGCTGCTCCAGGGGTCCCTCATCCAGATCCTCCTGAGACGAGCTCTGGGAGAGGCTGCTGGTGAAGAGGGGGCTCTGGAGAGCCACGGCATGCAAGGGGCTCGGGTAGTGGTAGATCTCGTTGGTGTTCCGGGAGACAAGGTCCGACTTGTACTGCAGCAGCTGGAGACTCGGGTTCTTTGGGAGTGGGAGGGACAAGTCTCCGAGGCCCAAGAGGAATTCAAGGTCACCTGCAGTAAGGGAAGACAAGGGACTTATGGGTAACAGGAACCAACGACCGTAGGCTGGGCAAGGTAGAAGATGGACTGTCTCTTTAACAGGGATTCAAGGCAGGCAGAAGCTACCTGGTTGTAGCCAGCTAAGTTAGACTCACTGCAGACCCATTGCTATTAATGTTCTTCGCGTAGTCATACCTATCAATTTCAATGGGTCTATTGTCAGAAGACCTAGTATTGGGTATTGCCCATGTTCAGTAATTCTTTGAACTCACATGGGCATAAAACAGGGATGGGGAATCTGTAGTCATTCAGCAACATCTGAATTGCTGGCCGGGGCTGATGGAGTAAAACAAATTTAAAAGATGATATTTTGGGGCGGCACAAATCTGTTTTTGCAGCCCATGGCAGCAGAGTCCAGTTGCCCTGGGGGTCAGGTGCCATCTCGTAACTAAAACCTAACACCTGAGTTGAGTTTGCTTTCTTCCTCCTCCCCTTTTTCCTTGTGTGTCATGTCTTTTCAGTTATTATAAGACTGAGAACAGGGTCTGCCTTATTAATGATCTTCATAAACCATTAAAGGTGCTTCAAAAAGGAAGTAATAATAAAGAGGAAAACTTCCCCCCATTAGGTCCAGTCGTGGCCGACTCTGGGGTTGCGGCACTCATCTCGCTTTATTGGCTGAGGGAGCCGGCGTACAGCTTCTGGGTCATGTGGCCAGCATGACTAAGCTGCTTCTGGCGAACCAGAGCAGTGCACGGAAATGCCATTTACCATTCCCGCCGGAGTGGTACCTATTTATCTACTTGCACTTTGACGTGCTTCCAAACTGCTAGGTTGGCAGGAGCTGGGACCGAGCAATGGGAGCTCACCTCGTCGCGGGGATTCAAACTGCCAACCTTCTGATCAGCAAGTCCTAGGCTCTGTGGTTTAACCCACAGCGCCACCCACATCCCTATTCCCTTCACAGAGCCACAATCCCCAGAATGGTTTAACCATTTTCCAAGGGAGCTTTGTGTGGGGAACAGGGACCTCCTAACAACTCTCTACACCCTTCACAAACTTCAGCTCCCAGAATTCTTTGGGGGAAAGCCAAGCTATTCCTCCAAAGGACTGTGTATCAAATTGCTCTATCTGTACAGTATAAACGTGGTCTCAGTTTATTCTAGCCCTACCTGGAGATGCCAGGGATTGAACCTGGGACCTTCCACATGCAAAACAGGTGCCCTACAACTGAGCTACGCTCTTGCCCCAGACATGTGCAGCCCAGTCTGTGTTCTTTGTTGTACTCTCCCTCATTCCTCCCTTTTAACTCCTCTCTTGGTTGGAACAGAGGAGACAGGCTCAAGCACACAGCCATCTGCAAAGCCTGAGATTCCCTGTTCATGCAAGCGCGCCTCACCTGTCGACACAGGCCTCCTGCTGTCCACGCCAGAGGCGTTTGCCAAGGTGAGACGCTGCAGCTGGAGGTCTAGGAGGCGGACAGCAGCCTCGTCGGTAGAGCGCGGGCGGGAGAAGGTGGCCTCCCGCAGGCCTGGCAAGTGGGAGAGGGAGCCAATGCTGCAGCGGGAACCCCCAGGCCCATCGCTGTGGACGGAGGCACAGGAATCAGACAGGGAGCCCATCTCACTCGTTTCGTAAAACCCTGGAAAACACAGAGAAAGAAAATGCAGTGCTTTAGCCATGGTGGAAATCTGAGGTGGCAAAAATCTGGCCACATGTCCAAAAAGCAAACACAAAAAGTCTTGTTTACACAGAGGGAAATCAAGAAAAGCCACGGTTTATCCAGCCAGAAATACACATTTATGGATCTCTTAATAGCTAAAAGTTTTGACACTCAAGATCAGTGACTGGTATCTTGGGAACTCTATGCTGCACACTATGAAACTTGGGAAGAGAGGCAGAACAAATCAGACTAACCCCTTATTTTTGTTCTATATTTTATTTATTTTTACTTTGCTGCAATTCTGGGCATTCCTCCTATGTGTGTGTTATTTATTGTTTGCAGCCTTGTCTTTTACGTTTTCAATAAAAATTAGATAGTGCAGCACTCTGGATGGACGTTTAATCAGATTTAAAGAAAGGGGATCAGATGTTTTCTGGGAGAAGGACCGGTGTGTTGTAGGGATTGCGACCTGTGAGACTAGGAAGCGAAGTATTTGTGGAGATATAGGGATGCAATGCTCATAAATGAATCTTTGAGGTGCATGTTGTGGCTGTGTCTAGTGGAGGGGGAGTCTTCTTTTTGGTCAGAAAATATTGTTTGCATTAGCTTTGTTTCGGAAAAATTCTTAATATTTTCAGATATCCACGCACTTTTCCATTCCATTGCTCTGGTGCAAGGACTTAACAGATGGGACAATGGAGGTGGATCCTGCACCCCTTCTGGTTGCAGAGACTTAGGGTTGTGTCCAAATACTATTTCTACTCAGAGCAGAACTATAGAAGTTAACAGACATGATTAACATGTTCATTAAATTCAATGGGCCTACTAACTGAATATAACCTTTATATCTCAAGACTAAAAGGTTCATAATAATAAGCACCATGCTCTAACCAACTGCCCTTTCTACATTTGAACATATATACTGCATTCATCAGTCTTGTTTTGATAGCTATTTGGACACATGAACTGCCTATATTAATATAAACATTTAAATCAAAACTGAGGGACAATTATTGCTGATGTGAGCCAGCTGTCTGCATTTTCTTTCTTTTTTTCTGTTAAATTTACAATACAAATAAATAAAACAATCTACCAGGCAGGTAGATTCCTCCTCGCTGAACCTGGAGCAGGCATACCTGAGCTGGGCCTGGAGTCTGCCTCCAAGATTTCTTGGGTCTCTCCCCCATTGACTCCAGCTTTCTTGGAGGAAAGGAGTTGCTCGCTGACCATCCGCAACCCAAGGCATCCCTTCTCCGATCTGTCCCCCATGTGAGCATGGAGCACCCCGGGGTCTGCCTCAATGTTCTCTGATGAGCTGTAGGTGCGAGGCTCCTTTGCGGTCCCCAGCAGGTCCTCAGATTTGCTCCGGTCCAGCTTAGTGGTGGTGGGCAGTCGGTTATCGCCCAGGCTGCTTTGGTCCTCCTGTTTTTTGCGGTGGGGGCGGGGACAAGCAAGGGTTTTGTGAGACAGAACAGCAGAGGAAAAAAGAAACGGCTGCTGGTTTTATTATCAGGCCAAACTCAAAGTTTTGCTATTATCATACATACCCACTTGACCACTTCGATTTGCGCAGCTGGCTCTTTCGCAAGTGCTACATGATCTCCATTCCACACTCATAAGGTATCAATTTTCCAGCATGGCAGCACCTGCGACCTGGAACTCCCTGCCCATTGAAATTAGGCAGACATCTTTGTTGTACTGTGTTTTTTTAATTTAAGCAGGCCTACCCAGATATGTGAGAGACATGGGTGGCACTGTGGTCTAAACCATTGAGCCTCTTGCCAATCAGAAGGTCGGCGGTACAATCCTCCACATTTTCTCCTGTGAGGTCGGGTTAGGCCCTGGCCCAAGGTCACCCAGTGAGCTTCATCGCTGAGTGGGGATTCGAACTCTGGTCTCTCTCCAAAGTCCTAGTCTGACACTCTAACCACTAGGCCACACTGGGCTCTTGGATTTCTCCACCGATGTCTATGAGCAACACCCGCTTCTGTCTGCAGGTGTGAGCCAGGACATGACCTATTCAGATAAATACGAAAAATGCAGAACGGAACCTCATTCTTCGCGCCACTTCCTTCAGCCATCCCATTCTCTTGTCCACCTGGGTTTCAGTCCTGCCCCCCTCCAGTCGAGCCCTCGAGGGTCTATCTTTGCCTGTTCCCCCCACATTTAAGGGTCTCTCCCTTCAGTATTTTTAAGCATTTGTAAACCTCAAGGTTGATCCTTCTCTTTTGTGCGGTGCTAATTTTTCGCTACGGAAGGAATGGAACTCTTCTCCCAGAGAGCGGAAATAGAAGGAAGGAGCCCCACGCTTTGTACACAGAGGTTTCTGATGCTTTTATCTTGCGACTGACAGATGTGTCCCTTCATTGGATTTGTCTAATCCCATTTTGCAAAAGCCAGCTAACCACCCTCAGGCTTTTCGGGGGCCCCTCGCTAAGCCCCACGCTGGAACGTCTCCCACCACCACCACACGACAGCAGGCCTGCGATAACAGAGGCCAATCTTCCTCGCCAGTCACCCTCTATGCTACCGCTTGAGAGAATCATGGCTTCCCCCAAATAATTCTGGGAAGTGCCGTTTGTTAAGGGTGCTGAGAGTTGGTAGGAAGTCTCTGTTCCTCTCACAGTCTTCCAAGGATCAAATCAGAGCTCAATGAGGAGAATTGAGGGGCTTTTAACAACTCTCAGCACTCTCAACCAGCTCCAGTTCCCAGGATTCCTTGGGGAGAAGCCATGACTGTTTAAAGCGGTCTCATAGGAATACAGGCGGCAACCATTTTGTGCTGAAGGGAGGTGAGGACAGCTGACCCCACCTAGGCCTGAAGTCACCCCCCAAAGCAGGCTCAAAGCTTCTCAAAGCTTTTCAAAATCATTTTTCTCAGCAGCTAAAAGGCATGAGCTAAGCATCAGAAACATTCCGCTTGCTGTAACTAAAAAGATTGCAACAAAGGTAGGGAACACAGTCCATTGTTTCTCAGGCCTTTCTGATGCCTTCTGGCCTTGCTAAAGAACCACATTGCAACTTACATTCTGTCCGGGAACCATGCCAGAACAAGAGATTGAAACATATCTGAACACTCTGAAACCCCTTTCTGGGAAGAGTCCAATAGTCCCAAGACAGCTTTCTGTTCATGCTCAGAGGGACTCCTGAGGGAGGAGAAAGGAGGAGGGAACTGGAAAGGGGTATATATGCTTGTGCACATGACTGTGAATTTCGTGCATGCTTTTTGTGACTTTTCACACTTGCTCCTTCTACCAGTTCATGGATGGTAGAAATAAAAGCCTTTTCTCTGCAACTGTTCCTTGAGTGTCTGTTGACTCCCACTTCCCTTTCCCAGGCGCAATATTTTTCCAACCCGAGGGCAAAGCCTCATAAGGCTACAGTGCGTGTCCGATTGACGCGCGACTGCCGACAAATAGGTTGTTTTGGATCTGGAGGAGGGCGGAACAGGGGCAGAACATGGTGGGCTTATGCGCGTACCGCAGACACGTTCAGGGGCCAGGTACAGAACCCGCACACAAAATGGCTGCCACCTGTATAAGAAGTTGTCCTACAGCAAATCAAACTTTGGGCCCATCTGTGGCAGGGACTGAACCCTATAGTAAGAGTAAACTCATTCGCTATCAGCTAATGCTTACATAGTCAAAAAAAGTGTGACTTTTGCAAAAATAAAAAAAGGAGGGGGGGGAGAGACAGATAGCAGCAGGCTTGGGGAAACCCCAAGGTTTCTCAAAGTAGAAACAAATCTTTAGATTAAAAAAGCACCCTAGGGGAAGGGGGAAACCCCAAAGTAGCTTAAAAGGCAGCTGAGAATGCTCAGCTGGGCACAGAGTCTCCATTCAGCAACAAAGCTCACTGGGTGGACCTGGGCAGGGTGAACAATGGAATGGAGTATCCTGAAACAGGGCATGGCTGGCACCCTACACAGTTCTCTGTAAACTCTTAAGACATTTTATTTACAGTGTGCTCATTTGGATGGCCACCTGTCAGGGATTCTTCACCTGCAACTCCTGCACTGCAGGGAATCGGACCAGATGACCCCTGGGGGGGGGGGTCCCTTCCAAATCTTAGGTTCCAAAGGCAGGCTGACAGCAAGGCCTGACTCCAAAACTGAAGGTATTAACTGGTGCGGAAAGCCAAGAGGAAGCAAACATGCTGCGGCTTATCTCCTAACCCACCCTGCCTGTCCCTCCAGACTGCACCTGGGCCAGATTCCAAGATTTATTGATCTCCGTGGGGCGTTGGAGGGGTAAAAGTTGCAACATGCCTACGGAGTTTCCCCCCTCCCCACCCCACAACAGTTAAGACAGCTGCTTCACGCAAGGAAAGGGGGAGCGGGGAAGAGTCCCATTTGCTGAGCCAGCAGGAATGAAACATGAACAGGAGAAGGGGGGTGGTCTATCCTCCTCCTCTTTCTTTTCCTAAAGCCATGCAGCTGTCACCATTGTCTTGGGGCCTCCTGGCTACCCATTGAAATGGCAAGCGAGACGGCCGGACGCACGTGCCATGTGGCGGGTGCATGGCGTGTGTGGCTGGCAGAGGGAAGCAGCCGTTCCTCTGGGCTTGGGCCCCCAAAGCTAACAGGGCCCAGGTTGGGGCTGCCATTTTGTCCACATTAATTCATTACCACCCCCAAATCCGGAGAGTGGAGCGAGATGCAATGTTTTGTTTTCTGCATCAAATTTTTGGTTGCCTCTTTCCCCCCCAAAAAAATCAAGTTAATGTGACTGACATTATACAAATTTGCACATTGAAACCAGCGTTTAAGAGAAAACGAAGACAAAATCCAAACGGCAGTCTTGCTTTCAGAAGGTGGGTTTAAAACATCCTGCCAGCTCAAGGAGGCTGCAAGTGATTAGAAGCCAAAAACCTGGCGAAAAAGATATGTAAAGATGGCACCGGGCGAGCCTCCCCAGGGTGGGCATTCCACAAGTGGGGAGCCACCACTGAAAAGGCCCACTTTGGTTTTGCCACCCTCTGGACCTCCCTTGGAGTAGGCACACAGAGAAAGGCCTCAGATGATGACAGCCCTGACACCTCTGTGAAGGCCAGACACGCTTGTACGGTAATTCTCAAGAAGGAAACTGTTGCAAAGAAGACTCTCTTTTGTGTGTTTACGCCATTTTTAAATTGAAATTTAACATTCACTAATAAAGAAACAACCCAAATGCTTGTTTCGAGACTGCTATAACATTTTGGTTATATGGTTCACTCAGGAATAATAATCAATTATAGAATTGTATTTATTATTCCAAAAAGCCTGCTGAGAAGAAGGGCTCAAGTAGGGATATAAGATCAGTGTTAGAAACTCAGAGATGTATAAACTAGGCATCAAATGGCTCCTTAAACCAGAGTTACAGTCACCAAAATGTCTAGTTGCCATTTTTGGACCAGATGGCTCAAAAGTTGTATTTTTCAATACAACGTTTTGGTTCCTGAAATTCATTCTGATTGTGCAGAGAAAATATAATGGAGAGAATTCTACAGGATGGGGCATTTTTGTGTGTGAAAACAGTCCGGATTCAAGGATCCCCATGCAGGAATCTCCAGATGGTGGAGACGTCAGGCACCAATGGCGCCCAGGCATCTGCATTGGTCAAAAGTGGCCAGAAGCCAGGTGCAAAATTCACCTGGCGAATTTCAAGTGCTGGAGAAGATTATCCGCTCTTTAAAAAGAAATATCTCACTAAGAATTCAGCAGCCCACCAAAACAGTCAGAGCTACAGCTGCCCATAAAAACTTCTGTTCCCCAAAGCATAAAATTTTGTGAAATTATGATAGTCTCATTAACACCAATGCCACACTATTATAATTACACATAGCGCAGGGATGAGGAGAAACCTGTGGCACGCCTGGTGCTGTCGGACTACAACTCCCATGAACCTCAGCCACTGGTCATGCAGTCGGGCTGGGGCTTGTGGGAGTTGCAGCCCACAAACATGTGGAGAGCTGCATGTTCTCTCTCTCACAGAGCAGTGTTTCACTAGGACTTGAACCTAGTGAACAAAGCTCACTGGGTGATCTTGGGGTCGTTCACTTCCTCTCAGCCTAACCTCCCTTACAGGGTTGTTGTGGGGATTCAGCGAGAAGGGAGAAAACCATGTAGACCACTTTGAGCTCATTGGAGAAGGCAGCGGGATATAAATGCAATACAAAAATAAAAATAGTAAGAAAAAGTGTTCGATCAGACCCAAGGTTCATCTAAACCAGCAAATCCTAATTCTATAGTGGCTTCTGTGGGAAGCTCACAAGCAAGGCAAGAAGGCAAATACATTCCCTTGCTGTCTCTCCCTGAGATATATTCCCCCTGCACTTGGAGGTTCCAGTCTTTGCCGGCTAATGGACAATGGCAGACGGAGCCCTTCGCTGGTTTTCTGGTTTTCTAATCCTTTTATTTTGATTTTAAAGCCAGCTAAGCCAGTATCTATCACCAAATGTTCCGGCAACACATTCCATAAATTAAGAACGTGCTGTGCGGACAAAACGCACATTGAGCAAATGTCAGCCTTTTTTGTGCATGACTTAAAACAGGCAAACCCGCCTTATACTGTTTTTTTTTTTTAAAAAGTCTTTTGTTTACCTTCATGAGAACTTTGTGAACTGGATCGATGTTGTTCTCACTTTAGAGATAAGGAGAGCTGAGGCCGACAGATGAGAGCCAGAACAGTATTTTAAAAACTACTGTGTGGCGTACTGGTTAGTATGTCCGGGCTTGGGAGAAAGAGACCAGGGTTCAAATCCCCATTCAGCCATGAAGCATGCTGGGTGACCTTGCACCTGTCAGCCAAAACCTACCTCACAGGGGGGTTGTGAGGATTAAATGAGATGGAGAATTCCTTGGAGAAAAAAGTGGGATAGACATGCAATAATAAATAAATGCAAAGTTCTGTTGGTTAACCAAGAGACGTGTGGCGAATGTGGTGGAAGTCTTTTATAATATTTTAACTAGGATTTATATATTGTAATCTTTGAAGTATGAATTTTGAATAATTGATTGTGAAAAGTATTTTTTCTCTTCATTCTTTTTCTTGTTTATTTTGTCTTTCTTCGTTTCTAGTCTGCATTCTGGAAAATTGTGTAGATAAATGTTTCTATGTATGGTTATGTATTGTTTCTATTTCTTTTTCCTATTCATTTTTTTGGTAACATTTAATAAAATTTAATTAAAAAAATAAATAAATGCAAAGTTCTGATCAGACTTCACTACAGCCCTCGATTCTGGGCAGGAAGGATGGAGGCCCAAGTTTGCGAAGCACGGCAGGTCCAGGCTCAATCCCTAGTTATCCTCAGGTAGGATGTGGGGGACGACTCCCAGCCTCAAACCCAGGGGAGAGCCTCTGCCAACCAGTGCAGACATTCCTGAGCTAGCTGGACCAAAGGCCCAATCTCATGCCACCCTCGGCTGACATGCCACCCTTCCTCGCCTAGCCTGGAAGATAACGCTGTTTGCCCACGATTAGGTCACTGGGTGTACGCAGCGGCCTCTCCCTGCTACGGGTGGAGCTCCCCGCAGGCGGCTGCCATCTGTCCATTTGACCAAGAGCTCGTTCTCCCATAAAATGAAGCAAGCTGTTTAAGAGGGGTGTGTCGGCATGCAGCAGGGAGAAAGAAGAGGGCTCGAAAGACAAACCAACTTTCAAGCCATTAGCATTTCTCCCCCCCCCCCCGCAATAAAACAAAAACAGAAGGCTTCTTCACACAACACCATTGAGCAAAGATAGAAGCTGTGTCTATGGAAGAGCTAAGTGCACAGAACATCTGCTTTGCATGCAGAAGGTCCCACGTTCCCTATTTTCTAGGGACAGTCATGGATTTACAGACGCCGTCCCGGTTTCTGATTTGATCCCAGAACGTCCTTGGGATGTCTCTATTTTCATCGGAGAAATGTTGGGGGGTCTGTCAGTATAAAAAAGCAGCATCGTGTGTACACATGTCTGCAGCTTTCCCAGCGGGATGAAGAAGTCTCTGCCATGGGCATCCCATTTTGTATCGCTTTTAAACTCATCTCCTGTTATTGCTTCCCCTGCTGTAACTGCTTTTACTCTTATTTTCTACCCTGCCTTGGAACCTATGTGGAAAGCAATCACTTATTACTGACCATTTATACACCCCTGAATTTCAAATGTCTCTTAGTAAAAAGTTTCTGAACAATAGGATAAAGATAAAAATCAGTTTGAGCTATAAAATCAGAATTCAGTTATTATGCCTGCTGATTATTTTTTTTTAAAGTCTTCAGCAGCAGCAGCAGCTGGAAGTTCAACAGGGAAGGGGTCCTTGTCTGATTTCAAGTGCAATGGAGTTCCATAAAGCTGGACCCACGATACTGAGCAAACAGGTCCTGGGGGGTACGAACAGCTCCTGATAATAACATTAAAAAAGTTAACTCTGCCACATTAAATGTGCATTCTATAGTTGACCTTTTGGTAACATTTCATTTTGAAATCTTTAAGATAATATTTTAATTTCCTGTTCATCGTGTTGCTTTGATTGTATACTTTACTCTCTTCACTAATGCTTAATTCTGGATTGTTTTATTTGATGTTTTAATGTAGGTTGCAAACTGCTTTATGGTTTTTTCTTAATACAGAAAAGAAAAGAAAATAATAATAATAATAATAATAATAATAATAATAATAGGTCCTCCATATTAAAAAAACTGACTCCGATATTAAAAGATAAATAAAATAGCATGTCAGGAAGAAGCAGCCTCAGTCCTGATATGCCAAATGTTTTCTCTTCAGGGAGCTGGAGTTTTTTTTAAAAAAGAAATTAAAAAATAGTAGTAATAGGTGCCAATTTAAACAGGCAACACCCCTCCACCTATAGTCTAAAAGCGGTGCAGTCAGTGTGCGATTTTGTTTCTCACATGAGTCAGCTCTACATGGGCTGTTTAGGAGGAGCCATAGCTCAATGAAGAGGGGGGTCATCTGCTTTGCATCCAGAAGTTTCCAGGTTCAATTCCTGGCTTTTCCACTTAGAAGAGCCCCAGGAAGCTGGAGGCAGTGCTGACTCCTGACAATTAGATTTTCAATGAAGTGGTTTTGCTTTAGTGCAAGCTCATTGTAGCACAAGCACCTTGCTTGAACCATGTGCGCCCTTCCCAGAATGCATTTCGCATGCTCTACCCAGAATCCCCTGCAAGACACACAAGGGTTCTGCAACGGGCGAGACAACACATATTTAGGGTCTTCCTGAACGCAGGAAAAGAATGGAAACTCAGAGCGACGGTAAGAAGAATTGTGCATCAGTGAGACTCTAGTCAGGTAGTTCAGGTCTACAAATCTGAGCAAAAATAAGGAAGCTGGAGGAGAGGGAGAGAGGGACAGACACTGTTCCCCTCCAGGTGGCAGATATGCCAAGCAGGAAGTCACCGCGGTGAACAGCAGGTGCTTTGTTTTGCTCTGCTCTCTCACCCCACCCTACGCAGGCAGGGGGAATGGCCGGCCTACGCCCACAGCTGGCGAGCCAAACCACAAGGCAAACCCCACCTGCCAGGACTCCCAGCACAGGGAGGACCTCTGCAGCAACAGCTGCTACCGTCGTGAGACAAAGAGGAGCCTGGAAAACCAAGAGGGTTCGCCAGTGCTGTTTCAAGCCCAGATTCCCTGAATTATTATTTTATTTTATTCCGAGACTGCAGGAAAAGAGATCTCATTTGCAAAGGAGACACTCCACTCCAGACACAGGCAGGCTCTGACCACATCCTAACACCCAGAAGTCAGTTTGTTTTTTAAATTTTAATAACAAATGACCCTCTTGGTGAGACCTGCGAGATGCACTATCGTAGGGGCAAATCCACACCAGACAAATACAGTACCACTTTAACAGTCATTGTCCCCCTCCCACCCCGAGAATTATGGGAAGTGTAGTTTGTTAAGGATGCTGAGAGTCATTAGGACAGGCATGGCCAAACTTGGCCCTCCAGCTGTTTGGGGACTACAAGTCCCATCATCCCTGGCCACTGGTCCTGTTAGCTAGGGATGATGGGAGTTGTAGTCCCAAAACATCCGGAGGGCCAAGTTTGGCCATGCCTGCATTAGGATATCCCCTGCAGAACTACATTTCCCAGCACCCTTAAATTACATTCCTCAGGATTCTTTATGGAAACCATAGTGGTATAAGGCTGCTTTGAGTTCATGGTAAGCATGGGGCCTCAGTACCAACAGTCTCCTGCTCTGTCTGCAAGATGACACTCTTGTCCTTGCCATCAATCAGAGCAGGCAAGTATAGTTTATTGTTGGAGAGACGATTATTGCTTTGATATGCTTTTGTCTTAACTATTTCTTTGTGCCTTTATCCTATATTTTTATCTTGTGAACCACACCAAGATCTTACGATGAAGGGCGGTATATAAAATAAATACTAAATAAAATAAAATTACTAGAATCAGTGTTTCCCAAACTTGGCTCTCCATCTGGTTTTGAACTACAATTCCCATCATCCCTGACCACCAACTAGGAATGATGGGAGTTGTAGTCCAAAAACAACTGGAGACCCAAGTTTGGGAAAACACTGGACTCGGGGGGGGGGGACGACTATCTCCTGGTCTATCACAGCTTCTTGTGTTATCCAATTTAATTCATCCCAGAAGGAGCACCAGCTTCCTAATTTTGCACTTACAATTGGCAATGCTGATCAAAGTTCCCCGTTCAAAGACTATGGTAGTCACCAAAACATTATGAGGAATGCAGGCAAGCATGAATAGAAAGGATGATTCAAGAGAGAGAGAGAACAGTCAGAAAATGAAAGTGACATTTCCTGGCATATTCATAGATACAGATGCCTCATCAACAGGCCGTAGTCTCAGCTTGTGCAAGCTTTCAGGAGAGGCAGAACGCTTCATCAGACCAATGTCAAGGTGTTCTGTGCTGGCATATTCTTCTCTGCAACTAGCCCAGCTGCTAATTTACCAAAAATCAATTAATATTTTCCAAAATTGCCAAAAGCTTCCCGAAACACCTTGCTCAGACCAGAGAGAAAAAGCAGGGCCACAGGTTGGGGATGCCTGCTCTAAACATACTGGATACAGGGCTTCTTTAAGTCTGATGATTTCACTTTCTTCAAAATGGGCTACATTTCTGAAAAATTTACCAGTGTGGTTGAGAAGCCTCGAGGTCGATCAGAAAAGGATCCTTTACCAATTTATTGATTGATTTCCCTATATTCAATATGTTCCAATCAAGCAAGGAAACCTCCTCACGCACATGGCTAGTTCTGGAGAGAGGATAATTTCAGTATTTTCAACTTGTGTTATTTACCGGTACATTGTTTGGAAATGTGTGGAATACTTCGGATTCTGTACTTGTTTATATGTTGTGTGTGTGTGTGCTTTTATACATTCATTCTGTTATTGGTGGTGGTTGTTGTTATATAAAAGCTAATTTTAAAAATGGGGGGTGCTCTACTTTGTTTGGGGCCCCTCCTGCTCACCCCACCCCAAAGTCTTGCCCCGAAAGGTATCACTGCCCAACAACCAGCAAGCAAGCTACCCCCCCCCACCTCAAAACCAGAGAGAAAAAGCAGAGCTAACAATTCGGCAGAAACCTTTTCGTACGCAATATAAAACGGGAAGCTAGTTATTGGGTATGTCTTTGATGCAAAACCGGTAGGGCAACTCCGTACAGGGAAAATCCAGAAGAGGAGCATGCTAACTTTCAAGCAACATGCCAGCCTTTGTTGGGCAGTTAATAACAGCTGTTTCCTCGGTGGCCCAGCTGTCCGAGTTTTGATGCAGCAACTCCCCCCTGCTAGCAAATTCTTTCTGAACAAGGAAAGATGAATTGCAGAAAAGCAAAAATAACCCCCCCCCCACCTGCTTAGCCATTCAGGATATAAACAGTGGATTCCTTGCTGCCGACGCCACCATTACAGGTGGATACCGATGGGCGGATTCCAAAACACATGTGTGGTTGCAACAACAGAACCTGGGCCCTATTCCAGACAAACATGCAAGAGTTTGACCTTGCACATATTTGGTGTAAACATTCTGCCCTGTGCAAGATTCAGCACACAAGACGTGGGGTCCTGCCAGAATCACGCCATTTTCCCAAAACGTCGCCACAGACTCTCCCCTTCTCATCATGTGAACACATTGCTCCCTTCTATAGTTCCCATTCCTTCAACCTTCCCAGACCTACACCTTCTCTTCTTGTTCCTCTATTCAAGAGCTCCTCTCCTGCATTCATTAAACATCTGCCACGTCGGCAAGTCTTACTTATTTACTTCCCCAAGCTCACACACCTGCCTGATCTTCCTAGTTTCTGCCACAGCCCTTCTGAATCCAGCCTTCCCTGAGGTCAGGGCACCTGGACCATACAAACCAAATCTTTCTGTCTCCAAATCAACCCCACTCCCGTTATCCCCCAAGACATACACCCTGCCCCAATTGCTGACTTCCCAAGCTCCTCGGCGCAGGGACCAATCTTCCTCAGGTTTTGTTTTTTAACTCAGCAAAGTACCATAAATCTCTAAATATGTTTCCCTGCAAAAAGCTCTAAGCAATGAACAGGTGTTGCCAGCTGAAGTTAGACTGTTCTTTTCTTTAAAAGCAACCACCACATCTCTATGCCCAACATAGAATCATAGAACTGTAGACGGCGAGAGTCACCTAGTCCAACCCCCAGAAATGCAGGAATATTTTGCCCAACATGAGGCTCAAACCCATGACTCTGAGATTAAGGGTCTCATGCTCTATCAGCTGAGCTATCCCAGGGTTCTTAAACAGGCTAACCTTTTTTTTAAAAAAAAATCGATTTCTTGTAGTCAACTGACAGGTTTTCAAATGAAACCAGCAAGGCACACTTTGGATCTCTTTCAGCTAAGCTAAGGGTTGGGAACTTGATGCATGGGGGGGGGGCGGCCCTCTAGGCCTCTCTGTCTGGCCCTTGGGACTCTTCCATGTCCTTCACCAGCCCTTGAGCATCTTTGCCTGACTGGAATGGCTCTCCCAACTACGATAATGCCTCCTGCTTACCTGAAGTGAAGAGGAGCTGAATGCATAAATCTCTGACTTTCCTGTAGCCCCACCCACACCTCACAAGTAGCCCCCAGCAGGTTGCCGACCCACCCCCAAATTAAGGCGTAAGTAACTTTTCCTGAAGTGGTCTCAAGTATGTCCTTTAAGCAACAACACACAGAAGTGCATTTCTGTATCAGACCCACCTAGGCCCAAAACTCTAAAAATCCTTACAGCAGTGGTGCAGCCAAGCAGCTTTAGACTCTAAACCAGGCATCCCCAACCTTCGGCCCTCCAGATGTTTTGGACTACAATTCCCATCACCCCTGACCACTGGTCCTCTTAGCTAAGGATCATGGGAGTTGAAGGCCAAAACATCTGGAGGGCCACAGGTTGGGGATGCCTGCTCTAAACATACTGGATACAGGGCTTCTTTAAGTCTGATGATTTCACTTTCTTCAAAATGGGCTACATTTCTGAAAATTTTACCAGTGTGGTTGAGAAGCCTCGAGGTCGATCAGAAAAGGATCCTTTACCAATTTATTGATTGATTTCCCTATATTCAATATGTTCCAATCAAGCAAGGAAACCTCCTCACGCACATGGCTAGTTCTGGAGAGAGGATAATTTCAGTATTTTCAACTTGTGTTATTTACCGGTACATTGTTTGGAAATGTGTGGAATACTTTGGATTCTGTACTTGTTTATATGTTGTGTGTGTGTGCTTTTATACATTCATTCTGTTATTGGTGGTGGTTGTTGTTATATAAAAGCTAATTTTAAAAATGGGGAGTGCTCTACTTTGTTTGGGGCCCCTCCTGCTCACCCCACCCCAAAGTCTTGCCCCGAAAGGTATCACTGCCCAACAACCAGCAAGCAAGCTACTCCCCCCACCTCAAAACTAGAAAGCCAACTTTACTCGAATGCATTTTACCCGCTGTGAATGGCTGAAGAGTCAAGGCACAACCCATCACAGAAGTGCCTCCCTGGATCACACCAAAGGCCCACGTTTTGTCTACTCAGACGCAAGTCTCACTGTGTGCAATTTATCATTTACACTTTGCCTTTCCAGAAAATACCTAAACTGCCTTCCCACGTGTGTCGAAACAGACAAAATATAATAAAAAAGCAAGTCTGGCAATGAGCTCGTCGTAAACAGCCTTTTAAAACAAACCCTGTAAAGCCCTGTTTAGTGGGGGAAATGTCGTAGTTCGGCAATAAGAGCATCTTGCCTTGAATGCAGAATCAGAGTTGGAAGGGGCTGCAAGGGTCATCCAGTCGAAACCCCTGTAATGCACGAATATTTTGCCCACCACGAAGCTCAAACCCACAACCCTCAGGTTAAGAGTCTCATGCTCTACTGACTGAGCTATCCTGCCCCGTCACTCCCCACTTGAACACACACACCCTAAGCCGCTGCCTGACAGTGTTTACCATGCAGACTAACGCTCCGACTTGGTACACTTCCCCCTAAGTTAAGTGTGCGCAGGACTGCAGCATTGCAATCAGATACAGAAATGCCTTTGAACTGAGTGGGACTCTGGCTGCAAACACATCATACCTTTACAGCAGTCCTCCCCCCAGAATACTTGGAATTGTAGTTTAAGGGTGCTGGGCTGGGAATTGTAGCTCTGCAACGGGTCAACTACAACAGATTTCATACCTTGAGGCACATGTGGCATAATTATATATAATGCATACAGTATAATTATATATAATGGATAGCCTGGGATGGGGCTATCTGATTGCAATCCTTTGCACACTGGCTTAGGGTAGATCAGTTTAAAGGCCTGCACTGAAAACCTAGCAAGCTAAGCCCCTCCTGGCCTTATCTACCCCAGCCTGTAAGTTTACTCCTGAGTAAGCAAGCCTAGGAGCCAGCATTTAAGAGTCTGGCATAGCTTTCCTTTTGTTCTAAGATATGCGGCCTATTCTTTCTTCCTTTTTTAAAGTTTTGGGATATATATATATAATATTGCACTTTGCTGTACCCATCGCTGGCTTGGAATCGCAAGTTATGTGAATTAGTGGATTGTCAGTTTTGTAGACTGCCCTGAACTCTTTGGTGCAAAAGGCAGTTAAAGGGCATTTTAAGCAAACTTTCCCCACCATTTTCTCCCCCCTCCCCTCAGATCTCTCTCTCTCTCTCTCTCTTTTTCACACATACACACACCTGTTGCGTCTCGCCATCTCTCCGGCTCCCTTCCAGAGCGCGTTCCACCGTCTCCCTTTGTGTCTCCCGCAGGAGATCCAGCTCGAAGATCCCGGCCAGGCTGGCTTGGAGGCGCTCCCCGATCCGCAGCCTCTCGTTCCCGGACCACAGCGACGGGGGCACTGCTCTGCGGCCGGCCATGGCCCCCCCGAGACGCGGCTTCCTAAATCCCCGGGCTCCTGTCCCTTTGGGAGAGATCGCCTCTCATGCGCCCGCAGCTGGGGATCGGCCTTTATGGGGGGGGGGCCGAGGAGCGATAGATCCCTACTAGAGGCAAGGATCTGAGGGGCCACCGCAATTTGGGGTGATCGAGGAAGGGGGGGGGATCGCAAGCAAAGCAGCGCCAGGAGCGTGTCGCGGGGGAGGGAAGCACCGGCTTCGCACGCGCCGGAGCGCGCCACCAACTCCAGGGCGCGCAAGGCGACGCCGGACTCGGAGGATCGCAAAGAAGCGACCCGCAGTTCAGACAAAGGGGAAGGTTTTGAAAGTGTCACGTGGAGACAGGTTGCCTTCTCTCTCTCTCTCTCTCTCTCCTCCCCCTTTCCCTCCCAATCAACTTGCCGGCTTCCGATTGGCCCGAGAGAGAGAGGCAGGAGGGGAGGGGACCCGCGCGCGCCCACGCCGGACGCCAACATTTTCAAAGAGCCAAAAGTTCGGAAAGTTTCTGGCTCGGGTTTGAAAGGGACGCCAGATGGCCCCCAACTCAGCTGCAATGCTATGCACGCTTCAGCCCGGGAGCAGGAGGCCCATGGAATTCAGTAGCGCTTGCTTCTTTTAGAAGGCATGAGGATGAAAAAAAGGCCCGCTTATCGAGGTGGTTTTACCGCCTCTCTCCCTCCCCAAATAAGATTTATTAATAGTATATACAGTGGTACCTCGGGTTAAGTACTTAATTCGTTCCGGAGGTCCGTTCTTAACCTGAAACTGTTCTTAACCTGAAGCACCACTTTAGCTAATGGGGCCTCCTGCTGCTGCCGCGCCGCCGGAGCACGATTTCTGTTCTCATCCTGAAGCGAAGTTCTTAACCTGAAGCACTATTTCTGGGTTAGCGGAGTCTGTAACCTGAAGCGTATGTAACCCGAGGTACCACTGTACCGATAATCCCCTTCATGGATCACTGCCTATCCATTCTGAAGGAAATCAGCCCTGTGGGCTCTCTGGAAGGACAGATCCTGAAGCTGAGGCTCCCAATACTTTGGCCATCTCGTGAGAAGAGAAGACTCCCTGGAAAAGACCCTGATGTTGGGAAAGATGGAGGGCACAAGGAGAAGGGGACGACAGAGGACGAGATGGTTGGACAGTGTTCTTGAAGCTACCAGCATGAGTTTGACTAAACTGCGGGAGGCAGTGGAAGACAGGAGTGCCTGGCGTGCTCTGGTCCATGGGGTCATGAAGAGTCGGACACGACTAAACGACTAAACGACAATATACCGATAATATGCTTTATATTATCTATTGGTAATAAATATTAATTATTGGTTTTATCATTTGCAATAATTATTGATCTGTGTCATTATTAACAACTAAATGGTCATGATTAATGATCGTTCCTTCACTGTGGCTGGTGCTTTGCAGAATACAAAGAGACCCCTGCCCACAGGAACTTAAAAGAATTCCTAAAATATCAACAGCAGAGATGGGGAGACAGGGAAAACTGGAGTGGATATTACAGATAAATATGTTTATTTTCATCCCAACAGCCTCTCCAGTCTTGCTGGGTAGCCTTCTTCTAACAATAGCAATGGAGATCAGCAGCAATGGGGACCAGCCACTTCACTATAGGTTCTGATCAGGTTCAGTACATTTAAAAAGAAAATAAAAAATAAGTTCATTTAAGTCCATACACGGATCAGCCAAGTGTGCTGAGCCATAGCTGCCCATGTGTGGCTGGAAGAGTGCAAGTGTCCTTTTCTGCAAAAGAGATGAAAGTACACCAGGTTTTTTTTTAATTCATCTGCTCCTGTTTCATTTTGTAATTATGCAAGTTGACGTGTCAGTTTCTCCATCAATGCTGTCTCTTGATGAAAAAAGGTTTGTTGAATGAGATTTCCAGTTTTTCGCAATAACTCGTTGGACTTGCTATAAGGAGAAAAGCTGTAAGATCTTTAAACATAGCTTTTGGTGGTTGCTCATTGAAGTAATAACATTTGATTTCCTAAATCTTGTAAGACCCTTTAAAACAGCCTCTTCTTGCCTCTTCCTGCAAAATTACTTTGCATACTTAATTAAGATATGATAGATTTCTATTTCCCCTTTAAGCTAGATTCAGTCTCATTATCCGCCCCCGCCCCCACTTGTCACTTTGTATTTAGCTAGGAGTTATTTCTGCAAAGTCACAGTTTGAGAGTCATAAAACCTTGGCCTTGTAGCACATTCCTAAACCCAGGGGCAAAAATTGCATGGTACAGATAAGGACTTCAATAAAAGGCTCGCTGAATAGCTAGTGGAGTGCTGTATTGGCTGCTAATGTCATAAATGAATGAAAAAAATAATCTGAAATTGTTGTGATCCTACCAGATGACTTCACTGCTTGACTCATGCTTTCACTGGAAGAACATGAGAAGAGCCCAGCAGGATCAGGCCAATGGCCCATTTAGTCCAGTATCCTCTCCAAGCAGGAACCGAGTGCAAAACCACTCTCCCCACTTGTTGTTGTTTTTTTTGTCCCCCCCCCCCCATTTTATTAAATTTTCTTAGTAACATAACATTATTATTATATATATTCTATAAAACAAAGAATACAGAACAAAATTCATTCATACTACAATGCCTAACTACATAACATTAATATATTGGTTTCTGAAGAAAAGGCTTACATAACAAAAGCAATTCAAAATACCGTCCGGTTTACTCCCCCCCCCCCCACTCCAGCTCTCCCCGCCCCGATCAGGCCTTCCTTCTTCATATTTTTATCCATGTACACAGTCTGTTCATTCGAGCTTATATGTTAGGGTTGGCTTCCCCTCTTTCTATCCAGTTCCTGTAAAATGCCCATTTATTTGTGATTCTTTGGCATTTATTTTCCCATCTATCCTCTGCCACTATCTGTGCGAATATTTCTGATTGTACATATTCAAAAACATCATCATTCCATTTTTCCATATTCCATTTGGCCTTTTCTTTCCATCCCAAAGCAAGAACTGCCATTCCAGCTAGACACTCTCCCCACTTGTGATTCCAAGGAACTGGTATTCAGAGACATCTTGCCTCTGACAGTGGAGGGAAAACATCGCCATCCTGGCTAGTAGCCATTGATGGCCTTCGCCTCCATTAATTTGTCTAATCCTCTTTTAAAGCCATCTCAGTCGGTGGCCATCACTACCTCCTAAGGGAGCAAATTCCACCATTTAGCTGCATGCTTTGTGAAACAGGACTTGCTTTTGTCTTTCCTGACTCCTCCAACCTGTTCAGCTCCATCCGATGTCCCCTGTGCTCACCTCCGACCTGTTAACCTGCCATTGTTAACCTAAGGAGCAAACAAAGCCCAGCTTTTGTCTGCTTAAGCTCAGGAGAACACACAACATCCTGCTCAGATGAGGACCACGCTGACCCAAGAAACTAAAGAAATGGGCTTCAGCGATGAGCCAACATGAGAAGCCTTGTTTTTTGAAGTTTAAAAGGAAGAGGCTGGAGAGATATGAATCCAAAATCAGGGTTGAGAATTTGGAAAGACTGAAGCACGGTTTCTCGCTGAGCCATCATGTAATATTCAATACGGAGTGATACAAATAAAAATGGATTTCATAGTACAGTGGTACCTCGGGTTAAGTACTTAATTCGTTCCGGAGGTCCGTTCTTAACCTGAAACTGTTCTTAACCTGAAGCACCATTTTAACTAATGGGGCCTCCCGCTGCTGCCGCGCCGTCGGAGCACAATTTCTGTTCTCATCCTGAAGCAAAGCTCTTAACCCGAGGTACTATTTCCTCGGGTTAAGTACTTAATTCGTTCCGGAGGTCCGTTCTTAACCTGAAACTGTTCTTAACCTGAAGCACCATTTTAACTAATGGGGCCTCCCGCTGCTGCCGCGCCGTCGGAGCACAATTTCTGTTCTCATCCTGAAGCAAAGCTCTTAACCCGAGGTACTATTTCTGGGTTAGTGGAGTCTGTAACCTGAAGTGTATGTAACCTGAAGCGTATGTAACCAGAGGTACCACTGTACTGTATAACTTCAGATGGACCTGCTAGGATGGAGAGGGTCAGACTATAGGACAACCAGGGCCCCTTAGCGGAGGGGAGCCCACGCCAGTGAAAACACCTTCCACCAGAACTCCATCTGCCCACCCATGGGCAGCGTGGCAAGTGGAAGTGATGCCAATGATCCCACTAGTAAAATAGCAAAAAAGTAGCATGCACCCTTGACTTAAAAACTATGCTTGGTTGCTGTGCCCACACTTTGGGACTATTGTCGCCACACATTCCTGGATCCTTGCAGCCACCACTGGCTTGTGCCACATCACTGTGGTGTAGTGGTTAGAGCAGGGGTCAGCAAACTTTTTCAGCAGGGGGCTAGTCCACTGTCCCTCAGACCTTGTGGGGGTCTGGACTATATTGTGGGGGGGGGGATGGACAAATTCCTATGCCCCACAAATAACCCAGAGATGCATTTTAAATAAAAGGGTACATTCTACTCATGTAAAAACATGCTGATTCCCGGACCGTCCATAGGCCAGATTTAGAAGGCGATTGGGCTGGATCCGGCTCCCAGGCCTTAGTTTGCCTACCCATGGGTTAGAGTATCAGACTAGGACCTGGGAGACCAGGGTTTGAATCCCCACTGGGCCATGACGCTTGCTGGGTGACCTTGGGCCAGTTACTGCCTCTAAGCCTAACTGACTTCACAGGGTTGTTGCGGGGATTAGTTGAGCAGAAGAACCACGTATGGTCCACCTCGGAGGGGGGGAAAGTGGGAAATAATTGCAATAAATAAATGATAACATAAAAATACAGCACATTTACTTGATGCACAGTTGCTTTTGTTGCCTCTACCTCAAAAACCCAGCACTTTGCATTCACCTGTTATGCAACAGGTCTGATGACCCTAGCACAGAGCTCTCCCCCCCACACTTTTTGGGGGCAGCTGTACCCCACACAGACTACTGTTTTGTCTACACTGACTAGCAGCAGGTAGAGGAAGGGAAGAAGAAGAAGAGTTTGGATTTGATATCCCGCCTTTCACTCCCCTTCAGGAGTCTCAAAGCGGCTAACATTCGCCTTTCCCTTCCTCCCCCACAACAAACACTCTGTGAGGTGAGTGGGGCTGAGAGACTTCAAAGAAGTGTGACTAGCCCAAGGTCACCCAGCAGCTGAACGTGGAGGAGCGGAGACGCGAACCCGGTTCCCCAGATTACGAGTCTACCGCTCTTAACCACTACACCACACTGGCTCTCATAGAGGGCTTTCTCCTTGTCCTACCTGGAGATGGGAGACTCGACTTGAGATCTGCACGCAAAGCAGATGTTTGACGACTGACCTACAGCTCTGTCCCAAAGAGGAATACAAGAAGCTGCCTTGTACCTGTCTGCCCACCTAGCTTAGCATGGTCTACACTGATTGGCAGCAGCTCTCCAGGATTTCAGCCAGCCCTATGTGGAGACTGGGCTTGTGACCTCCTGGATGCAAAACAGATGTCCTACCACAAAACTCTGGCTCTTCCCCAAATTTCAACAAAGCATCCACAATGGGCAAAAATAGGGTAAAAAAAAAAAGGCAGTGATTCTCTTACCTCCCACCCCCTTCTCTGGATAATATAGATAGTTGGAGCTTTATGCATTAAATGTGAAGCTGGTATCCTCTGATGGCTGTAAATTCTTTGTTAAGCAAGAACATGCACAGGAATAATAGGACTGTGCTGAATAATAGTAACAGCCTGGAGCTATTTACTGAGAGTGAAGTCAGCTGCTAGGATTGTATAAATTCCTTCCCATCTCTTGTCCAAAGGACACATTCATCTGACCCACAAGAGGGATTCGTAGAACAACAACAACGTAATTCCTGAATTTCTAACTGCGACTGAAATTGGAGGGGAACTGCCAGTGATGGCTTATACTGTATTGGAATAAAATAAAATACAAAAATAAAAAAGGCCCAGGACCAGAGAGAAAGACAGCAATCGTCATCCCCATTCATATTTGGGCCCGGGAAATAGGGCTTAACTTGAACGGGGTTTGAGGCCTGACCTCATTCCCCATATTGATCTGGCTCAGCAATAGAGGATATTAGCTGTGCCTCTGAGCATGTGGCAATGTGTCCCATGTTTAAACAAAAAGCCCAGCTTAGGGCAATACCCCATCTAAATTTATATCAGCAGATTTGAAGGGAAATAATAAGATTCTTTACCAGTGGTGTCTAACCCCCTGTAAGATTGAATTTAATATATAGGCTTGGATTTCATGGTTGTTGTAGCTGTGGTGCAGCTAAAGTAGACTTTATACCTAACTTCTGGAATTGCTCCAATTAATTAAAGTGAAAACAAATGGTACATAGTATTATATCGGATATGCTAGGAAGCCATGTAGTTTTGGAATAACTAAGTTGTATAACTAAGTTATTTCAAAGATGTTATCTCAGAAAGTGATCAAGATGTGTTAATTAACCTTATGGGGATGCAAAGGTAACGATTGTAAAGAATTGGAAAAACAAGGTACCTCCTACTGAGTGTGAATGGATGGGAAAGATCTGGGTCATTGTGATGGTGATCAAATAACCCACTGCAAATCTGTAGTAAAACAACCTACATTTAAATTAACTGGTTAAGTTTATGGAGTGATTCCCCTCCTCCAATGTCCTGGAATAATAAATTCAGTGACAACATACAACCTTGTAAGTCTTTAATTTATTGTAATGTCATCAGCCTATTTTAATGTTACTGCGGTACGTAGTTAGCTTTTTTTGTTGGCTCTTTCTTGTTGATAAAGGTAAAGGGACCCCTGACCATTCGGTCCAGTCATGGACGACTCTGGGGTTGTGGCGCTCATCTCGCTTTACTGGCCGAGGGAGCCGGTGTACAGCTTCCGGGTCATGTGGCCAACATGACAAAGCCGCTTCTGGCGAAACCAGAGCAGTGCATGGAAACGCCGTTTACTTTCCTGCCAGAGTGGTACCTATTTATCTACTTGCACTTTGACGTGCTTTTGAATTGCTAGGTTGGCAGGTGCAGGGACTGAGCAACGGGAGCTCACCCCGTAGCAGGGATTCGAACCGCTGACCTTCTGATCGGCAAGTCCTAGGCTCTGTGGTTTAACCCACAGCGCCACCCGCGTCCCCTTCTTGTTGATATGATGATCTAAAATAGAAATTATGAAAACAGCAATTACGAAAACAGACACACACCAGAGTTGGCATGAGGTGCACTTCGCAAAGTTCCCTGGGAGAATGGTAGCTCTGTGAGGGGAATGTAGGGTCACCTAATAACTCTGAACACCCTTGAGAAACTACAGTTCCCATAATTATTTTTTTGGGGTGAATGCAATTTAAAGTGGCAAGGTACTACTTTGAGTGTGTAATGCAAATGGGCCTTAGAGGTAGCACAGTGCAGCAGTTAAGAGTACAGCCTGGGAGGAGTTGTTGTTGTTTAGTCGTTTAGTCGTGTCCGCCTCTTCGTGACCCCCTGGACCAGAGCACACCAGGCACTCCTGTCTTCCACTGCTTCCCGCAGTTTGGTCAAACTCATGTTTGTAGCTTCAAGAACACTGTCCAACCATCTCGTCCTCTGTCGTCCCCTTCTCCTTGTGCCCTCCATCTTTCCCAACATCAGGGTCTCATGAGGTGGCCAAAGTATTGGAGCCTCAGCTTCAGGACTTGTCCTTCCAGTAAGCACTCAGGGCTGATTTCCTTAAGAATGGAGAGGTTTGATCTTCTTGCAGTCCATGGGACTCTCAAGAGTCTCCTCCAGCACCATAATTCAAAAGCATCAATTCTTCGGCCACCAGCCTTCTTTATGGTCCAGCTCTCACTTCCATACATCACTACTGGGAAAACCATAGCTTTTACTATATGGACCTTTGTTGGCAAGGTGATGTCTCTGCATTTAAAATCTCCACTCTGCCACAAAGTGACTTTGGACCAGACACACTCTCTCATTAACCTACCTAATGTATATACCTCACCATTTTAAAAATACTTATTAGTTATTTTCAGTTTAATAATATACATTCACATCATTATTATCCACTTTACCTCCCTGGCTCTTTAGAGCCTATCAACTTCCTTCTCTCCCGGCTCATGGCTTTCAAAATTAACTTTTATATCATTGCATTTTGTACATTTTCCAATTCTAATTACGGTACACCCATTAGAAAATAACTCAAAATTTAAATAAATATAGAAAGGTAGAAAACTTATCCTTACAAGTCTTCAGATGACCCTGCTAGTGATGTTAATTGCTTACAATAAATTTAGATATCGTATAAATTTACTCCAGTCCTTTTGGAATACTTGATCGTGCTGGTTTCGGATTTTTCCTGTCAGCTTCGCCAGGTCTGCAAAGTCCATCATCTTCATCTGCCACTCTTCTTTCCTTGGTACTCCTTTTTGTGTCCATTTTTGGGCTGAAATAATTCTTGCCGCACTTGTTGCATACATAAACAGTTTTTATCTTCCCTTCACCCACCATACCCAATAAAAAGGCTTCTTTTTTTTAACGATTTTCTTTAAATATTTTCTTTAACTCAGTATATACCTCACCTTGAGCTGCTGGGAGGAAAAGTGGGTTAGAAAGACAAAAATGAAATAGAAAAACATTTCAGATGGTTGGAGGAGGGGGAGCTTAAGAAGGCAACTTGACCGAATGCCATCTAGTAATTGATATTTCCCAAGTTCACAGCTCAACCCTAAACCAATACCTACCCATCTATTATGCAGAGAAATCCTCGTTGTTGGGAAATTGCATTCACCTGTCCCAGCTGACATGGGTAGACAACACCTCCGCTACAAACTTTGTCCAACTCCTTCCTTCCTTCCACGCGAGTAGTCATAACTGCGTCCCGTGGCGGTGCGTTCCGCAGGCCAACTCCACCATTGCGGCCAAATGCGCTTCCTCTGTGGAGACCCGCCCCTGAATCTGAATGTGGGCGAGTCTCAGGGTGGGCTCTCCGCACCCTCCACATCTCCTCGTCCTTCCCCGGACCTTGGAGGTCCTGATCCTGGAAGCAATTTGGGAAAAATTTAGGCGTGACTCTGGCACTATTTAAGCGGCTTCAAGGGAGTCAAATCAGAGCTACCGCTGGGGACGATTATTCTTCAATTCCCCTTCCCGCCCCAGCTTTATTTTCCCCCTTCCCTTTTTAAGAAAAAGGTGCGGTTCCTTCCAAGATGGATTCTTTCCCCCCATTCAAGCACCGAAAAACCTTCGGTAAGACTTATTTTCTTTCTCCCCACTTATTCCCCCCACCCACCCCTTCTCGTGTAAACGCTCCTTTTCGCGATTCGGAGTTGCTCTTGTTTGGCCGCTAGCGCCCCCTGCTGACCCAAGGGGCTGAGATTAATTCGGTAAACTGGGGTGGGGGGCTAGACTTTGGGCTGTCCTGCTTTGGGGAGAGCTAATTTTGGGAGGGGAGGTCGAGGGAGAGGTGTTTTTTCCTTATTGCCTTAATTGACCCAGTTTTGTAATTTTCCACTCTGTCTAGCCTCCAGGAAAAGTGAAGTGGCCACGATCCGGATGAAGTTTCCTGGCAAACTGCCGGTATGTAGGCTTCTCCTTATCTTGTTGGGTTAATAGGTATGGGGGCATCTTTGGGCTTGCTTTGCTGTACTGGACTGTTTTGCATGTTAAAAGTAAGCTGGGCTACGGTTCAGCAAGGGTTTGTGTCTAATGCTTAAACAAACCATGGTTCAGTGAAATTAAGTAAGGCAGCTATGGGCAGTGCCTTTTTTTCTAAAAAAAAAAATGTTTAGGGGTACTCTCATTTTGACTCAAGAAAACCACCATTTTATAGTTCAAATCGGGGAAAATAAATACAGTAGGTGGACAAAAGTACGAAGATTCACAAAATGTATAGAGGTATGCGTACTCCTGCGTACCCCCAGAAAAAAGCACTGTATTTAGAGTAAAAGCGGGGGCTGTTTTGCTCCTGGTTCTGTGCTTGATACCCAACCCATCGTGTTGTTAGTTAATTTAAAAATAATTAAGATTCCTTACGTGTTCCTAGGCTTGTAGTTTGTTTGGCTCCCAACAACCAGTAATTGTAATCATGATTTGTTGTTCTTGATTCACCATTTTGTTCCGGGAAGACAAACCATGAACCTTGGGTTCACATAGTGCTAGGCCAAACCATGGTTTACCTAGTAGCGCAGGAGGACCAAAGCAGCTGTAATTGGTGGTCTGGCTGCCTGCACGCTTGCTTGCCATTGCTAAATCAATTAAGTAATATATCATTGTAACTGAGAGAAATTCAGTTGTTTATTTACTCCATGTATAACCCTCCCTCAACATTCCTGTCCATGCAACAAATATTTTTCTTCTTTATAGGATTGTAACTGAGCTTAAGTGAAACATTCCTGACTCCCAGTTGATGCAGTTTCCCAAAAAAATAGATGGTTATTGGGAAATCTTAAAACAATTATTTAGCCCCATATTGCAATCAAAAAACCCCCCACCCAGAACCCCCACCAATAAAATCACATCCTTGCTCCTAAAATAAGATGCTGCACCCCTGCAGATTATTATTAATTGAATTTATTATTTATTGAATTTTTTCCAGAGATTAAAATCAAGATATAAAACCACAAAATACATAATACTAAAAACAACCACCCAATGCCCCCCCCTCAAACACACACATTTTAAAAGGGCATAGGATGTAAATCGGATCAACCAAAAGCCTGGTTAAAAAGGAATGTTTTTGTCTGGCACCGAAAGGTGTATAATGAAGGTGCCAGCGAACTTCCCTGGGAAGAGCATTCCACAGATGGGGGCCACTGCAGAGAAGGCCCCGTTCTCGTGTTGCCACCTTCTGGATCTCTCGAGCAGGAGGCACACAAAGAAGGGCCTCAGAAGATGATGTCAGGGTCCATACGGAAAGAGGTGGTCCTTGAGGTATTGCGGTCTTGAGCCGTTTAAGGCTTTATTGGTCAAAACCAGCACTTTGAATTGGGCCCAGAAACTAATTGGTAGCCAGTGTGCAGTCTGGCCAGGATTGATATAATATGCTCAAACCGTCAGGTGAGCAACCTGGCCACTGAATTCTGCACCAGCTGAAGTTTCCAACTTGTCTTCAGAGGCAGCCCTACGTATAACGCATTGCAGTAATCTAACCTTGAAGTTACCAGAGCATAGACCACAGTACAGTGGTATCTCAGGTTAAGTACTTAATTCATTCCGGAGGTCCGTTCTTAACCTGAAACTGTTCTTAACCTGAAGCACCACTTTAGCTAATGGGGCCTCCTGCTGCCGCTGCGCCGCCGGAACCCGATTTCTGTTCTCATCCTGAAGCAAAGTTCTTAACCTGAAGCACTATTTTTGGGTTAGCGGAGTCTGTAACCTGAAGTGTATGTAACCTGAGGTACCACTGTAGTTAGCCAGGGGTCAGCAAACTTTTTCAGCATGGGGCCGGTCCACTGTCCCTCAGACCTTGTGGGGGGCCAGACTATATTTTGAAGGGGGGAAAGGAACAAATTCCTATGCCCCACAAATAACCCCGAGATGCATTTTAAATAAAAGCACACATTCTACTCATGTAAAAACACGCTGATTCCCGGACCGTCCGCGGGCCGAATTGAGAAGGTGATTGGGTCGGATCCGGCCCCCGGGCCTTAGTTTGCCTACCCATGAGTTAGGCTATCCCTTTCCACATTGGGGCATAGCTGGGCCACCAGCCAAAGCTGATGGAAGGCACTCTGGGCCACTGAGGCCACCTGAGCCTCGAGTGATAGCAAAAGATCCAGGAGTACCCCCAGGCTACGAACCTGCTCCTTCAGAGGGAGTGTAACCCCACTGATCTCCCCCCACATCTGGTCTAGGGAACCACCCACAAGCCGTGCCTCTGCCTTATCTGGACTGAGTCTGTTTGTTGGCTCTCATCCAGTCCATTCCTGAGGCAAGACACTGGTCCAGCAGTGAACAGATGAGTCAGGCAAATCAGCAGCAGGCTGATAAACCAGTGGCTATTAGTCATAATGGCGACAAGTAGAGCCTTCCTGTACAAAGACAGTCTATCTCAGTACTTGGATAAATTAGAAACGGCTGTCTTCACTGTAACCATTTTGCTTAAGCTTCCCAGGGGAATCTAGCCGTCTGCTATTGAAGGCCCATCTCAGACGTGGCTCTTCTTCCTTTGCAGATAATCCTGGAGCGCTACCCCAAGGAGAAAATGTTGCCAGCCTTGGACAAGACCAAATTTCTGGTTCCTGAAGACCTCACCATGGGCCAGTTCATCACAATCATCCGGTGAATGAGCCTATGAGGAGTCTGGGCAGTCTGTAAAAATGGGAGGCTTACCTAGCATCTGGCTGGGTCGCTCATCCTTCTACAACCATATGTTGGGCTGGATTTAAGGAGCGACTATGTTAATTGGATTTTTAATGCTCTGGCTTGGAGTGTGTGCGTGGGGGAGAAATATTATTATATTGGCACACAGGGAAATAGGCTTGGAGGGGCAGTGGTAGCTGGGGCTGGTGGGGCAGAAGGCATAGAGGCGGAGCTATAGCCAATGACAGCCAGGGCTGGAGCCAATCGCAGGCGGAGCCAGCTCCCGATTGGTTGGAAGTCAGAAGTCGGGCAGGTGTGGGCAAACTCAGGGCAGCGCGCCATGCACCCTAATGGACCAGACAGTTTTGGGGCAGGTGGGGATGCAGAATTTGTTTAGGCCACCCGGAAGCCATGTTTTGACTCATGCTCGCTTCCTCCCTCAGCAACCGAATGTGCATCGGGTCCACTCAGGCATTCTACTTCCTGGTCAACGGCAACCGCAGCCTCGTCAGCATGTCTTCCACCATGTCTGAAGTGTACATGACGTACAAAGATGAAGATGGCTTCCTCTATATGACCTATGCCTCTCAGGAGATGTTCGGCTGATGGCAAATGGGTCGCCTTTGGATCCCGAGTTCCTCGTTTATTTTGTCTGGGAGATGTGATCACCTGCATTTTGGACACCAACTACCTCTTCCCACCCCCACCCCACCAGATTATGGTTTTCTTGCAACGTAGGTTTTGATCTACCGAGGTGAAACTCACCCCCACCTTCTTGCAGTTGCCCCGGTATCTCTACCTCCTTGAGAAAGAGGTACCCCAAACCGCACCTTTCTTAGTATCGCCAAGGCATGGCCTTCCTAAGCACGCACAACGTCAAAGTCCTTCCTGGCCTTCCCTTCTGCTCCCAGGTTTATTCAGAAGGAGACTGCTTTGATGGTCAGGGGTGGGCATGAACCAGTGACCTTCCCAGTGTTGGGCTCCCAACTCTCACCAGCCTGGCCCAATGGTCAGGGATGGCGGTAGATGTAGTTCAGCAACACCAGGAAGGTCGTTGGTTCCCTATCCTTCAATTCGGGGGTGGGAGCTGGTTATATTATTGCTCCCCCTCCATATTCCCCATTACCAAGTCCATAAACGGAGACTTCCTCCAATACTCTTTCTTTTGACATCCAGGGATGATGGCTCCAGGGGTACCCTGTGTGGTGAAGGTTTTGCCCGCTGGAATGAGATCATCTCTTGGATCTCCTGTGGCAGATGGGCCAGCGCAGCCTTCTTTTTCATGGCCCAACCACAAGGTTTCATGTGCAGAGGTGAAGGGGATCTGTTTTTTTCTATTTAATTGCAAGTATTAAGACTTCTGAAAAAGGGAACATTGGAACAACTGGGTTTATAATATAAAATTATGGTTTACTGCAACAAGGGGGAAATGTCACTTTGTTCAACACTTCAATTACTTTGTACCTTGCATATTAAATCTACCACTCTTGAGTAGAAAATACAATTTAAAAACATGTTTTGAGTGCCAAAATCTGTTTTTGTGGGGGTTTTGTGTGTCTTCGCTTCCCCATGCACCTCGGTTTCCTAAATGACATAATTGGCATCAAGGTATTCTGCTTCAAGCCTGATTCAGACTCTTGGATATCTCAAGAAGATGGATGAAAGCAAAGGAGTCTTTGCTTAAGATCAGCTCTGCAGAACCCCAGCTGCGTCCTGACCCTTGCCCCCTTCCCTCCCATCCAACAGGAAATTGCTGGTTAGACTTGGTGGACACCTTGCATGATTTTTCTGCCTATTGTAGCACTGGTAATGTGTCAATCTAGATACCGTGTGATTTTTAATTGTACGGTTATTGCGTCTTTTATTTCTTACACTGTATTAGTTTGCACCCTGTAGACATCAAACTGCACTTCAGTAAAATGCAATGTAAGAAGTTAAAGAATAAAAATACTATTTAAAATGAATGTTAGTCTTTAATGTGGCTATGCCACGGACCACAATTTGGGAATCCCTAGCCTTAGAGGAGAGAAAAACCCCCACCCACAAACCCCCACACCCCAAAATCACACACGAGAGAGTACTGGAGCACTTGATGCCTGTTTTTTTTTTTACTGTTAAATGGGTATCCTTGGCAGTGAGGCTGCTTTGTAGCTGCTTATAAGAACAAACAGGTTGGAGAAACACATTTCACAGTGGGAGGGTTGGCAAGTCCTGGGAGGAAGGTTGAGGCTGGCAGTGGCTGCTCTGAAGTGAGCAGGCTTGAAAACGGGAAAGAGCGTCGGAAGTGACTTGGAAGTGGGAAAAGTTAAAATCTCACCTGCGCTGTGCATGACCCTGACAAGTCCCATCTCTCGGCCTTTGATCTTTGTCTGCAAAATGGGAGCATTTCAAAACAGGGATGCAGCTGGTGGGGGTCTGTGCATTGCCTGCTTTAGACTGGGCTAGTGCCTATTGGGACTATAATAATAATATAATAATTTATTCCTTATACTCCACCCACCTGACGGGGTTGCCCCAGCCCCTCTGGGCAGCTTCCAGCAAAATAAACACACAGGAAAATGTCAAACATTGAAAACTTCCAGATACAGGGCCGCCTTGTAGGATGGAAGGCAGGGAGACCAACAGTAGGTGGCGCCAGAGCCAATGACAGGCAGAGCCACCCCCTGGTCTGAGGGTAAGCAGAAGGCAGAGCCAAGGAGGTTGGCTAAAGTCAGGCATGAAGTTGGCAGGGCAGTACCCCACTTTCCCTCGCATCAGCCTCCACTGTTTTAGACTATCATGACATCCAACGTGTCACAAAGAGTGGGGCAGGGGGGCTGTTTTGAAAAGGAACACTGCCTACTTCTCCCAATGAGTCCCACCTGCACTGCATGGTGGGATAGAGTCAGAACCATGCCTTTCAACACAGTCTTTCTCCCAGGCGCTTCTCCCCCTAGGCAATCTTTTTCTGTGCATCCAGGAGGGCAAGAGCCCTGTTCCCATCCCCCCTGCTGTCCTCTCAAGTGAAATTCTGATTTGCAACAACTGTCAGGAATAAAAGGCTTTCAGGCCTTTCCTCCCACAAAACAGAATGCCCTCTAGGCAGCAATACCTAGAGCTCAAGCTTAAATACTGCTCCAACTTCATATTAAGCCTGCAGCCACGAGTTTGTACATAAATAAATACTGGAGTGGGAGGATGAACCCCTTCCCCAGTTCCTTTTACGTTTGCTTCTTCCAAATGATGCACAGGGATGACCCGGGTGCACACCTGCATTTCCCAACAATTCACCTCGTGGAAAAACAAACAAGAAATTCTTAAGGGCAAGGTGGGAAAATGATTAGGAAGCCAGGAGGGAAGGTTGAACCTGATAGGATGAGCCCCCATCATTGGCTCGGACAGTTAGGGCTCTCTCTCTCTGCCTCCTGGCTTCTGCACAATGTTTTACAAAAGGGATGGGTTTTTTGTCTTTGCATGTTGGGAACTGTCTGTCTGCTCAGTCGTGAACCACCTGCCCTACGGCCCAAACTGGGCGGGGGTATAGGCCCCCTACGAAGGGTTCTCAACATCCTGTTTGCAACGCTTGGCTGCCAGGTCCTCGTTGTGGGCCTTGCGGATGTGCCGGTAAAGGTCTCCGGACTGCGTGTAACTCCGCATGCAGTAGCGGCACTCGTAGGGGCGTTCCCGCGTGTGGACGGTGGCATGGCGCCGCAGGGTGTAGGAGCACGAGAAGGTCTTCCCGCACGTCTTGCATGTGGGGACGTCTTCCGTGAAGATGCCAAAGTTGGAGTGGGACTCGTAGTCCTGCAAGTACATTTGTTCGTGCAAGGGCGGAGTCACCATGTTGGAAAAGCTTTGTCCGGCAGACACAGGGATCATGTGGTACGGGACGTGCTCTTGAGGCAGGAAGCCGCTCTCGGAAGAGACCTCTTCCATCCCACCTGGCTCTTCAAAGCTGTCGGGGTGGCGCCCACAGCCTCCGGCAGGCCCTGCCTCTACAGTGGACCTCTGGAATATCGTCTCCAGCCTCAAATCTGCGCTCTGCCCCTCCAGTTGATCCATCATGTCCGGCTCCTCGTCGGAGATCACGATGGCTTCCACCTTGACCTTGACGGAGGACCTGCTTGGCTCCTTCTGGCAAAACACACCGAGACCACCTGTCTGTTGTTCCACATACCTCTCCGAAGGGCCGGCATGACCCTCAGGTGCATTCCTCGGTGGCGAGCAGCTGTGTGATATGGTTTCGGTGGAGCTGCTAGGGCTGGAGAGGGAGATGTCAATGACGGCGGGTGGAAGAGGCCTCACAGGAGGAGGAGCTTCCATCCCTGGCTGTGTGGTGTCCGCCATGTCCAACGTGGAGGCCAATGGCTCCTTGGAAACCATTTTCTCTCCACCTTTCCACTCCTGTTTCTTGCTCTTCCCTGCTTCGCTTGGCTGAGGGGGCGGCAGCGGCTGGGCTCCGGACGTTGGAAGTTGGCACTTGGAGGTGCTGGGCAGAAGCTCTGAGCTGCCCGGGGGATCCTCCTCCTTCTTGGTGCTGTCTGCTTCCGCCAAGGCGCGGGCCTGCAGCTTCTTCTTGCACACCTTGACGATGTCGTTCATGTGCAAGTAGCTGGCGGCCGCCAAGATGTCTTCCACCGGCATGTCGTTGAAGGAGAGGCTGCCTTTGTACATGAATTCCAGCAGCAGCCCGAAGGCGGGCGCCGTGACGATCTCATTGTTAATGGAGACCAAGTCTCTCTTGTCCAGCCGCTCCTTATAGAACATGTGGAAAAAGGCACTGCAGGAGGCCAGCACTGCCCGGTGGGCCAGAAACTGGGTGCTGCCCACGAGGACTGTGCAGTCACAAAGGAAGCCCTCGTGTTGCTGCTCCCAGAGGCTCTGCAGCAAGTTCTTGCTGTGGTTGGGGAACTCCATGCTGGGACAGCTCTTTCACGATGCGGGGCTGACAAACAGCATAGTCCAGACTCCTTGAGACAGCAGGGGAGGGGGGAGAGAGTGGAAAAAAAACTTGGTAACTTGTAAGAAATGGCTTTTAGGATGTTGACCCCTTACCCCTTTATTTATGCAGAAAACAAAACAAAGGGGTTAGTACTAGCCCTAAATGACTTGAGAGCAAAGTACCCAAAAGGGCACCTAACCCAAAATCAACTATCTCACATTCTACAATGAGGTGTGTCTGCCTCCTTCATTATTGACTTTCAAGAGGAATGTGGCATTTAAGGGCTGACCGTAAGATCAAGCTTGAAATCAGTTGTTGGCTGTAATTTTAGAATGTTTCTGCCTGCTCTCAAAATGCTTAAAAATATTAATGATATGTGCCCTAGGCAATGCAGGATATTAATCTGAGTAAATAGTAATGAATAATGAACATTAAAAGCTGCCTTATGCTGGCTGGAACACTGATCTCAATCTAGCTCTGCGTTGCCTGTTTTGCCTGGGAAAGACTCCTCAAGGTCTCAGGTGGACGTTTTTCTTAGCCATTCTACCTAACAGCCTTCTAAACTGGAGAGGCTGCAGACTAAACATGGAAACTGCCAGATGTAAAAGGTAAAAAAAGAGAGAGGGCACTGCCAACTCTGCCGCCTGAAACTCCATCTCCCAAGCGTCCAGCTTTTCCCATCAGGAGGCTGCAAAGCAACAGCATGTTGACTTAAGGTCTCCTACAACCCCCACACCAACTCCTGTTCTACAGCCCCCTGCCCCCGTTACTGTGCTCCACTGTTTGCAGATATTTCACCAGCTGCCAACCACCTCCCTGCCCAGATTACCAATGCCAATCCAGAATTTCCCAATTTCCCATTCTGAACCCACAACCCCACCATCAAATACCTCAGTTTGCACCTTCTAATTCCCTAAACCAGAGGTAAAGGAAAAGGTAAAGAGAACCCTGACCGTTAGGTCCAGTTGTGGCCGACTCTGGGGTTGAGGCGCTCATCTTGCTTTATTGGCCGAGGGAGCTGGTGTACAGCTTCTGGGTCATGTAGCCAGCATAACTAAGCCGCTTCTGGTGAACCAGAGCAGCGCACAGAAACGCCGTTTACCTTCCCGCCAGAGTGGTACCTATTTATCTACTTGCACTTTGACATGCTTTTGAACTGCTAGGTTGGCAGAAGCTGGGGGGATTCGAACCGTGGCCCTCCAAATGTCACTGAACTACAACTCCCAGCATTCCCGACCACGCTGACTGGGGGGCCAATGGAAGTTGGGAGGGCCACAAATTCCCTATGTCAACTGTGTGCCCACTGATGTATTCCTATGATGGCAGCGCGCGCACACCATAAGAGAGAACAAAGTCTGTGTTCCCCACTCCTGCCCCCTCCTTACCCTATATCCCAGCTCCTGGGACTTCTCCCCGTTATTTGATCCCAACCCCCCAATAATTATATAATAATCTCCTTTCCCGTAAGGTCGAAGGATCATTTGTGGCTCCCCCTCAACTGACCTCAGCATTTCCACCCCCCTGCCCCCCCCCAATGAAGCCTGCAAATATGATGGAGACCCCCTTATAATGAATACCCCCTTTATTTCCTTCTGCCCCGCCTTGGCCTCTGTGACCCCCATAATAAAAGCAGGGGAACCCCACAAATACTCCTCAATTTGCCCCTCCCCCACTGCGTGACCCCCTCCCCAAGTTGCCCCCCCCTCCCCAGGTCCCACCCTCAGGGGGAGATAACGTGCTTCCTCACCCCCACAATGCACTACAGACATATATCTATAAGGGAAAGCGCCCTTCTTCCTCCCCCCCAACAGGGGGTGCGTTGGGTGGTGGAAGAGCGCCTTCTTTCCCCCACTTACCCACCACAAAGCGGAGGCCTCGAGGGACCCGCCCCCTTCTGCCTGATTGGCTGCGCTCGCTAGGGAGGCGGGGCTCCCTCTCGTCACTCTCTTGCCTCCTCGCCTCCCGAGTGGCTCCCGCTCCGCCCGCCTCCCCAGCAGCGCTCATTGGGGCTCCTCCTCGCCCGTCGCCTTTCTCGGCCAACTGTCTTTGAGTGCGTCGCGCCGAAGGGAGCTGAGGAGGAAGCCAAGGGCGGGCCTCTCTCCGCCTGCTCTTTCTTCCGATTGGCTCAGCCCAGCTCCGTCAGCCGCGACGACCGCGGTCCGCTATCGGCCCGGTGATTGGAGGAGGCGAGGAGCCGCCGCGCTTTCTGGAGCCTGAGTGGTCACCCCACCCTTGGCCCTTATCGCCGATTGGTAGGATCGTCCTAGAACTGAACCGGAGGAGGGAGAGCTTCGGTTTCCATAGTTACTAGGGAGTTGCGAGGCGATGGACGGAGACCATGCAGCTGTTGCTGCCTATGCAAATATTGTTTTGCATATATTTTGCTAATATATGCAGGTTACATAATTACTCATTGCTCACAAATACTAAATACAGTAAAAAACAAACTTTTATTATTTTCACAATAACCACAATAATTATAACAAGAGTAACTATTTTATATTATTATATTTATTATTAATTAGTATGAGTAAAGTGATTTATATATTTCAAGGGCTTTGCAGCAAAAAAAATTAAAAACCATTAATTGTCTCTCCCCCCCCTTTTTTTTCTTTTTCAAATGGATTCTTATAGGTGTAATGGTCCATTGTGAACCATCCCAAACGGCAGTAAAGAAAAGTACAGTATATTGTTGGCATTTGTCTGTCTGGCAATGGAGTGTGCCTCTGGGGGTGAAGCCAAACCAATGGCAGAGACCAGTGACTCTTAACTGCTGCCTCCTATGTTGTTTTTGCTGTGTTTGCAGTACTGAAGTGAACTCTCTGGGGCGCAAGGCTGGGCAGGGTGTATGGAGGTCCTGAGCTGCTTGGAAGACAAGACCCTACTCTCAGCCTCACTGTTGTGGTCCAAAGGAAAGCAGAGCAATACACCAGCTTGGCTGCAGGAGTTGCCGGAAGGAGGCATTCAAGACACCATCCAACCACCTTAAGGACTCCGCTCTGGATTCGGGTTTACTCCTTAGCCTTTTGTTCTCCTGAATATGTTCTTCAAGGCAGTGAGCATATGGATTTTTCCTTAGCAGGGTGTTCAAATTTTTTTCAAAGAGGGCGGGTCGTATTAGGCCCCCAAAACGGACTTTGGACATACCTGCCTTAGGGTTTACTCCTGAAGACATTCTCATGAAAGAGTATAGTGGATGGACTACCTTCCCAGGTAGACGAGCCCCATCTGCCCCTCATTTCCCTCTACAGCACTTACAATAGCCGCCTTCTTGAGTGTTGAACCCACTATTGGTCTCATCCATTCAATCCACCAGAGCCTGTCTTTGCATGCAGGGGAAATCCCTGACTCACCAAGAGTTTTAAACCCATTGGCTAACCTCACCTGGCACCTTCCATTCTTATAATCAATAAGACATTGCACATTTATTTGTCACTTTTACCTAACTAAAGTTTTACTTGGATGTCACAAAATTATTATTAAAGTATTGGGCTTTATCCAACATTATTCCTGCTCAGAGTAGGCCCATTTAAATTAATAGGCAAGTCTTAGGTCCTTTAATTTCAGCAGGTCTATGAGTATAATTTAGTTGAGTATGGCTTTTTATTATTTATTATTATTATTATTATTATTGACCAGGTGGAATGTATAATGTAGTTCACTTCCTTATTCATGGGAAGGATATTTCCAGTAGTACAGTCGTACCTTGGAAGTCGAATGGAATCTGTTCCGGAAGTCCGTTCGACTTCCAAAACATTTGAAAACCAAATTGTGGCTTCTGAAGCTCCTGCAGCCAATCAGAAGCCGCGGAAGCCACGTCAGACATTCATGTTCCAAACTAATGTTCGCAAACAATCATTTCCGCGTTTGTGGCATTCGGGAGCCAAAACATCCGAGTTCCAGGGCGTTCGGGATCCAAGGTACAACTGTACAGATCAATTGCATTTTAAATATTTAGAATATATCATATTTATAATTATATATAACTTTTTTATATATTAGGCATATTTATATCCTGCTTTTCTACTTTAAACCATTCAACAGCGCTACTGTAGATAGCTAGCAACAAATGATGAAAGAAGGGAAATGCCAAAAATTAACAGTGTTCAAAAACCTCTGAAATCAGGTGTAGGTAGACTCATAGATGTGAAAATAGATGGATATGTTCTGCCTCCACTGTTAGAGGGATGGAGGAGTGGGTGGCATGGGTAAGTGTTGGCTTAGGGCAGACAGAGGCTGTTGGGGCAGCGTCTCATTTTCCCTAATGGATGATCCTTCACTGTGTGTATTAATTCACTTCAAACCATGGTAATCCATGATAAGCTAGCTCTGCCCTGAACATCTTTGCCAAAGCCCTACACCTGGTGGCACCAGCAGGCTTAGAAGGACAATCAAACATCCTTCGCCTAGGCTGGAAAAACAGATACAACAATGTCTTCTGCTTTGTTTTTGTGTCTTTGGCTGCTTGCCTTCCTGCTGTTGCACCGGCTGATGTTCCTCTTTCTCTCCTTTCCACAGCGGCCACTAGGAGTCAGCTGTCAGAAGCGAAGCCTGTATATGTAAACAACCCGCCAGCCAATTGCTGCCTCCTGTCATTTCAAATCCATCCAGTGGGTTTCTTTTTGAATTGTTAACGTCTCTGTGAGTCACAGAGCCTTCCTGACAGATCGCTTGCGCTTTCAAACAGGGCACCCGGCGGTGGAGATCTTCGGAGGGGGCTGGTGGTGGTGGGAGATCCTTCCTACCAGCTGAAGATCCCTTCCTTCTCCAACCTGACACGACATGAGGAGGAAGGAACCCACATCGGGCAGGTCCAGGGACACCCCGGTGAGAAGGTCGAGTCGCTTGCAACCGGACAAAGTTGGAGAACAGGTGAGGCATGGTAAAGTTCACAGGGCAGGGTGCATGCTCAGATCCCAGCATATCCATTGAAAGGGAGTTAGGTTCCAGGGCTAGGGAAGACCCTTGCGCTGCCAGAGTTAGGCAGCCAGATGGACAATCAGTCCGAGCGCCAAGCTGCTTCCTGGACCAGCTGGACAGCTCCTCAGTGGGAACAACCTGCCTTGCCAGCAGTGAAGAAATCTAGAATAGTGGTTCCCTAACTTCTTGCACCACAGACCACTTGAAAATTGCTGAGGGTCTCGGCGCACCACTGAATTATTATTTTTTTGCCTGCTGTAGCAGTTGTGTGGTGCTCTGCTGGACCAGGCATAGGCACACACAGCCCTCCAGATGTTTGGGACTACAACTCCCATCATCCCTAGCTAACAGGACCAGTGGTCAGGGATGATGGGAACTGTAGTCTCAAAACATCTGGAGGTCCAAGTTTGCCTGTGCTAAATGCTGCATAATTTCTAACTGTATTCTTGTTGCTGCTTTTATTTCTTACATATTGTATTTACGGTAATTGTACAGACGTACCTTGGATCTCGTAAACCTTGGCTCCCGAACAAATTGGCTCTCGAACGATCAAAACCCGGACGTGAGTGCTCCGGTTTTTGAACGATTTTGGGAAGCTGAATGTCCGGCGTGGTCTCCGCAGCTTCCGATTGGCTGCAGGAGCTTAGCTTCCTGCAGGCAATCAGAAGCCACGCTTTGGTTTCCGAACGTTTTGGAAGTCGAACCGACTTCTGAAATGGATTCCGTTTGACTTCCAAGGTAGAACTGTATTACCGTTTCACAGCACAGAATGCAAATTGTATCACAGTAAAACGCAATATAACGAAAGATGCTGTACCTCCCTTCTCAGAGGTAGTATGCCTCTGAATAGCCCTCTTCAAATATCTAAAGGGCTGCCACATGGAAGATGGAGCAAGCCTGTTTTTTCCTTCTTCGGGGGGTAGGACTCGAACCAATGGCTTCAGCTTATAAGAAAGGAGATTCCGATTAAACATCAGGAAGAATGTTCTGACCGTACGAGTTGTTCGACTGTGGAACTGACTTCCATGAGAAATTGTGGACTCTCCTTCCTTGGAGGTTTTTATGCAGAGGTTGGATGGCCATTTGTCAGGGATGCTTTAGCTGAGATTCCTGCATTGCAGGGGGTTGGACTAGATGACCCTTGGGGTCCCTTCCAGCTCTATGACTCTGTGAATACCAGTTGCTGGGAATCACAAGTGGGAAGAGTTGCACTTGCACTCATGCCATGCTTGTGGGTTTCCAACAAGGATCGGGCTGGCCGCTGTGAGAACAGGATGCTGGATTAGATGAGCCATTGCCTTGATACAGCATGTTCTTCTTATGTCCTTACATTAAGCAATACAATTAAAAATCAATATGAATGCTTAATGTGATGCATGTGCTGTTTCTGATCTTCAACCACTAATCCACAGACCTACCACAAAGCACCTAAACGAAGCTCACAGATGACTCACAGAAACAATTTGGGAATCCCCGGGTTAGAACAATACTTCTCCTGATTTCTAGTTACCAGCAAAGCAATTATTACAGTGGTACCTCGGGTTACATACGCTTCAGGTTACAGACTCCACTAACCCAGAAATAGTACCTTGGGTTAAGAACTTTGCTTCAGGATGAGAACAGAAATCGTGCTCTGGCGGCGCAGCAGCAGCAGGACACCCCATTAGCTAAAGTGGTGCTTCAGGATAATAACAGTTTCAGATTAAGAACAGACCTCCAGAACGAATTAAGTACTTAACCCGAGGTACCACTGTATTTCAGATTGCTAATGAAGCAAAATTCAGATTTCTGGGTGCAATTGACAATGTTTCTCCCAACTCCATCCCCAAACTGGCAATAACGCTGATGGGTTTTGTCAGCCCACAGCAATAGGGAATCCTGTTGCTGTTGTTAGTAGCATTACTTGGTTGCGTTATACCAAAAGTCTCAAGGTGACTTTGCAAGACGATTAAATCAAAACTAAAAGATAACCACCACAGTAAAAGCTGAAATCATGTACAAATATGTGTCATTTGGTGTGGTGTGAATTGATTGAACAGGTGAGCAACCATCACCAGCAGCAAAAAATTGCTGTTAGTGGTGATGGACTTAAAATGATATTTTCAGTATATGTCTGTGTATGATTCTAAGCCAAGGTGAAACAGCAAAAGTGTCAATGTAAGATGTCTAATATGTCTCATTTCATGGCCTTTATAGTCAATTCATACATTTTAATTAAAGTAAATCTCAATTTTTAAAAATATATGTATATCTGTATCTCTATATCTAATTACCAGGCAGGTTCCGAAGTGGCTTCAGAGTATTTGCTCTCTTTGGCCAGAATACTTGCAGGACAGGAACAAAATTTCCCCTTAGATCCTCTTAAAAAGCTGATAATTTGGGAAAGGGGCCTGAAACATTCCTGAGGGGTCAGCCTCCCTCCCTCTGGTGCTGAAGGAAATTGACACACTAATGTGTCAAATGCTTGAACCAGGAATGGGAAATATCTGGCCCTCCACCGGTTGTTGGACTACAGCTCCCATCAGCCAGCATATGACCATTGACTGGGAATGATGGAAGCCGGAGCCTGGCGACATCTGGAAGGCCACAGATTCCCTAAACTGGCCTTTAAACTTCATATTTGATGGAGGAGTGAATCTTGAATCGATAGCTGGATTTGGAACACCACTTTTGGAAGGGAAGCCACAGTTCAGTAGCAGAGCACAGACTTTGCTCTGTAGAAGGTTCCTGCTTCACCTCTTGGCACCTCCAGTTTAAAGGGAACTCTTGGATGATGACGACGACGATTTTATTTGTACCCTACCCATCTGTCTGTGTTGCCCCAGCCACACTGGGCAGCTTCCAGCACACAGTGGTGCCCCGCAAGACAAATGCCTCGCAAGACGAAAAACCCGTTAGACAAAAGGGTTTTCCGTTTTTCGAGGCGCTTCGCAAGACGAATTTCCCTATGGGCTTGCTTTGCAAGACGAAAACATCTTGCGAGTCTTGCGTTTTTTTCCGCCCCCCCCTTTTTCTAAGCCGTTAAGCCGCTAATAGCCGCTTAGCTGCTAAGCCGCTAATAGCCGCTAAGCCGCTAATAGTGCTAATAGGGTTGCTTTGCAAGACGAAAAAACCACTAGACGAAGAGACTCGCGGAATGGATTCTTTTCGTCTTGCGAGACACCACTGTATACAAAAACATAATAAAGCAGTAAACATTAAACTTCCCTATACAGGGCTGCCTTCAGATGCCTTCTAAAGCCTCTGAGCTTGCAAGGAGTGACACAAATGAAAGTTTACAGCAGCACCCTCCACCGACCATGCACTCACCCATGCAGACAAGTGGGCTTTGGTGTCTTGGTGAGGAGGAGAAGGGGAGATCTCAGAGAGGTTGGGCACACTAAGGGCATCGTGCCCAAAGCCCATCCTGCCCCCACAAACTGGAACGGACACTGGCCATACTGGCTGTGGGAGCTGGAGTCCAGTAACTTTTGTATGGCTGCAGGTTTACCCATCAGCGGCGGCTGGTCCAATAGGGAGCCAGTGGCAGAGCATGCAGGAGATTAAAGTTGCGATTTGTGGCACCTCTTCTTTAAAAAGATCACAGGCTGCTGAGCTGTGAAAGACTCTCCAGCTGAGAAACCAGAAAGCCAGATGGCAGCCTTGACAGCAATGCTGGGGTTAGATCACTCAGAGGCCTGACTTGGGCAGAGGCATCTCTTGCAGCGCAGGCTCCTTTCAAAGGGCAGGAAGTTTTCTGTGTGAGTGGCGGGCGGAGGAGGCAGGCAGAGAGCTCCTATCTCTTTGTGACTGTAAAAACATCTGTGCAGCAAGAGGAAACTCCCAGGGGAGCTGCCTTGTGCTAATTGCAAGTAACGGTTGCGGAAGGCACCCTTTGGCCGGATCCTTTGCACACACGTGTGCTTTCTCTCGCACAATCCGTCAGAGCACCAATACTCCCTCAAGTCGCTTTTGGATGATGACAGGGTGATCGGTTCTCTTCCTTTATTTTTTAAATACATTTTATTAAAGTTTGAAAAAATAATTTAAAGGTTAATATCAGAGAGCTTTTCATCAAGGATAAAAAAAAACTATACGTAGAAAACTATATGTATATATGTATATGTCAACTATATGTAGAAAATTATTCAACACAGCCACTCCAAGATAACACCCAACAAATCCACTTTCTATAAACTAATATTACCTTCAGTCCTCAAACCCAGATACAGTGATACCTTGGTTCTTGAACTTAATCCGTTTAACTCCCGAAACTGTTCGAAAGCCAAGGTGCGGCTTCTGATTGGCTGCAGGAGCTTCCTGCACTCAAGTGGAAGCCGTGTTGGATGTTCGGCTTCTGAAAAATGTTTGCAAACCTGAAATATACTCGGAGTCGAGAGTGGATTTCATGCTCTTTATTCAGCTCATAGGGGTGAGGAGTAATGGAAGTTCCCCCACAATATCTTCTTTATATACATTATTTACACAATGGGCTGCACGTGATTGGCTAATTCCGGGATTCTCCTGTAGGCCAATCAGGTTGTGGATTAACTTCCACCTGGAGCTGGATTAGGTGGCTCCTGCGGACCAATCATACAGCTGCATTGTTCTAGGACTAATCAGACTACTGCATTCTGAATCCTATTGTTCTAGGACCAATCAGACTGCTGCATTTTGGATCCTATTGTTCTAGGACCAATCATCAGACTGCTGCATTTTGGATCCTATTGTTCTAGGACCAATCAGACTGCTGCATTTTGGATCCTATTCAACTCAGTACATAACAAAACCGGAACACTTACTTCCGGGTTTGCGGTGTTTGGGGACCAATTTGTTCAGGAGCCAAGCCATTTGAACACTGTTTCGTGTTCATTTTCTTTTTCATGCAAAAAATCTATAAGGGGTTTCCAACCTTTAGTAAATGTTAACAATGGTTTACTCTGATTAAAACATCAAGGGTGATCAGTTCTGATGGCTCCTTGAAACATATTTTTAATTTCGGAAGGCACCAGGATTATTCCCAGGATTGTTGGGGGGCAGAGAGGATGTGCTTTAAAAGTGCATTAGGTGTATCGTGCATACACAGTCCTCATCAGCCTTCTTTCTGTACAATAAGAAAACAAAACCCCCCCTGCTAAGAGGAAGTGCCCCACTATACTGTAAGGCACCAGCTGCCAATCAAAACGACTCTGCACTGTTTCTCAAACGCAGGTTTCAAGGGAACCGCAAAGCTTCAGAGGAAGTCGTGTTGCTGACATCCTTTCTCCCAGGGAGAGCATCAGAGCTCATAGGAAGCAGGCCGAGCCAGCCAAGGACCCATCACCCAGTCCCCCCAGAGGTTCTTCGCAATCGTCGGAAGAAGCAGAAGCTCATGCAGACAGCGGGCAAACCGTGTTGGAAAGAGACACCCCCTTGGTGAGTCTATTTCAGCTAGTTGAGGCAGCTGGACTTTGGCATAGCTGTCAACCATCCCTTATTTGGCAGGAAAGTCTCTTATCCCAGCGCCGTGTCCCGCTGCTATCCCTTATTGATGATGTCCCTTAAACTTCCCGGGTTTCAAAGGAAGCAGCTCCTCTCCCTCCCTCCCTGCTGGCCAGGGAGGAGGGAGGCTCCAACTGTGTTGCTTGGCTGTGTTGCTCACCCAATAAGGAGTCTAAGAACGACTGGGGGGTGGATCTTGCATGCTTTGTGCCGATCAAATCGGCCACGTTGCCTTTGCTCAGCGCTTCCCAGCGGAGAGGTGACGGTGGTTTTCCTTGCTGCATCCCCTTTGCCGGGTTGCTGCGCTGCGGGAACCACCGCTTGAGGCTTCATTTGGCTGCTGGTTGACTAAAATCCCTTATTTTGACTGCTGATCCCTTATTTTCGAGGCTGCTAGTCCCTTATTTTCAAATCTGTAAGTTGACAGCTATGGACTTTGGCCATAGCTGTGCAACACAGACAGGGTCACTCTCGGGGCTGGGGGTGTACAATCCAAACCCTTCTCCAAATTCAGGACCAAACTAACTGTACCATTAGTCCGAGGGCCGCTTTCCTTTCTAGGCAACGTTCCGAGGGCCACACGCCAAAACTGACCTAGGTCACACAGGCGCATCATTTATTTGTAGCACATCGCTTCCCCCAAATAATCATGGCAAATGTGGTTTTGTGGTTTGTTAAAGGCAATTGGGCATTGTAGCTCTTTGAGGGATGGATTAATAGTCCCCAGGAGTCTCTGGGGAAAGTCATGTGAATTAAATGTGTGGCGTGGATGCGGCCTTCCTTGAATCTGGCGTGACTTACTTCTGTGTAAGGAAGCACAAGATTTCTGAGTCAGGTGACCATGTGAACCAGGGAGTGTTGAAAGGGCTAGAATAATAGGCGCAGGGATACAGGAACTCTTTGTCAGACCCTCAAGCTGTTGTTGGACTCCAAGTCCCATCAGCCTCAGCCAGCATTGCCAACAGTCAGAGATGATGGGAGCTGGAGTCCAGGGTGGGGTGGGGGCATTCACTGCTCAAACAAACAAACAAACAAACAAACAAACAAACAAACAAACAGGGAAGTACCATTCGGAAGGTCAGCTGCCTTATTTCTGTCAGTCAGGATTTGGTTCACAAGCAGAGTCCATTACAGTGGTGCCTCGGGTTACATACGCTTCAGGTTACGTACGCTTCAGGTTACAGACTCTGCTAACCCAGAAATAGTACTTCAGGTTAAGAACTTTGCTTCAGGATGAGAACAGAAATCGGGCTCCGGTGGCGCAGCAGCAGCAAGAGGCCCCATTAGCTAAAGTGCTTCAGGTTAAGAACAGTTTCAGGTTAAGAACGGACCCCTGGAACGAATTAAGTACTTAACCTGAGGTACCACTGTAATAGTAAGAGGACGACGACAACCAAGATGGCTGCCAGAGCTGAGCTCACTGAATATAAAAAGACATCCCTCCATTTTCCTTTTCTGTCCCCCTTTGTCAGGCTGAGGAGACTGGATGTCCCACAGGAAGAGGAGCCTTCCCCACCCCGAAACGGGGCAAAGGAGGTAACAAGGGATGCGTAACAAGAACAGGGGTCTTTTTTAAAGCAGAGCCATCTGAGGAAATGGCTGCCATCTTCCTCCATGCCCCAGAAGCTGCCTTATACTGAGACCACTGATCCACTTAGCTCAGTATCGTCTGCACTGACCGGCAGCAGCTCTCCAGGATTTCAGGCAGGGAATCTCTCCCAGCCATACCTGGAGGACTGGACATGGGACTGTCAGCATCTTGTACCGCAGAAGCAAGCAAACCAGAAACTCTTCCATTTAACTGTGTTTCCAATTTTGTCCGAACCGGGGGGGGGGGGGGGGGAATGTTAAAGCAGCTTACAACCATGGCCTAATATCCTGGCTTGTTTCCTGTCTGTTACTTCTTGTTTTCCCATTTGGATGAAATGTGAAACTACAGGTTGAGTGGAGAACCTTGGGACTGGATGCGGCCCTCCAGGCCCCTCTGTCAGGCCCTTGGAACTCTCCCCAGCCACACACCCCCCCTCTCCATGCCGTGGAGTTAATATTTACATTTGTAGCCCCACCCACTTCTTCTGGCCCCACCTACCACTGGATTGTGGCCTCCGGAAAGTTACTTAGAAATGAAATCGGCCCTTGGTCTGAAAAATGGAAGACTTCCTTGTTTGGTAGCTCGCTTGCTCAGAGGGATAGCGTGTGTGTGATCAAAAGACTCATTCGGATCTCGGCATGTGAAGCCAAGATACGATTTTCACAACATGAGCTTTTTCTTCTCTTGCCAGCTGCCTCAACCAAACATCGAGTGGGAAGTGGTGAAAGACAAGAGGGCCCGGCTACAGGTTCTGGAGGCCTCTCAGCCGCGAAGCACCAAGGCCAGGCCCCAGATGGAGAGGAGGACAACAGCCAGCTCACAAGGCAGGGTGGAAAACGAGACGTTTGCCCTTGGGCAGCAGAGCAGGGCAGGAATCGCCGCCAGGTCCAAGGCGCCAACCATGAAGAAGGCCGACTCTTCTAAGTCACAGGCAGGAGCCCCCCAAAAGTGGGCCAAGGTATATTAGAAAATCCCAAAGCATGCTCCAACATACCCCATATATTCTCACTAAACTGCTTTAATCTGCGGAACAGGTACTTTCACAAGTGCCATGTAATGTTTATTCTACCCTGGCAAGGAAACAATCCTTTGACCATATAACACCGAGACCATATAACACCGAGACCATATAACACCGGTCTTGAAAGACCTACATTGGCTCCCAGTACGTTTCCGAGCACAATTCAAAGTGTTGGTGCTGACCTTTAAAGCCCTAAATGGCCTCGGTCCAGTATACCTGAAGGAGCATCTCCACCCCCATCGTTCTGCCCGGACGCTGAGGTCCAGCGCCGAGGGCCTTCTGGCGGTTCCCTCATTGCGAGAAGCAAAGCTACAGGGAACCAGGCAGAGGGCCTTCTCGGTAGTGGCACCCGCCCTGTGGAACACCCTTACAGCAGATGTCAAAGCGATAAACAACTACCTGACATTCAGAAGACATCTTAAGGCAGCCCTGTTCAGGGAGTTTTTAACGTGTGATATTTCACTGTATTTTTGGTTTATATGGACGCCGCCCAGAGTGGCTGGGGAGGCCCAGCCAGATGGGCGGGGTATAAATAATAAATTATTATTATTATTATTATTATTATTATTATTATTATTATTATTATTATTTTAGTGTGGAAGCGCTTACTCTCTAGAACTGCCTGCTGATTGATAGTCAGCAAGCACCTTCATCGTATTGTTTTTGGTGCTTGCTTAAAACTTTGTATTGTTGTTTGGGCACGTCTAAACATTCCGCACAAAAAAACAAGTCCGCCGTTCCACACAAAGGCAGGGCAAGAACTGCCACAATGGTGAGGCAATGCAATTAAAAATAAAACTGAAACAGATTTAGAAACATCTCAGTCTTTAGCAAAATCTAAAAATGTACAGAATAGTCGCAGGCTCCCACAGCTGATAATTTCAAGGTTGCCAGAAACGGTTGCACACATTTGTTTTGAAACTTATGGGTTTTATCTATATTTTGGTAAATTTTAAGTCAACTTCTTTTTAAAGTTTGATTGTGTTGATATTTTCTTCTGAATATTTCATATTGTTTTATGCCAACCGCTTAGGGTTTCTTGCTGAGTAAGCGGTACGGTATATAAATCCGGTTAAATAAAAAAATCAACATGGAGGCAAAAACACACAGAGTTTGAAATGTATGAGATAGTTGCTTTCTCAGTGGGGTTGCAAGAGGGCACCCCCAGACTCGCTATTTTTGAGTGAAATTCAGTCACCTATTGGCAAATTCTGGCTGTGCAATTCTAGTTGTTTTGGAGCGCTTGTGCAACAAACCCACTTCCTCAAAAGACCTGACTTTTGGCGACAAGGAAAGCAATAGTGAAAATGCAGTGGGAAATGTGTGGGATTACATTTGCTTTGACACGCTTTCAAACCTCTCCACAAACAAATCAGAATGAATGCTCATTCAATGAAGGCACATAAATGACTCAGTGGTAGAGCCTCAGCTCAGTATATCTGAAGGAGCGCCTCCACCCCCTTTGTTCAGCCCGGACACTGAGGTTTAGCTCTGAGGGCCTTCTGGCGGTTCCCTAACTGCGAGAAGTGAAGCTACAGGGAACCAGGCAGAGGGCCTTCTCAGTAGTGGCACCCTCCCTGTGGAACGCCCTCCCACCAGATGTCAAAGAGAACAACAACTACCAGACTTTTAGAAGACATCTAAAGGCAGCCCTATTTAGGGAAGTTTTTAATATTTGATGTTTTATTGTGTTTTTAATATTCTGTTGGGAGCCACCCAGAGTGGCTGGGGAAACCCCGCCAGATGGGCATTGAAACCCAGGCAGATGGGCAGGAAGACATTCCCTGTCTGAAACGCTGATAGTGGGGTAGGAGACCTGGAAAAAAATGCCAATATATTTATTTCACATCTGGCAACCCATGCACCCTTTGGTTTCAGATAGTGCATAGGTAGACAGATCGAAAAAGCTCAGGACACAAATTTCCATGGCCCTCCAGCAGCTGTGGCGGCTCATTTACCAAAAGTAATTTATTTAGCGTTAACTCCAAAAGTGTATACTCGATGCTGACCAAACTAAGCCTCCTAGAGCAAAATGTACATTGGGCTTAGCTTGGAGATGGCACTAAATAATGTCCTTCTTCCTCTCAACCCCTTTTGTCTTCTCAGCGTCTCCCATATCGGTCTGTTCTCTGTTTCCTTCTTTTCTTTCTTATCCTGGGCTTTGTTTGCTGGTTCACATGGAAACACGGAAACCCTGGCTCCTTCCTGGGGCTGGCGGGATACGAAGCATGGAGATGGAGCAACTTCCCGAAACTGTGGAATGCGGTGGAGGAGTGCAGTAGTCAGTGCAGGCAAGTAAGGGGCATGCGCACGTAAGGGCTACCAGCTATTATTTTTTATTGTTAATTCAATTTAGGTACCGCCTTTTATCAGAAGATCCCAGGATGCGGTGTACAGCATTAAAAAAACACTGCAGAACAATTAACAAAGAGACTCCACGCACTGCATAACACAAATATTATAGACAATTTTGTTGAAATACGACAGGCTTTTATAAAACACTTTACTGATAATCCTGAAGAACAGCAACTACCGAAATCAGAGGCTGGACTTTGGCAAACTTAACTAGATTGATCTGTCCTGGAGGGAGGAGCGGGGCAGGTTGTTTTTGTATCCTTCTCTTTCTCTCTTTTGTAATTGTTATGTATTAAAGGTAAAGGTAAAGGGACCCCTGACCTTAGGTCCAGTCGTGACCCACTCTGGGGTTGTGGCGCTCATCTTGATTTCCTGGCCGAGGGTGCTGACGTACAGCTTCTGGGTCATGTGGCCAGCATGACTAAGCCGCTTCTGGCAAACCAGAGCAGCGCATGGAAACGCCATTTACCTTCCCGCCAGAGTGGTACCTATTTATCCACTTGCACTGGTGTGCTTTCGAACTGCTAGGTTGGCAGGAACAGGGACCGAGCAACGGGAAGCTCACCCTGTCATGGGGATTCGAATCACCGACCTTCTGATCGGCAAGTCCTAGGCTCTGTGGTTTAACCCACAGCGCCACCCGCGTCCCTTAATTGTTATGTATTAGAAATCAATAAAACTATATTTAAAAAGGAAACACTGAAAAAAGGAAAAACGGGCTTTCAGCTGGGGTGTTGTAGTCCAGGGGTGGGGGGAACCAGGGCAGAGCCTCTCCCTCCAAGCTTCTTGGTCTGGCCCTTGGCACTTTTCTCAGGCCGTACCCCTCTCACCATAGCACGGCATGTGGGATGGAAGAGATTCTGAAAAGAAACCCAAAATCCATGGGGTTTGCCAACCTGTCCAACATAGAAAACAGCACCACTTCATTTCTTTCGCCTTCACCTGCTCCCCTCTCTTCTTCCTGGCTTTAGCCTGGTGTTGGTGGAGAGCATCCCGTCCACTTTGGATTATGAAACGCTGACTCCTCACCATCCAAGCATCTACCAGGCTTGGATGAACCTCCTGGATGGTGCCAACAGCAGTGTGGAGATAGCAGCTTTCTACTTCACCCTACGGGACTCCGATGTTCACGTGGAGGATCCCTCTTCGAAGCAGGTCAGTCGCTAGGATGGGACAATCTCGGTTCCAGTTTTTCTGTTTCTCCTTTTTCCAAGCTTCAGTCCTGTACATTTCCACATCTGTTTGCATTTTTTAAAAAAAAGTCACGTGAAAATCAATCAGCATTTTACTGTATGCAATTTTGCCTAATGCACACATTTTTGCAAATCTGTTTCTCCCAATAGAATGCATTTTGTATGTTATTTTCTCTTATAGGTGCATTGTTATGCACCCTTTACCCCAGAATATTATTTTTTGCACGTGTTACTTGATAGGAAAACTGCATAGCAAAATTTGGAGAACTGTGTGTTTGTGTAATGCGGTTTGTGTCGTTTGTGTGAATTAGCTGGATATGCCTTTAAAAGCAAGGTGAATCCAATTTATCCCTCATGTGTTAGTCCTTGGCAGCTAGTGCTTGAGAGGTAGAACAATGCAAGGATGCATACAATCTTTACAGAGAAAATTATGCATCTTTACTAAATTAGGTAGGGCAGAGGTTTTCAACCTTTTTCTTTTGAGTCCACAGTTCCCTTGACCAACTACATTATTTCTTGACACCCCTGTGGGTCTCAGGAGCCCAGTTATGTCACGCAGCTGTGCAAACTTTTGGGAGGCAGAGACATACACAACCCTGGCCATCATATAGGGAGGGTCTGTGGTGGGAGTATACAATCCCATTGTTTCAAGACTAACATTGTAGGGAACTGAAAATTTGTATCTATTTTTTGCACCAGCAATATTCCCCCCAGAGGGAGGTGCACCGTTCCTGGAGGTACTGCAATACCAGGTCGATGCATGGAGTGGATGGAGCAAGCCCCTATTCCATCTCCCAATTCCAAAAATCCATTTAATATATAGTCCTCAAATAGAGGACATATCAGATATTAAACTGATAAGAACAGATACTACACTTGATCTTAGCCAAAAGGCCGAGAAGCGATACCAAGGTGAACAAAAATTAAGCGGGTCTTCTTTCCCGATGCCTGTTCAGTTGTCGGTGGGTACCTGGTGTTTTAAAGCGCTCACTGCCCCATTGGACTCAACACCGTTTCCAATTCCACAAAATACACTCGGACAACATTTCTGCTTCCGTTGTCCAGCTAAGCAGCCTCTTGATCGACAATTTAACCTCAAAAATAGTGGATTTTGTCGACCTTGTCAATTTCTCAGCCATCTGTCTTCTTGCTTGATGGCCATTGGTGTGCAATCTGCATAAACCCGCCCACTTACCTGTTAGGTGCTGCCTAACTGCAAACTTGCTGCACACCAGCAGAGGTCGCAAAGGTTTCCCTTTGATAGCTTGCTGTTCATTCAAGAGCATCCTGCAAAAACAGCTGTGCAAGCCGAGCAAAGCAGTGCTGCAGAATAAATTTCCCCCTTAAAACATTGAAACGCTGTAAAAGGAATTCTTGATGTGTAATGACTGCAGAAAATCTTTCTGGTTCTGCAGACCCTTTGAAGCTATTTCCTAGAAGAGCCACAACCTTTATGTTTACCTGAAGATTTACTTCCTTCTGCCCTTTCAGCTTTGATTTGAGCATGAAATGCTCGTACAACTTGGTCACGAGTGTTTAATACCATCCTTTTACTGACTTTCCTTAATTAAATAAATTGCAGGTATCTCTGCCCCCCAAATTAACTCCCTTTGCTTCACGCACATAGAAACGAACCCACAAATCTATTTGAGGTGGAGATGTGAGCATCTCTAGGTTCCATGCATAGCAATACTGTAGTAAGCGTTGTGCTTGTCGTTCTTGCAGGGCAAGGCGGTGTTTGAGTCTCTGCGGGCCTTGCCTTCTCGCGGGGTGAAGCTCAGCATCGCTGTGAACAGCCCCCAGTTTTCCCAGTACGACACAGATGAATTGGCCCGCCACGGTAAGGTGTCACGTAGAGCAGAGTTTTTTGTACTACCTGGAAACCTTTCAACATTCAACTGTTAGCCAGCTAAGGCTGTTGTATGCATTATTATACCATTAAAGCACACTCATTCCCTCAAATAATTCTGGGCAAGTTGTTAAGGGTCAGTGGGGGTTGTAACTCTTGTGAGGAGTAAAGTAGAGTGCCCAGAATTCTTTGAGGGTGAGAATGTTCAGTAAGCCCGCAACTTCTGCTCATTGCACTTGTGCACATTCAGCTTTATGCTCTTGACCAAAATAATAATAATAATAATAATAATAATAATAATAATAATATAAGGCAGACAGGCATCCAGGAGAAAAGATTTTGGCAATCCCACCCACCATTGAACAAGTGTGTTTTTACTACAGTGGTACCTTGGGTTACATATGCTTCAGGTAACAGATGCTTCAGGTTACAGACTCTGCTAACCCAGAAATAGTACCTCAGGTTAAGAACTTTATTTCAGGATGAGAACAGAAATCTTGCTCTGGCGGCGCGGCAGCAGCGGGAGGCCCCATTAGCTAAAGTGGTGCTTCAGGTTAAGAACGCTTTCAGGTTAAGAACAGAACTCTGGAACGAATTAAGTACTTAACCCAAGGTACCACTGTATATGCAATTTTGGCTTTCGGTGCAATCCCCAGAACCCCCATGTAAATTGTGGGCTTACTGTACTTTGAATATGTTTTATGTTGGAGTTAGGTGTGTACGTGTGCATATAGTGTATATATTCAGAGCTGTAAGAAGGGTCCCTCCGGAGGGCCATCTGACAGAGTCCCCTATCTCTCTGGCCTTCCTGATAGCCCATTATCTTCCCCAGGGCTTTTCTTCGGGGGGGGGGGGTGAGGTGCCGGTATTTCATATCCTTGAGTACCCCCAGAAAAAAACACTGACTTTCCTTTGTCTTTGGTTAATGGCTGATCTCCCAGGTGATTTCCTGAACACAGGAAGCTGGTGGGGCCTGTATTTTAACACTTTGCTAAATCTGAAAGGGAGAGAATCTGTATTCCCAAGCGTGAAGGCTAGAAGCTTGCTGAATTCTGAACACTCAGTTCTGCCCTTGGTGGCAGAATATACATAGACTTTGGGTGTGTGTGGTCTGTAATGGCATCAGCTCAGTGGGTTTGCTTTTGGTAACTGGAGTAGCACAGGGACTGAGCTACAAATAGTCCTTCGTTCGAATCTCACTTCATAGTGCGGCTACATAGACTTAAATGAGCCATTCTCCCTCATCTTCAGCCTTGTCTTTCCAGTACAGGAGTAATACTGGGGTTGCAATGAAGGGGGCAGAGGCAAATCCAGGGGGAGATAATTCCAAAGGCTCAGTGGTAGAGCATCTGCTTTGCATGCAGAAGGTCCTAGGTTCAACCCTCAGCATCCCCAGGTATGGAGGTGACTGGGGGAGTCTCCCTGCCTGAAATCCCAGTAAGCTGGTCAGTGTACACCAGGGGTCGGCAACATGCGGCCCATGGGCCAGAAGCGGCCCATGAAGACCGTTTTACCGGCCCACGAGCCGCCCCTGAACCAAGCTGCCCGCTCGGCAAGTCCCCCACGCGCTGCGCTAAACCGGCGCAGCACGGTGCAGGGACCTGCTGTGATAGGAATTTTGAGGTCTTAGATATATGTTAAATGTTCATAACTGTACCAACCAAGCACATACATAGATCATCACAGGAAGACCGACCTGGAACCATTTTGATTTAAAAACTGTCCCAAACTGAGCAAATGTTTTCTCTGCAAGGTCAAAGGAAAATGTTAAAGCCTCCCCATTGTCTTTTCCTTCACAAATCTTGTCTTAAGGGTATGTCTGTGTGTGAATAGGGTGTGAGCCTGTGACATGGCCCAGGAACTAAGTATTTATTATTGCAAAAGACTGGCCAGGCTCCCCAGGCAATCCAATCAAGTAACCTCCCAGACAGGAGATAAACAAGGACAGGAGAAAAACAACATTCAAATTTCTGTTTAGACCGCCTTTTCTGTGATGTATGTATGATGTTTCTGGGGGTGGTCTCGATCTACAGGGTGGCAATTTCAAAAGTCTTTATAAGGCCTTGCGCGCCATTTTTCTGGGTTCCTCCTCCTTTCCTGCGGGTGAAGAGAGCACTCTGTTGCAACACATCAATAAAGATCAGGCTTACTAGCTGCTTTGCTTCTCAGTATTCTCTGGTTGGCCTCTGTTATTCTCTCCTACCAATAGGGAACCTATGTAAGGACTCTATACGGGCTCTTGGATACCCCATAAGGGGAAAGGGCAATTTTTGTTTACAACACCTGCCAAGCAGTGCCAGAAATCGCGTCTGCGCAGGTGCGATTTTCAGAGTCCGGACATGTGCAGAAGCGATTTCCGGCGTTGCACTGCGCCAGTCTGGCCCATGGACAATCTCCGTGGGAGTGAACCGGCCCATGGCCGGTAAACCTTGCCGACCCCTGGTGTACACATTGCTGAGTTAGGTGGACCAGTGTCATGATATGGTGTAATGTGCCATTCCTGTGTTTCAATAATGCAACCTCGCAGGGCTGTCGTAAGGATTACAAAAAGCTGAATGCACGTGACGCACCATATAAGCGATGGCGACCCAAAGGCCTCTTAACATCATTAGGATTATTCCAATGGGGAAATGGAAGGCGTTAAATTCTTGCCCCTTCCTCCCGCAGGTGCAGATGTGCGGTACGTGGACATGAAGAACCTGACGGGAGGCATCTTGCACACCAAGATATGGGTGGTGGATCGGAAGCACATCTTTGTGGGCAGCGCCAACATGGACTGGCGCTCCCTCACTCAGGTACCTCTGGGCGTCGTGGGTGGAACAGGTTCAAGACCATGGGCCGGGGGTGGCTGCGCATTAGAAGCATCTGAGGATGTGCTCTGGGGATTGTCAACGGAGTGGAGACTCTCACAACCCACAGAACAATTGTCAGGGTCAGGCACTCTGCTGGGCCTATACTTTTGCCCATCGGACTTGGGGGAGGGGCTGGCTTTCTTGCTAGCAGTGGCAGAAGCCATCAACAGTTCCTGAGCAACACTGGGGGTGCTTCAAGACCCCCGGGAGCTATGGACCCAGTTCTGTGCAACTCTCTCCTGTCTGAGACCAGGCAGGTCCTTTCTCCCTGCTGAACTTCAGGCGCTTGGTCAGAAGACTTTTTTTAAAAAAAAACAACCTCTCCGCAGGCATTAGAAATACGTATTCTGATTTTATTTTTTATTGTATCAATTTCACAAATTTATATACTGTACCACTCGATTATAATAAAACCTCAAAGCTGTTAACAAAAATAAGAAAAGAATAAAACTCAGTACAAAACAGCTAATAATAACAATTAGAAACAGTTAGAAAATGAAAATTAACATTCTAACTGTCTGGATAGGTTTGCCTAAACGAAAATATATTTTAGCAAGTGCCAAAAAGGGCACAGTGAAGGTGCCTGCTTTATGGTTAAGTTTAACAGGTTCTTTGTTGTATTGTTTGTTAATTTGAGGGACTGTGGTGCCATATAGCACATAAATAATTGAAATATAACAATGATGATTAACATTTTAAATTGCTACAATGCCCCAGAGCAATACTGCACCAGGGGCATAGTGGGTAATTAAAATGGCCGCTGGATTCAGCTGCTTGGTACTTCTCAGAGCATTGGTCCATGGGGGAGGCAAATTAAAGAGGCAGCCCAGGGCAGGTGTCTGCGAAGAGCCCCACCTGATTTCTAGTGCTGATGCTGGCTCTACAGTTCATAGAGCATTTTTGTCAAACAGGTGCAGGTCGATACAACTTGAGAAAATAAAAAATGTTCCAGGTGCAATGTGGGGCGGGCCGGTGAGGGGTGTACCCTGAGGGCCAGGCAGAGGGGCTGTGTTTTGTCCTTAAGCCCAAGTCTCCCCATACCTTGGGGCTTAGCCTAGACAGACAGACCAATCTCCTAAGGTCCTGCTCACCTTGTTCCTTCTACCTTACAGGTTAAAGAGCTGGGTGCTGTGCTGTACAACTGCAGCTGCCTAGCTAGGGACCTACACCGAATCTTTGCCATATATCGCATCCTGGGGAAAGATGGGGCCTCCATCCCGCCCAAGTGGCCGGCGGACCTGGCTGCCAAATCTGGCCTGACTCATCCCCTGAAGCTGCAGCTGAATGGCACCGGCGGTCAGCTGTATCTCTCTGTAAGTTGGGGCGGGGTGGAGAATATTTTTCGGCCCACGGGCTGGATTTCCACACTGGGTGGATGACAGATGTGACTCTTTCCTTTGCACAGTAGGCTACATTCTGGCCTATCAGGGATCCCAGGACCCTCAGCCTCACTGGCCTACACCCACAAAGTAGCTGTGTCTCTGTTTCTTTCTTCTTTTTCTGCCACCAGTTATCCCCAAATTCTTTGAAACTTCCTAGTACAGTGGTGCCTTGCAAGACGAAAATAATTCGTTCCGCGAGTCTCTTCGTCTTGCGGTTTTCTCGTCTTGCGAAGCTCCCCTATTAGCGGCTTAGCGGATTAGCGCTATTAGCGGCTTAGCGGCTAAGAGGCTTTTAGCGGCTTAGCGGCTTAGAAAAAGGGGGGGAAAGGGGAAAAACTTGCAAGACTCGCAAGACGTTTTTGTCTTGCGAAGCAAGCCCATAGGGAAATTCGTCTTGCGAAGCGCCTCAAAAAACGGAAAACCCTTTCGTCTAGCGGGTTTTTCGTCTTGCGAGGCATTCATCTTGCGGGGCACCACTGTAATGTTAGCCTTGGAGCCGTCAGAGACAGGATGAACTTGAACTGGGTTTATTCAGTGAGAAAACTGACCCACATACAGGGCACTCAGAGGTGGCGGTTGGCAGTTTCTGTAGACTTGAGAGCCTCTGCGACTAACACAAACCTCCAGGTGGCTTTTTCCCTCAAGCAAAATTTCCTGGTCCTCCACACCGGCCAATTACTTCCATACCTCCCTTCTCCAACTGCCTCTTTTTACAGTTAAAAGTCAGTCAGAAGTTAGAATTACTTATATTATTGCATTTATACTCCACCAAGGAGCCCGAGGCGGCCTGCATGGTTTTATCCTCACAATTTCCCTGTGAGGTAAAGTTAGGCCAAGAGGCCCTGACTGACCCAGGTTAATCCAGTGAGCTTCATGGCTGAGGGTAAGATTTGAACCCAAGTCTCCCGGGTCCTAGTCGGACAACTCTAACCATTACACCACGCCACCAGGTGAGAGTATTACGAGAACAACTCCCTATCCATTTTCTTCACACCACGTATCATTTTAACACCAGGTTCTGCTGTCCCTTACTTGATTTTTCCAACACTAAACAGCCTCAAATGCTGTATGTTGCTCAGCCCCCTTGATTTGTCCCCTCCTCCTCTTCTGCCCCCTTCGAAGCTCTCTGATTTTGTGGTTCCAGAGCTCTCCACCGGCCCTCTGCTCCTCAGGCAGAACCTCTGATCTCACCGCCATTTTGAGCACCATCGAGGATGCTGAAGACTTTGTCTACATTGCTGTGATGGACTATGAGCCCCAGTGCACATTCTGCAAACCAAAGAGGTAGAACGAAAAGGGACCGAAAAGGCACATAAAAATCTGAACCTAAGATCATGGGCATTCAATGTATGGTGCGTGTGCAGCCTTAGCCGCTTTGTAGGGGCACCACCAGCTTTGGGTTTCCAGGGACTAAAGGACGCCCCGTTCCCTATACAATGGTACCTCGGGTTAAGTACTTAATTCGTTCTGGAGGTCCGTACTTAACCTGAAACTGTTCTTAACCTGAAGCACCACTTTAGCTAATGGGGGCCTCCTGCTGCCACTGCGCGTTGGAGCACAATTTCTGTTCTCATCCTGAAGCAAAGTTCCTAACCTGAGGTACTATTTCTGGGTTAGCGGAGTCTGTAACCTGAAGCGTCTGTAACCTGAGGTACCACTGTATAATAATTCTGTTGTGCTTGGCTTGGCCCTCCCAGGTTCTGGCCGGTCATTGATGACGCTCTGCGCACTGCGGCCTGCGAAAGGCGGGTGAAGGTGCGTCTCCTCATCAGCTGCTGGAAACACTCGCATCCTGCTATGTTCGTCTTCCTGGATTCGCTCAGAGTCCTCAGCTACGAACCTCTGCATTGCCCCATTGAAGTGGTGAGTCTCAGAACCAGAGAGAACAAGCAGACAAGATGCTTGGCGCCCTTAGGAGCTTCCTCCACTGTCAGAGCCGTCAAGCTTGCAAATGACAGTGGCTGGGAACTGCAGGAGGGGAGAGTTTCTGTTGGGCTCAGATCTTGCTTGTGGGCTTCCTGCAGGCATCTGGTTGGCCGCTGTGAGAATAAAAAGGTTGCCTGGAGGAGCCCTAGGGAAGGTCCTAGACCGAAGCTCTAACCCAGAGCTTGCCACAGCTATTTTTGGACTACAGTTCCCATCATCCCTGACCACTAGTCCTGCTAGCTAGAGATGATGGGAGTTGTAGTCCAGCAACAGCTGGAGCCCCAAGTTTGTGGAAATTCTGTTCTAACCACTACATCGCAATGGGCTCCACTCTGTTAATGGTGTTAGTCAGGTTCAGAAAGCTGCAGGAATCCAATTCCGAATCTGGAGTGCCAGAATTATAGGAACGTAGAACTTGGGAAGTGAAGGTTTGAACTCAAGCCTCTTGAGCAGGGGTCAGCAAACTTTTTCAGCAGGGGGCCGGTCCACTGTCCCTCAGACCTTGTCGGTGGCCGGACTATATTTTTTGGGGAGGGGGAATGAATTCCTATGCCCCTCAAATAACCCAGAGATGCATTTTTAATAAAAGCACACATTCTACTCATGTAAAAACACGCTGATTCCTGGACCGTCCATGGGCCGGATTTAGAAGGCGATTGGCCGGATCCGGCCCCCAGGCCTTAGTCTGCCTACCTATGCTCTTGGGCGTAGCCCAACGCTCTAATCTCTACACTGGATGTGAGGAACCTTTGGCCCTCCAGATACTGCTGAACTACAACTCCCATCATTCCTGGCAAATTGGCCTTGTTTGCTGGAACTGATGGATGTTGTAGTTTAGCAGCATCCAGAGGCTCAAAAGGCTCCCTGCTTCCCTGCATCAAACAGTACCTACCCAATTAGGCCAGTTTGCAAAGAAGCGAACAGGCCTTACCTCTGGCTCCTGGTGGGGTGCAGAACCAGAGGAGGCATCTCCCATTAGTGGTAGCAGTAGGCAACTTTTTTCTCCTTTCAGAAACTATTTGTCGTTCCCTCGGAGGGAGAGCAGCCACCGATCCCTTATGCGCACGTCAATCACAACAAGTACATGGTGACCGACAGAATCGCCTACATTGGTATGTGGACCTTGTCTGTGTTTTATGGCTCTGTCCGCTTAGATGTCCTTTGAAGTCCCTTCCAATTGTGATGATTCTAAGCTAGTACAGTGGTCCCTCGGTTTTCAAACGTCTCAGTTGACAAACGTTTCATAAATCGAACAGCAAAAACCCAGAAATGAATGCTTCCATTTTTGAACATGCCTCGGAAGTTGAACGGCTTCCGCTGCGTGTTTCTCAATTTTCTCAATGAAATTTGCAGGCCGCCCTTTGCGCCTCGGTTTTCAAACGTTTTGGAACTCGAACGGTCTTCCGGAACCGATTACGTTCGGGAACCGAGGTGCCACTGTATCTATTTTGCTTTGGGGGCAGGGCAGGGAGGGGCTGGAGAATCTCACCTTAGCGCCATGAAATGCAAATATGCATTTTATGGCCTTAGTAGAAATGTTATAAGGAGTTAAGCATAAATAAGTATTCTACTTTTAATGGAAAATAAGGTTAAAAATATGTTAAGATATTTATATCATAGAAAATAGAGAAAGATGGAAAGGAATTGCTGAAACAATTAATAGAAGTGGAATACAAAAAGGGAGGTGAGAGGAGGTCGATGAAACAAGGGAAGGAAAGATAGAGTATGGAAAAGGTATGATGTATGTTTTTAAATTGTTTTTGTTTTGCTTTGTTTTGTTTAATGTGTTTAGTTTATTGTGTTAAGGTTGTGTTTTGTATTGTTTATATATTGTACTGTACTGTTTTTTCTCTCTTTTGTTTTTCCCCCTCTTGTCTTTTTTCTTCTTTTTCTTTTTTGTAAGCAATAAATATTATTAAAATAAAAAAAAGAAATGCAAAGATGCATTTGGCACAGTGTGAAGTTTGATCCTCCTTCTGTGGCATAGCCTGGGATGCTCGCCTTGCTCTGCTGTTCTGCTTCTCTGGACCCCCATCCTTGCCTGTCTTTTGCCCTTCTCTGCTTCCCTGAGTAGGAGGAAGTCAAAGGGGCAGTTTTAGAAGGTCCCCTTCCTTGTCAGAGAGTTTAAAGGTGCCTTTGTTGGCAAACTGTTGCTGTACCTCAAGGCTCTGGAAGCTCAGACCTGTGGACCCCAATGTCCACTGTTATTATGAATTAGTGTTGTTTATTAAATTTGTATACCGCCCTATACCCGCAGGTCTCAGGGTGGTTACAACATAAAATCACAATATAAAATCACAAAATACATAATAAAAACAAAAACACAAACAAACCAATAATCCCACCCCCCTAATAAATTTTAAAAGGACAACTTGACCCAGCCCATGAATGTCCCCAAAGCCACCTCCTAGCCTACTTCCTCCCCTTTGGATTTTTCAGCCACCTAAGCACCCAGGAAGTCCCTAATTTGCTGTGCATTTGTGTGTGTGTTTCCCTCTTTGCCAGGTACCTCCAACTGGTCTGAAGATTACTTCACCCGCACTGCAGGCGTGGGTCTGGTCGTCAACCAGAGCGAGGCCTCTGCAGGAACCCCAGGACAAACCCTGCGCCAGCAGCTGGAGAAAGTGTTTATCCGGGACTGGGACTCTCCCTACGTTCAGCCGCTCAGCAAACACTGGGAATGTTCGAGGAAGTGAGGGCGGAGGGTGGCCCACTCCACTCCCTGCCTGGAAACAGGTTCAGGGCTCAGCCTTGCTCTGACCCCTTGACCTGGAAGCACTCCTTTCAACATCCTGCAGTTTAGAAGCTCTTGCCTTGGTGCCCCTGCTCCTGCGCTTGCGTCCTGGAGGAATCTGGCCAGCAGGCGATGTTGGGGGTGGGGGGAAAGGATGTTGGACTCTTTGGGTCATCAGTCCGACCCAGAGTGGCTGCTTCTGAAACTCCTAAGCAGCCGCTCATTCTGTTGGCGCAAGTGAGGAACAGCTACAGCTGCTTGGCCACCGGAGCTGGAGCGCTCTAGTGCATGCCTAGGGAACCTGCAGCCTTCCATATGTTGCTTAACTCCCATCAGCCTCAGCACAGCCAACTCACTGCAAAGGATGATGGGAGTTGGAGTCCAGCAACATCTCGACAGGTTCCTCACTTCCCCACTGTAAGGTGGGATGAGCTGCAGCTAACAGCAGAAATGTGAACTCAGGGTGGGAGGAGTAGGGCAGGAAGGGGGTTGTAGCTGCCTCCCAGCTTCCTGTTTACACCAAGGATGGGGGAGCCTGCAGCTGCCCACCTCCCATGTTGATGGACTTCACTACCTTGATCGTTGACCGTGCCAATGGGAGTTGGAGTCCAGCAAAATGTGGAGGGCCACCAGTTGGCCACCCTTGCTTTACAGGAGGAATGGGGGGGCCCTTGGTCCTGGGAGCCAAATACGACCCTCTGGACATCTCTGTTGGGCCCACCTGCTCCCCAGGTGGCATCCTTCCCTGGCCCTGCTCTCAGGCCTTTTCCCCAGGAATTGTGGCTCCATGGTGATAATGCATCTTGCTGGCCTGGGTGGAGGATGGAGAGACATGTGCCTGGAACACAACCTAGTTACCGCATTTTTCGCTCTATACAACGCACCTTTTCCCTCCTAAAAAGTAAGGGGAAATGTGTGTGCATCTTATGGAGCGAATGCAGGCTGCACGGCTATCCCAGAAGCCAGAACAGTGAGAGGGATCACTGCACTCCCTCTCGCTGTTCTAGCTTCTGGCTTAGCTGGGTGCAGCCTCTTCAGGGCAGCGGGGAGCCTTCATCCCGCTGCCCCGAAGAGGCTTCACAGTTATTCCAGAAGTCATACAGGCTCTGCGCAGTGCTCCCTTTAAATAATTGTTTTTTCTTACATTCCCCGTCAAAAAACTAGGTGTGTCTTATCGCCGGGTGCATCTTATGGAGCGAAAAATACGGTATGAATATCAGAGGCTGGCCCATTAGGGCAAATGGGGCAACCTCAACTTGTCCTCACCTACCTGCCTGCCTTCTTACTTACGGCCAGTCCAGGGAACAGCCCTGCCTAGCATCTTCCTCCTGTGTAGCCTCAGTGTTGTAAAACTCAGCAGGGAGGAAGACGAGGATGTGATTAAACTGGAATGGTGGGTTCAAGCTATGACATTGGTTAAGGCTTCACTGTTGGGCTCCTTTGCCTTCCACCTCCCCAGTCCCAATGGGCACCAGCCACCGCTCTGGACAAAGCTAAGAGCCACATCTGTCTCTCCAACCACTTTTTTTACAGCCCGCCCCCCATTCACCGCTGGCCCGTGGCCCCAAGAAGGCAATGTGTAAATGCTGCCCCACCAGCCTGGCTTTACAGAGACGGATGTTTACATTCCAATATTTCTTTTCGTTTGTTTGCTAGCTTGCCAAAGTTTTCCAGTTGCCCAGTTGGCAGAGAATGGCGCTGCCTTCTGCCTCGCTCTCTCCTTGCTGCTTGACCCAAACAAGGTCACATCTGTACCCTCCGTCTAAAGCAGGCATAGGCAAACTCAGCACTCCAGATGTTTTGAGACTACAGTTCCCATCATCCCTGACCACTGGTCCTGTTAGCTAGGGATGATGGGAGTTGTAGTCCCAAAACATCTGGAGGGCTGAGTTTGCCTGTGCCTGGTCTAAAGCATTCTCTTAGTCATGGCTTCCCCCACAGAATCCTGGAAATTGTGGTTTATTAGGTTTCGCTTATCAGCTCTTAGAACACTTTATGAACTACACTTCCCAAGATTCTTTGTGGGAGACATGCCTGTTAAAGCGGTGTGAGAGTACCCTGGAATGTACTGGAGCATTTGAAATAGGTGTAGATAAGCTCTGAAGGGAGGGGGCTGCTGGGACTCAAGTAAGATGATTAGCTGCCTTCCTGCAGGTGTTTTTATTCTAGGGGCATGGCTGTGTATGTGTGTGCATCTTTCAAAGATATATCTTAGCAGTGCAGCTATGTACAGGTTTGCTAAAGGGATGATGATGTTGCTTTTTTATGTTGTATATCCCCTATAAGGGAAGAGGATCAGCAGGGAAATAAACTAAAAATCAGAAAATGGGTAAATCAGCCAGAAGTCAGATATCAGCTGGAAATAAATGATGAGGCAGGGAAATCAGCTGGAAATTAGAAATCAGTATAATAGGGAAAGGGTCCTCAGGTAGATTTATTTTGGGGGAAAATTAACTCAGGGAGCATGTTTGAGTTGGGGAGTTATGTGCCTTAAGCTGGAATCTTGTGTATGTCTACTCAGAAGTAAGTCCCACTGAGTTCAATAGAACTCCCATGAAAATTGCTGTGGAATTGCAGCCTAAATGTATATGAGCTTTAAGCAGTGAGTGAGACAGTTCACCCTCTTTGGGGATAGGGAAATGCTTGGGCTTGGGGTTGGGTTGGGGCTGGAGTTGCATTCTTAGCAGAATTTATTTTTGATATTACAAGTGTTTTTAATAAAGAAGTCAGATTTTGTTTGCGTCTTTTCATTGACTGCACACCCAACCAGTTTTTAAATTCTCAATATAATCTAAAGAGTGCAAGCCATGCTTCTGGTTCTTTATGGAGTACAAGAAGACAGGTCTCTGCCCTGAGGAGCTTACAGTATAAAATGTGAGGCAGAGGTAAGGGACGGAAGTGGAGGCAGGAATAAATAGGGAAGCAGTATGCTGGGTGTGGAGAACATTTGGGCCCTCCAGGCATTGCTGAACTACAGCTCCCATCAGCCTCAGCAAACATGGCCAATGGCCAGAGATGATGGGAGAGTCTAGCAACATCTGGAGGGCCAGAGTTTCTGATACTGTACCTGCTGCCCTGGACTCCTTTGGGATGAAGGGCAGGATACAAATGTAATAAATAATATGCAGTGACCTGTTTATTGAGCATTCATCCTGATGCATTTGCAAGGAGGCTAGACAAAGTTCATTCTGATTTGCTGACAGAAGGTGGTATAACAGCAGGGCACGGGGAGTTTAGGGGATTGTGCCAAAGCTTGATAGAAAAGGTGGGTTTTGAGGAGGAATTTGAAGGAAGTGCTTTGGTCTTTGCCAGCTGAGATGTATATTGCTAGAACCCACCCCATTCTTGTAGGATTGCAATTTGTTTTAAACTGTGGTTAACATTTTGTTTTAAATTGTTCTGACCTGCCCTGTGATGGTATGTTGAAGGGTGGGTAATAAATTATAATAATAATAATAATAATAATAATAATAATAATAATAATAAGACAGGAGGTATCTCATGGGCATTTGGGGAGTTTCAGACATATGGAGAAAAAAGCACTTCCAGATGGTAATAATCTCTGGGTTTAAACTACCTCACAGGGTTGTTGTGAGGATAGAACAGGGAGAGGAGGAAAGCATCTATGCTGTCTTGAGCTTCTGGAGGAAAAGCAGAATATAGATGTAATAATGAACAGTGATAATATGAAAACAACAGTATGATGACATAGCTTAGTCAGTAGAGCAGGACACTCTAAATCTCAGTGTTGTGGGTTTGAGCCCCATGTTGGGGAAAATATTATTTCATTGCAAGGGGTTGGCTTATATGTCCCTCATGGTCCTTTCTGATTCTACAATTCTATGACAAATAAAAGCACACACACAAAATAAAAAGTGAGTAAAAGCAGCTGCTAAAACCAATTCGTTCCTCATTGTTTCCAGCAAGTTAAAAGCAATCAATTAAAAAAATAACACCTTGGATACACAGCTTCTGGTAACATGCAGAGAGCCTCCCTCAAAGCACAGGGAAATTACAGGTAGCTCTCATAGGGACATAGGACACTGCTGAGTCAGATGATTGGTCCACCTAGGTGCTCAGTGTTGCCAGCACGGACTGGCAGCAGCCTTCCAGGGTTTCAGACAAGGAATCTCTCACATCCCTACCTAGAGATGGCAGGATTTCAACCTGGGACCCTCTGCATGAAAAGCAGGTGCTCTGTTGCTAAGCCGTAGCCCGCCACCCCCTAAGCAAGGGAACCTATGGCTCTCCCATCAACCCCAGTAAGCATGACCCAAGGCAAGAGATGATGGGGACTGTGAGTGGCTCTTGAGAAATCTCTATGTGGGACAAGAAGCTACAGTTAGAACTGGATATGGAACAAATGATTGGTTCAAAATTGGGAAAGGAGTACGGCAAGGCTGTATATTGTCTCCCTACTTATTTAACTTATATGCAGAATTCATCATGCGAAAGGCTGGGCTGGATGAATCCCTAGCCAGAATTAAGATTGCCGGAAGAAATATCAACAACCTCAGATATGCAGATGACACAACCTTGATGGCAGAAAGTGAGGAGGAATTAAAGAACCTTTTAATGAGGGTGAAAGAGGAGAGCGCAAAATATGGTCTGAAGCTCAACATCCAAAAAATAAAAATAAATCATGGCCACTGGGCCCATCACTTCCTGGCAAATAGAAGGGGAAGAAATGGAGGCAGTGAGAGATTTTACTTTCTGGGGCTCCATGATCACTGCAGATGGTGACAGCAGCCACGAAATTAAAAGACGCCTGCTTCTTGGGAGAAAAGCAATTACAAACCTAGACAGCATCTTAAAAAGCAGAGACATCACCTTGCCGACAAAGGTCCGTATAGTTAAAGCTATGGTTTTCCCAGTAGTGATGTATGGAAGTGAGAGATGGACCATAAAGAAGGCTGATCGCCAAAGAATTGATGCTTTTGAATTATGGTGCTGGAGGAGACTCTTGAGAGTCCCATGGACTGCAAGAAGATCAAACACATCCATTCTGAAGGAAATCAGCCCTGAGTGCTCACTGGAAGGACAGATCCTGAAGCTGAGGCTCCAAGACTTTGGCCGCCTCGTGAGAAGAGAAGACTCCCTGAAAAGACCCTGATGTTGGGAAAGATGGAGGGCACAAGGAGAAGGGGACGACAGAGGACGAGACGGTTGGAAAATGTTCTCGAAGCTACGAACATGAGTTTGACCAAACTGCGGGAGGCAGTGGAAGACAGGAGTGCCTGGCGTGCTCTGGTCCAGGGGGTCACAAAGAGTCGGACACGACTAAACGACTAAACAACAACTAACCATACAGTACTGGCTATGTTCTCCCTCCAGGGTCAGAGGCAGCATATGTCTCTGAATACCAGGCTAGCTGGGCCCCTGGCCTGATCCAGCTGTAAGACTCTTCTTATGTTCTGATGTCTAGCAAACGTCTATGGAAAGAGCCGCCCCCGCCCCCGTACACCTATACACATCCCACTATGGGAGAGCCCTGTGCACCCGCCATGACACTATAGGCACTGGCATCGACCGCTGAGGCGCACGCGCAGGCGAGCAACGTTCCCTTCCCCTGCCCCGGCAGCTTCCTGTTTGCTTCGTTAGGCGGCAATGGAATCCTATCGCCGCGCAGCCAATCAGGACGAAGCTGCCTTGCAACATTTAGAACGCGCGGTGCCTCTGCGTTCCTTCCGGTCTCGAAAAGAAAAGAGAGTTGCGGACGCGCGCGCAGGCGGGCACCAAGATGTTTTACCATGTGAGTATTTTTCTATTACTGGGGAGCCTTAGCTTTTAGCTCCTTTGCTACCCAGGCACCCCACGTGGGACGTGAAAGATGTGGTCGCGGGGGCAAATGAATGATGTGCAACGTCAAGGTGGTATTCTGGCGCTTCCGTCGTTATGTAGTCTTGGAATAAATAACTCAGTCGGTAGAGCAGGAGACTCTTAATCGCAGGGCTGTAGGTTTGAGCCCCACTTGGGCAAAAGATTCCTGCATCGCAGGGGGTTGGACTAGATGATCCCCGTGGTCCCTTTCCAACTTTCCAGTTCTAGGGTTCTACGTTTCTGTTGCAATCTGAGGAGTTCTCTCAAATTTCGGTGGCACCCAGTTGGAAGAGGAGGAGATCGTGGACAAGGGAGATCAAACGCAGCGCTGGTACTTGCCGCCCTCATCAGGTGCTATGCAGCCGAGTTTTACTCAGGGTAGACCTGTTGAAATGAATGGCCCTAACCTAGTCTTGTTCGTGGATTTCAGCAAGTCTGCCCGGAACAGAACCTTCACTACCCCAGAGCAGCCCAGCACTGTTTTGTGACTGTTAGCTTAGAGTGTGTGTGTGTATATATATATATATATATATATATATAAAATGTATAGGATTTTATTTATTTATTGCAGTTATATCCCACCCCAATCATTCAGCCCGGACATTGAGGTCCAGCTCCAAGCGCCTTCTGGTGGTTCCCTCACTACAGATGTCAAGAAAATAAACAACCTTTAGAAGACATCTGAAGGCAGCCCTGTTTAGGGAAGTTTTTAATATTTGATGTTTTATCATATTTTTAATATTCTGTTGGAAGCCACCCAGAGTGGCTGGGGAAACCTCACAAGATGGGTGAGGTATTATTATTATTATTATTATTATTATTATTATTATTATCCCCTCCAGGACAAGGTGGCATATGTGCTTCTCCCCCATCCCATTTAATTCCCTTAGGCTGAGAAGCAATGAGGTCCGTGGCCAAGTGGGGATTTAACCCCTGGTCTCCCAGGCAGTGATCCGACAGTCTAACCACGAGAGCTGATTTGATCCAGCTCTCAAATCAGCCTAGATTATCAGAAACGGATCTGTCACTCCATTGACTGTGATGGCAAATGGAGTCTCCCTTGTCCACAGACATTATATCTCTGAAGCAGCTGCTGTGGTCGCACATCAGGCGGCAGTTGCATCTGGCTGGCTCCCTGTTGACATCTGGATGCTGGGCTAGAGTCAGATCTTTGGGTGGCCCAGCAGTTCTCTACTGCAATCCTAAATCTGCTTACCTGTTAGTAGACCTCATTGAAAATACTGGGGAAGGGTCACAGCTCAGAGCATTGCATGCAGACGCTCCCATGCTCAACCCCTGGCACCACCAGGTGATGGAGCTTCCTTGATAAGCCAGTGTAGTGCAGTGCTTAATTGTTGGAGCTGGGAGACCTGGGTTCGAATTTCCCCGCTCAGCCATGACACTCACCGTGTGACCTTGGGCCAACCATTGTCTCTCTACCTACTTTGCAGCAGGGCTGTTGTGGGGATTAAATGAGGGGGAGAACCATGTCCAGCACCTTGAGCCTCTGGGATATGAAAAGTGGAACATAACAGGCAGCCAATCAGTAGTAAGGTAAAGGGACCCCTGACCATTAGGTCCAGTCGTGGCCAACTCTGGGGTTGCGGCCCTCATCTCGCTTTCTTGGCCGAAGGAGCCGGCGTACAGCTTCCAGGTCATGTGGCCAGCATGACTAAGCCGCTTCTGGTGAACCAGAGCAGCACACAGTAATGCTGTTTACCTTCCTGCCGGAGCGGTACCTATTTATCTACTGGCACTTTGATGTGCTTTCGAACTGCTAGGTTGGCAGGAGCAGGGACCGAGCAACGGGAGCTCACCCCGTCGCGGGGATTCGAACCGCCGACTTCTGCTTGGCAAGTCCTAGGCTCTGTGGTTTAACCCACAGCGCCACCCACGTCCCAGAAGTAAGCTAGTGCTTCTTAAAAAGTAGCCAAGTGTGTTATTGGAATTAAGCTTGTGACTAGGTGCTGCAATGAGTCCCCATTCTGTGACAGGGCTTTCTCCCTCCACTTGCCTTCCTTTGGCTGTGTACACTAGCTGTCACAGTGCAGTGGGCATAAGATCTAATGTTGCTATCTGCTTAGTGGCTGTTGCACTAATGCAGGGGTCAGCAAACGTACCGTGCCTTGGGCCGGTGTCTCCAGTACTGATCGCGTGAAGGGAGCGCGTACCCATACGTGTGCGCACACGCTATTTCCGATGCACTTCCAGGTCGGAGGACCACCAGAAATAGCTTGTGCGCATGTGCACAGGCCTCTGACCCAGATGTGCACCGGAAATAATGATTGCACATGTACACAACACTTGCGCATGCGCACAAGCTATTTCTGGTGCTCCTCCAACCCTGCAGTGCAGTGCCGGTAAGAGCGGGCAGCGGCGGTCACCATGGGCCGGATAAATGAGTTCCTTGGGCCTTATCCTGCCCTTGGGCCTTAGTTTGGGGACCCCTGCACTAATGTCTCTGCTGTTCCACACCTGTTTTGCCTCCAGATCTCATTGGAACACGAAATCCTGCTGCACCCTCGTTACTTTGGGCCCAACCTTCTCAACACTGTTAAGCAGAAGCTCTTTACCGAGGTGGAGGGGACCTGCACGGGCAAGTAAGTGAAAGAGCAGAGTGGGATCCTCTTTCCCCGTGATACTTGACGGTGTAGATCAGCAATGGCCTGGATGAGCGTCAATAAAGCACTGCACATTTAAACCAGTGTCATCCCTGGGTTTCCCTCCAAAGAATCCTGGGAACTGTAGTTTAAATCCGATCTTTATATGAAACAATGAGGACTGATATCTTACTTCGTTTTTAGGTAAAGGTTCATAACTCAGTGGGCAAGCATTTTGGCAGCTGTAAGGTTCTGCAGACGAGGACTCTGCTGCAAAAATAGTAATGGGTCTTTGACACCACCCCCCACAACCCCACATTATTGCACCACTGCCCCCTGAGAAGCAGGATTGGATTTCTGCAATGCACTCTACACAGGGCTACCTTTGAAGGTGACTCAGAAACTATAACTAATCCAGAATGCGGCAGCTGGACTAGCGACTGGGACCATATAACACTGGTCCTAAAGGATCTTCATTGCCTCCCAGTGCTTTTCCAAGCACAATTCAAAGTGTTGGTGCTCACCTTTAAAACCCTAAATGGCCTTGGTCCAGGATACCTGAAGGAGCATCTCCACCCACATCGTTCTGCCCGGACACTGAGGCCCAGCGCTGAGGGCCTTCTGGTGGTTCCCTCATTGCAAGAAGTGATGTTACAGGGAACCAGGGAGAGGGCCTTCTTGGTAATGGCGCCCACCCTGTGGAACACTCTCTCATCAGATGTCAAGGAAATAAACAACTATCTGACTTTTAGAGGACATATGAAGGCAACCCCGTTTAGGGAAGTTTTTAATGTTTGACCTTTTATCGTGTTTTTAATATTCTGTTGAGTGGGGTATAAATATTGTTATTGATATTATTATTGTTATTATTAATAGCAGCCTGAGCCAGCATTAACTTGTGCAACTGTGACCAACAGCTTAAAAATAAATAATTCAGATGCCTAAAAGCAAAGGGATGGAAAAATTTAACTTACTTACTCCACCCCCATCGCTTAGTCACTGAGGTCCAGCTCTGAGGGCCTTCTGGCAGTTTCTTCACTGCGAGAAGCAGAAGTTACAGGGAACCAGGCAGAGGGCCTTCTCGGTAGTGGCGCCTGCCCTGTGGAACGCCCTCCCATCAGATGTCAAGGGAATAAACAACTACAGTGGTGCCCCGCAAGACGAATGCCTCGCTAAACAAAAAACCCGCAAGACGGGGACAGCGGGGAAGCGAAGCGCCGCCTTCTCCTCTGTTCCCGGACCTGTCCTGAAGGCTTGCGGTGGGAGGAAGGTTTTCCTCCCCACCGCCAACATTCAGAAGGCTGTTCTGAAGGCTGGCGGTGGAAAGAAAAGCCCTTCTCCCCCACCAGCCTTCAGAAGAGTTCCCCGCAGGGCTCTCCAAATTGCGGATAGCAGCCTGCTGCCCCTATCCGCAGCTTGGAGAGCCCTGCGGGGAAGTCCTGCAGGGCTCCCCAAGCTGCGAATGTCTGCCCCGCGCGAGGGGTGCTCTGCTTAAGAGCGCCCCTCGTGCGGGGCAGCAGGCTGCTATCCGCAGCTTGGAGAGCCCCACGGGGAAGTCCTGAAGGGCTCCCCAAGCTGCGAATGTCTGCCCCGCGCGAGGGGTGCACTGCTTAAGAGCGCCCCTCGTGCGGGGCAGCAGGCTGCTATCCGCAGCTTGGAGAGCCCCGCGGGGAAGTCCTGCAGGGCTCCCCAAGCTGCGAATGTCTGCCCCGCGCAAGGGGCGCTCTGCTTAAGAGCGCCCCTCGTGCGGGGCAGCAGGCTGCTATCCGCAGCTTGGAGAGCCTTGAGGGGAAGTCCTGAAGGGCTCCCCAAGCTGCAGATGTCTGCCCCGCACGAGGGGCGCTCTGCTTCAGAGCGTCCCTCGCACCGGGCAGCAGGCTGCTATCCGCAGCCTAGGCAGCCCTGCAGGAACTCTTCTGAAGGCTGGCGGCGGGAGAAGGGCTTTTCTTCCCACCGCCAGCCTTCAGAAGGCTGTTCTGAAGGCTGGCGGTGGGGAGAAAAGTCCTTCTCCCCCCGCCAGCCTTCAGAAGAGGTCCGGGGACAGATTGTCCCCGGACCTGGTCTGAAGGCGGTCTCCCTAGGAACGCATTAATTGATTTTCAATGCATTCCTATGGGAAACCGTGCTTCGCAAGACGAAAAACTCGCAAGACGAAAAAACTTGCGGAACGAATTAATTACGTCTTGCGAGGCACCACTGTATTTGACTTTTAGAGGACATCTGAAGGCAGCCCTGTTTAGGGAAGTTAATAATATGTTGCGAGCCGCCCAGAGTGGCTGGGGAAACTCAGTCAGGGGGGTGGCATATAAATAATAAAACAATTGTTAATTATTTCTCCTCCTTCCCAGATATGGTTTTGTAATCGCTGTCACTACCATTGACAACATTGGGGCGGGTGTGATCCAGCCTGGGCGCGGCTTTGTCCTTTACCCGGTCAAATACAAGGCCATCGTCTTCCGGCCTTTCAAGGGCGAAGTGGTGGATGCGGTTGTGACTCAGGTGAACAAGGTGAGGTGAAATGTCTTGGGCCACATCGGCACCATACATTTAAAGTGCTATAGCTCCGCTGTATACAGTCGTGGCTTTCCCCACAGATTCCTGGGAAATGGAATTTGTTAAAGATGCTGAGAGCTGAGAGTTTTTAAGAGGCCTTTATTATCCTCACAGAGTTCCCAGAGTACCGTATTTTTCGCCCTATAGGACGCACTTTTCCCCCTCCAAAAATGAAGGGGAAATGTGTGTGCGTCCTATGGGGCAAATGCAGGCTTTCGCTGAAGCCTGGAGAGCGAGAGGGGTCGGTGCACACCGACCCCTCTTGCTCTCCAGGCTTCATGGACCTCTCCGCAAGCAGCGGGAGTACTCCCGCTGCTTGCGGAGAGTTGCCTGCATGCCGAAGCCTGCGCGCGCTGAGCTCAGCGCGTCCAGACTTCGCGGACTTCTCAGCACGCAGCGGGAGCCAGCGCTGGGCTCCCACGGCTTGCAGAGAGCTGCCTGTTTGGGGGCTGGAGTCGGGGGAAGCTCGGGCCTCCCCTGCCCCAGCCCCGTGCCTGGGGGAAAAATATTTTTTTCCCCTTTATTTCCCCCCAAAAAAACTAGGTGCGTCCTATAGGGCGAAAATACGGTAGTTTAACAATCATTAATAATAATAATAATAATAATAATAATAATAATAACAACAACAAATCATAATTTGTGCTGGTCCTGAGGGTTAACTGTGAGGTCCGAGTCCAGTCTGAGGTCGAGGGTGCGGTATGGAGGCTGTCCGAAAAGCTGAAGCTGGGTCCAAGACAGGGTCGGGTGAGGTCAGGAACTCTGGCAGAAGAGCAGGACAGGGTGCAGGCAGGAACAGGCTACCAACAATGTTGCTCCCGCAACCTGGAACTGGGCTTGCTGGCTTTTATCTGTCCCGAGGCATAGGGCGGCCCCGATCCACAGGTGACTCGCCTCTCCTGGCCTGGAGGCGAGCACTCCTCCTGCAGGAACTTAGTTCCCTCCGCCTCTCTGCCCTGAGCCTCTGCAGCTCAGGAGACGCTGAAGGGTTACTGGACCCAGAAGCAACCTCACCTTCCCCTGACGGGGCTGAGAGTGGAGCACCTGCAGGCAATGGGTCCTGCAGCACCTCAGGAGCCAGAGCAGACTCAGCTGGTGCCTGCACCTGAGGATCCAGCACAGGTGAGGACCCTTCAGGCTCAATCCCCAGCCCCGGCTCAGCTGGTTCTGGAGGCGGGGACTCCTGTGCAGGCTGGGATTCCTCAGGTTCAGCCTCTGAGTCCGAATCCCAGGCCATCACATTATTATTATTATTATTATTATTATTATTATTATTATTATTAATCCTCATTCCCAAAGAATTCTGGGAACTGTATCTGTGAGGAGAAAATGGCTGCCTAACAACTCTCTGCACCCTTGAGAAACCACAACTCCCAGGATTCTTTGGGGGGAAGCCATGCCGGTTAAGAGGAAGTCCTTTTGCACTGGAGGGTCCCTCTGACTCGCTTTGCCGACGTCTGCCCCCAAGTCCTGGCCTGCCGTTCCTTGTGCGAATGCCGACATACTTTCAAGATGGGGGTTGCTTGAGAGTGATGTTCTTTGTTGTTCTCTTACCAGGTCGGACTCTTCACTGAAATTGGGCCCATGTCTTGCTTCATCTCGCGACATGTAAGTGCCCTAGGCTTGGCGGGGGGATGAGGGGCAATGTCTCAGCGGCTTCCAGAAGGGCTGTGAGGGTGTCAGAGAAGGCTGTCCATCCTCTACCACAGAACCATCAGCCCATCTTCCCTTTCACCTCCCCTCCAGCCGCTCATATCCCCTCTTAATTCTCTTTGCAGTCCATTCCCTCTGAAATGGAGTTTGACCCCAACTCCAATCCTCCGTGCTACAAAACTATAGATGAGGTAAGTCATCCTCTCCTTCGAACCAGTTCAGAGAGTGGCTTTGCCTACCATCTTCCTCCTCCGTCTCTCTGTTGAGGATGGGGACAAAACTCGCATATGTTGGCTCTGTTGTTGGCTCTGGCGCCACCTACTGACTGGCTCCCTGCCCTCTGCCCTACCATTCCCCAGTGGGCACCAGCCAGCCATTGAGCACAGCCCTTCGCTGTCTCCTTTCCCCCTCAACACAGGATATTGTCATCCAGCAAGACGATGAGATCAGGCTGAAGATTGTGGGTACCCGTGTGGACAAAAACGATATTGTGAGTTGTAAGAGTATTTATTTGCACCCTGACTTTTTCAACCAAACGATTTTTGAAAGCAGCTTACAGGTAACAATAATACAAAACAAAAAACAGCAGTTCACACACAGACACTCACCACCCTCCTGGCTCAGAGGCAGTGTGGAGTAGCGGTTAGAGTGCTGGACTGAGACCTGGGGGACCGGGGTTCAAATCCTCACTGGGCCATGGAGCTCCCCTTGGGCCAGTCACTGCCTCTCAGCCTAGCCTCGCCTACCTCTCAGGGCTGTTGTGAGGAGAACATGAAGAGGAGGGAAAGGGTGTATTCCATTGCAAATGATATTCTTAAGGGATGCTTTTTTTTTATTTTATTCTTAAATGTTCTATACCGCCTCGGTATAGTTTTATGAAAGTGTGAGTTATAAGTAAATGAAGAATAATGTTTTAAAAAATTATTTCGCAGTTTGCTATTGGGTCCCTCATGGATGATTACCTTGGTAAGTTCCTGTCTTTTCCCAGCATGGTGGATTGCAAAAGCTGCTGTTTTAAAAATAATTGAATTATTCAAGGTGTGGGGGGGACTTTAAAGGGGGAAGGGGGAGCTTGAACGATCACTAAGGGTTAAAGTATAGCCAGGCTGTGTGATGGGATTATCTTACCACTACAGAAGTGGGGGGCCTATTTCAGCTTGGGGGGCCACATTCCCTCTGGGTAATTTTCTGGGGGCTGCATTGCCTGCGCTGGGTGGGGTGGGAGGCGAAAGTTGGTGGAGCAATGGCTAGTTTCTGAGTGCATGCCCACCCACACCCTCGGGTGACTTGTGCTTTTTTTGGACATCATGCAGGTTCAAACCACAATGGGAATTCATTACTGTTGCACTTTGGGGTCGGTGGGCTCATGTCTCCCCCTCCTGCTTTTCCCCACAGGCCTTGTTAGCTGAAGTAACCCGTCCCTCGGCTTTATGCGGAAGATCCTGACCTGTGGCTTCTAGGAGTTGTATTTATAACACATGAACGCCATTTATCCAGGACTGCCGGCAGCTGGGTGATGAAGGCTGGACGGATATGACCCCCTCCCTTCATTAAAGGGTTTCTTGTTCTGTGTTCAAGTGTGCCTCCTCCGTGTTTTTTCCTTCCTCTTCCCTGCCCACCCCCTCCAACCTCCTTTTGTTCCCATCCTTTCCACATGGGGTGGGGCAGGATAGGAACGCAAGAAACTGCCACCTAGCTCCATACTTCCTACACTGACTGGCAGGCAGTCTCTAGGGTTTCAAACAGGGAGTCTTTCCCTTTTTATTTTTTAATTCATCTTTATTGATTTAAAATATCATCTTACATATACCTTACAAATAAGGACAGCAAAATTAAACGCAAAAATATAAAAGAAAGAAATACAGTAAATAAGGATAAAAAGCAGAGTTAACAATAAGAGATGAGCATTGACTATAACATCCTGTCTTTTCTAATAAAGTCTTCTGAAAGAAACTTCCACTCATTCTCACTATACTTTTCCTATTGTCTTAATTTTATCACACAGTTTGTTTTATAACTTTTCCTGTCTATTTTCCTAGTATATTTACTCCATTTGTTTATGTTTACCATCATTACTACCCCAAAATTTCTTTTCCTGAGTTATTTCTACAATCTTTAAAATTACAAGAGTTCTTAAAATCCTGCCAATGTTTCAATCTACTTATAATACTTTTGTTAATACATAATGAACATTTTCCATTCTGCTTTAAACATCTTGTCATCTTGACTTCTGAGCTTCCCAGTTGATTATGCCATTTCAGGTTAGTCCATTAACTTGGTCTGCCAGTCTTCTTTGTTTGGGACTGTTTCTTCATTCCATCTTTGGGCTAACAATATCCGGGCGGCCGACGTAGCATACGTAAACAAATTTCTCTGATCTTTGATATCTCTTTACCTACAATTCCTAGTAAAAAAGCTTCTGATTTTTAGTAAAGGTTGCTTTAAATATTTTTTTTCATTTCATTGTAAATAATTTCCCCAAAGTTTTTTTACCACCTTACATTTCCACCGCATATGATAAAAAGTACCTTCTGTTTCTTTACATTTCCAACAATTATTTCTTCTTGTTCTGTACATTTTTGCGAATTAAACCGGGGTTAAGTACCCCTGGTACATCATTTCCATGTAATTTTATTTCAATAAAGTACATGCTGTAAATTTCAGATCTGTCTTCCAAAACCTTTCCAATCTATCATTTGTAATGGGGCTTGCCATGTGGACGAAATCCTTCGGTTTTCACTGTAAACGCAGCTTTTCTATTGGGTACAGTCTCCGTTGAAAAAATCCTTCAGTTTCCACTCCATTGAAGAAATCCTTCAGTTTTCAATTTTTAAAGGCGGTTGTTGTAACGAGTCCAGTCGTGATTGACTCAATGGAAACCCAGCTTCTGTTTTGAGTTTTCCAGTTTCCCACGTCCCTGTTCTTGTAAAGGCCACTGGGTGTCACTCTAGCGCTGCTTCAGAAAACAATCCTTGTTCTGGTATTTACATGAAAACCAATAAAATTATTTGGACAAAAGAAATGCTGTTTAGAAGAGGAGGTGCTGGTCCTGATTTCTGTGGCTTCCTGTGCCAATTCCTCTGCCTCCCTCAAAATAAACTAAAATGACCTGTTTCATAGAATAATGTATAACTTGTTTTAGAAAATTGTAAGTGTGTGTTTTAAGGGTGAAACAAACCCTTTCAAAACAACAGCAGCTGTTTTTCATGTTTTCCTTCAGCCTTTAAGCTTTAAGCAGTAGATTAATCAACAAAAGTTTTATTATATTCATTTTATTTATTTTATTTTATTATTCATTTTATTTTATTTTATTTTACTTAAGTAAGTACCACCGGCACATCATTTTCATGTAATTTTATTTCAATAAAGTACATACTGTAGATTTCAGATCTGTCTTCCAATTCCTTTCCAGTCTATCATTTGTAATGGGTTTTGCCAGGTGGTTGTGGGAGGGAGAGATTTTTTTGTGCCCCCACTTTCACCTGAGTTTCAGAGCCGATCCTGGCAGGCTGATATTGTGTCCCACATCTTTTGCCCATTTTATCATAACAGATTTGACCTGTTCCTCTTTGGTGTCCCATTCCAGGAGCAGATTGTACATTTTTGACAATAATTTAGTATCATCTTCTCATATATCTCTTTGAAATCTTGATGCTTCATGACTAAATATTTTCTTTTTGTCACTTTTTAAAGTTTCATTTAGCTGAAAATATTGAAACCAGTCTGTAACCTTTTCTCTAACTTCTTCAAACTCCTTCAATTTTTATAATACTGTATTCTGCTGTTAGGCCACGGGGTCCTGGTGATTTTCCTACCTTTGCTTGTTTAATTGCGTCCCAAACCTGCAGAGCTTATCTCCCTGGCTTCCTTGCGCTGTTTTTCTGTTCTCAAAGGGAATGCTGAAGTCTGCCATTAGGATTTCCTTGCCTTAGAATGCGTGTAGGTTTAGGGTTAGAGTTAGATTAGTGTGAATTAGGGACTGGATGAAACTGGAAAAGGAAGAAGCATTAGATTTGGACGGTCACGATTCCAGATTTGGATGGCATGCATACTTATGGTACTGGAAAGGAGAAGTGCGCAAAGGATTTTACAGTCGTATACGCAGGAGATCACTAATGAGAGTGTAGGGGAGATAGAAGGAATGCGTGTAGGTTTAGGGTTAGAGTTAGATTCAAGTTTAACTTTAAAGTTAGGATTACACTTTGGGCTATGGCTAGGGCTAAATTTAGGGTGGGGGTTAGGGTTGGGGTGAGAGGGGTTGGGGTTGGGGTCCTGGCATCTGGGAGGGAAACCTTGCCTCCTCTCCTTGTTCCTGGCAGCCAGGCACCCTCCGACTTCCCCTTGCAAGATTCTGCTGGCCTCCCATTATGTTCTGTATCAGATATTATTATTATAATAAGAGAGAACATCAGAGCAACATAAAACAATAACATTGCGGGTCAAAGAGGATGTATCAGAGACAAGTACAAGAGCTGCTGACCAAAATGACGGAGGCACAATACGGTGTTGCTGTCTGCGTCTTGAATAAATCCTTCGGTTTTCACTGTAAACGCGGCTTTTCTATCGAGTACGGTCTCCGTTGAAGAAATCCTTCAGTTTTCACTTTTTAAAGGCGGTTGTTGTAACGAGTCCAGTCGTGATTGACTCACCGGATACCCAGCTTCCATTTCCAGTTTTCAACTTTTCCCATGTCCCTGTTCTTGTAAATGGTCCGCGTGGAATAACCCCAAGTGGCCACTGGGTGTCACTCTAGCGCTGCTTCAGAAAACAATCCTTGTTCTGTCATTTACATGAAAACCAATAGAATTATTTGGACAAAAGAAATGCTTTTTAGTAGAGGAGGTGCTGGTCCTAATTTCTGTGGCTTCGTGTGCCAATTCCTCTGCCTCCCTCAAAAAAACAAAACTTAAAATGATCTGTTCTGTAGAATGATGTATAACTTGTTTTAGAAGATTGTAAGTGTGTGTTTTAATGGTGAAACAAAGCCTTTAAAAACATCAACAGCTGTTTTTGATGTTTTCTTTCAGCCTTTAAGCTTCTCGCAATAGATTAATCAACTAAAGTTTTATTATATTCATGTTATTTATTTTATCTTATTATTCATTTTATTTAACATTGCGGGTCAAAATGACGGAGGCACAATCTAGTGTTACTGTCTGCGTCTTGAATAAATCCTTCGGTTTTCACTGTAAACGTGGCTTTTCTATCGAGTACGGTCTCTGTTGAAAAAATCCTTCAGTTTTCAATTTTTAAAGGCTGTTGTAACGAGTACATCGTCGTTGACTCACCGGAAACCCAGCTTCTGTTTTGAGTTTTCAACTTTTCTCATGTCGCCGTTTCTTGTAAATGGTCCTTGTTCTTGTAAATGGTCCGCGTGGAATAACCCCAAGTGGCCACTGGGTGTCACTCTAGCGCTGCTTCAGAAAACAATCCTTCCTGTTCTGGCATTTACATGAAAACCAGGAAACCTAATAAATGCTGTTTAGAAGAGGAGGCGCTGGTCCTGATTTCTGTGGCTTCGTGTGCCAATTCCTCTGGCTCCCTGTTCTTGTAAACGGTCCGCGTGGAATAGCCCCAAGAGGCCACTGGGTGTCACTGTTACTTTTACTATAGGAAGAACATTTACCAGCACTTTATTGCCAGCCGCTCCTAATAAACCCCTTTTTGGATGCAGTTCGGCCAGAATTTTATCCCAATACAAAGCACTTTTGTTTCTCATTTTCACCACTATATTTCCACGCACACTTTCCTCTCAAATGCACAAACACTGGCTGCTTGGAGAAACTGCATAGCGCATTTCGGACCAGGGAGAATTTTTTAGAGCGGCTGTGTTTTGAATTGTTTTGGAAGGTGTGCATTTGAGAAATGCAGCTTGAAAGGGGACTGAACTGGATTCTTCCTGCCTCCTGCGAGACGAAGGGGAGCAGCGCCCGGTTCCCTGCAGTGCTGAAAGGAGAGAGAAAACATCACATTTTAGTGAAGCGGGTCTGTGGCTGGGGAGGGATGGGACTTCCCAACACCATGGCCTCTAAACCTCACCTGGTGGCAGGTTTCAGGTGCTTCCATCTGTCTTTTGGTGCCAGCAATATTTCCCCCCAGAGGAAAAAGGAGCGCCATTCCTGGAGACCCTTCAACCCCAGGCCGATGTGGGGGGTGGAAAGGTCATGAGTTGCGCATACTATCTGCCCACACCACAACCTGGGGGTGGGGGGTGGAATGAACACCTGGCAATTCATGCACCTCTTTGGTTGCAGATAGTACCCAGGTATATCTGCCTTAAAAGTCTGGGACACAATTTCCTCCACCCTGTAGCACCTATGGCAGCTCATTTTCCAGAAGTAATGTATTTAGCATTAACTCTGGCAGTGTCTGCTTGATTCTGACCCAACTCAGCCTGATGTAAACATTTTGCTCTAGGGGGCTTAGTTTGGTCACAACGGAGTCTCCACTTCGAGAGTTAATGTGAAATACATTCTGTTAAGTTGTGGGTGTACATATCAGACGACACAGCGATTCTTCAAACAGCTCTTGTTTATTCACAGGCCAGAACAGAACTGAACTGAAGGGTTCAGCCAGCCTGCTTATATAGAGCTCCAGTACACATAATTGTAGCAACTTTCTAAAACTATCCAATCACTGAATGTCATAGTCCTTTAAATAAGTTGGGCGCTTGGAAACTGCCAGACTGCCGGGGAGTGGTATCCAGGTCCGGCAGGTTGGCCGATTCTTGCTGAGGCTGTGGCGCGACCCTAGGTGGCGTTGAAACCAAGTGCCCTGGATCCGCTGCTGTGGGTGGAACATCCGGAAGTGGAGTTGGCGGAATGTCAGGCACGGCAGTGGTCTGATTCTGTGGGAAGTCCGGCAGACCCTCTGAAGCGGCTTGGTTCAGCTCCATGCCTGCAGTTTGTGAGAGAGGTGTAGGTGGAGCCTCGCCATCTGTAAGCGTCTGTTCCGGAGCCATGAGCGCAGTGGGGGGCACTGCAGTAGTGTCCAAGTCCCCAACCCTGAGCCTAAGCTGGTCTATGTGCCGGTGCCACAAAGATCCGTCTTCAAGTGCCACCTGGTATGAGAGAGGTCCAGTGACTCCCACTACTGTGGCTGGCACCCAAGGAGTGTCCTCCACAAAGTTCCGGGCAAAGACCTGGTTTCCTGGAACAAATGACCGTGGCGCGTTGGCACAGCCTGGGGGTTCGGCCACGGCAAAGTCCGGGTGCAGCCGGTCGAGCGGAGACCTGAGGCGGCGGCCCATAAGCAGTTCGGCAGGACTCCACCCTGTGGCCACATGAGGGGTGATGTGTTGCACGAACAAGTATTCAGCAACCCGCTCATGCCAATCTCCCTGGTCCAGGCGCGCCAGTGCCTCTTTTGCCGAGCACACCATTCTCTCCGCTTGCCCGTTGCTGGATGGATGAAATGGTGCCGTTAGGGCATGGCGGATGCCCAGTCCCAAAAGGTATTGGTCAGAAGTGCCTGACGTGAACTGTGGTCCGTTGTCGGAGACAAGGACATCAGGACACCCATGCGTCGCACAGAGGCCTCGCAGCACCCGGATGACTGCCACATACGAAAAAAAGTACCTTCTGTTTCTTTACATTTCCAACAATTATTAGTTCTTGTTCTGTACATTTTTGCTAATTTAACCGGGGTTAAGTACCACGACACATCATTTTCATGAAATATTATTTCAATAAAGTACATGCTGTAAATTTCACATCTGTCTTCCAAAGCCTTTCCAGTCCATCATTTGTAATGGGGTTTGCCAGGTAGTTGTGGGAGGGAGAGATTTTTTTGTGCCCCCACTTTCACCTGAGTTTCAGACCGGGCCCCGGCAGGCTGATATTGTGTCCCGCAGCTTTTGCCCATTTTATCATAACAGATTTGACCTGTTCCTCTTTGGTGTCCCATTGCAGGAGCAGATTATACATTTTTGACAATAATTTAGTATTATCTTCTCATATCTCTCTCTGAAATCTTGATGCTTCATGACTTGGGCTGTTTTTCTGTTCTCAAAGGGAATGCTGAAATCTGCCATTAGGATTTCCTTGTGTTAGAATGTGTGTAGGTTTAGGGCTAGGTATGGGTTTAGGTATAGCATTAGATTAACTTTAATCTGAGGATTACAGTTTGTTCTCGGGCTAAGTCTAGAGTTATTGTGGGGTTTAGGGTGAGAGTGGGGGTTGGGGTAAGTGCTAAGGTTGGGATAAGGGTTAGTGTTGGTGTTAGTGTTAATGTTGGGGATAGAGTTAGGGTTCGGGATAGAGTTAGGGTTTGGGATAGGGTTGGGGTTGGGGCTTGGGCTAAGGCTTGGGCTAGGGCTAGGGCTAGGTGTAAGTTTAGGGTTAGGATGGCGGTTGGTGTGAGGGTTGGCGTTGGCGTGCTGGCATCTGGAAGGGAGACGTTGCCTCCCCTTGTTCCTTGCAGCAAGGCATCCTCTGACTTCCCCTTGCAAGGTTCTGCAGGCATCCCATTATGTGGTGTATCAGATAGTATAATAAGAGAGAACATCAGAGCAACATAAAAGAATAACATTGTGGGTCAAAGAGGATGTATCAGAGACAAATACAAGAGCCGCTGACCAAAATAACGGAGGCACAATATGGCGTTGCTGTCTGCGTCTCGATGAAATCCTTTGGTTTCCACTGTAAATGCGGCTTTTGTATCGAGTTCAGTCTCCGTTGAAGAAATCCTTTAGTGTTCACTTTAAAAATGTTGTTATTTTAATATTTACGGTCTATGTTGAAGAAATCCTTCGGTTTTCACTTTTAAAATTTGGTTTTAAAAAACTTTTAAAATGTTGTTTTTTTAATATTTACAATGTTCAAGAATTTTTTCAGTTTCCACCAACTAAGTTTGTTAATGGCATAAGCTTTCTTGTGCACGCACACTTCTTCAGATACACTGAAACAGAAGTCACCAGACCCTTCTATATATAGTGAGAGGATGGGGCGGGGTATTCCTCAGAAGAGATGTGGGAATGGATGATTGGCTGTTTAGAAGTGGAGCGCGAAGAAATCTTTCAGTTTTCAATTTTTAAAAGCTGTTGTTCTAAGGAGTACATCGAGTACTGTCGTCGTTGACTCACCGGAAACCCAGCTTCCGTTTTGAGTTTTCAACTTTTCTCATGTCGCCGTTTCTTGTAAATGGTCCTTGTTCTTGTAAATGGTCCGCGTGGAATACCCCAAGTGGCCACTGGGTGTCACTCTAGCGCTGCTTCAGAAAACAATCCTTCCTGTTCTGGCATTTACATGAAAACCAATAGAATTATTTGGACAAAAGAAATGCTGTTTAGAAGAGGAGGCGCTGGTCCTAATTTCTGTGTCTTCGTGTGCCAATTCCTCTGCCTCCCTCAAAAAAATAAGCTAAAATGACCTGTTCCATAGAAGAATGTAGAACTTGTTTTAGAAAATTGTATGTGTGTGTTTTAAGGGTGAAACAAACCCTTTAAAAACAACAGCAGCTGTTTTTCGTGTGTTCATTCAGCCTTTAAGCTTTTAGCAATAGATTTATCAACAAAAGTTTTATTATATTCATTTTATTTATTTTATTTTATTATTCATTTTATCTTATTTTATTTCATTTTACTTAAGTAAGTACCACCAGTACATCACTTTCAAGGGATTTTATTTCAATAAAGTACATGCTGTAAATTTCACATCTGTCTTCCAAATCCTTTCCAGTTGTGGTGAGTGGGGTGTTGGGGTGAGGGGGGTTGGGGTGAGAGGGGGGGTGAAGGGGGTTGGGGTGCTGGCATCTGGGGGGGGGAGACCTTGCCTCCCCTTGTTCCTGGCAGCCAGGCACCCTCCGACTTCCCCTTGCAAGGTTCTGCTGGCCTCCCATTATGTGCTGTATCAGATATTTTTATAATAAGAGAGAACATCAGAGCAACATAAAACAATAACATTGCGGGTCAAAGAGGATATATCAGAGACAAGTAAAAGAGCTGCTGTCCAAAAGGACGGAGGCACAATCTAGTGTTACTGACTGCATCTCGAATAAATCCGCGGCTTTTCTATCCAGTGCTGTCTCCGTTGAAGAAATCCTTCAGTTTTCACTTTTTAAAGGCAGTTGTTCTAACGAGTCCGGTCGTGGCTGACTCACCGGAAACCCAGCTTCCGTTTTGAGTTTCCAACTTTTCTCATGTCGCCGTTTCTTGTAAATGGTCCTTGTTCTTGTAAATGGTCCGCGTGGAATAACCCCAAGTGGCCACTGGGTGTCACTCTAGCGCTGCTTCCGAAAACAATCCTTCCACTTTCTGGTATTTACATGAAACCAGGAAACCTAAGAAATGCGCTTTAGAAGAGGAGGCGCTGGTCTAAATTTCGTGTGTCATGGCTAAAAGTTGCCCGCTCTTTCTTTAATGCTTAAAAAGCCGCCTGAATCGGGTAGTATATATAGAGTGAGAAATGTTAGTTTGGTGTTGGGTTGGTTGGTTGGTTGGTTGGTGAAACTGGTGGTGTGGATGTGTGTCCAGTTGGTCAGTGGCTTTTGCAGAAAGGCTTTTAAGAAGAAAAGCAGAAAGGACTCTGCAAGGATACTTTTCTCGCGGACTCTTTTATGCCGACAAGGGTCCGAGGACCAGGCTGAGGCGACAAAGGGAGGTCAGAACCTTTGTTGTTGTTGTTTTACAAACCCTCACATCGTGTGCCAATTCCTCTGCCTGCCTCCAAAAAATGAGCTAAAATGACCTGTTTCATAGAATAATGTATAACTTGTTTTAGAAGATGGTAAGTGTGTGTTTTAAAGGTGAAACAAGCCCTTTAAAAACAACAGCTGCTGTTTTTCATGTTTTCCTTCAGCCTTTAAGCTTTTAGCAATAGATTAATCAACTAACGTTTTATTATATTCATATTATTTATTTTATTTTATTATTCATTTTATTTTATCTTATTTTATTTAAGTAAGTCCCACCAGCACATCCTTTTCCTGTAATTTTATTTCAATAAAGTACATGCTATAGATTTCACATCTGTCTTCCAATTCCTTTCCAGTCTATCATTTGTAAGGGGGCTTGCCAGGTGGTTGTGGGAGGGAGAGATTTTTTTGTGCCCCCACTTTCACCTGGGTTTCAGACCGGGCCCCGGCAGGCTGGTATTGTGTCCCACATCTTTTGCCCATTTTATCATAACAGATTTGACCTGTTCCTCTTTGGTGTCCCATTCCAGGAGCAGATTATACATTTTTTGACAATAATTTAGTATTATCTTCTCATACAGTATCTCTCTTTGAAATCTTGATGCTTCATGACTAAATCCTTTCTTTTTGTCACTTTTTAAAGTTTCATTGAGCTGAAAATATTGAAACCAGTCTGTAACCTTTTCTCTAACTTCTTCAAACTCCTTCAATTTTTATAATATTCTGCTGTTAGGCCACGGGGTCCTGGTGATTTTCCTACCTTTGCTTGTTTAATTGCGTCCCAAACCTGCAGAGCTTATCTTCTTGGCTTCCTTGGGCTGTTTTTCTGTTCTCAAAGGGAATGCTGAAGTCTGCCATTAGGATTTCCTTGCCTTAGAATGCGTGTAGGTTTAGGGTTGGGTTTAGAGTTAGATTCAAGTTTAACTTTAAAGTTAGGATTTCACTTTGGGCTATGGCTAGGGCTCAATTTAGGGTGGGGGTTGGGGTTGGGGTGAGAGGGGTTGGGGTCCTGGCATCTGGGAGGGAGACCTTGCCTCCTCTCCTTGTTCCTGGCACCCTCCGACTTCCCCTTGCAAGGTTCCGCTGAACTCCCATTATGTTCTGTATCAGATATTCTTATTATAATAAGAGAGAACATCAGAGCAACATAAAGGAATAACATTGCAAGAGCTGCTGACCAAAATGACGGAGGCACAATATGGTGTTATTGTCTGCGTCTTGAATAAATCCTTCGGTTTTCACTGTAAACTGTAGCGCTGTCACTGTAGCGCTGCTTCAGAAAACATCCTTGTTCTGGCATTTACATGAAAACCAATAGCATTATTTGGACAAAAGAAATGCAACATAAAAGAATAACATTGTGGGTCAAAGAGGATGTATCAGAGACAAATACAAGAGCCGCTGACCAAAATAACGGAGGCACAATATGGCGTTGCTGTCTGCGTCTCGATGAAATCCTTTGGTTTCCACTGTAAACGCGGCTTTTGTATCGAGTTCAGTCTCCGTTGAAGAAATCCTTTAGTGTTCACTTTAAAAATGTTGTTATTTTAATATTTACGGTCTATGTTGAAGAAATCCTTCGGTTTTCACTTTTAAAATTTGGTTTTAAAAAACTTTTAAAATGTTGTTTTTTTAATATTTACAATGTTCAAGAATTTTTTCAGTTTCCACCAACTAAGTTTGTTAATGGTATAAGCTTTCTTGTGCACGCACACTTCTTCAGATACACTGAAACAGAAGTCACCAGACCCTTCTATATATAGTGAGAGGATGGGGCGGGGTATTCCTCAGAAGAGATGTGGGAATGGATGATTGGCTGTTTAGAAGGGGAGCGCGAAGAAATCTTTCAGTTTTCAATTTTTAAAAGCTGTTGTTCTAAGGAGTACATCGAGTACTGTCGTCGTTGACTCACCGGAAACCCAGCTTCCGTTTTGAGTTTTCAACTTTTCTCATGTCGCCGTTTCTTGTAAATGGTCCTTGTTCTTGTAAATGGTCCGCGTGGAATACCCCAAGTGGCCACTGGGTGTCACTCTAGCGCTGCTTCAGAAAACAATCCTTCCTGTTCTGGCATTTACATGAAAACCAATAGAATTATTTGGACAAAAGAAATGCTGTTTAGAAGAGGAGGCGCTGGTCCTAATTTCTGTGTCTTCGTGTGCCAATTCCTCTGCCTCCCTCAAAAAAATAAGCTAAAATGACCTGTTCCATAGAAGAATGTAGAACTTGTTTTAGAAAATTGTATGTGTGTGTTTTAAGGGTGAAACAAACCCTTTAAAAACAACAGCAGCTGTTTTTCGTGTGTTCATTCAGCCTTTAAGCTTTTAGCAATAGATTTATCAACAAAAGTTTTATTATATTCATTTTATTTATTTTATTTTATTATTCATTTTATCTTATTTTATTTCATTTTACTTAAGTAAGTACCACCAGTACATCACTTTCAAGGGATTTTATTTCAATAAAGTACATGCTGTAAATTTCACATCTGTCTTCCAAATCCTTTCCAGTTGTGGTGAGTGGGGTGTTGGGGTGAGGGGGGTTGGGGTGAGAGGGGGGGTGAAGGGGGTTGGGGTGCTGGCATCTGGGGGGGGGAGACCTTGCCTCCCCTTGTTCCTGGCAGCCAGGCACCCTCCGACTTCCCCTTGCAAGGTTCTGCTGGCCTCCCATTATGTGCTGTATCAGATATTTTTATAATAAGAGAGAAGATCAGAGCAACATAAAAGAATAACATTGCGGGTCAAAGAGGATGTATCAGAGACAAGTGCAAGAGCTGCTGACCAAAATGACGGAGGCACAATACGGTGTTGCTGTCTGCGTCTTGAATAAATCCTTCGGTTTTCTCTGTAAACGCAGTTTTTCTATCGAGTACGGTCTCCGTTGAAGAAATCCTTCAGTTTTCACTTTTTAAAAGCTGTTGTTGTAACGAGTCCAGTCGTGATTGACTCACCGGATACCCAGCTTCCATTTCGAGTTTTCAAAAGCAGCTGTGTTTTGAATTGTTTTGGAAGGTGCGCATTTGAGAAACGCAGCTTGAAAGGGGACTGAACTGGATTCTTCCTGCCTCCTGCGAGACGAAGGGGAGCAGCGCCCGGTTCCCTGCAGTGCTGAAAGGAGAGAGAAAACATCACATTTTAGTGAAGCGGGTCTGTGGCTGGGGAGGGATGGGACTTCCCAACACCATGGCCTCTAAACCTCACCTGGTGGCAGGTTTCAGGTGCTTCCATCTGTCTTTTGGGCCCAGCACTATTTCCCCACAGAGGATAAGGCAGCGCCATTCCTGGAGACCCTGCAACCCCAGGCCGCTGTGGGGGGTGGAAAGGTCACAAGTGGGGCGGACTATTTGCCCACACCACAAGCTCCCTAGTGGGGGGGAGAGTTGGGGGGGGAATGAACATGTGGCAATTAATGCACCTCTTTGGTTGCAGATAGTACATGGGTAAAAGTAAAGGGACCCCTGACCTTTAGGTCCATTCGTGGCTGACTTTGGGGTTGTGGCGCTCATCTCACTTTATTGGCCGAGGTAGCCGGCGTACAGCTTCTGGGTCATGTGGCCAGCATGACTAAGCCGCTTCTGGCAAACCAGAGCAGCCCACGGAAACGCCTTTTACCTTCCCGCCGGAGTGGTACCTATTTATCTACTTGCACTTTGACATGCTTTCGAACTGCTAGGTTGGCAGGAGCAGGGACCGAGCAATGGGAGCTCACCCTGTCGCGGGGATTCGAACCGCCAACCTTCTGATCACCTGCGTCCCAGTACACGGGTATATTTGTCTAAAAAGCATGAGACTCAATTTCCTCGACCCTCTAGCAGCTATGGCAGCTCATTTACCAGAAGTCATGCATTTAGCATTAATTTCCTTCTGGTGGCGGGTGGCGCTGTGGGTAAAACCTCGGTGCCTAGGACTTGCCAATCGCATGGTCGGCGGTTCGAATCCCCGCGGCGGGGTGCGCTCCTGTTGTTCGGTCCCAGCACCTGCCAACCTAGCAGTTTGAAAGCACCTCCGGGTGCAAGTAGATAAATAGGGACTGCTTACCAGCGGGAAGGTAAACGGCGTTCTGTGTGCTGCGCTGGCTTGCCAGATGCAGCTTGTCACGCTGGCCACATGACCCGGAAGTGTCTGTGGACAGCGCTGGCCCCCGGCCTATAGAGTGAGATGAGTGCACAACCCTGGAGTCTGTCAAGACTGGCCCGTACGGGCAGGGGTACCTTTACCTTTTACCTGCTTCTGGTAAAAGAGCCACCGTAGCCGCTGGAGGGCTGTGAAAATGGGCATCCCGGGCTTTTTAGACTCACCTGCGCATGTACTATCTGAAACCAAAGGGGTGCCTTGGTTGCCAGACTTGAAATCCCCTGGCATTATATTAAGCACTCTTTATAAGAATGTAGTTATTTCAGAGAAGAAGCCAGGCCAACAAGGGTTGCTTAACAGAGAAGTATCTTTATTGACAAAGAAGAGTCAAGAACAGGAGCAGGAGTCACTTCCCCAGTTGGGCACAGAGCCATCTATAGTGGAAACGGCAGCATATCGGCAATGTGGACATCGCAGTCAGGACTCAGCCTCTTTCCCTGAGTGCATCTGCCGGCAAAGGACTTTTGCAAAGCTGTTTTTTTAAAAAATAATATATTTTTATTTGGTTTTCAACAAACATAAGATAAATGATAAAGCGAAAGCAAAAAAGAAAAAGTATTTACACAAAAACAATATCAAATCCGTAAAATGGGATTCTCTGATGCCCGGACTTCCCTCCACAGCCTCCCTGGGTCCCATCAATTTTCTTTTCAGCTGCATATCATTACTACTCCAAAATTTCTTTTCCTAAATTATTTGTACAATCTCTAAAATTACAAGTGTTCTTAAAATCCTGCCAATGTTTCAATCTGCTTACAATACTATTGTAAATACATAATGAACATTTTCCATTCTGCTTCAAATATCTTGTCATCTTGACTTCTGAGCTTCTGCGTTGATTATGCCATTTCAGGATAGTCCATTAACTTGGTCTGCCATTCTTCTTTGGCAGATTATACATTTTTGACAATAATTTAGTATTGTCTTCTCATATCTCTCTCTGAAATCTTGATGCTTCATGACTAAATCCTTTCTTTTTGTCACTTTTAAAAGTTTTATTTAGTTGAAAATATTGTAACCAGTCTACAACCTTTTCTCTAAATCCTTCAAACTCTTTTAATTTTTATAATATTCTGCTGTTAGGCCACGGGGTCCTGGTGATTTTCTTATATTTGCTTATTTAATTGCGTCCAAAACCTGCAGAGCTTATCTTCTTGGCTTCCTTGGGCTGTTTTTCTGTTCTCAAAGGGAATGCTGAAGTCTGCCATTAGGATTTCCTTGCGTTAGGATGCGTGTAGGTTTAGGTTTGGGGTTAGGTATAGCGTTAGATAAACTTTATTCTGAGGAGTACAGTTTGTTCTAGGGCTAAATCTAGAGTTATTGTGGGGGTTAGGGTGAGAGTGGGGGTTGGGGTAAGTGTTAGGGTTGCTGATAGGGTTAGTGTTAGTGTTGGGGATAGGGCTAGGGCTAGGGGTAACTTTAGGGTTAGGGCGGGGTTTAGGGTGAGAGTGATGGTTGGCGTAAGAGTTAGTGTTAGGGTTGGGGATAGGGCTAGGGCTAGGGGTAACTTTAGGGTTAGGGCGGGGTTTAGGGTGAGAGTGATGGTTGGCGTAAGGGTTAGTGTTAGGGTTGGGGCTAGGGCTAGGGCTAGGGGTAACTTTAGGGTTAGGGCGGGGTTTAGGGTGAGAGTGATGGTTGGCGTAAGGGTTAGTGTTAGGGTTGGGGATAGGGCTAGGGCTAGGGGTAACTTTAGGGTTAGGGCGGGGTTTAGGGTGAGAGTGATGGTTGGCGTAAGGGTTAGTGTTAGGGTTGGGGATAGGGCTAGGGCTAGGGGTAACTTTAGGGTTAGGGCGGGGTTTAGGGTGAGAGTGATGGTTGGCGTAAGGGTTAGTGTTAGGGTTGGGGATAGGGCTAGGGCTAGGGGTAACTTTAGGGTTAGGGCGGGGTTTAGGGTGAGAGTGATGGTTGGCGTAAGGGTTAGTGTTAGGGTTGGGGATAGGGCTAGGGCTAGGGGTAATTTTAGGGTTAGGGCGGGGTTTAGGGTGAGAGTGATGGTTGGCGTAAGGGTTGGTGTTAGGGTTGGGGATAGGGCTAGGGCTAGGGGTAACTTTAGGGTTAGGGCGGGGTTTAGGGTGAGAGTGATGGTTGGCGTAAGGGTTAGTGTTAGGGTTGGGGATAGGGCTAGGGCTAGGGGTAACTTTAGGGTTAGGGCGGGGTTTAGGGTGAGAGTGATGGTTGGCGTAAGGGTTAGTGTTAGGGTTGGGGCTAGGGCTAGGGCTAGGGGTAACTTTAGGGTTAGGGCGGGGTTTAGGGTGAGAGTGATGGTTGGCGTAAGGGTTAGTGTTAGGGTTGGGGATAGGGCTAGGGCTAGGGGTAACTTTAGGGTTAGGGCGGGGTTTAGGGTGAGAGTGATGGTTGGCGTAAGGGTTAGTGTTAGGGTTGGGGATAGAGTTAGGGTTCGGGATGGGGTTAGTGTTGGGGCTTGGGCTAAGGCTTGAGCTAAAGCTTGGACTAAGGCTTGGGCTAAGGTTCGAGCTAAGGTTTGGGCTAAGGCTTGGGCCTGGGCTAAGGCTTGGGCTAAGGCTTGGGCTAGGTCTAGAACTAAGTTTAGGGTTAGGATGGCGGTTGGTGTGAGGGTTGGCGTTGGCGTGCTGGCATCTGGAAGGGAGACGTGGCCTCCCCTTGTTCCTTGCAGCAAGGCATCCTCCGACTTCCCCTTGCAAGGTTCTGCAGGCATCCCAATATATGGTGTATCAGATAGTATAATAAGAGAGAACATCAGAGCAACATAAAACAATAACATTGCGGGTCAAAGAGGATGTATCAGAGACAAATACAAGAGCCGCTGACCAAAATGGCGGAGACACAATATGGTGTTGCTGTCTGCGTCTTGACTAAATTCTTCGGTTTTCACTGTAAACGCGGCTTTTCTATCGACTACGGTCGATAGAAGAAGAAATCGTTCAGTTTTCACTTTAAAAATGTGGTTGTTGTAATATTTATGGTCTCCGTTGAAGAAATCGTTCAGTTTTCACTTTAACTATGTGGTTTTTGTAATATTTATGGTCTCCGTTGAAGAAATCGTTCAGTTTTCACTTTAAAAATGTGGTTGTTGTAATATTTATGGTCTCCGTTGAAGAAATCGTTCAGTTTTCACTTTAACTATGTGGTTTTTGTAATATTTATGGTCTCCGTTGAAGAAATCGTTCAGTTTTCACTTTAACTATGTGGTTTTTGTAATATTTATGGTCTCCGTTGAAGAAATAGTTCAGTTTTCACTTTAACTATGTGGTTTTTGTAATATTTATGGTCTCCGTTGAAGAAATCGTTCAGTTTTCACTTTAACTATGTGGTTTTTGTAATATTTATGGTCTCCGTTGAAGAAATCGTTCAGTTTTCACTTTAACTATGTGGTTTTTGTAATATTTATGGTCTCCGTTGAAGAAATCGTTCAGTTTTCACTTTAACTATGTGGTTTTTGTAATATTTACGGTCTCCGTTGAAGAAATCGTTCAGTTTCCACCCCGTTGAAGAAATCGTTCAGTTTCCAATTTTTAAAGGCGGTTGTTCTAACAAGTCTGGTCGTGGTTGACTCACCAGACACCCGGTCTCCGTAGAAGAAATCCTTCAGTTTTCACCAACTAAGTTTGTTAGTGGTATGAGCTTTCTTGTGCATGCAGACTTCTTCAGATACACTGAAACAGAAGTCACTGGACCCTTCTATATATAGTGAGAGGATGGGGCGGAGTATTACTCAGAAGGATGGTGGGAATGGATGATTGGCTGTTTAGAAGGGGAGGTGCTGGTTCTAATCTCTGTGGCTTCCTGTGCCAACTCCTCTGCCGCCCTCCAAAAAATAAACTAAAATGACCTGTTCCATAGAATAATGTATTTATTCTATTCTATTCCATTCCATTCTATTCTATTCCTATTTAATTCTATTCTATTCTATTTGGCTCTATTTTATTCTGTTTTGTTCTCTTTTATTCTATTCTATTTTAATCTATTCTATTATATTTTATTCTCTTTTATTCTATTCTATTTGGTTCTATTTCATTCTATTTGGTTCTCTTTTATTGTATTCTGATTAATTTTAATTAATTCTATTATATTCTATTATTTAATTTAAGTGAATTCTATTTTATTGTATTTTGTTCACTTCTATTCTATTCTATTTTGTTCTCCTCTTCTATTCAGTCTATTTTATTCTATTTTGTTCACTTTTATTCTATTCTATTTTGTTCTCTTCAATTCAGTCTATTTTATTCTATTTTGTTCTCTTCTCTTCTATTTTGTTCTCTTTTATTCTATTCTATTTAATTTTTATCTATTCTGTTCTATTATCGATTATCGATTATCAATTATTGATTATTGGTTATCGATTATCGATCATCAATTCTGTTCTATTTTGTTCTCTTCTGTTCTGCTTGTTCTATTCTATTTTGTTCTCTTCTATTCAGTCTATTTTATTCTATTTTGTTCACTTTCATTCTATTCTATTTTGTTCTCTTTTATTCTATTCTATTTAATTTTTATCTATTCTGTTCTATTATTGATTATTGATTATTGATTATTGATTATTGATTATCGATCATCAATTCTGTTCTATTTTGTTCTCTTCTGTTCTGCTTGTTCTATTCTATTTTGTTCACTTCTATTCTATTCTATTCTATTCTATTCTATTCTATTCTATTCAGTCTATTTTATTCTATTTTGTTCACTTTTATTCTATTCTATTTTGTTCTATTCAGTCTATTTTATTCTATTTTGTTCACTTCTATTCTATTTTGTTCTCTTTTATTCTATTCTATTTAATTTTTATCTATTCTGTTCTATTATCGATTATCGATTATTGAGTCTGTTCTATTTTGTTCTCTTCTGTTCTGCTTGTTCTATTCTATTTTGTTCTCTTCTATTCAGTCTATTTTATTCTATTTTGTTCACTTCTATGCTATTCTATTCTATTCTATTTTGTTCTATTCAGTCTATTTTATTCTATTTTGTTCACTTTTATTCTATTCTATTTTGTTCTCTTCTATTCAGTCTATTTTATTCTATTTTGTTCACTTCTATTCTATTCTATTCTATTCTATTTTTTTCTATTCAGTCTATTTTATTCTATTTTGTTCTATTCAGTCAATTCCATTCTATTTTGTTCACTTTTATTCTATTCTATTTTGTTCTCTTCTATTCAGTCTATTTTATTCTATTTTGTTCACTTTTATTCTATTCTATTTTGTTCTCTTCTATTCAGTCAATTTTATTCTATTTTGTTCACTTTTATTCTATTCTATTCTATTTTGTTCTCTTCTATTCAGTCTATTTTATTCTATTTTGTTCACTTCTATTCTATTCTGTTCTGTTCTTTTCTATTCAGTCTATTTTATTCTATTTTGTTCTCTTTTATTCTATTCTATTTTATTTAATTCTTATCTATTCTATTCTACTCTATTCTGTTCTGTTCTTTATTTTAATTCTATTCAATTCTATTTTATCCTATAATTTAATTTAATTCTATTCTATTCTATTCTATTCCTATCCAATTTTATCCTATCCTATCCTATAATTTAATTTAATTTCATTCTATTCTATTCTATTCCATTCTATTTTATGTTATTCTCTTCTCTTTTATTGTATTCTATTTAATTTTAATCTATTCTATCCTATTCTCTTTTATTTTATTCTAATTTTATTCTGTTTTATTTTACTTGATTCTATTATTCTATTTAATTTAATTTAAATTCTATTCTATTCTATTTAATTTAATTTAAATTCTATTCTATTATATTAAATTGTAATCTATTCTATTTTATCCTATCCTATCCCTTATTATAATATTTTATTCTATTTCATTCTATTCTATTCTATTCTATTCTATAATTTACCTGTAATTCAATTCAATTCTATTCTATTCTATTCTATTTTGTTCACTTTTATTCTCTTCTCTTCTTTTTTTCTATTTTATTTAATTCTATTCTATTCGGTTCTGTTTTATTCTATTTTGTTATTGTTTGTTCTATTCTATTCTATTTAATTTTAATCTATTCTATTCTATTTTGTTCCCTTCTCTTCTATTCAGTTCTATTTTATTCTATTTTGTTCACTTTTATTCTATTCTATTCTATTTTGTTCTCTTTTATTCTATTCTATTCAATTTTAATCTATTTTATTTTATTCTATTTGGTTCTATTTTATTCTATTTTATCTTTTGTTCTATACTATTCTATTGAATTTAATCTGTTCTATTCTATTTTATCCTATTCTATTCTATTCTACTCTATTCTATTCTTTTCTTTAATTTAATTTAATTCTATTCTATTCAATTCTATTCTATTCAATTTTATTCTATCCCGTTCTAGTCTATTTTTTTTATTCTATTCTATTCTGTTTAATTTTAATCAATTCTATTCTATTCTATCCTATCCTATTCTCTTTTATTTTATTCTAATATTAATCTTTTTTTATTTTACTTTATTCTATTAGTCCAATTTAATTTAAATTCTATTCTAATTCTATTCTATTCTATTCTATTTCATTCTATTCTATTCTATTCTATTCTATTCTATTCTATTCTATTCTTTACCGGTAATTTAATTTAATTCTATTCTATTCTATTCCATTCCATTCTAATATATGTTATTCTCTTCTCTTCTCTTCTATTTAATTTTAATCTGTTCTATTCTGTTTTATTCTATTCTATTTGGTTCTATTTCATTCTCTTCTCTTCTATTTGTTCTCTTCTCTTCTATTTAATTTTAATCTATTCAATTCAATTCTATTCTATTATTTAATTTAATTTAATTTAATTCTATTCCATTCCATTTTATGTTATTTTATTCTCTTTTATCCTATCCTATCCTATCCTATCCTATCCTATCGCATCCCATCCCTATTCTATTCTATTCTATTTGGTTCTATTTTATTCCATTTTGTTCTATTCTACTCTATTCTATTCTATTTTGCTCTCTTTTATTCTATTTAATTTTAATCTATTCTATTCAGTTTTATTTTATTCTATTCTATTCTATTCTGTTCATTATTCCACTCTATTCTATTTTAATCTATTTTATTTTGTTCTCTTTTATTCTATTCGATTCAATTTTAATCTATTCTATTGTATTCTATTCTAGTCTATTTGGTTCTATTTTATTCTCTTTTATTCTCTTCTTTTCTTTTCTCTTCTTTTAGTTTGTTCTATTTTGTTCTTTTTTCTATTCTTTTTAATTTTAATCTATTCTGTTCTACTCTACTCTATTCTATTCTATTCTATTCTATTCTATTTTATCCTATTCTATTCTATTCAATTCTATTTTATCCTATCCTATTCTATTATTATTATTTAATTTAATTTAATTTAATTCTATTCTCTGTTATTCTAATCTCTTTTATTCTATTCTATTTAATTTTAATCTATTCTATTCTATCCTATCCTATTCTCTTTTATTTTATTCTAATTTTAATCTGTTTTATTTTACTTTATTCTATTATTCTATTTTATTTTATTTTATTCTATTCTATTCTATTCCATTCTATTTTATGTTACTCTATTCTATTTAATTTTAATCTATTCTATTTTATCCTATCTTATTCTATTCTATTCCTAATCTATTTTGTTATATTTTATTCTCTTCTCTTCTATTGTATTTAATTTTAATCTATTCTATTCTATTTTATCCTATTTTAGCCTATCCTATTCTTTTATTCTCTTTTATTCTACTATAATTGTATTCTATTCTATTATTTAATCTAATTTAATTCTATTCTAATTTGTACTATTCTCTTTTATTCTATTCTATTTAATTTTAAGCTATTCTATTCTATCCTATTATTTGATTTGATTTGATTTAATATAATTCCATTCTATCCTACTCTATTCTATCCCACTCTATTCTAGTTTATTCAATTATACTATTCTATTCTGTTCTGTTCTTTTCTATTTTGTTCTATTCTGCTTGATTTTAATCTATTCTATTCTATTTAATTTTAGTCTATTCTATTTTATATTCTATTCTATTTTGTTCTATTTTATTCTATTATAATTTTAATCTATTCTATTACTTAATTTAAATCTATTCTATTCTATTCCATTCTATTCTGTTCTGTTCTATTTTGTTCTATTTTATTCTATTCTACTTAATTTTAATCTATTCTATTCTAATCTATTCTATTTAATTTTAATCTACTCTATTCTATATTTTATTTTATTTTAATTCTATTCTATTTTATGTTATTCTATTCAGTTTAATTCTATCCTACTATCCTACCCTATCCTGTTCTATTCTATTTTGTTCTCTTTTGTTCTATTATTAATTTTAATCTATTATTCTGTTCTATTCTATTTAATTTTAATCTATTCTGTTCTGTTCTATTTTTTTATTCTCTTTTATTCCATTCTATTTAATTTTAATCTATTTTATTTTATTCTATTAAATTTAATGTAATTCAATTTAAATTCTGTTCTATTCTCTTTTAGTTTATTGAATTATTCTATTCTATTCTTTTCTATATTGTTGTATTTTGTTCTCTTTTGTTCTCTTTTATTCTATTCTATTTAATAGCCTGGGACTATTGGGAAAGAAGGAATTGGCAACAGCAATCAGAACAGAATCTTACTATTGACTGATATGTGCAGTGCACAACCTTGTTATTACCAACACACTCTTTCGACAGAAAAATAAATTTAAAACTTCATGGAGGCCCCCCTGATCAAACCACTGGCACCTCTTGGACTATGTTAATGTCCATGCTAAAGATGGCCGTGACGTGCTTCTTACCAGAGCTATGACGACTGCTGGACAGATCACAGACTAACACACTCCATGACGGCTATCAAGATTATACCTCAACGCAGGCTTCAAGGAAGGAAACCAAGGTGCTAAATGAACACACAAGCCCTTCAAGATCCCATTAAGCGGGATTGCTTCCAAACGACTCTAAAGGAGCATCTGCCTTCAGAATTCCCTGATAAAGGAACACTGGACCAAGCTAAAAACATCCATTATTGCAGCCTGTGAACAAACTATTGGATACCAAACCAAGAAACACCAGGACTGGTTTGGTGAGAAAGACAGTGGGATTGAACGCACGATTGACAAGAAAAGGAAGGCCTTTCAGATCTGGCAAAGAGACAGAAACTGTGCCACTAAGAAAAAAAAAACCTATGCCAACACTAAGGCTGAGGTTCAAAGAAGAACCAGAGAACTAAAAAACACCTGGTGCATAAAAAAAAGCTTAAGAGATCCAGCATTTAGCCGACACTCATGATAGACCGAGTTTCTTTAAAGCCACAAAGACCATCTATGGGCCGATAAATTATGACATATGCCCCCTAGGCTCAGCAGATGATACCACACTTCTAAAAGATAATACAGTGGTACCTCGGGTTACAGACGCTTCAGGTTACTCCGCTAACCCAGAAATAGTATCTTGGGTTAAGAACTTTGCTGCGGAGGCAGCGGGAGGTTCATTAGCTAAAGTGGTACCTCACGTTGAGAACAGTTTCAGGTTAAGAACGGACCTCTGGAACGAATTAAGTTCTGAACCCAAGGTACCACTGTGATATAATAATAATAATAATAATAATAATAATAATAATAATAATAATAATTCATTTATACCCTGCCCATCTAGCTGGGTTTCCCCAGCCACTCTGAGTGGCTTCTAACAAAATATTAAAATACAGCAGTCCATCAAGCATTAAAAGCTTCCCTAAGCAGAGCTGCCTTCAGATGCCTTCTAAAAGTCTGATAGTTGTTCTCTTCGACATCTGGTGGGAGGGCATTCCACAGGGCGGGTGCCACTACCGAGAAGGCCCTCTGCCTGGTTCCCTGTAACTTGGCTTCTCGCAGTGAGGGAACTGTCAGAAGGCCCTCGGCGCTGGACCTCAGTGTCCGGGCAGAACGATGGGGGTAGAGATGCTCCTTCAGGTATACTGAACCGATGCCGTTTAGGGCTTTAAAGGTCAGCACCAACACTTTGAATTGTGCTCGGAAACATACTGGGAGCCAATGTAGGCCACTCCCAGTCATCAGTCTAGCTGCCGTATTCTGGATTAGTTGTAGTTTCCGGGTCACCTTCAAAGGTAGCCCCACGTAGAGCGCATTGCAGTAGTCCAAGCGGGAAATAACCAGAGCATGCACCACTCTGGTGAGACAGTCCGTGGGCAGGTAGGGTCTTTGCCTGCGTACCAGATGGAGCTTATAAACAGCTGCCCTGGACACAGAATTGACCTGTGCCTCCATGGACAGCTGTGAGTCCAGAATGACTCCCAGGCTGTGCCCCTGGTCCTTCAGGGGCACAGTTACCCCATTCAGGACCAGGGAATCCTCCACACCTGCCCGCCTCCTGTCCCCCCAAAACAGTACTTCTGTTTTGTCAGGATTCAACCTCAATAGATAAAGAAGCTATTGCACTGAGATGGAAAGAACATTACCAACATCTCCTTAACCACAACTCCCCCATAGCTGTTGAGGTCCTCTCATAAATGCCACAAAAACAAATTAGAGATGAGCTTGCAGTATCTCCAAATCTGGGAGAGTTGTGTACAGCTATGAACCAAATGAAAAACAACAAAGCCAGTAGACCTGATGGGATACCTGCCAAAGTCTTCAAAGTGGGTGGAATTGAACTTACACAACAACTTCACAAGCTCATCAAAAAAATCTGGCAGAGAGAAGAGATCCCAGCAAACTTTAGGGATGCCAGAATTATCAATCTCTTTAAAAAAGGTGACAGAACTGATTGTGGAAACTATCAAGGCATCTCTCTATTAACTGCGGCTGGCAAAATTCTTTCAAGGATCTTAGCAAACCGTCTCTTAACAATATCTGAGGTGTCCTTTCCTGAATCCCAAAATGGTTTTCGACCTTCTCGGGGGACAGGGGACATGATTTTCACCGCTCAACGGTGGTGCAGAGAGCAAAACCAACCCCTGTATATAGCATTTATTGACCTAAGGCTTTCGACACTGTAAATCATAATGCCCTGTGGACTGTCCTTCTGAAAACTGACTGCCCAGGTAAATTTCTGAACATCATTCTGCTCCTCCATGATCAGATGACAGCAACAATCGCAAATAACAATGGCTCTCAAAGTGAACCATTCCCAGTGGGACCAGGTGTTAAACAGGGTTGTGTTACTGCCCCAACTCTATTCATTATTTTCATTGCCATGATTCTACACTTTGTCGAAGGGAAACTCCCCACAACCACTACGAGTGATAACCAAAGAAGAAGAAGAGGAGGAAGAATGCTTAGAGTTAGATTAAGGTTTATGTCTAAAGTTAGGGCTGGGGCTAGGGCTAAGTTTAGGGTAAGGCTCAGGTTTAGAGCGCTGGCGGAGCATATGCCCACGCTGCCCAAGGTGGGCACGTTCCCGAGGGGCTTGGAGGGTGCCCTCCCGGGTGCGGGATAGCCCCGCGCAGTGGCGTAGCGTGGGGGGTGCAGGGGGGCCGGCCGCACCGGGCGCAACATGGGGAGGGGGCGCGCTCACTGCCTCCGGAGTCGCCGAAGAGCCTGGGCGCAGGCTGTAGCAGAGTCCCATGGCAGCAGCCCAGGCAGCAGCAAGAAGAAGCTGGCAGCGGCGGCAGGTTAGGGGTTAGGGGCGCAAATTACTTGCCTTGCCCCGGTGCTGGCAACCCACGCTACGCTGCTGGCCCCGCGCGCACCCAGGATCCCTCTTCCTTGCTCTCCCCTGCCTGGCCAGCCCGGAGCGCGGGGCAAGGGCGCCCTGGACTCCCGCGCCTCCTGCCGGCCGCCAGAGGAAGCGGGAAGCGGCTGTGCTGTGCTCTGGCTGGAGGAGGCAGGCAGGCAGGCAGGCAGGGGAGAGGACGGGAAGGAGGCAGGCGAGCGGGAAGGGGAGAGGAAGGAACCGGCAAAGCAGCGCAGCAGCTCCACACCCCCCTTCCCCCGACGGGTCGCGGGAAGCGAGGGAGTCCGAGTCGCGGGCGGGCGGCGCACCGACTGGCACCGCCGCTCAGGGATGGCACCCCAGCACCCCCTTCCTCCGCCAGCGGGTTAGAGACTCTTGAGAGTCCCATGGACTGCAAGAAGATCCAACCTCTCCATTCTGAAGGAAATCAGCCCTGAGGGCTCACTGGAAGGACAGATCCTGAAGCTGAGGCTCCAGTACTTTGGCCACTTCATGAGAAAAGACCTGGAAAAGACCCTGATGGTGGGAAAGATGGAGGGCACAAGGAGAAGGAGACGACAGAGGACGAGATGGTTGGACAGTGTTCTCGAAGCTACCAGCATGAGTTTGATCAAACTGCGGGAGGCAGTGGAAAACAGGAGTGCCTGGCGTGCTCTGGTCCAGGGGGTCACAAAGAGGCGGACACGACTAAACGACTAAACAAGGTTTATGTTTAAAGTTAGGGCTAAGTTTAGGGCTAGGGTGAGGGTTAGGGTGCTGGCATCTGGGGGGGGGGGAGACCTTGCCTCCCCTTGTTCCTGGCAGCCAGGCACCCTCCGACTTCCCCTTGCAAGGTTCTGCTGGCCTCCCATTATGTGGTGTATCAGATATTATTATAATAAGAGAGAACATCAGAGCAACATAAAACAATAACATTTCAGGTCAAAGAGGATATATCAGAGACAAGTAGAACAGCTGCTTACCAAAACGACGGAGGCACAAAACAGTGGTACCTCAGGTTACAGGCGCTTCAGGTTACAGACTCCGCTAACCCAGAAATAGTACCTCGGGTTAAGAACTTTGCTTCAGGATGAGAACAGAAATTGTGTTCTGGCGGCGCGGCAGCAGCGGGAGGCCCCATTAGCTAAAGTGGTGTCTCAGGTTAAGAACAGTTTCAGGTTAAGAATGGACCCCCAGAACGAATTAAGTTCTTAACCCGAGGTACCACTGTTCTGTCTGTGTCTCCGTTGAGGAAATCCTTCGGTTTTCACTGTAAAAGAGCCTCTTCTATTGAGCACCGCCTGCGCTGACTCACCGGAAACCCCGCTTCCGTTTTGAGTTTTCGGTTTTCCAACGTCACTGTTCTTGTAAATGGTCCGCGTGGAAAAACCCCAAGTGTCAACCGAGGGTTACTGTTGCGCTGCTTCAGAAAAAAATTAATAATTCTTTGCATATCTGTTTCTCCCCGCGCAGAATCTTGATGCATTTTGAGCTGTTGGAGAGCACACGGATGCTGCCAAATGTTCAGGCCCCTTTGGAATGAGCACCTTTTATAATTCCTCAAAATGTGTTCTGGCAACGTTTCTGCTAAGCAGCCTCCTTGATGCACAGTTTATTCTCCAGAATTGTGGATCCTGCCCACCTTCCCAATTTCTCAGCCATCTACCCGGTTGCTCGACGGCCTTTGGTGCACAATCTGCATAAAGTTGCCCATTTACCCGTGGCGCAACTGTGGGCCTGGAAAGTCCCCAAAGTTCTCCTGTCACAGCTTCCTGTTCTTTCAAAGTCCGTCTGTGGAAACACAGCTGTGCAAACCAAACATTCGTGCTGACATCGACGTTTGCGCATGTGAGCCAAGGCGTGTTTGCAGGAGAAATGTTTCCCATAAAACACTGAAATGCCGCAAAAAGGAATTTATGGTATGTAATGCCTGTAGGAAAAAGGGACGCAGGTGACGCTGTGGGTTAAGCCACAGAGCCTAGGACCTGCCGATCAGAAGGTCAGCGGTTTGAATCCCCGCGATGGGGTGACCGCCTGTTGTTCGGTCCCAGCTCCTGCCAACCTAGCAGTTTGGAAGCACGTCAAAGTGCAAGTAGATAAATAGGTACCGCTCCAGCAGGAAGGTAAATGGTGTTTCCGTGTGCTGCTCTGGTTTGCCAGAAGTGGCTTAGTCCTGCTGGCCACATGACCCGGAAGCTGTACGCCGGCTCCCTCGGCCGATAAAGCGAGATGAGCGCCGCAACCCCAGAGTCGTCCACGACTGGACCTAATGGTCAGGGGTCCCTTTACCTTTACCTTTAATGCCTGTGGGAAATCTATCTTGTTTCGCCAGATAGATTTGAAACGTGGTTGGGGGCTGATCTATAATTTGGGCAACTGAATCAGGGGTCCACTAACCTCAGCCAGTCTCTGCCTGCTGTCTTTCTAACAATCCACTAGTGTAGGATACAGCACCTGCCTATATCAGCTTTGTTCTCCTGTCACAGAAGGGAGAAGGAGGATGGAGGCAAAACTAGAATTATTTGGCTCTGCCTGTCACTGGCTCTGGCGCCACCTATTGTTGAACTCCCTGCCTTCCACCCTACCAGTCCCTGACAAGCACCAACCAATCACTGAGTGCAGTCTTGCGTTGTCTTTTTCCTCCAGCAAGTCGATGAGATCAGGCTAAAGATTGTGAAGACTCCTGGGGACAAGAACGATATTGTGAGTTGATGTGTGAAGTGTTGGGATGGCATCGTCGTCATTTTTAATTTGTATACCGTCTTTCTATCTTACAATACTCAAGGCGGTTTACAAGCTGAAGAAACAAAAAATGTACATCTTATAACAATCTAATGCAATACGAAAGTGTGATAATAAAACGTAGCTTTAAAATAGGCAACTTAGATCAAAAAAGTAACATTCAACAATCATTAGAAAATATAAAATAATAATATCAACATATAAAAATTAAACAGAAATCCACTCAACAGTTACAATAAATAATATCTAAACTATAATCAATAAAACAATGGCAAGCCACAGTACATAAAATAATACAATACACATTGAGAAGCATAGACTAGAGCAGTGTTTCCCAGCCTTGGGGCTCCAGCTGTTTTTGGACTATAACTCCCATAATCCCTAGCTAGCAGGACCAGTGATTAGGGGTGATGGAAACTGTAGTCCGAAAACAGCTGGAGACTCAAGGTTGGGAAACACTGGACTAGAGGAGAGAGCAAGGCAGGTGGGAGGAGGCCTTTCCTGATGGAGTCTCTCCCCTGGGGGGCTGTCCCCAAACATGTCTCAGAGGCTGGGGGAGAGGCCCAGAGATGCCTGGGCTACTGTGAAGGATGGGCTTCTCCTGAAGTATGAAGGCTGTGAACTGTATCCAAAGTAGACCCAGATGTAAATATATGTACAATCATCTATATTTTTCCAAATTAATTTTTATTAAATGATTTCTTGTGCTACAAAGTAAACAAGTAATAAAAAAGGAAAAGTACATATAGCGTCTCCACATTCATTTCATAGAGTCTTTTTCACAGTTCGTTTACATTCGGCATAGGGCACTATTGTAATGGACATTGTGCAACTGGGGGAAAAGAGAGGGGAGAGAGGGAGAGAGATGGGAATAATGATATTTTCTTCTCTTACATTGCGTTTGCGAGAGATTGGAGGCCCCAGAGCTTGCTTCGTAGCAGTGTGGTTTGTCTGTAGTGTATAGGTGAGCTGGGCTGGGGGTGGGTAGGACCCTAGGGTCTCCTGTGCCTTGAATTCCCAAAGGAAGCACGACCCTGGGGGCTGCATGGAGCCCGCTGGAATTTTGCTACCACTCGGCAGAGATTGAGGGAGACGCGCAACCTTTGTAACAATATTGCAGAGAGATTACAATCACGTTTATGTGCTTTTCGAAGCAACAATATTCTCCCGCAGAGATACTCCAATCCCAGGCTGATGCAGGATATTTTGTACGCAGTCTTTGAGTATCGTGCACATTTTTGCAAGCAAATTCTCCCAACAGAATGCACAGAGCTCTGACGACCAAAAATAAGCAAAAAATTTCAATCTTTTTTTTGCACCAGTAATATTCCCCCCAGAGGGAGGTGCACCGTTCCTGGATGTACTGCAATACCAGGTCGATGCATGGAGTGGATGGAGCAAGCCCCTATTCCATCTCCCAATTCCAAAAATCCATTTAATATATAGTCCTCAAATAGAGGACATATCAGATATTAAACTGATAAGAACAGATACTACACTTGATCTTAGCCAAAAGGCCGAGAAGCGATACCAAAATCGACAAAAATTAAGCAGGACTCCTTTCCCGATGCCTTTTGAGCTATCGGTGGGAACCCGGGTGCTGCAAAGCTCTCACCGCCCCCTCGGAATCAGCACCGTTTCCAATTCCACAAAATACACTCGGACAACGTTTCTGCTTCTGTTGTCCAGCTAAGCAGCCTCTTGATGGACAGTTTAATCTCAAAAATAGTGGATTTTGTCGATCTTGTCCATTTCTCAGCCGTCTGCCAGTTGCTCTGATGGCCATTGGTGCTAAATCTGCATACTCCCGCCCATTTCCCCATCAGGGCTTCCGCTACTGTTAAGTCACTGCGCGGCAGCAGAGATCGCAAATATTTCCCTTTCTTGTTCACTCGAGAGCATCCTGCAAACGCACGTGTGCAAGGCGACCATTCGTGCTGACGTTAACATTAGTGCTCCTTAGCAAAGGGGTGTTTGCAAGAACAATATTTTCTGTAAAACCCTTAAAGGCTGCAAAAGGAATTGCCAGCATATAATGATTGCAGACGGTCCATAGACCCTTTGAAACTATTTACCTATAAATCCAGATCCTTTTAAGATCACCTTGCTTCTGCCCTTTCAACTTTGAGCCCGAAATGTACAGCCATGCCCTGAATTATTATGAACACAGTTTCATTTTTATTGGTTTTCTTTAAATAAATTTGAGGCAACTCTGCCTGCACATTAACTCAGCCTGCTTTAAGCACGCTCGTCCCAACCAGCAAATTATTTGAAACGGGGTCGGAAGGAATTTCCTTGTGGGTGGTGCTAACATAATTTGACAGGTATTTACTTAGCAGTACCTGAGCAATCGGAACAACATTTGCTTCCCGGGACAAATTTTCCATGCGATCTATACAGCAATGTTTGTTCATAAGGATTTCCCTTGCTCGACAGCTTTCTGTTCTCTGGAAGCATAATATCTGTGCAGATATTTCCCCCTGCAAATAAGGGTTATCCGTGTTAATGGTGTATTTATAGACTTGCTATAATTTCTATCGCACCAAAAGTCTGGCATTTATTCCTGCCCCTGCTCTCCTTTCCTCTCTGCTTCAAGATTTCGCACCTGTTTTCTGTGATGACTTTGTTGCATGCTTGATTTTGCATCTTAATGATTAAAAATAATAACGGGCTATGGTTTATTCAGGATCATCCGGCGGGATCCTAAATCGCATCCGTTCTTGTCAATTACAGATAGGTAGCCGTGTTGGTCTGCCATAGTCAAAACAAAAAAAATTCCTTCCAGTAGCACCTTAAAGACCAACTAAGTCAGTTCTTGGTATGAGCTTTCGTGTGCATGCACACTTCTTCAGATACCAGTAGCACCTTAAAGACCAACTAAGTCAGTTCTTGGTATGAGCTTTCGTGTGCATGCACACTTCTTCTGAAGAAGTGTGCATGCACACGAAAGCTCATACCAAGAACTGACTTAGTTGGTCTTTAAGGTGCTACTGGAAGGATTTTTTTTTGTTCTTGTCAATGTTACGCTTGGAATAACCCCAAGTGGCCACCGGGGGGCACTGTTGCGTTGCTTCAGAAAACAATCCTTGCAAAATCTGCGTCTCCCCGCGCAGATCTGTTTCCTCCTTTCTCTCTGCAGGAACTCAGCGTCCTTCCCTTTGGCCTTGCTGGTGTTCAGGAAAGCTGGAAACTAGCCAGATGATTTGATTGCAACCTCTGTAGCTCCCCGCCACCCACCCTTCTTCTTCTCTGCTGGGCATCACTGGCTGGTGGCTATACCAGCTGCAGTTGATAGGAAACACTGCTGTCAAAAAAATGCTGTATTAGTACTGTAGTTCTTGTATTTACATGAAAACCAGTAAAATTATTGGGGGGGGGGATACTGTTTAGAAGAGGAGGTGCTGGTCCTAATTTCTGTGGCTTCATGTGCCAATTTCTCTGCCTCCCTCAAAAACAAACAAACTTAAAATGATCTGTTCTGTAGAATGATTTATAACTTGTTTTAGAAAATTGTGTCTGTGTGTTTTAATGGTGAAACAAACTCTTTAAAAAACACCAACAGTTGTTTTTCATGTTTTCATTCAGCCCTTAAACTTTCAGCAGTAGATTAATCAACTAAAGTTTCAAGTTGATTAATCTAAGGCAGGTATTTCCCTTCGCCACGCATAAGTGGCGCTGAGGCTTAATTTATTTGACATTTTAAAATTCTCACTCTTCTTGCAAGGAACTCATGGCAGTGTTAAAGATCCTCCCCTTGATTTTTTTTAAAAAATATAAATATTTATTAAGATTTTTTGTGAAAGAAAAACATAAGTAATAAACAACATTGCTTATATCATAACAAAATTTCATAACTTGTTTAGACTTCCTCACGTCTCCTGCTCCCACTTACATTGTTGAAAAGTTTTTTCAAGCAAATTATCATCTTGTTTACAATCTTATATCCACTCATTTAAATATAATCTAATAGTTTTCCCAAAGGGTTTGTCTTTTCCTTAATCTCACTTATCATCAAATTCCAGTCTAATTTAGTGGTGGCCAATTATTTATGATCGAGCATCCTTCTTAACATTCAATCAAATTACAATATTTTTGTAAATAAATCTTAAATTTCTTCCAATCTTCTTCAATCCTTTCTTCTCCCAGGTCTCGGATTCTGCCAGTCATCTCCGCCAGTTGCATATAGTCTATCAGCTGCATCTGCCACTCTTCCAGTGTGGGTAGATCTTGAGTTTTCCCCTCCCCTTGATTTTAACCTCCTGCCAACCTTGTGAGGTAGGCTGTGTAACCTTCCAACCACTAAATAATATAATTTTTAAGATTTCAGTTATAACAATTATTTATAATTAAATAACTTTATAAAACCAGGCATTGAGCAAGTGGATAGGGAAACACATTTCTCCTTCTTTCCTAACACCAGAACACGGGGATATCCAGTGAAGCTGAGCGACAAAAAGAACTCCTAATTCACGCAGCACAGAGCAGAACTATGGAACTCACTGCCTCAGGACACAGGGGCGGTCATCAACTCGGATGGCTTTAAAAGAGCATTAGACAAGTTCATGGAGGAGAGGGCTATTGATGGCTTCTGTCCCCGAGGGCGATGCTCTGCCATCCAAGGTCTGAGGCAGCAATACTTCTGAACCCCCCTTTCTGAAAAACACAGGAGGGAAGAGTTCCTCTTGCCCTCAGGTCTTGCTTGTCATGTCCAGTTGCCATATGTCTGGCTTGGGTGGCTTAAGGTGGTTCTGGGGATTGTGCAAAAAATACGTAAGTATTTCAGCAGTTTCCTTTAAAAAAAATAGCTCAGCGATTTGGGGGTCTTCCTGGTTTTTACTTTTTTGGAATATGGCAACTCGAGTTCAACCTACACTCGAGTAGGACCCTGGCAGAGACACATGCCCAACTGGCATGTCCCTCCCTCTTGGTCAATCGTTTGGGAGTTTCATAAGCTTTCTTCAGCCCGAACATCACAGCGACCGATGCCAACCAACACCGGCACACTTAGGGATCCACAGTCTGCGCTGTTCGCGTGACAGAACTCAGCATTTTGGATAATGTACTTTATTTACATATAAACACACATGGTGAAATATACTCAGAGTCGAGAGTGGATTTCATGCTCTTTATTCAGCTCATAGTGGGAGGAGGAATGAAAGTCCCCTCAAAGTATCTGCTTTATATACATTATTTACACAATGGGCTGCACGTGATTGGCTAATTCCGGAATTCTCCTGTAGGCCAATCAGGTTGTGGATTCACTTCCATCTGGAGCTGGATTGGGTGGCTCCTGCAGACCAATCACACTGCTGCATTGTTCTAGGACCAATCAGACTGCTGCATTCTGAATCCTCTTGTTCTAGGACCAATCAGACTGCTGCATTTTGGATCCTATTCAACTCAGTACATAACACACGGAGCACTGCAACTTGGCTCCCTCACTCTAGCATTGGACAGCAAAAAGAAAAAGAACAATGGACAACAGTCCCACTTCACGGAACACAGTAACACAAACATCCTGTCTCCGTCACTTCCCACTCTGTGGAGTCAAAACATAACACCGTCATGTGAAAGACAACAATCCCATGACTGCAATCACGGAGCAGGAATTCTAACAAACCCTGCTTGTGGGTTTTGGCTGCAGGATGAACAGGATGCTGGACTAGATGGGCCATGGGCCTGATCCTGCAGGGCTCTTCCTAGTGGATGTGTTGAGCCAGGCCCCGTCTAGCAAGCAGGGTGTTGCAGGTGCCTCTCCTGGCTTCTCAGCTCAGGAGATGCAAGGCTGGCAGCTTCACCGTCCAAGTCATTAGCAAGTGAAGCCTGTTTGCTTGACGTGTCTTCCCATCAAATGCAGGCAGCCGGTGCTGGAGGGGGGAGAGGGACCCACACACACAAAAAAAAACACAGGCCGCGTCTGGCCCGCTTTAATTATCCTTGTAAATTAATCCGTCGCTCTTGTTCAGTGCATGCAAATGCAATTTAATTATTGGCAGCAGAAGCTCGCTGGGGCGGAGGGAATGCACACAGCTCCCGGCTCACCCTGCGAAAGAGAGGCCACGGTTGCCGGCTCATCTCCTCAGAGAGCGAGGCTTCCAAGAAATATGGCGCAAACTGATTAGGGAAATCAGCAACAGGCGTCCCTGGGGAACGTGGGGAAGGAAAAGGAGAAGCTGATTTACACCGCACAGATCCGACTCTCAGTGCCACTGCAGGCAGTGATTAATTAAATGCAATAATGAAATTAAGATGCGATGTAGTGACCGCAGGCTTTTGGAGCGTCAGCTGGGCTAGGTGACCTCCAGGAAAGCCTGGTTAGGCACAAAGGAAGCTGCCTTATAGCACGTCAGAAGCCATTGCTTCATCTAAGCTAGTACTGTCTGCACGGATTGGCAGCAGCTCATCAGGCCTGGCCCAGCCCTACCTGGCGGTGACACTGGAGATTTGAACCCAAGGCCCCCCACAGGAAGTGCAGCTTCTCTGTCACTGAGTTACGGCCCTTCTTCTAACATTAAAGTGAGTTTCCAGTTCTGATTTTGAGTAGTGATCGGACATAAACAGGAACAGAAGATGCTGCTTTATAGTGTATCAGAGACTATTGGCCCACCTAGTATTGGCTACACTGACTGGCAGCAGCACTCCAGCGCTTCAGGTATTGGTATTTCCCTGTCCTGCCTGGATGTGGTTATTCAGTAGCAAGAAGTGACTACTCTGCCCATGCTCAGGAGACGCATTTCTTTGTCGTTTCTGCGTATCCCCTGTGATAGGAATTTTGAGGTCTTAGATATATGGTAATGTTCATAACCGCACGTACATAGATCAGCACAGGAAGACCAACCTGAAGCCATTTTGATTCCTAAACTAAGCAAATGTTTTCTCTGCAAAGTCAAAATTGGTCCCATTGTCTCTTTCCTCACAAATCCTGTCTTAAGGGTATGTCTGTGTTTGAATAGGGTGTGACTAGCCAGGCTACCCAGGAAATCCAATCAAGTAACCTGCCAGACAGGAGATAAACAACAATAGGAGAAAAACAACATTCAAATGTTCTGTTTTAGACTGCCTTTTCTGTGATGTAGGTATGATGTATCTGAGGGGTGGTCTTAGGTTACACCCCTTCTGTGATGTATGTATGATGTTTCTGGGGGAAAGATTGAGGGCACAAGAAAAAGGGGACGACAGAGGACAAGATGGTTAGACAGCGTTCTTGAAGCTACAAACATGAGTCTGACCAAACTGTGGGAGGCAGTGGAAGACAGGAGTGCCTGGCGTGCTCTGGTCCAGGGGGCACGAAGAGTCGGACACGACTAAACAACTAAACAACAACAACAAGGCCTTGCCTGCCATTTTTCTGAGTTCCTCCTCTCTCCTGCGGGTGAGGGGAGCACCCTGTTGCAACAGATCAATAAATATCAGGCTTACTAGCTGCTTTGCTTCTCAATATTCTCTGGTTGGCCTCTGTTATTTTCTCCTACCAATAGGGAACCTATGTAAGGACTCTATATGGGCTCTTGGATACCCCATAAGGGAAAAGGGCAATTTTTATTTACAACACCCCCATGACAAACACACCTCACCTGGTGCTGTGGCAGCCCTGGCTGGTAGAGAGGGCTGCTTGTGACTGCTTAGAAATCGTGACTGCTTAGAAATCATGATAAGAATCTGACCCGCTGCTTCTTTCAGAGACTTGCATAGTCTACAAAGACTTTCAGAGACTCATAGGACTTTCATTTGGTTCTATGTTTTAAAGAGAATCCACTAAGAGTGTATACTTTGTGACTTTCAGAGATTTATAAGATTTCTGTTTATTTGGTTTTGGAGAGTGCATTTCATATTGTTACGGCTAAAATCTGGGTGCGAGGCTGCTCTGCCACCCAGCTCATCGGACTAAGTCCGTGGGTCCCTGCGGAGGAAAATGAGCTCAGCCGTAGACAGGAGCAAACTGCAGAAGATCCAAGTTTATTGCGCAACAGGTTCAAGGCGAGATTGAACAGTGAGAAAGGGGTGACATGAGTTTTTGAAACTCCCTCCATGTCCCAGAATACAGTGCAAAACACGTCATGAATACATTAAAGAGAGGTTTGGTTACACAGATTACATCATGAATATATTAAAGGGAGGTTGGGTTACACAGATTAACATATGGAGGAGGGAGGGGGGAATATGCAGAGCTGGAGATATGCACAGATAAACACTTCCTGGGGATGAGAAAACAATGGTCTCAAATATGCATAGTCTGCCACCTGACATTGCCTGGAGGAAAGGCTGATCAGAGCGATTTGACAGGATTAGGGTCTTAACACCTTGCTTGAGGGATTATGCTGGACAGGGGAGGTGTGATGGAGTCCTAGAGAAATTGAGCAAACTGGCACGTTGATTTTCTATGAATTTTATAGATTTTAGTCCCTTTTGACATTGACAATTGGAATAAATGGATATATTGTAGCGAAGAAGAAGGTAAAGAAGACATGCCCCCCCTTTCCGTATCAATATATTTCATACTGTTCAATGTTCTGTATAGATTATATAAAGAATTTATATTGACATCGTATTGTTGTACTTGGTCACTGTGTTGCTTTGGATATTACTGATAGAAATCATGACTGGCAGCGTTTGCAGGATTAAGCCAGAACCGGAGTTACAAATGCACCAAAATTCTACAGACATGCAGGAAAATAAATACAGAATGTGGCATTATTATTATTATTACTACCAACCCATATTTCTTCTAACGAGAGCTCCAGGGGGATTTTATCCTGTAGGGAAGGTCTGCCTCAGCAGGGATTTGAACCTTAGTCTCCTTGCAGTCCTTCTCCAATACACATTATGCCGCCAGGTGCAATATCCAGTTTCCTGAAAATATCGACAATCTTTTTCCTTAAAAAATAATAACAAGTTTCTAGTCCTTAACACATACGGGTTGCCAAACTAAGGCCTGGGGGTCGGATCCGGCCCAATCGCCTTCAAAATCCGGCCCGCGGATGGTCCGGGAATCAGCCTGTTTTTACATGAGTAGAATGTGTCCTTTTATTTAAAATGCATCTCTGGGTTACTTGTGGGGCATAGGAATTCGTTCATATTTCCCCCCCAAAATATAGTCCAGCCCCCCCACAAGGTCTGAGGGACAGTGGACCGGCTCCCTGCTGAAAAAGTTTGCTTAACACAAGTTTCTAGTTCCTAATGTAGATCCCAGCAGCGCAGGAAAGGCGCTGGAGGGGGGAAGTAGACTAGGGAGGCGTGGCTTAGAACTCTGGTTTGAATGACCAAAACGGAGGAAAGGAAGGAGGGCGGAGATTGGGCGTGGCTTATGAGCCTGATTTCCTATTGGCTGGCGCGCTTTTTCTCTCCTTCCAGCCACGCCCACACACCCCGTTGCTAGGATACTTCCCAAACAAAAGACGCAGAGCAGCCAGCATGGCAACGCACTACAGTTCTGGCCAGGTGAGGGGGGGGGGGGAGAAGAGAGGCTGCCCCCCATGGAAAACCACCCCTTATATTTCCAAAATAAGACGCTTGAATTAAAGGGGGAGGGGAGGGTGGGATTGCTCAGGGCAAGGAGAAATTGTTTAGGGAAGCTTTTAATATTTGATGAATTATTGTATTTTAATATTTTGTTGGAAGCCGCCCAGCGTGGCTGGGGAAACCCTATTATTATTATTATTATTATTATTATTATTATTATTATTATAGCTGTCAACTTTTCCCTTTTCTTGCCAGGAATCCTATTCGGAATAAGGAAATTTCCCTTTAAAAAAGGAAACGTTGACAGCTATGATTATTATTCCCTTTCCTTCCTACTGTGAGGAGTTCCATTCTCCCTCCTTACTTCAGAGGCAGCCCTTCTTTGCTATTTGCTCCAAAACGTCTATGAAGAGGCAAACCTCTCCCCACTTTCAACGTGTCCCCCAAACAACCATCTTCAATAAAGCCCTCATGGAGGAATTCTTTGCCCCCACTCCTCATTTTGGAGAAGACTCTGCAGCTCGCCCGCCCCTTGCCCCCTTTAAACTCTCCTCCAGGGGCTGTTAGTCACAAGCTTTCCACTTCCTCACATCTGGGAACCTACCTACCTCCCCTCCCTCCCTCCCCCAGGAAGAAAAATCCTCTCACCACCTTCTCACAGTGGCCAACCAAATGCCCCATGGGAAGCCTGCAAGCAAGACCTGGTTGCAATGAGCCAACCCCTCCCCTTGTTTTCCAACTGCTCCTTCCCTTCTCTCTCTCTCTCCCCCGCCCCCCCCCCGCGCTGCTTTTGGCATAATATATTCTGCTTCCTGGGGAGGGGTAATGAGCTCTACAGCAGCCCACCCCCTTTCCCCCAATGACATTTCTGCCCCATTTTGCTCATATATTTCATTTCATGACCATGAGGACTAGGAACTTACTGGATCTCTTTAAAAGTGAAAGACAAGGTTCCCTTCCACATACGCACACTTATTTTTTACCGCTCGGTATTCTGGGACCAGCACTAAACCTGCCGCATCTTCAGCTCTGCTGCCTTAAGGTTTCATTGCCCCATCTCAAATACACCCCCCCCTTGTTTTGCAGTATGAAGATGCGTACAATCCTAAGAATTTGCAGAACTGGAACCTTCCCAGAGTTGCTAAGGAGGTGAGTTTCCTCTGGAAGCAAGTGTGAAATGAGCAGACTTTGGACATAGGTTGAGGTCTGGTGCTCTCCTAACAACAGAATAAGCCTCACCCTTTTACCAGTGCTGGGGAAACTCTTGTGTTTGCTTTGATCGGTTTATTGCATATTTTGATTATGAAGGTTGACCTTTTAATGTTTTCAGGGGATTACTTAATTGTACTGTATCTTTGTTATGGACACATATATTTTACGGCTTGTGCTGTGGTTTTTATAACATGTTAACCTCTAAGAAGCCGATTTTGGCATTAATTGCGATAAAAATTAATAAATGATTATAGTAAAATCCAATCAAGGGCACATTTCTTGTCACCATCATCTTCTGCTGCATATTTATATAACTCGTGGGTTGTATCCAACATTGGTGATACTAATTGGTGTGGTGCAGTGGTTAGAGCGTCGGGCTAGGGCCTGGAAGAGACCAGGGTTCAAATCCTCTCTCAGCCATGAAACTCACTGGGTGACCTTAGGCCAATCCCTGCCCCTCAGCCTAACCTACCTCACAAGGTTGTTGTGGCATATTAGGAGAGGGGGAGGGGAGCCTTGTATGCCGCCTTGAGTTCATTGAAGGAAAAAAAGGGCTATATATAAATGCAATCCATGCTCAGAATAAAATTAATGTACATGAATAACATGGGACCATTACGTTCAGTTAAATTCTCTGAGTAGAACTTTAAAAAAAAATACTGCTAAATCATACAGAAAATATCAAAGCGGTTCCACAACAACTGTACATTAAACCATACAATAAAAGCCATATAAAAAAATTAAAATTAGTTTACTATTGTGGAAGTGGTATTCTTAATTGCCTGCATAAGCCTGACAGAATGGAAACATTTTCAGCAGGTGCCTCCTGAATATCTAGTGGCGGAGAGTTCCACAAGACAGGCTGATGACATTAAAAGCTCGGTTCCTTGTTGTTGTCAAAGGAGCCTTGCCAACTCAGGGAAACTTGGTTGGATACAACCCTTAGTAAATAGAGTGCTGCTCCTTATCTATTTGGCCTTCCTCCTGCCTTCATTCTCCCATCTTCTCTGCAGCATCCCTCTGCCCGGGAAGGTTACACACAGTTTATAGCCAATGACCGAGGACACCTGCTTCCGACAGTCCCACGCTCCAAGGTGAGGCTCCGCTCCAGGGACGGGGAAATATCAGGCCTGGGGGCTGAATGTCGCCCTTCAGGACTTTTGTGGCCCTCAGGACTCTCCCTAGGCCACGCCCCTTATGGACTGCTTGCCACACTCCTTAAACCCTGATAATTCCTCTGATTTGCCTGGATGGATGCCCTCCTAGCCAACCCCAGTTGGCGGGCCAATGGGCAGAGATGGTGGGCGCTGCAGCCCTGCCACATAGGTAAAGGTAAAGGGACCCCTGACCATTAGGTCCAGTCGTGGCCGACTCTGGGGTTGCGGCGCTCATCTCGCTTTATTGGCTGAGGGAGCCGGCGTACAGCTTCTGGGTCATGTGGCCAGCATGACGAAGCCGCTTCTGGCGAACCAGAGCAGCACACGGAAACGCCGTTTACCTTCCCGCTGGAGCGGTACCTATTTGTCTACTTGCACTTTGGCGTGCTTTCGAACTGCTAGGTTGGCAGGAGCAGGGACTGAGCAACGGGAGCTCACCCCGTCACGGGGATTCAAACCGCCGACCTTCTGATCAGCAAGTCCTCGGCTCTGTGGTTTAACCCACAACGCCACCCGCATCCCACCCTGCCACATAGAGCATGGTTAAACAGTGGGATTTTTTCCCACAAGAGGTAGTGATAGCTACCCACTTAGATGGATTTAAAAAGGGGATTGGGCGAATTCCTGGAGGATAAGGCTATCAACAGCTACAAGTCGTGATGGCGATGTTCACTCGCCAGTGTTCATCCTCTGAATACCAGTTTCTGGGCAAGTGGGCAGAGTTGCTGTGGCTCTCAAGTCCCGCTTGTTTGGAGCAGCTGGCCATCTGCTAAGAAAAAAGGATGCTCGACTCCATCAATAGCTAGTAGCTGCAATGGCTATGTTCTCCCTCTACTGTGGGAGGCAGCAATGAGCCACTGAGTTTCTGGGAATCACAAACGTCGGAGATTTGCTGTTGCGCTTTTTAATTTTTTAAATATAATTTTATTAGTTTTTTACACAAAATTTGACGTTATTCCTTTGGACATAATACATACAGTGGTACCTCACGTTAAGTACTTAATTCGTTCCGGAGGTCCGTTCTTAACTGTTCTTAACCTGAAGCACCACTTTAGCTAATGGGGCCACCTGCTGCCGCCGTGCCACCGGAGCACGATTTCTATTCTCATCCTGAAGCAAAGTTCTTAACCCGAGGTACTATTTCTGGGTTAGCAGAGTCTGTAACCTGAAGGGTAGGTAACCCGAGGTACCACTGTAATTACATTTTGCCTTCCCATCCGTACGTCCGCGATGCTCCTGTTGTTATTCCTTTATCTGCTGCCATAGCTATTTATTTTCTACTTACTTTACCATCGTTCATTTATTCTCCTTCCCTCACCTGTTATTCGAATCCCGCTTGCGATTTAATTTGGCTGTAGTGTTTTTGATCAAATAGTCCGACTAGAACCTCCAACTCTTGGACCAAGTTCTCATCTTTTTGACCTCTTATTTCTGCTGTCAACTTTGCCATCTCTGCCTAGTCCATTAACTTCAAAATCCATTCTTCTTCCGCTGGGAAAGAAGGTCCCTTTGTGCCCAGGTCCTGCTTGGCGGCTTCCCCCGTAGTCACCTGGCTGGTCACGGCAAGAATAGGATGCTGGACCCGATGGGCCTCTTGGCCTGAGCCAGCCGCTGGGCTCTCGGCTTGTGTCCTTGCGTTCCACACGTGTGCTTGAGCCCTCTCCTTCCTCACCCCCCTATAGGCCTCCCCTTGGGGAACTTACATGGGCACATGGGATATGCCCCTGAAGATACCCCCGGCTAAAGTCAACCTCACGTCCCGCTCGGTGAACGCAGCCGCCCATCTCACTGAGTGGATCAGCAAGTCCACGGCCTTGAAGAACGCCTGTAACGGGTTTTGCCCAGAAATCACCGGCAAGGTAAAATGGGCTGGGCTGGGGGGTAGGGGTTGGTGTTTGGAGTCCCCCTTTTGGACACACCTGTAAGTCATGCCAGTGTGGTGTAGTGGTTAAGAGCGATACACTCGTAATCTGGGGAACCGGGTTCGATTCCCCGCTCCTCCACATGCAGCTGCTGGGTGACCTTGGGCCAGTCACACTTCTCTGAAGTCTCTCAGCCCCACTCACCTCACAGAGTGTTTGTTGTGGGGGAGGAAGGGAAAGGAGAATGTGAGCCGCTTTGAGACTCCTTCGGGTAGTGATAAAGCGGGATATCAAATCCAAACTCTTCTTCTCCTTCTTCAAGCGAGACGGCCAGGGAGCCTTTGCAGAATCCAAAGTCACCTCTGCTGCACCATTCATTTGAAGCCCACTTAACGCACATGTGAATCACAGGCTGCACGCTGCAAAGAGCTGGCGTTCCTGGCATGGGGGCACCCTTAACAAACAGCAGACCAAGTGTCCCCATTTTCCAGGGACAGTCCTGGATTTACAGAAGCCTTCCCTATTTCTATTTCGACCCTGGAATGTCCCGCTTTTCCTTAGGACGTCCCTCTTTTCATTGGAGGAATATTGGAGGGTATGAAACAGAAGTTGAATTCCTGGAGAGCGGCTGCCAGGCAGTTTAGATAATTCTGAGCTGTGGTTTCCTGTGTTTGTATCTTTGCTGAAGGGCTGTTGCTCCCAGGTTAAATCCCCAGGATCTCCAGGTAGTGAGCTGCTGCCAGTCAGTGTTGGTAATGCCGTGATAGATGGAGCAATAGTTGAGTCATTGTGGAAATCCCCTTCCTGTGCTCCTACCAGCTGCAGGCAGCATAATCAACCGTCAGACATTATGGGAGTTGTAGTCCCAACAAACAAACTGGAGGACGTGAGGTTAGGGAAGCTTGCCATAGACAGGCCTCTCTTTCTGGCAAGGCATGACTCCTCCCAAAGAATCCTGGGAACTGTAGTTCACTGCGCAGAGTGCTTCCGTTCCCAGCACCCTTAACACACGAGAGTTGCCAGGATTCCCTGGGGGGAGAGCCATGTGCTTTAAATGTTTGCCAAGTGTGCTTTAAATGTATACGGTGTGGATGCGACCCAAATCTCATGCTTGCCATACTGATAGCTGTGAGATCACAGAAAGGTTAACTGCAAAATGTTCCTTAAAACTGTTGAAAGGAAATGCTAGAGTGATGCAGTTTTATCCTGACAGACTTATGCAGTTGTTTTGACATTTTCTTGAGTTGCCAGTCATTTTAATGATTGATCTGTACTGCTTTTAATGGGTTTTTTTTTCTGTTTGTATATCGCTGTACTCTGCCCGGATCAATGTATAAGGAAAGTTTTTTAGATAGCTAAGGAGGATGGAGGGCACAAGAAATGTTTAGGAAACCAGGCAGCCTTTGGAGAATTAGGGAAGGGCTGTAGAGCATCTTCTTTCTATGCAGAAGGCTGGGGAAAGACTCTCTTTCTGAAAGAGCAGGTGCCAGACAGTGCAGATAATATTGAGATAGATGGACCAACAGTGATCCTCCACTGAATCCGATTGGCAGGAGATACAGTACAGACAGGGGGACTGCTTCACTCCCAGTGTATTTAAATGATGGAACTCACTGTTGCAGGACGATGTGTTTAATTATTTTATTAGATTTATTTATTAGTGATTTATGCAGTGATGGGCAACCCCCCTATTCTCTCCCTCCCAAATCCCCACAGCCAAGCGACCCTCCACCACGCGTTTGCAAACCCGTCAAAGGCGGCCCATCGTCAAGAAAAGCCTCGGAGCGTCCCGGCTCGGTGGGGAAGATGCCTGCTCAGGAAGACGCCGCAGCCAGAGGGTCCGCCACCCCCAAGGGCCCCCTCTCCCGCCAGCCCGGTTGCATTGACGTCCGCATGAAAGACGACTCGCCGGAAGCCCAGCAGATGGAGCCCAAGGAACCCAGACCTCCAGCCACCAGCGAAATCCCGGTCTCACGCCAGCCTGGTTCCATGGATGTCCGCATGAAAGAAAACAGGAGCCCCAAAATCCCATCCCCCAGCCGCCCCAGCTCCAGGGAGCCTGCCGCCAGGAGGGCGGCCTCGGCAGAGGCTCCTGCTTCAGGCTGGCCCCGGTCGCTGGAAGGGAAACCCAAAGGGGTCAGCACCCCTGAGCTCTTGGCTTCGTGTCGCCCAGGCTCCATGGAAGCCAATCCCCGGAGCCCGCTTTTGGCCGAAGCCGTGGCGTCCAGCCGGCCCACTACAAAGGGCAGCCTTGCAGCACCAGATGTCCGGAAGACCCCGCTAGACATGGGCGCGGATTGGCGGGAGGAGGGGGCCTCTCCCCGACCCCTCCATGGCCCGGAGGAGCCGTCCAGTTAGAACCAGTCCGCCTGGAAATGGAAAAATTCTATTACCAATGAGTTGAAAGTTGAAAACAAGCCATTCTGCTCAGTCTGGTCGAGACGTCCTGGGGGGCCTGCATGTGTTTCTTTCCCCTCTCCTACCCTCTCACCTTGCCCCACCTTGGGGCTTCTTTCCACCCCCTGCCCTCTCCCTATTCCACCCCAGTTCCCTTTCTCTGTTCCACCTACCAAGAAACACCTTCCATCCGGTCAGCCCAGACAAGTGAGACCCATGCATTTCTCCACTCGCCTGAACCTCAGGAAAAACGAACAAAGGAAGGGGGTTAAAGCCCTGCCTGAGAGACACTGCCCAGGAGATGACTTACCCGAACAAGCGGGCAGCAAGACAACCAACCCAAGCTTTGCCAATCAGAAAATTAAATAATTGCAACCACAGGGGCCGCTGATGATGGAATGGGTGTTTTCATGGTAATAGACACTAAATAAAGCTAACCCCCAAAACCACTGTTTCCCAATAGGTCTTGATTGCCTGTTTGTGTGGTGTGGTGGTTAAGAGCGATACACTCGTAATCTGGGGAACCGGGTTCGATTCCCCGCTCCTCCACATGCAGCTGCTGGGTGACCTTGGGCCAGTCACACTTCTCTGAAGTCTCTCAGCCCCGCTCACCTCAGAGAGTGTTTGTTGTGGGGGAGGAAGGGAAAGGAGAATGTGAGCCGCTTTGAGACTCCTTCGGGTAGTGATAAAGCAGGATATCAAATCCAAACTCTTCTCCTTCTTCTTGATTTTTATTTTTATTTAAACGAAAACATGAGGGCTGCCGGCAGCTTGAAGGAATGTCAAATCAATTTGTCGTGTGCACTTTGATTTCATTAAGGCCGTCTTCCTCTGTACAGATTTATCCGGGCAGAAGCTCCATTGGGCTTTCTTCGGAGTCGGCAAGGATAGGATAAGCTGCCCAATTGTGGACAAGTAAAGAAGTTATTGGTCTGAAGAGAAAAATATCTGTCTGTTTCTGGACAGAGCCGGCAGTGTCTTGGATAAGAGGCCTTGCCTCCTGGGTGTGAGAGGAGATGAGGCCTCCTCCAGGATGGCATTTTAGCATTATCTCCTGCGAGAGAAGGAGTGTCTTTTCCAAGATGGAATGAAAAGAGGTCACATTCCCTTCTGGGGGTGCCACATGCAGGTGAGGGCGGGGCCAGAGGCAAAAGTGGGTGGAGCAAGGGATGCAAAGTTTACCTTTCTACCTTTCTACCTAGGCTAGATGATTCCACACCCACCCACCCCTGTCTTTGATCCAGGCAAGCGAGAAGCATCAGAGTTCAAGGACATAATTCCAGGCAGACAAGGAGGTGCAAAGCAGGGCTAGTGAGGGGTGTTGCCTGGGGAGAGTCTTGAGGACCAAACAGAGGCACCTCGGGGACCACATTCAGCTCCCAGAAATATACCCTCACTTAAGATAAACCCATGAAATCTTGCCCTGCCTTGTGAGAGCAAAGTCCTGATGCAAACTAAGAGCACCCCCTTGGAAGGTGTGAAAGGAGCCCCCTAAGCTACATTCTAGCACAGACAGCGTTGCCAGCTCAGGAGCAGCATCCCAGACTCCGAGACTACAGGACTCAAACCTGAGACTTAGTGGAGGGATGCAGTGATGCCATGTGGGGGGGGGGGGAGTTTGACCTCCCCTAGGGACGTGGGTGGCGCTGTGGGTTAAACCACAGAGCCTAGGACTTGCCGATCAGAAGGTCGGCGGTTCGAATCCCCGTGACGGAGTGAGCTCCCATTGCTCACTCCCTGCTCCTGCCAACCTAGCAGTCCGAAAGGACGTCAAAGTGCAAGTGAATAAATAGGTACCACTCCGGCGGGAAGGTAAATGGCATTTCTGTGTGCTGCTCTGGTTCATCAGAAGCGGCTTAGTCATGCTGGCCACATGACTCAGAAGCTGTACGCCGGCTCCCTCGGCCAATAAAGCGAGATGAGGGCCGCAACCCCAGAGTCGGTCACAACTGGGCCTAACGGTCAGGGGTCCCTTTACCTATGACATCTTTAAGTCTATACAGTAATTTCAGATATGAAGATTAAATGGGAGAGGGGAGGAGGGAGGGGAGAAGCACAGCTCCCCTTTCCCGAGGGTCCTGTCTATATATCCTATCTATACAGTTGGGCTGAAGCTTGCTATACAGTTGTACCTCTGGTTACATACTTAATTCATTCTGGAGGTCTGTTCTTAATCTGAAACTATTCTTAACCTGAGGCACCACTTTAGCTAATGGGGCCTCCCGCTGCTGCCAGCGCGCGATTTCTGTTCTCATCCTGAGGTAAAGTTCTTAACCCGTGGTACTACTTCCAGGTTAGAGGAGTCTGTAACCTGAAGTGTTTGTAACCCGAGGTGTTTGTAACCTGAGGTACCACTGTATATGGTGCTCTTGCTCACCTGGAGATTCAAGGCCCACCCTTGCCACCTGAGGGTGGTCAGACAAACCTGGAGACTTCAAGTCACAGTCTGGCAACCACAGTCACAGAAGACTGCTGTCCCTTCAGGAATTGCCTGCCATCATTAACCTTTCCCCATTGCGCAACTCCCCAATGAGCTTTTGAGGGATTTGTTTGGGAAATGCCATTTGAGAAGGGGATGCGCAAGACCCACACCCAACACACAGCATCCTGAAAGCAACGGCATTGTTGTGGCACCCCCTGCAGCGCGGTCACGCCGGTTGTGTCACCCTGAAACCACCTCTGCAGAAAGCAACAGATAAACCCCACGACCTCATCTGTTAATGCCAAGCCCATTTTAAAAAGGGATGTCTGTGGGGGGGGGGGGGGAACCAAGCTAATTGGTTGACTTGAAAGCTGCTGGTTCTGGGACCCGAAAGGCTTCCATCCTCATTAACGCCCTGCACGTACAGAAGATTATTCTTTCTTTTAAAAAAGTATTTTTTGTGGGTAGGGGGGGCAAATTTAGACAGTAAAACTCTTCCCAGTAATAGATACGCACAGTTGATTTAACAGAAGCAAAGCCGTCACAGCTCCTGTTCCTTAGGAATGTCTTAGATCATCTTTTTTTGATCATCAAAGCAGCCAGGCTTTTAAGAGAAGGCTTTCAGAAAACACACAGGAGATCTGGGACTCGTCTCCCCTTTTTAATAGACTGTGAAGTGTGGAGAGAGAGAGAGAGACAGACAGACAGACAGACAGGTTAGATTTTCTTTCCCACCACCCACCACCAACCCGTTTTTTTAGAATCAGAAATTCAGGCACTGCCAAGCAGGTGGGGGTTTTTTCATCTATGCTCAGCATTAATGCTTTACTGCAGATTTAGTTTTGAAGCGTACCAGGATACAAGGCTGCAGGGAACGCTCGGGAATATATTGTGTGTATCTGAGGAAGATGGACCGCATTGATGTGGTCTCCAGCAAGGGGGAGATAACAGCAGGCTTGTAGGGGCAGGAATCCCAAGGTTTGCAGAAGTGCAAAGCCATCTTGGGAAAGAACTTCTAAGGCTTGCGGGAAGGAACACCCCCCAAAATGATCAGTGTGGGCCCATTTTGTTCAATCATGAAATGCAGAAAAGGGAGGGGAGACCCTGGTGAAATAGGGAGTGTGTCTTTGTGTGGGAGAAACATGTGGAACCAGGTGGAGGTAAAATGGAATACAGTACTGTATCCTGGAAGAAGGCACAGCCAGCTGGAACACTTTCTCAACATTATTATTTTTTTTGCAGGTCCTCATTCTCACCAGCCTCCAAGCTGGCTAACAACAGTGGTTCCCAAAGTGGGTGGGGAAGGGGATTCCCCAGGGGGATGCCAAGAGGTGAGGGGGCACCGGGGGGGGGGGCACGCTGGAGGTCCTCATTCTCACCAGCCCTTTTTTGGAGCTGGGTCATAGTTGAAAGCCATTTATGGGACCCGCTTGTTCCGTTTTAATTTAACCAGGTACATGTTCAGATGTCCTTTGGAGCAGGCTGCCAGCTGTTTTTGCACCCTGATCAACCAACCTCACCTGATATGGGCAAAAATCCCTATCACTGTGGGGGATCAGGACTGGGGAATCTTTGGTCAAGTCTTATTGAAGTACAACTCTCATCAGCCCCAGCAAGCATAGCTAGCAGCAAGGGATGATGGGAATTGTAGTTCAGCCACATCCAGAGGGCCAGAAATTCCACACACCTATGATAGATGGTAAGGGACACAGGTGGCACTGTGGGTTAAACCACAGAGCCTAGGACTTGCTGATCAGAAGGTCGACGGTTCAAATTCCCAAGTAGATAAATAGGTACCACTCCGGCAGGAAGGTAAGCGGCGTTTCCGTGCGCTGCTCTGGTTCTCCAGAAGCGGCTTAGTCATGCTGGCCACATGACCCAGAAGCTGTACGCCAGCTCCCTCGACCAATAAAGCGAGATGAGCGCCGCAAACCCGGAGTCGGCCACGACTGGACCTAGTGGTCAGGGGTCCCTTTACCTTTATGACAGATGGTCATGGAGGGGTTGAATTCAAAGAACCCAGGACAGGTGGGCTGCACACCCTTACAATTTATTAATATTACCTTTTAAACCCCAGCTTTCCTTCCAGGAGCTCAAGGTGATGTACATGATTCTCTGCTCCATTTTGTCCTCACAACAAGCCTGTGAGGTAGGTTAGGCTGAGAAACAGTGACTAGCCCAAGGTTACGCAGTGAGCTTCATGGCAAAGTAAGAATTTGAACCCTGGTCTCCCAGGTCCTAGTGCAACAGCTGAACCACACCACACCAGTTCTGCTCAGCAACAGAGAACATTTCTTGCATACAGAAGATCTGGGTTTGTGGATTCCACCTGAGGAGGAAGGGCTAGAAGCTACCAATCTCTTCCTGAAAACTTGGGCAGTAGGGGACCTTGGAACTGCCCATGTATTTTTAAACCAGGCCAGGTTCTACACCCAAGACATACAACAGCTGAGTGAGACGAGACCCACTGTGATATACCCTGATTATTCAGAAACATGTCGAATAAATAGCACCAGTAACTTCACGTGCCCCACGAAAGGCTGAGGACAATTTATTAGTAGTAGAAACAGGTGGAAACTTTACAAAACCCAAACAATGGTTCTGATCGCAGAGAAGTAAGTTGCTTCATTTATGGAGAACAGAGGGTGGAGAGAGGCAACCCAGCTTCATTCATGGGGAGGGAAAGCTGTCTGGCTTTAACATTTCAGGAGGTGGTAGTACAGTATGGGCTTGTATTCACGGAGTCCGAGAGGATAGTTCGTCTGCGACAGGGTTGGAGAAACATGTGGCCTTTGCAGATGTGAGGCCTACAATGCCCATCGTTCGCAGTGAGCATGGCAAACGGTGATGGAAGTTGTAGTCCCACACCATCTGGTGCTTCCCCATTATCAGGACGGATCCATCTGCAAAGATGGCGAGCAGGATAAAGTGGTCTGAAATTACACCACCTGAGTTCTTCCACCCAAGTAGAGCCAGTGTGGGGAAGCTTTTTCGCTCCAGGCGTTGCCAAACTACAGCTCCCATCATCCTTGGCCACTGGCCATGCTTGTTGGGGCTGATGGGAGTGTAGTTTGGCAGAGTCTGGCTGGAGGGCCAAAGGCTCCCCTCACACCTGCAGCAATGAGACCAGGCCTTGCCCAAGATGACATTGTTTTCTTTCCCCCTGGCCCATGTTGGCGGCCCACACCTACAAAGAGAGCAATGCAGCATTTCAGCACGTTGCCATAGCAACCTTAGCAGAGGCAGCCACAGGCCCGAAGCCTCACGGCCGCTGCCATCATTCTGGGGATAAAGGGGTGAGGCACAGGACAGCCGCTGGAGGTGGCTTCGGCTGAATGTGCTGCTCTTGCCTGCGAGCCTCGCTTATCAATGGGCACCCTTGTCCTCGTGAAAAATATACCCACACACTCGCTCACACAGTGTGCTAATGGAGCTCCCTCAGGCCCCAGGCGGGGGACAAAGGCTGGTATTGTCTCAAGCCTTTTTGGGGGGAAGACTGGGGGTGGGGAAGAGAGAAACGAAAAGAAGCATGCGGCTGAGGAAAGCAATGGCTCAAGCAGTGCATTGTGGGTATGCTAGCTTCTTAGCCAATCAGGACTCGGCTGCTGTTGGCCATCTTTGGAATCTTGCGCATCCAGCCCTAGGCTTCCCCTTGAGGGGGGGGGGGATTTCTTGAACTCGGGCTGCTGATAATGTGGGACATTAAAATAAAAACAGAAAAAGAGTGGTTCTACAATAATCTGGGAGGATCTGAGGAGGAAAGAATCGTCTCATTACCATTTACTATTAAACTATGTGCTTATTTGTGAACCATTTGCCCCCACCCCAGACTGTTTCCTTCAACTTCTACTGCTCCGGAGATTTTGACGAACTAAACCGTTCAAGAGATGAAAGAGAACAGGATTTCAGGAGTGGTAGAGGACGAGAGGAGGACTGCTCCGCCCAGCTTCACATTGCTGCAATCCCAATGGAGGACAATACTGTCAGGATAAGGACGAGGACTCCGGATTGGTAGACCTGGGGTATTTTGAATCCTTTGCCCAGGTCCCATGCCTACGAGAGAGAGAGGGAAGCAAAAGTGTTGTTTTAAACAGCCGTTTTTAACCAATTATTTCACTGGTTTATTCTTTTAGCAAACCATTATATACATTTTATGAAATAAATAATTAACTCCCATCTGTCCCAGCAATGGTCAGGGATGATGGGAACTGTAGTTCCAATAGTATCTGGAGAGCCCAAGACTAGCCACCCTTGTGTTATGAGTGTTGGGTTAGTACCAGGGAGACCCAGTTTCAAATCCCCACTCAGCCAGGAAGCGCACAGGGTGACTTCGGCCTGGTCACTGCATCTCAAACTAGCCTACCTCACAAGGTTGTTTGGAGGATAATGTGGGGTGGGTGGGTAAGAAACCATGTACGCTAGCTTTCCTCAACCTGGGCCCCTCTGGACACTGCTGCATTCCCACTTTCATCCCCATGATGACAGCTGATGGAGTCGGAGGTTCCCTTGTAATAATAATAATAATAATAATAATAATAATAATAATAATAATAATTATTTTATTTATTTATACCCCGCCCATCTGGCTGGGTTTCCCCAGCCACTCTGGGCGGCTTCCAGTAAAACACTAAAATGCAATAACCTATTAAACATTAAAAGCTTTCCTAAACAGGGCTGCCTTCAGATGTCTTCTAAAAGTTTGGTAGTTATTTTTCTCTTTGACATCTGGTGGGAGGGCATTCCGCAGGGTGGGTGCCACTACCGAGAAGGCCCTCTGCCTGGTTCCCTGTAACTTGGCTTCTCGCAGCGAGGGAACTGCAAGGATTGCCTCTCAAGAATGCATCTGAAGCTCCGTGAACACGTGAAAGAGCTATGCGCAAGTCGTTATGCAAAGTAGGTGGTGTAATTTGCATAATTTACACCAGACATACAATCAGCATACATCTATACATAAATGAATATGCACATCCATGTCTGTGGCCATCCCTAGCCTGTCTTGTCCAGTAATTTGCGGCCTCAAAGAGAAATATAAGTAATGTTTGTAGACCTCTCTTGGCTAGTCCCCTGGAAAGGGTTCCTACTCCCCAGAGGTGTCCAGGGAAGTGCTGTTACCTACGACTCAGCTTTCAACACCACAAGGCATTTCCCGGCTCACAGATTAGTTCGAGAGCCAGTGTGGTGTAGTGGTTAAGAGCGGTAGTCTTGTAATCTGGTGAACTGGGTTCGCGTCTCCGCTCCTCCACGTTCAGCTGCTGGGTGACCTTGGGCCAGTCACACTTCTGTGAAGTCTCTCAGCCCCACTCACCTCACAGAGTGCTTGTTGTGGGGGAGGAAGGGAAAGGAGATTGTTAGCCGCTTAGAGACTCCTGAAGGGGAGTGAAAGGCGGGATATCAAATCCAAACTCTTCTCCTTCTTCTTCTTCTGCATGTAAGCAGGTCCAAACTGCTGCACTAGAATTGACAGGTGTATAGTATTGGGGTGCAGTTTGTGGGGTTTTCTCTCAGATCACTCTTGCTTTCTGCAATTGTATGCTGGTGCATGTGTGCGTGGAGTGAGAGAGAGAGAGAAAGAGAAAGAGAGAGGGAGAGAGAGAGAAGTGCACACATCACTCTTTTCTTTCTCCTGGCAATATTCTTCTCTCTAGCTGTGGCAGCTTCTGATGACAGCCGTTTGTATCGAGTGACAGCAGCTTCTATGCCTCCCTAATAATGTACAAGGGCACACTTGATGCGCAGGGAGCAAAATCCATTTGTCAAGCCCAGCGCCCACCAATCGGCATCCCCTGCCCCAAGGGGCAGCCACTGATTGTGACTCTCAGTAAACCAGAATGCCCTCCAGATCTTATTTTTCAAAAGCAAAGGGAGGCGTGGGCAGGCAGAGGAATCCATGCATACTATCTGGAGTCAAGGGGAAGAGAAGATGCTAATTCGGAGAGGCATAAGATGCCCAGGAGCTGGGCAAGGGAGTCAGTGGGTTGGCCTTTAGAAGGGTTTTTTTTTTCCTCTAAAGAGAAAAACACACACACACACACACACACACACACACACACACACAGCTCACACTTCTCCCAGAGAGAACCGTCTGTCCCAAATCTCAGCCCCGGGTAAGTACTGAAGAGTCAGTTGCTTTCAAGGGAATGTTGCAGAGTCCCAGAAGTGAGCAATCAGAGCAGTTGTTCTCTCCCCCTGCCCCTCCCAGCGAGAAAACACGCTGACAGATCTAATTGCTTTGAAAAGAAGTGCCACTTCGCAGCACTGCAAATGGCAGGGAAGGATGCAAACATGCAATATGATTGCTCCTTTCTCCGGGGGCGCAGGATGTGTAGTGTAGTGGTTAGAGTGCTGGACGAAGACCTGGGAGGCCGAAGTTGAAATCCCCACTCAGCTTTGAGCTCACTGGGTGACCCTGGGCCACTCCCTGCCCCCCCACCCTGACCTACCTCGCAAGGTTGTTGTGAGGATAAAATGAGGAGGGAGAACCTCGTGTGTCACCTTGAACTCTTCAAAGGATAGGTGGGTCATAAATATAGGAAGTAAATACCGTATTTTTCGCTCTATAGGACGCACCCGACAATAGGACGCACCTTGTTTTAGAGGGGGAGAACAAGAAAAAAAATTCTCCCCCTCTCTGCTCAGCGCCCCTTCAGCGAAGCGGCAGGAGAAACGGAGCCCCTTCCATTTCTCCTCCCGCTTCACTGAAGGGGCGCTGCGCAGCTCTCCCTCTCTGCTGAAGCCAGGAGAGTCTCGTTCTCCAGGCTTCAGCAAAAGGAACCCGAAGCCTTTGGAGCACAGCGTGAGGTCCCACTGCGCTCCAAAGGCTTTAGGCGGCTATCGCTGAAGCCTGGAGAGGGAGAGGGGTCGGTGCACACTGATCCCTCTCGCTCTCCAGGCTTCAGCGAAAGCAACGCGTAGCCTCCGGAGCGTGGAGGGAACGCTCCCTCTGCGCTTCGGGGGCTTCGCGTTGCTATTGCTGAAGCCAAGGAACCTGCATTCGCTCCATAGGACACACACACATTTCCCCTTAATTTTGGGAGGGGAAAAAGTGCGTCCTATAGAGCGAAAAATACAGTCAACTCTTTCCATCCCTTTGCTTTTAGGCACCTGGCTGTTGTTTTTTAAAGCTGTTGGCCAGTGTTGCACGAGTTAATCCTGGCTCAGGCTGCTACCCACACAGAGACATCCTGCCACCAGCCCAACCTCCCCCTTTCGTCTGCTGAATGTGTGGGCAAGCAATGTTCCTCTGGCAGAATCCCCAATGCAAAGCTTCCATGTACAGAGACGGTATACCACTGAATACCAGGACAGCCACCTTCTTATTTATTACTATTACATTTCTATCCCCTTTTCCTCCAAGGAGCTCCAGGTGGCATCTAAGGGTCTCCCCAATTTATCTTCACACTTTATGTCTTCAGCCTGGCAGCCCCCAGTGCTTTTCCAGCTGCACTGGCTCCCGGTGGAGTACAGGGTCAGATTTAAGGTGCTGCTTTTGACCTTTAAAGCCCTTCACGGCCTACGACCCTTGTACCTACGGGACCGCCTCTCCTGGTATGCCCCACGGAGAGCCTCAAGGTCCATAAATAACAACACCCTATAGGTCCCAGGCCCTAAGGAAGTTAGATTGGCTTCAACCAGAGCCAGGGCCTTTTCAACACTGGCTCCGGCTTGGTGGAACGCTCTGCCTCATGAGACCAGGGCCCTGCAGGATCTGATTTCTTTCTGCAGGGTCTTTAAGACAGAGTTGTTCCGCCTGGCTTTTGGCTTGGAGCCAATTTGATTCCCTCCCTCTCTTTCTTTTTCCTTTTCCTTTCTCCTCCTGTGATGAGGCTGCATTTTAATATTTTAATGTTTCAATATTTTAATGTTGTATTTTAATCTTGTTTTTTAGTTGTATTCATTCAACTTGTTTTTATTATTGCTTGTTAGCCGCCCTGAGCCCGGCCTTGGCTGGGGAGGGCGGGGTATAAATAAAAAAAAAATATTATTATTATTATTATTATTATTATTATTATTATTATTAACTCCCTCCCACAGTGCTTTCAGACAGGTGCTTTCTCTACTGCCTTTCTGATACGCGCTTAAAAAGTTCTTCTTTCAACAAGCCTTCTAAAATCTCTATCCCAGTCGACACCTGCTTTCGGTTTGAATTGATTTTGTGCATGTGCTGTTGCTTTAATCTGTTATTTATTACTATTTTTAATTTTTTTAAATATTGTGCTACTGTTATGTATAATTATTTTCATATGTTTACTTCAGCAGCTCGTACGCCATTTAAATCACAGTCGCCTCTAAGCGGTGTACTGCAGACTCAGTAGAGTGAAAATAAAACTGAGCTGAAAACTGAAACTATAAAATCAGAATTTAGTTAAAAAGCCTTCTAGCAAAAAAGCAAGTCTTTGGTAAGGGCTAGAATTTCAACTGGGAGGGTGTTCCATAAAAATGGGCCTGCAATCCAGAACACATAAACAGCAACTCCCCCCAATAACTCAGTGATTACTTATGTCATTATATTGCAAATGGCTCTAGGATGCATCATGGGAAGAATTCATAAATATATTTAGGCACCAGGCAAAAACATTTAGCCAGGCCTTTGGCTTATAATTCTCTGTGGGCTTCATGACTTGGTGGGTTGTTTTATTCCTGCCTTTTAAAAATAGGATTGCCCTTTAGAAATTTTTTTTTTTTGCTTTATTTTATGCTGGCTTCAATCTGTTTGCTTCCATATTGTAACAGTGGTAAAAAAAATAAAAAGCAACAAATACATTAAATAAATAAAATAATGAATGAAATCAATGATTAATATTAACGACAGCAGCAATGGGGCAAGGAAGATTAGGACAAGGTCAAACAGTGAGTTCCATGGCTGAGTTGGGATCTGAACCCTGGTCTGTAGGTCCCAGTCTAGTGCTCTAACCGCTACACCACCACTGTCTCTTTTATGCCGAGAGGCTCCCCAGCTGCATCCATATTCCAAAGGGGCTACTCACTAGATGCCTGATTCCGTTCCAGGTGTGGAAGGTCAAGGGGAAAGCCAGGGCAAACTTTGCAGAGTAGATGAGGGCAGGCCCCAGGCTAAGGGACCTGATCAGATCCAGGTAGTCAGCAAAGTGTCCCGGGAGGATCAGAGCGCTTAAGCCGAAGAGCGACACCCCTGGGGAGAAAAACACAAGAGAAATGGGCTCCTTTGGACAACCTGTTTATCGAGCAATCTTCTGCACAAAGCTGATGCGGAGGCTGGACTATGCCTGATTTTTGTCTGAGCATTCATTCCGATTTGTTCATGGGCAGTGCTTTTTTTCTGGGGGTACTCAAAGATATGCAGTACTGGCACCTTAACCCCCCCCCCCATGTGAAAAGTGTGGCACTTACTGTAACAACTTCATGGTGAGTAGCACCACCTTTTTTTCTTTTTAAAAAAGCACCGTTCATAGGGCAGTTATACAGCAATGCGCATTCGCCCTACAGCCACTGCGAACTTTTTGCAGGGTGTTCAGCTGTTTCCCCATAAAATCATTCATTTGTCCCGCTTTTCAACGTGTTTCCCACCTTTTCGCTTTGCAAACTGCAAACCTACTCTCACGGGAGGCAGTAATGGCAACCCACGAAGAGGATTAGACTGATTCATGTAGGAGAAGGCCATTGATAGGCTATGCTCTGCCTCCACAGTTGGAGACAGAAATGCTTCTGAACATCATTTTCTGGAAGCCACAGGAGGGGAGAGTCCTCTTGTGAAGGGATCCAGCTCAAGGCCTGGCCCCTGAGGCATTTGTTTAGCCGCCGGGAGAACAGGATGCGGGACTAGATGTGACAAGGGCCTGAACCAACACGTTCTTTTTTTTGTTCATATGTAACAAGACCTTATCTTAGGGGGGAAAGTGGATTTGTTGTGCAATGGTGTGCAATGGCAACAGAGCACTTTAATCTGCTTTATTTGCAAAAACCTCCGATTTCAGTTTGAGCTTGAGCCCCTCCTGTGAAATTCTAGCTGTCTGGGGGCACCCAGGGATGCTAAGGATATGGGAGGCAGACATACCACTCTCAGGCCTCTGAAAAACCTCTCACATTTGCTACCTGTGCTATGCAAGTTTCATGCTGCCGGAGAACCTACGCCCAGGACACACCTCCAAGATAAGCCATACACCTAGCGTGCGGCAGGTAAAGAGGCAGCTGAGCAAAAGGGGACTTTTGTAGGAACTGATCAGCCCTGGACAGAGAACTCCAACCATCAGACACTACAATACAGTAAAATGGCAAATTCAATCCAAGTGGCTTAATACCCTGGTTCTGCTCAGCTTAGAAGGCCACCAACTTGAGTAAGGAGCATCCATCAGGGCGAGACACAGAACAGCTACAAGCAAGGCCAGATTAGCAGTGGCTCGAGCTTTGACAAAGCCCCTTAAAGCTTCTGGAGGAAAGTTTCCTTTCCAGGCAAATTACAGATCAGCTACCAATGCACAGGCAACCTCAGCTAGCTGAGCAAAGAGAGGCAAACCCCGTGGGGGAGAGCTGGGACGCAGAGCTGCATTGACATGCGCCGGGGACAGCTGATACGCAATAAGGACAGCTTGATGAGAGCGCCTGGGTTGGCTGGAAGAGTGGCGGCGGCGGCGGAGGCAGCTCCTTCCTTTTAAGCCTCAAGGCTTCTCCTTGCTGTTTCCAGATGGCACTGCCAGAATGGATGGCAGGGGCAGTGGGGAAGGGCAGGCGGAGCCAGCAAGAGCAAAGACCGCCAAGCTGCCTTAGATCTGCTCCCTTCCTGCCCACCTGCCCATCACTGGTCAGCAAAACCCTCCCAGGACACTTCACCCGCCACCCCGGCCAAAGGACCAACATGGCCCAAGCTGTCCTGCTGTTTCCCAGTGGTCATGATTCTCATTTTGCTGCCTGCCCTGACTTGCCCAGGGCATTAAAAAAAATAAATTCTTCTTCTGCTCCCCAATCTCCCCTGGCTGCTTGAGATGAATCTGGCGAGGTGCCTCTTGGTTGACAGGCATGAGAGCGGACTGTACCACTTGAGACTGCAAAGGGAGGGGGGTAGCACTTTTTAAATGCATGACACATATGCATGTCCCCATGTTAAGGCAAAAAACACATTTCCTGAAATTCAGCAGCATTCTCCCATTGCTCCAGGCGCCTCTGGGAAAAAGGCTACAGGCCGTTCTGCAGTGAGGGAGCCGCAGCTGTAAGGAGGGCAGTGAGTGGGGTCCAGAGGAAGGTGACAAAGGACAGACCCCCAAAGTACCTAGGCTCATTGCAGCTCCTGTACCACGGTGAGAAATGGACATCATCATGGGAAGGGACCAGCTGAAAGAAGAAGAAACAGAGGACAGTGAGATTGCGCACAAAGCAAGGCACCAGAGTCTAGCCAGACTGCCACCAACATTCAGTTCACAAGAGCTCTTTCTTCCCCCACCAAACTCTCTTTAAAAAGGGGTGAAGAACCTGCAGCCAATGGGCCCATTCTGGCCCGCCAGCGGGTTCTTATTTGGCCCACCAGTCCCTTTCATCCAAACCACACCCACCTGGCTAATCAGCTGGTACCGCTGGCTGATGTAAACTGATAGTTGGGTTAAGTCCTGCTAGCTGCAGATTCACCAGTGTATTCCCCATGAGGAGCACACTGGCAAAGCAGACCCCTGCAGAGAGCAGGATTGAGCCCTCTGCTCATCAGCTAATGAACGGAGAGTTAAATCCTACTGGGTGCTGCTTCCCTAACATGTTCCCTCGCAGGGAATGTACCGGCAAAGCAGACCCCTCTCTCTGCCCTAGAACTTTGGCAGATGGAAGGGGGAGAAGCCACCCTTTGGTCACCTGACATCATCATAGCATCAAGTGATTGACCGGTGGGTGACCCCACCCACCTGTCAAAATTGGCCCACAGCGTGGAAGGAGATAATGAGGGGCCAAAATGGCTCCTCACTCTGGTCTTAAAGCCTTTGTTTAATTGATTATTCAACTACTCCATTTCTAGATTGCCTATCAACCGAAGTCCCTGGGCTGCTTTCAGAAACCAGTAAGACACACCAAAAATAAATAAATCCCTATGTAAATGACATAAAACCTTCACAACCCAGCAATCAGACAGCACTAAAAACACAGATCAGCATAAAGTAAAACCCCCCAAAAATAACACTTTGCACAGATCTAACTGCACTAGAAGGAAAAAATAAAAAAGGCTGAGAGAGGAAAGAGGTCTCCGGCTGACAATGTAGTCACCCAGTGCAAAAAGCGATGCAGTTTGTTCCCATAAGAAGCAGCGATGGCCACCGACTAGGGTGGCTTTAAAAGAGGGCTAGACAAATCCATGGACGAGGAGGCTATTAACGGCGACAACAGCTGGTAGCAGGTCCTAAAGCATATATGTACATCTCTCAGGTGTCAAAGACCAGGCTAAAGAGGTAAGTCTTCAGCATATGACAGAAACTGCAGAATGAAGGTGTGCCAAATGCACCTCTGTGGTGGGGACAGAATTCCTCCGTTTAGGGGCCACCACAGAGAAGGCCCTCTCCTCAGCTGCAATGCACAGTTGCAGTTAGTGGAATTGCTTGTACTTTTTATTTTATTTCCCCCTCACTATATGGAGTCAAATATTGAGTTTGGGATCTTGTTTGTGTATGTGGGCTCTTAATAAACTCAAAACAGAACTGATTTGGAGAAGGAGGGGGAGAATCGGTGACTCTCCAAGTGTAAATCACTTAGGATGGAGAAACTGTTCCAGCTCATTCTGTGCCTGTACCCAGAATTATGCCAGGAATCCAGCCAGATGAGGAGAAGGGATGGAGGAATCTACGGAGGTGGCTGAGGAATGACTTTGCCACAATGGCAGGAATCCTGGAGGGGCGGTGGAGGAAAGAGAGACCGGCTTAAAGGGAAAGTAGTGGATCTTCTGAGCGCCACTGTGAAGAAAGAAGGAATAGGATGCTGCAAGGGGAACAGGGTGTGAATTCCGCATCCAGGGAGCCAATAGAATATAGGAAGCTGCTTTATAGTGAGCCAAGGTTTCAGGCAGGGAGTCTTAGCCCTACCTGGAGAAGCCAGGGATTGAACTTGCATGCAAAACTGATGCTCTAACCACCGAGGTACAGCCCTTCCCCTGTGGTGTGCAGCAGCGTCAAATCCAAATGTCCACCCCTTTCCCTTTAAGTAAGCCGCTCTTTCGTCGACTGCCCTTTCAGGATTCCTGCCAACGTGGCAAAGGGTTCCTCTGGGTGATCTAAGTGATCCAGCTGGGATACAAAGGCTCAGGTGGTCCTTAAGGTATTCTGAGCCAAAGCTGCTTGGGGCTTTCTATATATAACACAGGAACTCTGAACCTGTAGCAGAAGATGGCAATAATGCGGTAAGCCTTGGGGAAGCCCGAAGCCTTGCAGAACATCTAATAAAGTGAAATGATGTCTGGTCAGCTCAGTATAAATTGTGTTGACAACGTGCTGCAAAAAAACACCCACCAACCCCATCCCGGTGCCTAAATCTTGCTCTTTATCTCAATTAATTGGAAATGCGAACACCTCCCTTCTTAAACAAAGCCAGCTCTTACTGGTAAATGGTGACATGAGGGGACAGAGGACGGTTGGACCGAGTGTTCTTCTCCCAAAACTGGGCCATCTCCTCCTTTGCCGTTGTTGCCATGGGGACCACGCTGGAAAAGAAAATACAGGAGAGGACAATGGCGCTGGGACCTGTGCCATGCTTAGGAACATGGGAAGATACTGCATTGCAATCAAGAGAACAGGGCAGGTCCTAAAATGGGAGGGAAAGCCATGGTTCGATCATCTCATGGGTGGCTCATGGTTTGTTAAACAAACAATGCCTCAAACCGGAGGTGCATAACTTTGGCTGTTCTTGTTCTTCCTCCTTCCTCCCCACCCCTTTTCCTTTTTTTGTCATCTAAAATAGAACACTGCAAGTCTGAGGATGGGATCGACCTCATTTGTTTTCTGCAAGGAGTTTTGTGGAGGTGAAGAGCAGGGTTATTTTTTTAAAAAGAGGGAAATTATTTAAATAATAAAATAAAATTGTTGCACCAACTTCCTCTCCTGTAGGGCTCTGATCGGAAGCTTGTTTAGGGACAACTTTTGTCTGCAATAAATAAGGGTGTGTTGGAGAGGCACAGAGACAGAGGGTGAATGGAAAGGACCATCTGAAGCCAAGTCATTGGCAAGTAAACCAGCGAACGCCCTTTGATTTATATTTCCTGGGAGCAGCACCTGCAGATTCTATAAAGTGCCAATCACAGCATTAACAGCTAGCCAGCCGTTTTAATGGCCCATGAATTATGGGAGAACAAACTGGCAGAGGAGTGAATCTTGCAAGGATCCAAACAGCAGGAGGAGAATTAACAAAAGCCCTTTTTTTTTTACTGTCATAAACTCACTGCCGCGTGGAGAGTCCCGGTCCGAGACTAATACAGAGGCATCGCCGGCTGGCTAATCTGAAAGACAAAAGTGCTCTTTGAATTTACAACTGAAGCCTTATTCTTCCCACCAAGACACAGTGCAAGGCAGGAAACATGAAAACACAACACGTTTTGCTTGATAATCACACAGAAACCATTATTGTTATTATACTGGGGTGTGTATGTGTCTAAAACCTTCCGACACAATAACGAAATAAAATGTTGGCACTGCAGCTAAGGCTGTGTACACAGCATACATTTAAAGCACAGGCCCATCTGCCCCCCGAGTTCTGTGAACTGTAGTTTGCCAAGGGTGCTGGGAACTATAGTTCTTTAAGGGGTAAAGACAAATTGGGAGGGGGGAAATGTACTTTAAATATATGGTGTGTACTACACAGCCAGAGAAATATATTGCCAGCTTCCCATTGGTTTAAGTAAATCACAATCCAATAAAGCATTTTGACCAGGCAGTCTTCTTCAGTGGCAAACAATAACAGCTATTAGATGGATGAGTCTGAAATGGATTACCGTATTTTTTGCTCTATAAGACTCACTTTTTCCCTCCTAAAAAGTAAGGGGAAATGTGTGTGCGTCTTATGGAGCGAATGCAGGCTGTGCAGCTATCCCAGAAGCCAGAACAGCAAGAGGGATCGCTGCTTTCGCTGCGCAGCAATCCCTCTTGCTGTTCTGGCTTCTGGGATTCAGAATATTTTTTTTCTTGTTTTGCTCCTCCAAAAACTAGGTGCGTATTATGGTCTGGTGCATCTTATAGAGCGAAAAATACGGTATATTTCAGGTCTGCTTACATCTAGGTTCAGGCTGCCCAGGCTTTTAAATAAAATGTGAAACCACCCATTCAAACCATTAAGGGACAGAAATGGAGTTGGTTGCAATTCCCCAGCTTCCGCTGCAAAACTCTCACAGATCCATCCGAAGAGATGGTATACAGTATATGGATTTCATAAAAGGTTTTAAATACTTATCGATCTAACAGTGACTTATTACAGATTTAATATAAATCTATGTATATCGAGCTGAAGGAATGTGTGTACATAATTTTGAAAGATGAATGCTTGCCATGTATTTGTCTATCAGTACGTTAAATCTTCTTTTAAAAATTAATGAAAGGGGGAATATATTCGTGTGCATCTGTGCACCACACACAAAATCAAACATACAGTCCTTCACATCTCCATCCTTGAAATGCAGCTCGTTTTAATTTGCTCACTAAACACAAAATATCCAAGATGGGCGAGAAAAACCAGCCCTGCCAATAACAAAAAGCAGTTATTTCATGCCTGGACCCCTAAAGGGGAAAGGTTTGCAGGCTTCTGGTGGGGCAAAAGCGAGAAAGAAAACAAACTTTCATTTCATTCTGCAGATGCCATTTGTCACACCTGAAGTGCTAGCAAAATAGCAGGTCATTGTTTCAGTGCAGTGAGCATCACATTTCGGTCGCAAACTGACACCATGAGCAAGAGGTAAATTAAGGGTTTCAATTTCTTTTTTTTATTACAGGCACACACACACCCCCCCCTGCAAGCTACAGGAGCTATTCTAGACAGATCCCGTCAAGATGTTGTCAGGCTGACATTCAAAGGTGACACACCAGCAAAAAACCAGCGATTCACAAGGCCATAGCTCAAGGAGTTTAGAGATGGGGACTGGAGTGGACTTTGTCTAAAGGACACACTAGTGTTGGAGATAATTGACACATAAAAAAGGAAACTTGCTTATAAGCAGAGGACTGCTGGATCAGGCCTAAGGCATACCTAGCCCAGAATCCTGTTCTTACATTGGTCTTCCGGACTATTGTGAGAAGCCCACAAGCAGGACCTGGGTGCAATATTACTCTCTTCTCTTGAGATTCCTTGCAACTGCCTCTGTGGCTGCCTCTGTCAGTGGAGAAAGAATATAGCCACTGCAGCTGGTAGCCTTCTCTCCTCCATGAATTTGTCTATTCCTCTTCTAAAGCCATCCAAGTTGGTGGCCATTCTAACCTCCCGTGGGAGCACACTATAATTTAACAATGCACTGTGTGAAGGACTTTCTCTCCGGTTTCGAGTTACCCCACTTTGCCGGATCAGGTTCCTTCCAAGAATTCTGGGAAGTTTGGGTAAAATTAGGGTTGCCATATGTCCGGAATTTCCCAGACATATCCAGAATCCTGCATTTGTCAGCAGCGTCTGGGCGGAAATCCGGACATATGGCAGCCTGTGTCAACAGTGCCAATTTTGCCGATTTCCCCTAGAAATGAGATACAGGCAGGTCAAAATGAGGCAGGAAAGAGGGGCAAAGAAATAAGAATTGAGACCAGCTGAAAGCCTGTTGATGAACATGTTTTGTAGGAAGCGAGTGGCAAAGTGTGATGGTTATTTTTCTGTAACTAGGATGCTTCCCATTATTATTTTCTGCAGGGCGGTTGAGAATGTGAAGTGGTTCCATGGAAAAGCTTTGCTTCTGAACTGGCACTGGGTGAAAAGAAAACTCTTGAGCATGGTGGCAGAACCGTGACACATAAGTTGCCACTTGATAAGTGATGCACATACATGTGGGAACCAACTCACACATATAGGCACTTGTGTTCAATGTTGCACATGTATGCACACCTTTCATACTGTATGCACGTATGCACACAGACAGGTGCTCTCACAGATATTTGCAATTTCACAAACCTACAAATGTTAAATTTAGATGTGCGCATCTAAATCCACATCAATAAAACATGGGCATATATGACTACAATACCATAAACCTGCACATGCATTTAAGCTCAGGTGTTCAGAGATGCATATACACAGCCTGTGCATAGTTCCACAAAATGGTTACATATGCTTTACGGCTACTGCACACTTCCATACAATAAAGCATGCATACTCTAAGACATATTCACAATGCCACAAGCCAGCATATGTATTTAAACTTATGGATACACAGAGATGTACAACTGCACGCATGCTCACAAGTGCCACAAATATATTATTCGTGCATTTCAGCTTATGCACATCTGACTGCAATGAAGCACACACGTAAGTGTACGCATGCAAGGCAAACACTCTCACAAACTCATGCATGCATTTCAGCTTATGCACAGAGACCCATGTTTGCAGTGCAACAAGCACATGTACACAAAAGAATAGATGAACATACACCAGGCTTCAGAAAGGGCAGCATTTAGAAACTAGTTGGAGAATATTTCAGCCTCACTGGACACTTGCCTACTGAACTTAGAAGTAGCCATTCTGAAACAAAGAGCTTTCAGGGTAAACTCCAGTGTGAAATTGAATCACAACTGATGAAGAAATTCAATCAAATGAAAACCTGTGACTGAATCAGGATAATGGGTTTTTAATTGCACTACATGGTATTAATTAGGTTACCAGTGCCAGGATATTTGCGTTCGCACCAACATTGCCTTGGTGACAGTAATACTAACTATTCTGCTTTTATTGGTGTCTGTTTTTCACGGATTTCCTTTCCATTTGGCCTCACTCCTCTTAATCCCTGCCCATCAAAGCACATACACAACTGCCATAATTTAAGATTATGCTTCATGCATTGGAGGAAATAGACAACCAAAGTGTGCTCCCTAATAGTTTGCTGGTTGTCTTAAAGGTGTCACATGTACTTTACATGTAGAAGCTTTGCCCACATGGAGAAGAGGCTGATGGGACTGCATTGCTGACATCATGCGTGACGTGGCAGCTAAAATAGCCAATGCAATTCTGGGCTGCATCAATAGGAGTATAGTATCTAGATAAAGGGAAGTAATAGTGCTACTGTATTCTGCTCTGGTCAGACCTCACCTGGAGTACTGTGTCCAGTTCTGGGCACCACAGTTCAAGAAGGACACTGACAAACTGGAACGTGTCCAGAGGAGGGCAACCAAAATGGTCAAAGGCCTGGAAACGATGCCTTATGAGGAACGGCTAAGGGAGCTGGGCATGTTTAGCCTGGAGAAGAGGAGGTTAAGGGGTGATATGATAGCCATGTTCAAATATATAAAAGGATGTCACATAGAGGAGGGAGAAAGGTTGTTTTCTGCTGCTCCAGAGGAGCAGACACGGAGCAATGGCTCCAAACTACAAGAAAGAAGATTCCACCTAAACATTAGGAAGAACTTCCTGACAGTAAGAGCTGTTCGACAGTGGAATTTGCTGCCAAGGAGTGTGGTGGAGTCTCCTTCTTTGGAGGTCTTTAAGCAGAGGCTTGACAACCATATGTCAGGAGTGCTCTGATGGTGTTTCCTGCTTGGCAGGGGGTTGGACTCGATGGCCCTTGTGGTCTCTTCCAACTCTGATTCTATGATTCTATGCATGACATCATGCAAGGCCCTATGCCTTGAACACTGGCACCCTGACACTGGTATCTATACTGGGAAAATCAACAGGCAAATGACAGGTCATGCATAGGCTTGCATGTGATCTGGACCTATGCATGATCAGGGGTTCTGATCATTGGAACACAAACGTGTGAAAAGTTGTTCACACATAGGTTTTCCTGGTGCAGGTACCTATAACAGCACACAAATGTCCATGGGGCAGGGCTGACACAGAATAGGACATTAGAGGCAGTCAGGGGTGCAGTCTCATTGCCTCCTTCTGTGTGCATGGCTTCTGTGTGTGGAGAAGGCCCACCAGCATGTCTGCTTGTGTGCAAACACATGTGTCTCAGTTTGGGTAAATGCCTGTGGACGTGTAATGAATGCATAATCATAACACAGCTGTGGGGGTTTATGGGTAGGTGCGTCACAAATAAATGCATTTGCAGAAACATGCATAGGCACATAACACTGACATGCAATCATTGAATTGTGGAGCTGGAAGGGACCCTGAGGGTCATCTAGTCCAACCCCTTGCAATGCAGGAATCTCAATTAAAATATACATGGCATGTGTGTGTAATGCATCTGTGGGGCTTGTGTACATGTGTGCACACACTTAGAATCATAGAATCATAGAGCTGGAAGAGACCACAAGGGCCATCGAGTCCAACCCCCTGCCAAGCAGGAAACACCACCAGAGCACTCCTGACATATAGTTGTCAAGCCTCTGCTTAAAGACCTCCAAAGAAGGAGACTCCACCACACTCCTTGGCAGCAAATTCCACTGTCGAACAGCTCTTACTGTCAGGAAGTTCTTCCTAATGTTTAGGTGGAATCTTCTTTCTTGTAGTTTGGAGCCATTGCTCCGTGTCCGCTTCTCTGGAGCAGCAGAAAACAACCTTTCTCCCTCCTCTATGTGACATCCTTTTATATATTTGAACATGGCTATCATATCACCCCTTAACTTCCTCTTCTCCAGGCTAAACATGCCCAGCTCCCTTAGCCGTTCCTCATAAGGCATCGTTTCCAGGCCTTTGACCATTTTGGTTGCCCTCCTCTGGACACGTTCCAGTTTGTCAGTGTCCTTCTCGAACTGTGGTGCCCAGAACTGGACACAGTACTTGCTTGCAAATGGATGAATGCTCATACATTTTTATGTATGACAATATACATAAACCAGAAATGCATTCATTATACATCTCCGAATGCACATTTGCATATGTCTAGATGAGCACCTGTTTCTATACAGAATCACAGATTTGTAGAGCTGGAAGGCACCACAAAGATCATCTAGTCCAACCCCCTGCAATGCAAGAATCTTTCACCTAATGTGGGTCTCGAACCCACAACCCTGAGATTAAGAGCCTCATGCTACATACACCAAATGAACTTTGTCGTTAACTATGTTTGAAACTACATAAGTACAGTAGTATCAGACTGTTTTAATGTAGTGTTGCGGTTTTGTGTTCTAATGCTGTAATGCACATTGGGACCTTAATGTGAAGGGTGGGTAATAAATTAAATAATAATATGAACAACAGCATATACTTATATACTTATACATGGGCGCCGACTTATAAAAAATATTGGGGTGGCCCATACCGACTTATAAAAAATATTGGGGGGGCCCAAGACCTCCAAACCGCTGCTGCTGGGGGAACGAAAGGGGCGAGCCCCGGGCTGCCCCGACCTTAAGTGAACCTGTGAGGGCCCGCCCTTTGCGGCAGCTGATTGGCTGCCGCCGTGGGCAGTGACTATTAATGAGCTAGGGGGAATCCCCGCTTCTCGCGGGGCTGACGCCAGCCCCGCGAGATTGTTGATGGGTCGAGAGCCCGCAACCCCACCCCCTCTCTAGATCGGGAGTGGCTTTGTTTTAACTCATTACTGAATGTATTTTAAAAGGTAACTATCGTCAAACAAGGAAAATAAAAAATACCAACATAATTTTGTGATTTTACAAAGCATAATATAACTAATAATTTTCTTAAATTATTGGGGGGGCAGAGCCCCCCCAAACGAATTTTTGAGGGGGCTTGGGCCCCCTCAGGCCCCATGGAGTCGGCGCCTATGTACTTATATGCATATACTTATATACTTAGCTATGCGCATAAAGCTTAAATGCATTCATCTTACATCTGCGGGGCTCGTGAGTGCATACAGACACAGATTACATCTCTCTGCACACACAAGTTTAAATGTGCAGAGATATGTGGCACCGCAAAAAACATTATGTACCCATGTGCTGACTGGTGTGGGGCGTGTGCATGCAAGCAGAAAGGCAGGCACAGCCTGCTAGTGTACATGAACACGCACTTTGTACATGCAGCAGGATAACAAAACTCTTTAGGTTTGCATTTCAGTTTCTGCAAGAGGATAACGGAACGGCGCTAAAAAAACCACACCTTCGGGGTAAAAACCAATGTCACCCAGTCGCACCCAAGGGCACAGCCCCCCCCCCGACAAACGGCCCCTCACAGAACACACCCCATTTCCCAGACAACCAGGAGTGACCCCCACCCCACCTCCCACTCCTTCTCTTCCCTCCTAGCGCTTCGCTCCCGTCTTCTCCCCCCCCCCCGCAGTCACCTTAATAGGGACACCGCCATCTTGCCGAGGCGCCACTCGCTCCAGTGTCCCCCCGCCCAACCCCAAGCAGGAAGAGGGCGCAGGGTGACGTCACTGCCCTACTTCCGTCGTCAAAGGCAAGCAAGGGCGGAAGGGTGCTTTTGAGCTGGCGGTGGAGAAGGGGGGCAACGCGCGTCTGATTAAGACCTTAAGGGTTTCGCGTCCCCTCTCGATTTCCGCAGGCTGAGATCCTGTGCTCTTTTTGTTTATTTATTCGGGAGTAAGGATTATTGATTTGCATGGGGCTCCTTACTTCAAATGAGGACTGGGAATTTTATATATTTATAATACGTGCACATTTATATTACACCCCGCCTTTTTTCTCAAGGCAGCTTACAGATAAAAATAAGAACAGCTAGAAAAAGACAATCGTTTTAAAAAAAAAATTAAACATTGATAGAATTAAAACTATGTACATATATACAATTTATCAGATCCACACCAGTAAATTAGAGTTGTTCAGGGTAGACCCATTGAAATGAATGGGCATGGCTTAACTCAGGTTCATTCATTTCAACGGGTCTCTGGATATTTATTTATTAGATTTCTGTCCCATATTTCCTCCAAGGAGCTCAAAAGTGCTGTTCATGGTTACCCTAACCCTAATGAGCTTCATTCATGGCCAGTGAGGATTAGGCCCTCTGTCCCCCTGCCAAGTCCTAGTCCAACACTAACCACTAGGCTCAGCCTACACTACAACACCCTGGTTCTCATATGAAGTAGAATTTAGTTAGGTACAGCTGATCTTCCACTGTAGTAGCCCAGAGTTTGTGAGTGAGCAGGCCAGCAACACTTGAATTTTAAGCCAAATTTGTTCAAGGGTTGGCACCTACAAGTTTAGAGATTGCACACTTTGTTTTTCTGAGCTCTTTCAAATTCAGGCACCTCATACTGCTGCCCTGCTGGCATTCAACGTCTTCTGGGTTATTTCCATTTATTTTTACAGTATTTTATTTATTATTTCAAACATTTATTGTGCTGTTTTTCCGCATCTATGAAGGAATTGTTCAAAGCAACTTCCAAAATACAAGGGCAACAGGGATCCAAATGCTGAAAGGCAGATCGTCAAAGTAAAATGATGAAATGATATATCCTTGCTTCTTCCTCAAGGGGCCTGAGGCAGAGTAAATCGTTCGCTGCTACTAGATCTTCACAACAACCCTGTGAGGTAAGTTAGACTGAGAATGAGAGAAGTGAGTGATCAAGTCAAGGTCAGTAAGCGAGCTTTGCGGTTGAATAGAATAATGCTAACTACACTACCCTCGTACCTACGGGACCGCCTTTCCCGGTATGCCCCACAGAGAGCCTCAAGTTCCATAAATAGCAACACCCTAGTAGTCCCAGGCCCTAAGGAAGTTAGATTAGCTTCAACCAGAGCCAGGGCCTTTTCAACTCTGGCTCCGGCCTGGTGGAACGCTCTGCCTCATGAGACCAGGGCCCTGCAGGATCTGATTTCTTTCCGCAGGGCCTGTAAGACAGAGTTGTTCCACCTGGCCTTTGGCTTGGAGCCAATTTGATTCCCTCCCCCTCTTTCTTTTTTATTTTCCTTTCTCCTCCTGCGATTAGGTTTCAATATCTTAATGTTGTATTTTAATTTTGTTTTTAAGTTGTATTCATTCAATTTGTTTTTATTATTGCTTGTTAGCTGCCCTGAGCCCGGCCTTGGCTGGGGAGGGCAGGGTATAAATAAAAATTATTATTATTATTATTATTACACTACTCTGAGTACCTCTGATAAAGTGCAGAGTGTGTTCTGTTCTGGCATCTCTTACTGTGTGCCTCAGATTATGACGGGAGAAGCTTCAGTTCACATATTATGTATTACCTTTATATCCCACCTTTCCTCCAAGCAGCCCAGGGCGGAGTACATGGTCCTCCTGTTTTATCTATTCACACAACAACCCTGTGAGGTAAATTAGGTTGAAAGATAAGGACTGGCCCAAGGTCACCCAGTGAGCTTCATGGCCAAGTGGATTTGAACCCTGGTCTCCAGGTTGAATAATTCCATTGTTTTACCAAATAGGGAGTGCTGCATCTATAGTCAATTTTTACAACTTTCACCCCAGTTTTCTCCATCAAGGGGGAGAAGGGAGAGGCGACAAACCCCCACCAGCCCTCCAAGATCATGGGCATTCTGAGGCTAAATGCTCTAAGCAAGAATCCAGGGTACTGTGGTTTGCCATAAACACCCCCTGCAGGCTGGGATACCATTGTTCTTGTAGCCAGGGCTTAGTGGAGCATGCAGAAGGTGCCAGGTTCAATCCCCAGCAACTCTAGGTAGGGTTGGGAGAGATCTCTAATGGAAATCCTGGAAATCCTGGAAAACCACAGCCTGTCAGTGGGTGGAAAATACTGAGCTAAACAGAGCAATGGTTTGACAGCTTCCAACGTTCCTAGCCTGTCTCGTTCCCTTGCCTTTCTGGTGTCCTGCCTTGGACCCAGCAGTCCTCGTTGCAGCACCGAGCCCCCAAACTGCCCACTTTGGACTGCTTAGCCCAGCTGGGGGGGGGGGGGGGAATCAAAGTTTCCTTTGTCAGCTCAAACTCAGTCGCCCCAGCTTTGTGGAATGTTGTGCCTACAAGCACAGGCAAGGGATCCAGATCACATGGAAAGCACGGCTCAGGATGAAGGCTTCAAGGGATCTGGAAGGAGGGAGTGATCATGCGCTTCAGGGTTGAGCCTGTCCTGGTGACCCCTGACCCATCTATCTTCCCCACAATAAAAGCTTCCAGGACCTCTGTAAACACCATATATTTAAAGCATATTCTGCCTCCCCAAATAATCATGGGAACTGTAGTTTGTTATGAGTGCTGGGAATTGTAGCTCTCTTTGGGGGGTGTTTTACAGCTCTCAGGATTTTTGTGTGGCATATTTTAAATGTGTCTTAAAAGCGTCCTGGGAAAGTACCGGTAACTGGGCGGGTGAGCATGTGCCAAAACTAGACAAATTTTGTGGGATTAATTTTGAAGTAACTGCCGAACAAATGTCAAACAGATCAGTGTCAAGCAGATATCAGTCAGATGAACAACTGCACAACTTTCCGAAGATGTCCGAAGGCAGCCCTGTATCATGAAGTTTTTAGTCTTTGACTTTTTGCTGTGGTATTATTATGCTGGAAGCTAGACTGCATAAATACTAAACTATTGTTATTACAGTATATTTATTTAATGTAAATTTTGCATTTGCTGCTCCACCCAGTTCTGCCTCTGGCTCCACCCACCAGTGACACGTGGCCCCGCACAAGGGAATGTGGCCCTCGGGGTGAATAATCCAAGCCATCACTGCTGCTCTCAGCAAACTGGGTTGTAGAATCAGCACCATTCATGGCCTGGCTGCACTTGGCTGCCAGTTTCCAGGCCCAGTTCAAAGGGCTGGTTTTGACCTATGTTGCTCAGGTCTCCCAGTACCTCAGAAACGGCCCCATCCCATATGCACTGACCCAGACCTCATCATCTGAGGCCCTTCTTTGTGTGCTTCCTCTGTGAGAGGTCTGGAGGGTGACAACATGAGAACAGGCCTTTTCCGTGGTGGCTCCCTGCCTTGCATTGGTCTCTCCAGGGAAGTTTGCCTGGTGCCGTCATTAGACGCCTTTAGGTGCGCAGCAAACACATTTATTTCAGACCCTCCAAGTGTCCCTATTTTCCCAGGACTGTCCCGTATTTACAGAAGCCATCCCAGTTTCTGATTTGATCGCGGAATGTCCTGCTTTCCCTTAGGACGTCGCTATTTTAATCAGAGAAATGCTGGAGGGGATGTTGTTTTGTTCCAGGCCTTCGGTTTGTAATCATCTGTGGCCTCTTTGAGTGGGATGTTTTAAACTTGCCATTTAAAAATAGGGTTGTCTTTGTCTTTTTCATTTGAACACATGTGCTCATTTGTTTTACACGTTGTACAGTGGTACCTCGGGTTACAGATGCGTCAGGTTACAGACTTGGCTAACCCAGAAATAGTACCTCGGGTTATGAACTTTGCTTCAGGATGAGAACAGAAATCGCGCAGCAGCGGCGCGGCGACTGCAGGAGGCCCCATTAGCTAAGGTGGTACTCAGGTTAAGAACAGTTTCAGGTTAAGAACAGACCTCCAAAATGAATTACAGTGATACCTTGGGTTAAGAACTTAATTCATTCTGGAGGTCTGTTCTTAACTTGAAACTGTTCTTAACCTGAAGCACCACTTTAGCTAATGGGGCTTCCTGCTGCTGCCATGCTGCCACACCGCCAGAGCACGATTTCTGTTCTCATCCTAAAGCAAAGTTCTTTACCCGAGGTAATATTTCTGGGTTAGCGGAGTCTGTAACCTGAAGCATATGTAACCTGAAGTGTATGTACCCGAGGTACCACTGTACAGTAAGTTCTTAACCCGAGGTACCACTGTAAACCGCTTCAGTTAAAAAGATGACCAATAAATTTAATCCATATTAAGGAGAATAATAAGAACGACCCATTGGGAGGCTGAAGAGAGGGATGCAGGCCTTGGACCAGGCTGTTCCACCGCTCTTGCCCTGAGGCTTCATCTCCTCTGGCATTCCTTCTGGAGGCTGTGACATCGCCTACACCTCAGCCGAGAATGTGGCTTGACAATGGCCGCTCTTTTGCCCAGCTATGTCGCCGGAGCGTGTGGAGCAACATTTAACGAGCCAGCGGGCATAAATGCCCCCTTTTCACTTTTGTTCCGCTCTGGCTTGTTCTTCCCCCTTCTTGGCTCCAAAGCACCCCACCCCACCCCACCCCACGAAACCGAATGCCAGGCTCCCATTGGCTCGGCGTTTCTGCCGAGACGGCATCCTTCCCAGGCCGGCCAGGTTCTTAAACCAAGGGTGCCACCCTCCGAGGCACCCATCGCCAAGGAACCGCCGTCTCCTCCATCGCCAACTCTTCCCCTCCATGTGGCTATAGGGATTGTACAGTAACCAAAAAAAAGAAAGAAGAGGGGGGAAAGCCATGGGGACCCCAGGCAGCTCAGGGAGGGAGAGAGCCCTTCTTCTGCTCACAGTGCTGGTTTCGACAATGGGTAAGTCGGTGTTTCGATGGGAAGGGGTCCTGGTGGTCATCTAGTCTGACCCCAGCAGATCGACGCGGGGTAAAGTGTCTCTGGCAGGTGGCCGCCGGACCTCTGTTTCTGTACCTCCAGCGAAGGAGCGTTTGCCGCTTGTTAGGAAACATAGGAAGGCGGTTGCCTTATAGCGAGCCAAAACAAAGTTCCATCTAGCTCAGTGCAGTCTACACTGACTGGCAGAGTCTCTCCAGGGCAGCAGGCATCGGGACACTCCCGGGGACTGAGCAACGGACAACAAGTCTTTTACGTATTCAGAGATATTGGGCAGTCCCCTTCGCGACTCCTCTTAATACCCATGGGAAAAGGAGGGAGATGTTGGTGGTCATCAGGAGAACTCAAATAACGAGGCGTTCAGAGGTAGACTGCTCCTGAGTGAGGAGGCTCCATTTTGCTATCGCAAGGGACCTGCCCCCCATGATTGTGATTTAATTTAGTGTGGGCCGCTGGACTTGCGTTCAAATTCCACTGTGGCTGTTGTGCAGAATAGTCGCTCCTTACGTACATAGGGGCTGCCTTGTCGGTTCACGCAACTCAGAAATGGGGAGCCTGGGGCTCTGCAGATGTTGTTGGAGTACAACACCCATCATTCCTGACCATCGGCCATGCTTGCTGGGGCTGATGAGAGCTGCTGATAACAACATCTGGATGAAGGGCTCATCACCCTCCTCTCAGGAGCAGCCAGCCAGATGTGACCATGGAAGGGCATTCAGGCAATGGCTTTCCCTTCTCCCCCCCCCCCACATGCTATTCAGAGATAGACTGCCCCTGATCCTGGAGGTTTCACCATTAGCTGTAATTGTTCCTGCTAATTCTGATTCTGTACATGGAGCACCTATTTATCACGCTAAGTAGATCTGTGTATTCTCTGTGATTTTCTCTAATCCTGTTATTTATTTATTTTTTCTGTTGTTGGAAATGTTTGCGGCACTTGAGGGGAAAATATTTAAGTGATTTTAAACTTATATTTTTATCTTGATGTAATCGGTAACCAAAACAGTAATGTGTGTAACAGCAAAAGTAATAGGTTTCATCCAATGCTGGTCCTCAGGGTAGACTCATTGAAGTGAACTGACTGACTAACTAAAACTCATTCATTTCAGTGGGGTTGCTCTGAGCAGGACTTAGATACAGCCCAATGATAATAACTAAACCCAACTCAGAGTAGACCCATTGATATCAATGACCATGACTAACTTAATTGGTTTTAATAGGTCTAATCTGAGTAGGAACGTAGCTGGATACCAACCAATAATCATAATCACGTTGCAAAGAGTTCCACAAGCGAATTATGTATTATATCTATCCTGAAACTACTGTTCATCTTTTCTTTTTTGGGGGGGAAGGGGGTGGAATCCTGGTCTGGGTGCCCATATTTATTGTTACTTGTGCCTCATAGTAGTAGTCTATAATGTGGTTTGATCTGGGCAGCAATGGTGGGGTGCGGGGGTGATCCAGAGATGATCTCGTTACCTAGGAAAGGAGTTGACAATAGTGGCTTTCTGGATCCTACCCAGCCCTGTGATTTTGAGTCTTCCAGGGATGCCAAAGTTGCAGCCCTGGAAGTCCAGGATGGTGACTCAGTATTAGCATGAGATATCATCATCATCATCATCATCTTTATCTTTTATTTCTATCCTGCCCTCCCCTGCCGAAGTCAGACTCAGGGTGGCTAACCTCAGATATATAACATTAGTATAAAATCAAACAATAATAAAATTACCTCCTAAAAACAGATCAAAATCAAATTAAAGTCTAATTAGATGGTTTTCCACAGGGTTAGGGTTATATGTTTTGTAACTATTTATCCTTTGAAGCCTAAAATCCCAGGGTGCTTTCAGATTACCTGTTCATTGAACAAACACCCTGATTTGTTTTCAGGGTGGATAGAGGAGGTGCCATATTCCTGCGTTGCAGAGGGTTGGCCTGGATGACCTTCATGGTCCCTTCCAACTTTACAATTCTACAATTCTGTGATTTGGCACAGGGACAAAAATTGCCCAAATACCAATCGTTTTCCTTCTTTTTTAAAAAACAGCCACAAAGACCTATTGCAGTCGTAACTTAAATTGCTTCCATCTCAGCTGAGAAGTGTGTTAGAAGAACAAAGCGATGCATTTTATATTGCTCTGGGACCTCTTTCCATTCTCTTTTGGAAAATCGATAGTGTGAGCATGAGGGAGGGAGTGCAATCAAAGCAAGCCATTAGGAAATACATGTCCTTTAACTGTCCCCGACCTCCTGACAAGGAGGATGGCCAGATTTCCATGTCTGACCTGAAGTCTCCAGGGTTGCCTGGCCTCCTCCATGTGGCAGGTGCAGAGACTGAATCTCCAGGTGTGTGAGAGTGGCGTGCCTTTAATAATAAAACATGTTTGCACTGCGCATGCAGCTTGCAAGCTTCAGCCCAGAAGGAGCTGGTTGCAAATTATAGCAGAGCCTCTGCTGTGGGGGGGGGGTCTGTCCTCCTTTGCTCCCCTTTCCCAATTAACCTCCGTCTCCAGGGCCTGCCCCTGTGACATCACCAGAAGCCATCCCTAGGTCTCAGGACTGAAACCTGAAACCACCAGGTGCTCCTAACCTGGAAACCTTACTGACAAGTTCAATTTATATGTGATCGTGGCCTCCCATGCTTTCTCGTTTTTTTCCAATCTCCAGTTGGATGGATCTCTAAGAATGCCCCTCTTTTTTTTTGCTGCCTGAGCAAGTCTTTGCAGGGTCACGAGGGTGTGCAGAAGGCCCCTAGGACTTTTTATTTCATAAAATGCAATATCCTGCCCTTTGGTTCATTGGGAATGTGCCTCTCCTGCCACCCCAACCGCCCAATGTGATTTAGAGTTATGAACATTTAAAAAATAAGGAAATTAGAAAAACATACGGCACAATGCAGTCTAAACACAGCAGTGGAATCAAGAAACAGAAAATGTGAGAGAGGAGTCATAATCCTGGGAATTGTAGTTTACCGCTCACAGAGTTTAAGTTCCCAGCACCTGTAACAAACTAATTTCCAGAATTCTTGCATATTTGTGTATGTGTGTGCTTTAAATGTATGGGGTACGCAGACATTAACAGAAATACAGTGGTACCTCAGGTTAAGTACTTAATTCATTCCAGAGGTCCGTACTTAACCTGAAACTGTTCTTAACCTGAAGCACCACTTTAGCTAATGAGGCCTCCTGCTGCCGCCGCAGCGCCGGAACCTGATTTCTGTTCTTATCCTGAAGCAAAGTTCTTAACCTGAAGCACTATTTCTGGGTTAGCGGAGTCTGTAACCTGAAGCTTATGTAACCTGAGGTACCACTGTATAGGAAGCTGGCTTGTCCTGGTCCATTTTGCTCATTACTGTCTGCACTGACTGGCAACAGCTTTCGTGCAGGGAGTCTTTCCCGGTCCAACGTGGAGATGCTGAGGATTGGGACCTCCTGCATGTCAAGTGGTAGCTTTGCCACCCAGCTACATGGCTGTTCGTTCAGACTGGGGATGTGAGAGATCAAGGGGACATAAGAAGCTTGCCTTTTCCCGAGTTGGATTCTTTCTCCATCTAGCCCAATATTGTCTACACTGACTGGCAGCTGCACTGCAAGGACTCAGGCAGCTGCTTGGCCGGGAAAAGGGTTTGAGAGGGGAAACGCATCAAGCGACAGTACTTCCCGGGAAACAACAGGCTCAATATGGATTTGTGGCAAATGTCACATGTCAGCAGCTTCGGAAGGCTAGGAGTGTGAGTGCGCTGGAAATAGAGTTAAGGGGCAATGTGTAGACTGCCTAGAATTAGCACTCTCTGCCTGCCGTTGGCTCTGGCGCCACCTACTGTTGGGCTCCCTGCTTTCTGCCCTGAAAGTCCCAAAGGTTCAGTAGCTACCATTGACTGCAACCTATCTACAATAGCTATTGGTTACAATAGAACACTTTCCGCCCAGTCTAATTTCGAGGTGGGAAGAGGCAGGGAAGGACTCTGAAGGGACCATCTTGGAGGCTGCAGCTATAAGCAGTCACTGAGCCAGACAGGAGGGGTCTTAGGCTGGTCTCCAAAATTCCATGTCCTGAGTTCTGATTATGTTGTTGGATGTAAAGATCAGGTTGCATAATGGCTGATTTTCCCTTGACTCCCAGCTTGGAAGAAAGGCGGGATATAAAGACTAACAACAACAACTGGGAAATAAGAAGTCTATCTGCTTACATATATAGTGCATAGTTCTGCAAACTTAATTACATTTTATTGTTATTTTGTTATTGTTGTTTTCCTCGGCTTTCTTTTGTTTTTTATGTATCCCCCCCCCTTTTCATTTTTTTCCTCTTTTGTTTTTCTTATTCACTTTCACTCACTGTAAAAATTTCAATAAAAATTTCAGGTAGGTAGACATATATAGTGGTACCTCGGGTTAAGTACTTAATTCATTCTGGAGGTCCGTTCTTAACCTGAAACTGTTCTTAACCTGAAGCACCACTTTAGCTAATGGGGCCTCCTGCTGCTGCCGCACCGCCGGAGCACGATTTCTGTTCTCATCCTGAAGCAAAGTTCTTAACCCGAGGTACTATTTCTGGGTTAGCGGAGTCTGTAATCTGAAGCGTCTGTAACTTGAGGTACCAATGTATAGGATGGTGCTGTTACCCATTCTACAGAGAGACATAAAATGCCTCCTTTTTCAGATTCACATGGCTGTATATACCCTGCCCATATAAAGCACCTGACTTCCCCCAAAGAATCCTGGGAACTGAAATTTAGCTTTTACAGAGCTACAGTTCCCAGCATCCTTAGCAAACCACAGTTTCCAGGACCCTGTTAGAAAGACGTGTGCTTCAAATTGACATACCACCCCCAGTAAGAAAGTATGTTCTTGGGCCACAGGTACACTAGTTTCCATCTAGTATATGCAATATAACAGTTTGGGAGTACTGTACACTCCATATCCCCTGTACAGGGTGAGAAATCTGAAAATGTCTCCACTAGCAACTTTAAAAATATAGTAGTTAAGGTGCACTAGACAATTTTGTAAAGTTCATCTTTCCTTACCAAGGAGAAATACCCGTAAGAATGTTAATATCTGAGGGAGGGAGCGTATTTATTTAGTATATTTCTGTTCTGCACCTTCTGCATATGTTTCCCAAGGCAACAAGAACATGAGAACATAGTGCGTATGTGTGTCATTGTATGAACTTGTCATTTAAAGGACATTTAAAGGACACTTCTCCCGACAAAGAACCCTGGGAATCGCAGTTTGTTAAGGATGCTGGGAATTGTAGTTCTGTGAGGGGTAAACTACAGTACCCAAGATGCTTTGGGTGAGGGGCACTTTTATTCATAGCAGTATCAGAAAAGTTAAAGCACTGTAAAGGCAGAGAGAAAAGAGGTTGACCCATAAGACTTGGTGGCTCTCTGCTGGTGAGTCATTACCCATTTGATGAATGAATCCTCCAAATCAAATATCCCAAAACGTTATGAAGATAAGCAGAGCCTGGTGGATCAGACCAGTGGCCCAACTCGTCCAGCATCCTGTTTTCACAGTGGCCAACCAGATGCCTGTGGAAAACCTGTAGTTTCAGGAGCAATTCAGAAGCATTGCTGCCTCCAACTGTGGAAGCAGCAACTGTGCAAGAAGGTAAAAGGTAAAGGTAAAGGACCCCTGGACGTTTAAGTCCCGTCAAAGGCGACTATGGGGTTGTGGCGCTCGTCTCGCTTTCAGGCCAAGGGAGCCGGCGTTTGTCCATAGACAGCTTTCTGGGTCATGTGGGTCATGCTTCTAGCGCACCGGGACACTGTGACAGAAGCCAGAGTGCACGGAAACGCCATTTACCTTCCCGCCACAGCGGTACCTATTTATCTACTTGCACTGGCGTGCTTTCGAACTGCTAGGTTGGCAGGAGCTGGCACAGAGCAACAAGAAAAGCATAATGCAACTGTGGAACTGTGCATTGTGCATTTCTGTGGAAATACTGGGAACCTGGTCCTCAGTTTACCTACTAATACCATGCAAGTTTCAATTTCTACTCTAGCCCTTTTGCGTGTTTTGCTTCTTTCTTCTTTAGTGGATATGCTTCATACAACTTTTGTATTTATTTATTTACGTACTTACTTACTTACTTACTTACTATATGGAAACACTAGATATGGCTAGCTTCTGCTTTTGCAATCCCATTCTGTTAAAAAGCCGTAAAAAATAAATTGGAAAACAAAGCTTATTTGGGATACCCTTATCTTTCTAGATTCAGTATTCTAAGCATAGCAATTACGGGCATCTTAATTATACCATCTGGGATGTGCCAATCGAGACATGTTGTGCAAATAATTTCAAAATGTAGAATTAGGGGCTTTAATTTACTTTACTTGTTTTTGGTTTTTTTACAGTGAGAATTTATTGTGCATTTTAAAGCAAGGCCATTTGGAAAGGTACCACAACAATCCAAGCAGGTTCCCACCAAAATTATAGTTGCTGAGTCATTAAGCTTTGCCAAATTTATGGCTTCCCCAACCCATGCCAGTTTAATGCAGTATTTGTAAAGAGACAGAGTTTTATAGACCGTACCCAATGAAATTTTGGAGTCAGCCGTTTCCAGCTTGGTTTTAGGAAATAAGCAACCACGTTTTCCTCGCATACAAGTTGCAGGAAAGTTTTGCTTTCAGTAAAATCCTGAGCAGCAGTAAGCTCAGTACAAAGGAAGGTACAGCCGTACCTTAGTTCTCGAATTTAATCCGTTCTGGGAGTCCATTCGACTCCCGAAACGGTTCGAAAATCAAGGTGTGGCTTCCTGCAGCCAATCGGAAGCCGCGTTGGACATTTGGCTTCCAAAAACATTCACAAACCAGAACACTCACTTCCAGGTTTACGATGTTCGGGAGCTGATTTGTTTGACAACTAAGGCGTTCAACCACCAAGGTACCACTGTATTTCTCTACACCGTGTAAAGTTAACCCCAAATTGCAGGCCTCCAAGGAAAATGCAGCAAACACACAAGCTGTGTACAGTAGTCTGCTAGGCTCTCTTGATAATTATTTCTATCCCGCCTGCCTGGGACTGCAAAAACAAAACAGAACACAAAACCCACCAGGAAGCCTGTCAGGCCATAATACTCAAGGCTATAATACTCGAGTCAGATGGCCACTTCAGGAAGTAAGTAAGAATTTCCTGAATTTCCCCAACTGCTCTGAGGGGGTGGCAGGTCTGGTGGAAAGCATTGTGCCCCCACCTCTGTCAAAACATAGGCTCTTCTGGACGACCTGTCCATCGAGCATCTGTCCTGAGTTGTTTGTGGGAGATGTTGTACCAAAAACAAGTCTTGTCCCGCCTTTAGGAGTTGGCCCAAGAGTGGGATAGTCCAATTTTTGAGGGAAGCAGGTCAGTGGCGCAAGGCCTGCCAGTCAACGATAACTGCGTGACTTGAACTCGCTGGTCTGTGATTGAAATCCCACTCCTAAAATAGCGACAGTCAGAAAGTGCCCTAAGATTGAACTCCCCTTCCAGCCAGGATCAGTACATGGAAAGAGAGAGAGAGGAGCCATCTCGCCCCTTTGCCTCAGGCAGCAAAATGCCTTGGCTCGGATCGGATGCGTTCGCACAATATGCAGGCCTGTTTTATTGGCCATGCGAGAGAGAAGAAAAAGAATGGGGGCAAAATCTCCTGGCTCAGGGAAATTGCCCGACATGTTGGAATTTGTACCCGGGGGTGGAACAACAAAAAGACGGGATTGTGTGGCGTACAATGCCCTCTTTGATTCCAAATGTCGCCCTGGAGGCTTCTGGGTAGATCAGCAATGTTCCACAGCCCCTTTCGGTGGCTATGGTGGACCACAGCAAGGTTCTGCAGAAGGAACCTCCTACACTACAGATGGATGGGCGAGGGGGTGTGGAGACAGGAACAAAGTCTTACAGAGAGCGGTCACACTGGGCCAGTCTCATGAGTCAGAGCCTTGCATATTCTTCCTCCCAAACAAGGGAGCTGTGTACACCTCCACTATCCCACGTAGGTCTGCCTCTCACACTCCAGGCCAGAGGAAGCATATGACATCCCTGGGCATTGCTCCAGGTCACCTTGTTTCTCCAGTGATTTAAGAGGGCCGGTCCTACCATTAGGGAGAGTGAACTCACTGGTGACAGCTGATTTCGAATGTCATGAAAAGATGGCAAAATATTAGTGGGCATTTTATTCATTATTATTGGTGTTGTTTTTTTACTGCCAGGGTGGGGGACAAGTCCCTTACTGGCTCTGATACAAAAATAATTTGATTGGTCTTGGGTAGAAAATGACTTTCCTTACAGGAAGTGAAAATATCAGTTGCTAGGAAGAGTTTTGATGAAACCAGGCTATCTCTGTGCTCTCATCGGTACCCAGTGGCGTAGTGTGGGTTGTCAGCACCCGGGGCAAGGCAAGTAATTCGCGCCCCCTAACCTGTGGATTTGTGCCCCCTAACCCTAACCCCCAGATGTTGCGCCTGGTGCGGCCGGCCCCCCCTGCACCCCCCACGGTACGCCACTGTCTGCACCACACATTTAAACCACATGACTGCAGTTGGTCAAGGAATCACTCACTCTGAAATATAGCTATAATGGAGAAAATTATGCATAACTTGAGATTTCAACCAGGACTAGAACCTCCAGACACTTTTTATATGCTTTGACATTCTTGTATGGCATACTATATAGCAAAACCATTGTTTTAAAGATAACCCATGTCACAAGCCTGGCAAATCTGGAGCAACACTTGATAATCATAGAGCTGCCATATTTCAGAAAGTAAAAAGTAAGATTCAGGACAAGCTGCTGCCTTCCGGAAATTCTCCCCAGGTGTTACTTCCAACTTTGAAATCCCAGTAATGTCCAGGAAAATCCGGTTGTATGGCAGCTCTAATAATCTGATAACACTGATAGTATTTACTTGGACTATATGCAACTACACTCACTCTATGTGCGTATTTTATGTTTTGGTTTTTTATTTTACTTTTCATCTGTTCTTATAATTGTTCTCTCTGCTTTATATGGTTGTACAAGTACAACAGGGTTTTGTTTTTGTTTTTGCTCAGTGAATGAGTAGAGGACCACAGTCAAAGATATTCAAGAATGTTTTCGGAAATATAAATTACCTTACTCTTTAATTTGTTATTTAGCTGGCAGTGAAGTTCCCTGGTTGTTTAATTTAATTTATATTTATTTAAAGCATTTTTATATTGCTCTTAAGGCCAAAACAAAGGATCTCAGTGTGTCTTAAACAGCTATGTCTCCTGCCCTTTCCACCTAAAAATCTATGACACGAAAGGAAGATAATAGTCTATTCTCTCAGCTACCATCATCCCTGGCCATTGGCCATGCTTGCTAGGACTGCAAGGAGTTGTACTTCAGCAACACATGGATGGCCAAATGTTCCCCATACCTAGTGTGTACATAGCCATTATTATTATTATTAATAATAATAATAATAATAATAATAATAATAATTACCTGCACTTCCCCTTAAGGTCCCAGGGTGGGTTACAAAATGAAAACACAATTAAAAATAATTTAAAACAACTAAAACACTTAGCTGAAATGAAGAAGAGAGGCTCCCAAAGCAGCTGACAAATGCCAGTGGTAAAGCAGCCCCTGCCATTGTGTTTACAATCTAAAAGACATGGCACAAAAGGAAAAAGGGGTGGGAAGGGAGGACGAATGACGGGGAAAGAGCACAATACATTTCTCTTATTTTCTCTCCTTTGTAGTGCTAACTCCAACTTTGGCCATCCACGTTTACACAGACCGAGAAGTCCATGGCACGGTGGGCTCCAAAGTTACGCTTTCCTGCTCCTTTTGGTCTAGGGAATGGATCTCCGATGACATCTCCATCACTTGGCATTTTCAGCCAGAAAATGGCAGAGACTCTGTTTCGGTAAGCATTTGAAGCCTTTATCTGAAGCATTTTTACCTCATTCATTTTGCTCTTCAGTTTAAGAGGGAGAAGCCATTCTATCACTGAGCTGCATCCGCTCTTCAAGGGCACATCCACACCTCCTGACCGTATCTCATCCCACCTTAGATATTCCACTATGCCAAAGGCCAAGCTTACATAGATGACATTGGACGCTTCAAGGAGCGCATTGAGTGGATTGGTAACCCTCGCTGGAAAGATGGTTCCATCGTCATCCATAACCTGGATTACATAGACAACGGCACCTACACATGTGATGTCAAGAACCCCCCTGACATCGTGGGGAAGTCGTCTCAGGTCTTGCTCTACGTCTTTGAAAATGGTAAGCTTTCCCTTCCAGGTGAAAGGTCTGCTCATATCGGTATGCAGAGCACAGCTTGTGAATCTGGTTAGGAGAGCAGACTTTACCTGCTGCGCTCACACACACACAGAGATGCTTGTAGTGTAAGAAAACAACACAGCTGCTTATGACAGGAAGTACAAAGCTTGGATAGAAAAGTTTCTAGTTCCAAAATGACTAATCTAGAGAACGCAAGGGCAACCATGCTTGCTTTTCCTCTCTCAGATGATAGATCCAAGATGACCCCATCATCTTTAAGTCCAAGAGAAGAGTGAGGAGGAAGACGTTGTAAGCAGGATGCAACCTGAGGCACCAATTGTAGCTGGACTACAACTCCCATAATTCCTTACCATGGTGGCTGGGGCTGATGGGCGTTGGAGTACTGCAACATAGGTTCCCCCCTTCTAAGTTAGGAGTTGGCCCAGGGGTGGGATAGAGTTAGGGGGCATCCCGGAGAGAGATGAATGTGTATGAAAGAGTCTGAATACTTGCTAAGGAATTAAAACACAGTATATGAAGTCAGAAAACTAGAGTTATAAGAACACCGCATGGATGCTAGGAATTGAACCTGCAAAGCAGATGCAAAAGCCCTTCTCCTCAGCAGCTTAGGCAGCAGCAGAAACCTAAGCAAAGACCGTATGCTAAAGACACATTGCTCTGTCTGAAGAGAAAATCCTGTGGCCAGAGCTTTATAGGGCCTGGAGGACAGTGATTGGCTCTTGTGAGGTCAGCTGACTGATGACTCAGGTGGCCCCCAAGAGAACCAAAGAACTCAGCCCAAGAGAGGCCAGGAGGACCAGGTTTGGCCCCGGTGTTTGGAGGCTCCTCATCCCAGGTGCAGGTGGTGCTTGTGGGCTGGAAGCTCCAGTTCAAGGTCTTTTTAATTTTTAACAGCAAAGTTCCCCCTTCTTCTGCTTCGTAGTACCTACCAGGTATGGTGTTGTGTTGGGAGCTGTCATTGGAGGCGTTCTGCTCGTGGTCTTTGTTGTGTTGGTGATCGCCTATCTCATCCGGTATTGCTGGCTGAGGAGACAAGCCACTCTGCAGCGGAGACTCAGGTAAAGCACCCAGGAGGATGGACATGTCATAGAAGGGCAGAAACCATGAGTGTCGCCCTGGCTGCTATATACACACACTCCTTACTTGTTAGATTTTTATTTTTTACTTATTTATTAAAATGTTTTATTAACATATAGAACACACACATTTACATATACACAGTACATATACACATCACAACACCTTATTTTCATAACATAAAGCATACCTACATTACTCTATATATACTTGTTAGATTTTTAAGGGCATGGAGAATGCTTCGTTCAGAGACTTCCTTCCACTACAGTGCCAGGAGCTGTAGTCACAGGGATCTATAACATTTGCTACGCCCATTTGTTTAAATACTTACAGAGCACATTACAAAATATTGCGAGGCAGCAGGCAACCTAGAAGCACATAATGCTACAGTAAAAACAATTTTAAAAGTGAAACATCACAGGGAAATCTGGTTGGCAGAGAATCTCAGGTTCAAAAGTCCTGTCCAAATAGTACAGTTTCCAGAAGATATCTGAGAGAGAGGAGGGATGACTCCTGAACAAATTTCTATTGGCGAGGAGTTCCACAGGGCAAGGCCTGCCACACTAAAGTCTTGGGATGGGTGGGGTATAAATAATAAATTATTATTATTATTATTATTATTATTATTATTAGCCCTTGGTAAAGGCCTGCCAGACCTCGGGGGCATGGGGGACAGCCAAAATTGCCCTGAGAGCAAGACCTCAGCAGTTGAGATTGAGGGCAGCTGTGTGCCCTCATTCATAGAGGAAGTTTGGCACAAGTCCAGTCTAAACATAAAGTCTGATGCTGCCCATCAACCCTTGAGCAGCAGACTGGGCAGGCAGGCAAGCACACAAGTTACCTGAGCCACATTTGCACCATACATTTAAATCACTATAATACCACTTCCCTTGTGGCTTCCCTCCCAAAATCCTGAGAGCTTTTAGGAGACCCCTTGGGCCCCTGCAGAGATACAGTTCCCAGAATGGTTTAACAATCATTCCCTCGTACCATGGAACTATGGGAATTCTATATCTGCAGGGGGAATAAGGGGTCTGCTAACAAATCCCTTAATGAACTACAGCTCCCAGAATTCTTTGGGGGAAGCTATGAATGTTAGAAGTGGTGTCATAGCGCTTTACAGTGGTACCCCGCAAGATGAACGCCTCGGAAGACGAAAAACTCGCTAGACGAAGGAGTTTTTTGTTTTCTTAGCCGCTTCGCAAGATGCACTTCCCTATGGGCTTGCTTCGCAGCGCGTCTTCCCTGCTGTCCCCGGACCTCTTTTGAAACAAGGGGCGGCGGGGAGAAGATCGCTTCTCCCCGTTGCCAGCCCCGCAGCGCGCGTTCCCCTCTCTCCCCGGACCCCTTTTGAACCAAGGGGCGGCAACAGGGATAAGCGATTCTCCCCGCTGCCCCTTCCCTTGGAGACCGTCCGGGGACAGAGGGGAAGCGCCGCGCGCCTTCCCCTCTGTCCCCGGAGATTGCGGGGCAGGCAACGGGGAGAAGCAATCTCCTCCCCGCCGCCCCTTGCTTTAAACAGGTCCGGGGACAGAGAGGAAGGCGCGCGGCGCTTCCCCTCTGTCCCCGGACGGTCTCCATAGGAACGTATTGATTGATTTTCAATGCATTCCTATGGGAAACCGTGCTTCGCAAGACGAAAAACTCGCAAGAAGAAAAAACTTGCGGAACGAATTAATTTCGTCTTGCGAGGCACCACTGTTCATGTCTGGTGTGAATGTGGCCCTGGTCACACAGGCTTGCACCTCTCCGGGGAGATGTATTTCTAATTAAATAACATTAATTATTTCTAAAGCTGCATCTATGCATATAAATAAGCATGTGAAAAACTTAGGAAAACCCGAATTCTCCTTTTTTCCCTTTGGCAATGTGTAGCCCTTTCCTCGCTTGCACAGAAACATATCCAATGTGAGGGACCATTCATGCATTCCAGTAAGCACAGAGGGCATGACTTCTTTCTGTTTCCATTTCATTTCAGCGCTATGGAGAAAGGGAAGTTGAGGCTGGGCAAGGATTCTTCAAAAAGAGGCCGTCAGGTGAGTGGGGGTGGGGAGGAAATGTGTCTGGGGGGGAAATGAGTGAGAGGGATAATATATTATGCTGGTTTAAGAAACCTGTGCCATGACCACACCAAACATTTAAAGGGCATGGCTTCCTCAAAACAATCCTGGGAACCTTAGTTTGTTAAGGGCACTGGAAATTGTAGCTCCAAGAGGGGTAAGCTACAGTTCCCAGGTTCTTTTGTGGGAAACCATGTGCTTTAAATATATGTTTCAATGTAACACCAATGATAAGAGCGTAAGAACCTCATGGATCAGGCCAGTGGCTCATCGAGTCCAGCATCCTGTTCTCACAGTGGCCAACCAGATGCCTGAGGGAAACTCAAAAACAGGACTCAAAAACAAGAACTACCGTATTTTTCGCTCTATAAGACACACTTTTTCCCTCCTAAAAAGTAAGGGGAAATGTGTGTGCGTCTTATGGAGCGAATGCAGGCTGCGCAGCTATCCCAGAAGCCAGAACAGCAAGAGGGATCATTGCTTTCACTGCGCAGCGATCCCTCTTGCTGTTCTGGCTTCTGGGATTCAGAATTTTTTTTTTCTTGTTTTCCTCCTCCAAAAACTAGGTATGTCTTATGGTCTGGTGCGTCTAATAGAGCGAAAAATAAGGTATCTCCTGCCCTGTGGCTTCCACATGCAGAAGTATTACTGCCTCTGACAGTGGATGCAGAGCATAGCGCTCTTGGCTAGTAGCCACTGATATCCTCCAGCTTGTTGGCTTCTCAAAGGCACCTGGCCTCTGAGGAAAAGGATGCAGGCCTAGGCAAGCAGGCCCACATTTTTTGGCTTCCTGCATGGTGACAAGACTCTTTTTTCCCTCCCTGTTTCCCCTCTCCTGCTGAATTCTTCCCCCTGCTCTTGTAGCAACCCGTCCTGTACGCCATGCTGGACCACAGCCGCCTCACCAAGTCGGCAAGCGATAAGAGGTCCAAGAAATAGCGGTTAGCCGGCAGGGAAGGTACCCAGAAGAAGGTGGGCGAGAAGAAGGTCGTCCTGACCATCGAGATGGAACCGAAGAGGGACCAACTCGAGGCCGGAGGCCTCAAGCCCGCCGTCAAGTCCCCAAGCAAGAACAGCCTCAAAAATGCCCTCATGAACATCATCAAAAGCGATTCGGAAAAGTGATTGGATACTGAAAAGGTGGCGATGATCCCAGCCCTCCATCCTGAGGAGAGAGGCCTGGGATAGTCTGTCCTGCATCCAACCCTCTTGGTTTTGTATCCCGCCATGTTCTTACACACTTCATTATAGCCCATCTAGTCCGGGGCTGATGGGATTTGGGCATATTCCTGCCCAGTCTCTGTCCCTATTAAGATATTGATGGAGAGCCTTTCGCATCATATATGTATATCCAAAGCATAGGGAATTTGCACCCACCTAAGTGACTTAACATTATTAATAACTCCTAGGACGTTGTGTGCACATTAAAACCATGAGGCAAACTGAGGCAGGGTAATCCTAGGGAACAAACTATGCCCCCTCCCCATTATGAGGTGCCTCTTCTTCTCTTTTAAGTCTAGAAACAGGCTGGTTCAGCATCTTGGAACACCATCACACCCATGCTTTGCTACGCAGAGTAGACCCACTGAAATTAATGATCCTGGATAAGTTAGGTTCATTCATTTCAACAGATTTACTCTAAGTTGAATACCATGCAGATACATTTTTTTCTGAGGCACAGGCGACTCTCCCGAGTGACCCAGTCTCGCCACTGTCAACTTCAAGACCTCCATGCGAAAGCTGTAGATAGACAATAACAGACCGGGCTTATTTTCTGGTTTTCTAATGGGAACCTGGCCTTCTGTTTAGGGTGAACCTTCACCTGGAACTACAGGGCTCCAACTCCCATCAGTCACTAGGCCCGATACGATGCCTTGAGGCCTGGATAGACAGGTGTCTCCTCCTACTTCTAGTTTTCCTCAAAATCCCCCAAAACATTGGCAAGAAAGACATGCAACCTCCCCAGACAGGGGTACCTTCCACTGCCCAAAAGGCTGTGACACAACCCTCTTCCGCTCAGTGTTTTTCGAGTACAGGTGTATTTTTTTCCTATTTCCCCCCCTTTTAATCCAAGGATCAAATATATATATATATATATACACACACGTGTCTCTGAGATTCAGAAGGATGGTTTAGCTCCCTTCCCCAATTGCAGGTCACCCCACCCCACCATTGTCTGCTTACTTCAGCCCCTGTTTGGCTGCATACAGGTGAAAATGCTAATTTTCCGGAAGGCAAGATAGTATTTTGCTGGTGCTCCATCTCTGCCTAACCTTCGGGTGCAAGCTCTCTTTTGCCTCAATCCTTGCAATAGCACACCACAGGGGGTTATCAACGGAATAAGGCCCAATGCATTTGCCACAGAATTTCGCTTTAGACACAGTCAGGGGCTCCTGCTTTGAGCGAAGCATCTGAGGAATTTCTGGAGAAGTGAGAAAAACTAAGCACCCCCGAATTTCCTCAGGGAGGGGGTTTCGCCCATCTCCAGGTTGTCACCAGATTTTGCCCAAAGCTGAATTCTAGGCAAAGGGTGAAGGTTTGAGGGGGGGAAACAATGAGGGGTTTTGATAAGAAAAATGCCTCAGGCAGATTCCCATGCATCCTTATGCCAATCCCCTTCTCCTTCCCTGCCTTTATCATTGATATTCTGGTTCATTCTGCATCTTCACTAATCCCCTTGAGGGGAATTAAGCCATCCTGGAAACATGCCTTCTCAACAGTGGTTAAACCTTACAGTGTGATCCCCAACCCACAGGAAGGTTGTTATTAGTTATTATTAACCACTGATATATTTCTGTTAGTCTCTCTTTCCTCTTCTCTTTCCCCGGTGACCGAACGCCACATGACGTCACACGGTTAATACCTCTTAATATTGAGGCCTCAGTCTTTCACCTTCTATGTCCTCATTTCTTTTTTTATGATGTGTCCTCCTCTGTTTTCAGATTAACTCTCGTTACCCATGACAACATGCTCCGTAACTTAGTAGGCCCAATGGCCACCAAGTGAACAACACAAAAAAAAAAGATCTGGAGGCCAGTCGTTCTGCTAGGCCAGGAAAACGCCATACTGTTGAGGAAGGGCCCCTACCCAAACTCGTACTTGCATTTGGACATATTATTGCATCCTCTGCTATATCATATATGCACACTTTTCCCCCACAATGCTTCAGAATCTTCCTTTTCAGTTGTGAGCAAGGAATCTAACAACACTGGCGTGTGGTAGGTCCTAGCAAATAGATTCGTCTCCATAGATATGTATATAGCCAACCACAAACACATACTTTCTGTGTAGCAGTCAACTGCCTTTTTGTTTTGGTTTTCTTGTTCTTAAATGTTATGTAAGATGGTGTATTTCATTTCCTTTTTTTGGGGGGGTAGTGGGGCTTTCTCAACTTTGTGTACATTCTCTCAAAATCAGCAGCAACAACCAAAAACGATACATGACACAATTAAAAAAAAAAAAGATGGGAAGTTAATAAAAAGACTGACATTTCTATACAGAGATGGTCTCCTTTCTGTTCTAGGATTCATATCAGCAGCTGAAATGTGTTTAAAGTGGGACCTGACCACAATAACAACTCTCCCTGCCATAGCTGTCAAGTGTCCCTTATTTGGCGGGACAGTCCCTTATCCCAGTGCCATATCCCGCTGCTGTCCCTTATTGATGAGGCTTCATTTGGCTGCTGGCTGGGCTTTCTGCCTTTGGCTCAGAGGGGCTCAGAAGTTGAACACACCTGTGCCCGGAAAATCCCTTATTTTGGCTACTGGTCCCTTATTTTAAAATCTGTAAGTTGACAGCTATGCTCCCTGCTTGCATTTCAGGGATATTCAAAGACACATTGCTACCTCTGACAGTGGAGGGAGGATATAGCTATTGTGGCTAGTATTATGCTCTGTGAATTTATTTCCCCTGTTTTAAAGCCCTCTAAACTGACGATCCCTGCTCCTGCCAACCTAGCAGTTCAAAAGCATATCAAAGGGCAGGTAGATAAATAGGTACCGCTATGGCGAGAAGGTAAACGGCATTTCTGTGCGCTGCACTGGTTCGCCAGAAGCAGCTTAGTCCTGCTGGCCACATGACCCGGAAGCTGTACGCCGGCTCCCTTGGCCAGTAAAGCGAAATGAGCGCCGCAACCCCAGTCGGCCACGACTGGACCTAATGGTCAGGGGTCCCTTTACCTTTAATCTGACGGCCACCACTATATTTTTTGGGAGCCAATTTCATAGTTCAACTATGCACAATGTAAAAAAGTTGTTCCTTTTGTCTCTCCTGAATCTTTCAACATTCAGCTCCATTGGTTCTGGCCCAGAGTTCTGGTTTTATGAGAGATGAGTCCCAGTATTAAAGGCAGCAGCTAGCAAGCAGGCTTGAGCCTTGCTCCTCGCCACCCTTAAGTGCTCGTCCAATTAGCTCAAACTAGTTAGTTAACACAATTATGGGCACTGACTTGATTACATTGAAACCCCCAGGAGTGTCCGATTAGCACATCTAAATGCATTTGCTAGGTAGCTTCAATTAGGAGGCAATTAGCAGAAAACAAGCTCCAAGAGAATCAGTTCCAACTAAGGTTGCCAACTGCCTGGGGTGACCGCCTCACTTTGCCTAATGGTAGGGCTGGACCTGTGACTGGCAGTAGCTCTCTAGTGCCCCAGGCCAAGAAAGATCTATCCCATGCAATTGGGGGTAGGTGGGTTAGGGTCCGGAACTATTTTCAGACTAAGGGCCACATTCCCTTCCAGGGGTTGCATGCCAGCAGGGGCAGATCCAAAGGCAAAAGTGCTGGCTTTCATGTCTCGGAAGACAATGGAGTGTGCCTTTAGGTTGCAAAAGTCAAGATGTTATAGGAAAAAATTGGGTTTGCTTTTACAGCCCAGCTCTCCATCAAGGGACTCAGTGTCCCCTAAGTCCATTATCAGTCAGACAAGAATGGATAGAGACAGGATTTCGTGAAAGCAAGGCAGATCTTTATTTTTCTGTTGCAAAAGAGTTCACCACCCCTTGCAAGGAGGTGAGGACCCAGAACAAAGGTGTGCATAACTTTTAAAACTTCAGAAATTGCCCAATCCCTTAGCCAAAGACCACCCTAAAGCATCATGCATATATCACAGAAAGAGACATTTAAGAGAGTGGCTTATCTCCTGTCTGTCAAGATACTTGATAATGGTCACAGATTGCATTACTGGGCAGTCTGGGCCATTCTTTTGAAATGCTAATACCTTAGTTCTTGAATCCAGGTCATAGGACTACCCTATTCACACACAAAATATGCCCTTAAAACAGGATTTGTAAGTGAAAAGAACCATTTGGAGAGATTTTTCCAAGATACTTCCTTCTGCAAAAGAAATATTTGGGGTCATTAAGAGTCAGGATGGTTTCATGATTGCTCTCCTGTACTATTTCAAGCATGTGGTTTTTGTGTGCACTTCTGAACATTCATTTTATTTATGGCCCCTTGGAATTATTATAACATATTCCAGTTATTCAAGGTGTGGTGGAGAGCTGGTGAGGGGTGCAATTTAGCAAGAGGGGGTGTGGTCTGGCGAGAGCTATAGTCTTCCAACAAAGCAACTTTTATCTCTCCACTTAAAAAGGCAGAGTGGTAAAGGGCTATATCAGATGTTGGCTGAAGCCCATCATTGGGGCAGCTGTCCCTCCATCTCCCAGCAAATACTGCACTCAGTGTTGCCTGGTAAACATAATCTTGACACAAGGGCTAGAAAATAGCAGTTAAACTTGTGTGATTGACCCGCAGCAGATTGTCAAACATTGTACTGTATAGGAAAGGGGCAACAGGCTGAAACAAGACCCAGGAAGAACTGACAGGTGAAAGAAGAGGACTTAAGGGAGGGCTGTCAGAATATTTTGATCATTGACACAAAAACGTAAAGATTTACTACAGGGGACTGGAAACAGTCGGTGCTGTTCTACACTCTCCTAGCTGCAATGCAAGCTCTCCGCTTAAGAAATGGAAACCCGGGTTGAGTCACTCCTACATCATCACCAACTAGGGGCCTGTCCAATTAGCTCAGGCTAGTTAATGCAATTACGGACACCAACTTGATTACATTGCAACCCCCAAGAGTGTCCTATTAGCACATCTAAATGCGCTTGCTAGCTGGCTTAAGTCGGAAGGCAGTCACGGAAAACAAGCTCAGCAAGACGGGGAGATCCTCTCGCTCCGGGGAGCTGGAACGATTCCAACCAGAGACACCAACTTTTCTTCTAACAAGCCATGGAGCTATGCATGGGAAGCTGCCTTATAGCAAGCCAGAGGATTGGTCCTCTCAGCTCGGTATTAGACTTGAATGGCAGCAGTTCTCCAGCATTGCAGACTGAGATCTTTTCCCAGGCCTACATGGAGATGCCGGAGATTGAGCCTGGAACTTTCTGCATGCAGGGCAGATGCTCTTCTGCTGAGTTAGGGTCCTTCTCCTAAAATAAAATAAGATTCCAGTCTTCACGGTTCCAGATGAACGGCTGATACAAATAAGAATATAGTGTTGCAGGAAAAAAACCCCAATAATTCAGTTTGTACAAACACAACACACACACTCACACACAACATTTCTGTTATAAATTCATAGTAAATCGACCGTACATCGGATTTGCACCGGTCCACTTTTATTTTGCTCCATGAAGAAAGGACTATCAAAGGGGGATGGTTTGATACAGGACGGCCATAATCCCTTAAGCGTACCAACACGTACTCAGGAGCCCTACCCAGTTGGCATGCCAACCTTGATGGTCCCAGACAGAAGACCATCAGGGTCACAAAGGACTTGTGTATGGGAGTGGATTCAACACGGACTGAAACAAAGGACAATGATCAGATCTTCCCTCTGGGGGCAGGAAACTGCCAACTCCAGTTTGTCTCCTGGAAGTGACTCACGGGGAAGGGGAAAGGAGGAACCAGCCGGGTGACAAGACACTCAGGTTACCTCCACAGCTCCTCCCTCAACCCCTCCTTTTTGTGATGTAGTCTTAGGGGTGTAGTTTGGGGGATTAGCAACTAATAAAAGTTGGGGAGTTCTTTTGTTCTGGGCTTCCATTTTGCTTGATCTTGTTGTGGGTGGGAGTCCTGTCACGACAGTTTCCAATAAAGGCCAAGCCTACAGGCTGCTGTTTTGCTCCAAATTGTCCTGGTCTTTGTTTTTTGCCCAAGGGAGCCCTCGGATTCCTCCGTTAACAGTAGGAAGCTGGCCCATGTACCCTTGTGAGGAACGCTTGAAGGAGCTGGCTATGGTTAGCCTGGAAAAGAGGAGACTGAGAGGAGATATGATAGCCATTTACAAATATCTTAAAGGCTGTCACATGGAAGTTGGAGCAAACTTGTTTTCTCCTGCTCTGGAGGGTAGGAACTCAAGCCAATGGCTTCAAGTTACAAGAGAGGAGACTTTGACTAAACATCAGGAAGAACTTTCAGACAGCAAGAGCTGTTCAGCAGTGGAACAGACTTCCATGAGAGATGGTGGACTCTCCTTCCTTGGAGGTTTCCAAGCAGAGGTTGGGTGGCCATCTGCCATGGATGCTTTAGCTGAGATTCCTGCATTGAAGTGGGTTGGACTAGATGACCCTTGGGGTCCCTTCCAACTCTACGATTCTATGCTTCTAGCTCAGTACTGTCTACACTGACTGGCAGTGGCTTCTCTACGGCTTCAGCCAGGCGACATTCCCAGATCTACCTGGAGATGGTGGGGATTGAAACTGGGACATCCTGCATGCAAAAAAAGGGGGAGACTGGAAGGTTGTTTGTTGCACACCAGCGAAAAATCCACTTTAATTAACTAACTGGTCTGTATGTGATTGATCTGCAGAATAGCAACAATCTGAAACATCCTTCATTCAGTGTATCTGAAGAAGTGTGCATGCACATGAAAGCTTATACCCAGAACAAACCAACTAAGTCTCTAAGGTGCTACTGGACAATTTTCTTATTTTATTTATCCTTCATTTTGACTCACTTAAGATCAGGGCATAACATCTACAAAGGCTGATAGGTATTTTTTTTTTTTTTTCTCTCTCTCCTAGCTGGAAATGTAAAGTGGTCAAAAGAGCCTGTCTGGCACTCTCCATTTGTTTTTTTTTACTTTTCATTTCAAAGGAACCAGGAGATAAGAGGCACTGCACTCTTACTATCTCAGCAGCCTGTCAGGAGAAAGCAGGGAGATAAAAGGTATTCAATCATGTTCTCCTGACCTTAGTCTGCTACTAATTGGTGATGCTTTAGGCAACACCTGGTCTTAGCGGAACCCCAAAATTTAGATTATAATGTCTATAACTTTACTTGTGGTACTTCAGCCCTGCGATGTCTGGGGGCCACTCCTGCTTGCTCTCCTGCAAGGGGGTTTAGACTTCTGCCCTAAAGTCCGCTCCTGATGATGTCATTACTTCTTATGTGCCAGAATCCAACTTGACTGGAAAGAAGTACAGATTATCAAAATTCCGACACACCCCACCAGGTATGTAAACCAGTAAACCCTATCCCAAAACCCAGACAGGATTTCCTTGGGGTTCTGGCAGTACCAACACCCAAGGGGGGAAAAAGTAGTAAACCGCTCCCACTCTGTCCACCCAGCCTGAGCCAGGAGATCTCAGTCTGCACTCTGGATGTGCCCAGAATCCCAAGTATGAAGAGCTAAAGGACCAGTCTCTGCTTCTGGGGTCTCAGACACTAAAAATGAATTATTATTTTTTGAGCAACATAAGACTGGATAGCTTAGCTGGCTAGACTATGGCGCTGATAAATGCCAAGGTTGCAGGTTCAATCCTTGTATGGGACAGCTGCATATTCCTGCATTGCAGGGCTTGGGCTAGATGATCCTCAGGGTCCCTTTCAATTCTACAATTCTAACACCTGTATGGTGTACCCAATCCTTTTCACGCCTGTTTACTGGACAGCTTTCTTTTTTCCTTCTTCCTTTCCCCCGCCCCATGGTTTGGACGTAGCCAATGAAGGAGGACTTATTCACAAGAGTAAAGGGAAAAATGGCCGCCTGTCTTCAAGAGGATTACATGTATTGAGTAAGCGAAAGTTATAAGAATTCTAAGGTCCCAAATATAAAATAAACATTCATAAATGTACAAGGCAAACACATAAGTATATAAACCATGTGTCTGTAATAGTACAGGAGAGCAATCCTGAAGTCATTTTGATTCTGCCAGCGACCTCAAATGTTCCTCTGCAGTGAGGAAGGAAATGGGAAAACCTCCTTATTGTCTCTTTACTCAGATCCTATCTTGAGGGTGTATTTGTGTATGAATAGGGTGAGCCTGTGACATGGATTCAGGAACTAAGCATTTAGCATCTCAAAAGGCATGGCCGGCATGCCCAGGTGGAGCAATCAGTGACGACTGTCAGCTATCTTGATAAACAGGATTTATGTTGTAGACTGCCTGCTTGTGATGTATTTCTGTTGGGGACCGCCTCCTCCTGTGATGTATGTATGATGTTTGGGGGGGGGGGTCTTGAGCTACAGGATGGGCAATTTCAAAAGTCTATATAAGGGCTTGCACACCATTGTTCAGGGAACCTACTCAAGGACTCTATACAGGCTCTTGGATACCCCATAAGCGAAAAGGAGCAGTTTTTTTCTATAACACTTAAGATTGTCTCCTTGCTACCACAATGTCGCAGCAGCGTGTGCTCCCCCAGAGCAAGGAAACCTTCCTTCAGTCTTACAACAAGAGGCTGAAAGATGACATCAAGTCGGTCATGGATAACTTCAGGAGATAATCAAAACTGCAAAGATTGAGGAAGAAACCCAAGTTTCTCTGGCAACCCAAGGCGAGCAGGACAACTATGAGATGCATGTCAGAGCTGCAAATATTGTTCGGGCTGGTGAGTCTCTTATGAAGCTTGTCTCTGACCTAAAACAGTTCCTGATCCTCAATGACTTCCCTTCCATCAATGAAGCCATCAACAATGGGAACCAGCAGTTGCGCAGCCTTCAGGAGGAATGTGACAAGAAACTTATTGCCCTGCGTGATCAGATCTCCATAGACCTCTATGTGCTGGAAGAAGAATATTACTCTTCCGGCTACAGTCTGTGTGACAGCAACAACCTCCTGCTGTGTGAAGCATATAGGAGACAGGAGCCAACCACGTCCTCTCCAGGCCTAGCCATGCCTCTGGAGGCTGCCATGCATGGAGCAGACCTGATGGAGCATGCCTGAAAAGGGAGCTCCTGCAATTCTCCACAGTTTTGTGGCATTTTGACAGTTGAACGGTCTGGTGGTGCCAGTTCGCCTGAATACTCGATTGCAACATGCTTGTGGCCATGTTAAAAGTAGGATTTTGTGGGGGGTGTTAACTGTAAAAATGTATATTCCTCTAATTGTTAACAAATTGTTTGAATAAAGTCATTTTTTATACATACAAAAAAACCCAAAACAAATTTCCAACACAGCTGCAAACTGAGGAAGACCCCAGCTTTAAAAGGCTGGATCACGTTTAGCGTTTGGGGCTTCCTCCGCTCGCTGATCACCTTGCCAACTCAGATCCCACCCTGCTCCGCCTTGCTAAGCTGCCCAGGCGAGGCCCCCTTCACCTCCACCCACATCCGGCCTTCGCCCTTATTTCTTGTTCCGGAGAGTCCTTGCTACCAATCGCTGGGGTTTTTTTAGTGCAGGGGGATTTTGGAGAGGTCGCTTGCGCCGACTCTGCGCTCTCAGCTTGGCTAGAAGAGCCATGCAAGGTAAGCTGGTTTCCCCCACCCCCTGCTGACACCCCAATGCAATATCTATGAGCTTTTTGGGGGGATGTGTGTCTTTCTTCCCCGAATTGTGCGCCATGGGACGCAGCTGAGCACATGGTGCGCCGTGTGGATTAGGAAAGTGGATATGTACCGAGTCAGACTGTTGCTCCATCTGGTCCAGTATTGTCCACACTGACTGGCAGCAGCAGCAGCAGCGTCCCCCGGGGTTTCAGGCGGGGGTCTTCTCCCTGCCCTACCCGGAGATGCCGGCGATTTTTGCATGCCAAGCAAGCGATCTAGAGCTCTGGGTGCTCGGTTTGGAGACGGGAAGTTTGAAAAAGCGCGCCAGGCTTGTAGAGGGCGGAGGCAGGCAGGGGCATCGGATGAAGAGGATTTTGGATTTACCGAGCCTGCAAGTCGCGCTTTTGCGGCTGGATCCAGGCCCTGTTTACTCCCGCCTATCGATCCCGGCGGGATTTATCACTCCTCCGGAATAGGGCGCCATCGATCGGGTTGGGATATTTGTAAGACGTGTCAGAGCCCGTGATCGATTTCGCTCCTGGAGAAATTGCTGTCTAGAGTTGCACTGCAGCCTCCTGGGGATTTGGGGCTGTCTAGGGTTGTGGCCGCCGCCTTTGGAAGAGCTGTACAGGGTGGCGATATTTATTACTTTTTTTAGCGAGGCCTGTATGCCGTTTAATAAAAACAAACTGTAAGCGGGTTAGCATAGATGATATAAAATAGCCATTAAAAAGCATTAAAAAGAGATTTTTGAGAACAGTATATCATAATTATCGAATTATAGATCAAATAAACAGATTTTAGAAACAAATGTGCACAATGCAAGCACTGTAAGCTATAAAGGCATTGGGGTTATTATGATCCGCACCAGATCGAGGGCTACTTTCCTTTAAGCTTGTCTGGAAGTTACTGTGCAGTAACTGCCTATTTCCATTGGAGGATAAACTCTGTATTTGCTCAGATACACTCATTTCCTATGCTGCAGGGCTGACGATCGCTGGTACCCAAAATAGTTCCCAGGATTTAGCCTCCGTTAGTTCAGATGAAACCCGCTGGCTGACCGGCACAGGGGCATTTTCCCAAGTACAGTAGCTGGGAAGCTAATTGATTCACCGCCACCCAGGACGGAAATTCCATAAGAAGTAGGAACGTCCGTCGTTGTTTTTAAAGTCATGTAGTTTAATCAGAGTATTTTTAATCAAAAAACAATTGTTTACAAGCCAGCACATTGACGCTACAAGACAAGACCTGTGGGGGTGCCCTTGCAGAGGCAGAGATTATTTGGTTTGCTTGAGAGAATGCAGCAGGGAGGAGGGAGGGGCGGGTTGTCTTCCAAGTTGTGATAATAATATTAGTAATATTAGCCAAGGTGATTGCAAATGATTAGTGGCCAGTTACTGGGACGCGGGTTAAACCACAGAGCCTAGGACTTGCTGATCAGAAGGTCAGCAGTTCGAATCCCCGTGATGGGGTGAGCTCCTGTTGCTCAGTCCCTGCTCTTGCCAACCTAGCAGTTCGAAAGCACGTCAAAGTGCAAGTAGATAAATAGGTACCGCTCCAGCAGGAAGGTAAACGGCGTTTCCGTGCACTGCTCTGGTTCGCCAGAAGTGGCTTAGTCCTGCTGGCCACGTGACCCGGAAGCTGTATGCCGGCTCCCTCGGCCAATAAAGCGAGATGAGCGCCGCAACCCCAGAGTCGGCCACGACTGGACCTAATGGTCAGGGGTCCCTTTACCTTTTTACTGGTTAGTCAATGGCTACTTTGAGTAGAACCAATACTGAACACCCTTTATAGTTTTTGTTAACCCACACTAACTGTTTTTGTGAGGTGGGGTCACCCATATGCTTCTGTATTATTCCTTGGCTCTGGGCCTCCGGTGGGAGATTCTCCTCGCTTTGAAGTATCAAGATGGCTGGCATTCTGCTGAATGTGCCAGGCGGGCCTTGACAATATTTTGATGTTTTCTCCTTCCCGAGTAAAAATACCCATCTGCGTGAGCAGATTGGCAAAGGGGGTTTGGGGCTTCGCAGAGCATGTGTTCTGGAGCAGGGCTGTGTCCCAGAGGGGGCCGCAGAAGAGATGGCTTGCCTTAATTTTCTCTGTCACATGAAGTGTTTCTTCAGAAGAGCTGCGGATCTGCACGCAACCAACCAGCCGGCTACTTGTGTCATTCCTGAACTGTGGAGGGTATTGTTGCGACAACCAAATTTCAGCCTTTCCTTTGGAATAACATCACAGCCAAAGTTGTCCATATCAGTTGCTCTGTTGTTGCATATTTAAATTAGCACGCTTGTGGAGAGGGGGACTGTATTTTGGGGTGGGGGCCAAAGAAACAGAATACAGTTGTACCTCGGGTTACATACACTTCAGGTTACATATGCTTCAGGTTACAGACTCTGCTAACCCAGAAATATTACCTCTGGTTAAGAACTTTGCTTCAGGATGAGAACAGAAATTGTGCTTTGGTGGCATGGCGGCAGCAGGAGGCCCCATTAGCTAAAGTGGTGCTTCAGGTTAAGAACAGTTTCAGGATAAGAACGGACCTCCGGGATGAATTAAGTACATAACCCGAGGTACTACTGTAAAATACAGTGAAAAATGCATTTTCATTGGAGCCTGGTCCAAATCTGTGTGCATTGCTGTTTCAGTAGCATTTCTGCCAATGATGAGCACTGCAAGCTCACATGATTAGGAAGCTGCCTTGTGTGGAGTTGGGACTGTTGGCCCATCATGCACAGGTTGTCAACTCTGGCTGGCAGCAGCTTCCCAAGGTTGCAGGCAAGCATACGGTAATTCCTGGTCCTAGGAATTATTGCATGCAGAAGGTCCCAGGTTCAAAGCGGATGCTTTGCCACTGAGTTAGCAGCCTTTGAAACAGAAAGCTTTTTTATACTGAATCAGACCTGGCACAGTGTTACTACACTGGCTGGCAGCAGCTGCCACAGGTTTCACATCGGATATTCTCAGCCCTACCTGGAGGGAGACGCTGGGGATTGAATCTGGGACCTTCTGCTTGCCTGTGCTCTGCCACTGAGTTACGCCTAGTTCCCGATTATAGCACAGTGCACCATGTATTTTTATACATCAGCAGTGTAGAATTTTTTTGGTTCCATGTGTCAGGACTTCAAAGCTCACAGTAGGCAGCAAGATGCTGATAATGGGAAGAGATTTTTTTTTTTGCTTCCTTTCAAAGGAAAGAGCCTCTTCATTATCAGCTTTTTGCTGTCTGCCCTGTGTGGTTGAACTGAGCAGTTTCAGATGCGCAGGAGAGCGCTCGCAGGATCATCGTCCTGTCACATCAGCCAGTGGGGGTGGGAGACAATGCTGCTGGATGCTTAGTGCTGGGTTTCAGCCTCAAACAAGAGAGCAGGGGTTGCTTTAAAGTCCTTTGCCCAAAGCACTCTGCTTGTGCTAATCCAACGACTGGCTAAGGGTCAGCAGGTAGGGGAGCAGAGGTTGTGAATGGGCGCAGCTCATGAAATAGTCAGGTCCTGTTTTTCAATTATATTTGCATTGCTTCTTTCAGTTTCTCATATTGCATCTGATCACTTGTTTGTTGTGTCTCAGGTTGTTTTCTATGGGATTCGAATGTTTATGCCACAAAATGCAGTGTAGGAAAGGAAGCGATACAAATGCAATTAAAAACTATGTGGCGTCTAGCGCAGTAAATCAGAGGCTACAACAGGGAGAGGAAAACCATTAAGTGACTTGCCGAGGCCCTCAGCAATTTTAAAGCGGCGGGGAAGATTGGAAACCACTGATGGAGGGCTTTAAGTTCTGGGCCTCTACAGTCAAACCTCGGTTCCCGAATGCCGAAAGTAACTGCTCCAGTTTTCGAACGATTTTCGGAAGCCGAACATGCTGTGCGGCTTCCGTTTTGAGTTTCCCTATTGTATCAAGGCTTCTGCTTTTGGTTGTTGAATGTTTCGGAAGTCGAACGGTCTTCTGGAATGGATTATGTTTGACAACCGAGGTTTGACTGTACCACTGTTTGGCCCAGTATAGGGCAGGGTGGGGGTCAAATAGGTTTGGAGTCTGGCCAACACCAGGCCAGAGCAGGTCATGTGATAACTGCCTGGCTTCTGCAAAAGGTTCTTGAGATCATCTGTCCTTGTGGACCTGATAAGGTTTTGGGGTGCTCCACATAGCAGCCCATCTTTGGACTCAAATGGACTCCACAAATGAGAGAGAGAGAGAGAATGTGCGTGTGTGTGTATAGATAGATAGATAGATAGATAGATAGATAGATAGATGGATGATAGGATAAAAACCAGGCACAACCATTTCCCCCCTGATTATTTTATTAACATGCTGAAAGTCAGTCCACAAAGCAGCTTCTGTCAGTGCCCCGTGGTGACGCTGATTGCCATTTGCAGAGGGGCCCGTTGGAGGTTTTCCGCAACCAGAGTAGGGGTGGTGGAGCGGCTTGCCGGTGCTCGAGAGTTATGTGGCGGCCATCTTTGTAGCGGGTTCTGGCCCAACAGCAGGCTGGCCCTGGAGCAGAGGACGCGTGGATCTCGCCAAGGACAGTCCTTTCCCGTCGGTGGGATTGCGGGGCCCTTGTCATTGGGCTGTAGGTTTAGCTCAGGGCTTGGTAATAGGGAAATGAGACCCGCTGGAATTTAAAATTGGTGATGGTTTAAGGATTTGCCTCTTCCCTCCCCCCGTCTTGTGGGAGCAGATCTGTTTCAGTTTTCTGTAGCCCAGGCTGCGTTATGCGCCATAGATTTAAAGCACATTGCTTTCCTCAAATAATCCTGGGAACTGTAGTTTGCTGAACTCACCCCAAGCTACAATTCCCAGCACCCTCAAACTACAGTTCCCAGGATTCTTTTGGGAGGGTGTTTAAATGTATGATGAATATGCAGCCCCAGTTTTAATCCAGCTATCTGGACCAGTAAATTTCCATTCTTAGTACAGATCTTTACTCCCTTCTCACTACTTCTGAGTCTTAGCAACTGGCTCTGAATTAGTAGCTGTTGTGGTAATGGTTTAAGGAATCCATGAAGGGTGGTTTTTTTTTTTGTCACGTCTCCAGGAATTGAGTATATTCTGGGGGGGAACAGATATAGTATGCAAGATATCAGATGCCTATTAAGCCTATTAGAATTTTGGGGAACGCTCAGGTAGCACAAAGCTCAATGGAATTTGCTCTCTTGGCAGATTCCTTCACTGGCTTGCAGCTGACCTCTGGCAGATCATATCTTAATTGCGTATGTTAAAATTCTCTGGGTTGTCGTGAGGATAATATGGAGAAGGGGAGAGCCATGTTAAGCCACCTTGAGCTCTCTGGAGGAACAGGTGGGATAAATATGCAATAATATTTTTTAAATGAGAGATTTAAAACCTGACAAGTTTGGCTATCTCAGTATTGATGATTTTGAAACCTGAACATTTGCTCTTAAGGATTTCATGTGAGGTGTGTTTTGCACACTGGGGCTGGCGGCGGGGGCGGAGAGACTTGTGGATCGTGTCTCAATGGTGGCTGGCGCTCATGCCATTAATGCTTGGATCTAATACTATGGTGTTCAGTTTCGGAGCACAAAACCTATAAATAACTTATCTTTTTCCCCTATGAATGTTCTCAGAATGACTTTTTAATTTGCCATTTCTAATAGGAATTTCTTTCCTGATCCCAAATATATGTGGAACGCCCTCTCATCAGATGCCAAACAGATAAACACATACATGATTTTTAGAAGGCAGCCCTGTATATGGAAGTTTTTAATGTTTTATGGTGTTTTTATACTTTGCTGGAAGCCACCCAGAGTCAGATGGGTAGCATATAAATAAAAAACTATTATTATAATTATATATCTATATATCTCTATATATTGGAGGGGGTGGGGGAAGAGGAGCTATAAGGCTTTTCATTTTATTTACTAGCAAACAAACCCTGAATTGGGCAGTGGGCAAGTCTGACCTGACCCGCCAAACCACAGTGGGGGGTAGCAGCAGGCTAATTTTTCAAAGTGCAGACATTTTTTAAAAACGCATTAAAATATTACAAGTCTAGCAATGGCTATCTTCTCTACCTCTGTTCCAAGGCTGGCTTGCCCCCTTCTCTTCCCTGCCTCTCCCCACCCTGCCCACTGCAATCTAGTGCTTTCTCAATGGCTTTCAGTGAAGGGACGTTGGCTACGCGGCTATCATCATGGCTATTGGAAAGTGGGAGCGCCCTCCCGTGGGTGAGTGGCACGTGAGCTTGAGGGTAGCCTCCTGTTTTGTTTGTTACCCCCCTCCCCAAACTCCGGAGAGGGTCCAAGCCCCACCCTTGCTTTGAATATATTACAGTACGTGCAAAAAAATAAATATCACTAGCCCCACCTAATATGGGTAGGATAAGGGGACGTTAGGGTAAGGCAGGCTGTGTGTCGTGGCGGAGGGGTGGGGGGTGGCATGGGAGACGGGAGAGGTGGGTTTGGTGCCGCTGCAGCTGCTGCTGTTCAGGGACTGGGGTCCTTTTTCCGTTTCTGGAAGCGCCGGAACTTCCCCTGGATGGCGAGGGCGGCCTTCTCCGTCTCGGGCGCATTCAGGTCAATGTCTACTTCCTCTTCTTCTGCTTCTACCACCTTCTTGGCACTCCCCGCTTTGTCTGTGTGGAGAATCAACAGGTGCACGCATTAAAAAACATTAGGAAATGGCACCATAGCAGACATTTGCACAAAAGTGATCGAGAGGGTGGAGCGACTCTGCTGCAAGGGAAGGTTGCAGCGTTTCGGACTTCTTAGCTCAGAGAAAAGGCAAATAAGCAGCAACATGATAGAAGTTTATAAAGTTATTCCGGGCAAGGAGAAAGTGGATATAGAGTTTTTCCTCCCTCCCTTATTGTTGTTGGCCACTCTGAGCCCGGCTTCGGCTGGGGAGGGCAAGATATTCTCCTGGTATGCCCCACCTTAAGGTCCATAAATAGCAACACCCTAGAGGTCCCGGGCCCTAAGGAAGTTAGATTAGCCTCAACCAGAGCCAGGGCCTTTTCAACACTGGCTCCGGCTTGGGCCCTGCAGGATCTGATTCTTTCCGCAGGGCCTGTAAGACAGAGTTGTTCCACCTGGCCTTTGGCTTAGAATCAATTTGACCCCCCCCTTTTTTTTCCCCTTCTCCTCCTGTGATGAGGCTGCATTTTAATGTTTTAATTGTTTTAATGCTCTATTTTAATCTTGTTTTTTAAGTTGTATTTCAATCAACTTGTTTTTATTATTGGTCGTTAGCCGCCCTGAGCCCGGTCTTGGCTGGGGAGGGCAGGGTATAAATAAATTTACTACTACTACTACTATTATTATTATTATTATTATTATTATTGAATTTATGGACATCCAAGAAAACGGATGGTTCAGGCAGATAAAAGAATAAACCAGGTGAGGGGAGCCGATGGGTCTCAAACCCTCAATGAATTAGGGGCTTCCCCTGCACATGAAGACAGGTTCTGGAGAGTTGAGTGGACAAGACCAATAGTGGGTCCAGAAGGCAGTTTCTGAACATGTTGTAGAGGGAAGTGAGGGCAGGTGGGACTCGTCACCTGGGAAGGTAGCTCATCTAGGGGGAGGAAAACTTTCATCCTAAACCTTCACTGCCTTGCAGCTGTACTAATCCGTGAGGAAGGCTTCGGGAGTAAACACTGAGCGGGACATCTTTGGGAAAAGAGAAGGAGTAAACCCTAGACAAAAACAGGGTGGAGTCCCTAAGATGGTTGGCTGGCTCCTTGTCCAGTGGTACTTCTGGTTACATACGCTTCAGGTTACAGACTCCGCTAACCCAGAAATAGTACCTCGGGTTAAGAACTTTGCTTCAGGATGAGAACAGAAATCGTGTTCCGGCGGCGCGGTGGCAACGGGAGGCCCCATTAGCTAAAGTGGTGCTTCAGGTTAAGAACAGTTTCAGGTTAAGAACGGACCTCTGGAACAAATTAAGTACTTAACCCGAGGTACCACTGTATACCTCCTTCCGGCAACTCCTGCAGCCAAGCTAGTGCCAAATATCTTGCTCTTCTTTCCTTTGGACCATATCAGAGATGCTAAGAAGGGGGGTTTGTCATCTGGGCATCCCAGGACCTCCACACACACTGCCCAGACATGCGCCCCAGAGAGGTCCTTTTGGTGCTTCTAATGCAGCAAAAAACATGCAGAAGGCAGCAGTTATGTGTTATGGTCACAGCTGGCACTGTGGTTATCAAGTGGTTTTGTTGTAAGCCAAAAATCTCAGGAGATAAGCTATTTTTGGCTTACAACAGTTTGACTTGGCCCCCAGAGGTGTGCTCCATGGTCTTTCAAGACAAATGGATGCTAACAACCTTCTTGCTGGACTACAACTCCCATCAACGCTGAACATTGGTCATGCTGGCTAAGGCTGATGAGGATTGGAGTCCAACAACCACATTGGCGACCCCTGACATGACTGAAATGACCCCGTTCAGCATGGTATAACTCAGCAACTGTTGTTTGAAGGAGACAGAGGACCACGGCTTCTGTTTCTACCAGCAGCAGACACCACCATAAAGAGGAGTACAGATCCCTCTCAGCCAATCAGCCATTGGTTAGGAAAGTGTGTCAGACTGCAGCTCCCATTAACCCAACAAGTATGGCCCATTGGCTAGGGATGGAGGGAGCTGCAGTCCTACAGAATCTGAAGGACCACAGGTTATCCTGCCCCTGTTTCACAGGCCCGAACAATATAACAATCATTTGCCAGCTACTAGGTAGTTTTGGTTCTTAAGAGCCAATAAACTCAGGATGCTGCCAGCCTTCACCCACATAAGCTGTCATGTTCAGTCTTCGCTCTGCCCCCATTTTTGATGATCCATCCCAACCACCCAAATCCTGCCTTGGATCTGCTCCTCCTCCCACTCCACAGGGTCAGTATATTTAAATCAAATCGACAGAGAGTGCCGGATTATCCAATAAACAGGCTCGGCACGTGCTTAGGGTGTCAGCTAAGAGCAGCAGTGAAAGAAAAAATTATTGAAGAATTTGACATTTGATATTTAAAAAAGCATCAAAGTCGTCATCTAGAAGTAGCTGCTTTCATTTCAGCATGCATCTCAGTTTTGTGAGATTTTGAAAAACAATTTTTTATTGTATGGTTCAGCATTGCTTTCATTTTGAATTACCTATGGGGGGAACCATATCTTTTCAGCGCTTAGGGCCTTAATCTGGACCTGAATAGGCAGCTGCTGTTAGGCAGAAACTTGGATGAGGGTATTGAATGTGATGCCCTCAGATATTGGTGGACTACAATTCCCATCATCCCTGACCACTGGCCATGCTGGCTGGGGTAATGGGAGTTAGCGTCCAGGAGGGCACCACATTGGTGTCCCCTGATTTAGAAGAACATGTACATGTGCCAATTGTCAGTTGTAAAAATAAAATAACAATTTTGTTATTTATATCCCGCCTATCTGGGTTTCCTCAGCCATTCTGGGTGGCTTCCAGCACATAAAAAATAAAATTAAAAAGCACTTTTTAAAAAAAAAAAAGCATCCAAATGGGAAGCCAAAAAAGGATCAAGACACTTCAGGACATTTGAAGTAGCCATTTATGCCTGCCCTCCACCAGGGGCGCGGCCTGCCTGCGTTTTGAACTTGGGACATCGGTGTCAGAGCACAGTCTACTCTTTGAGTAGGCCCTGTGAGGGCGCTGACCTTCACGGCCTAGCCCTGCCCTGCCCTGGAGGTGGGCAGGGCAGCATGGATATTGGGTTGCCTGGCAACCACAGGCAGAGAGCTGCAAGGGCAGAAAGCATCGCAGCCTCCAGGTTGCCTAGCAACCGTTAGCTGACGGGGCCTAAGTACCACTGCCTCTATTCCTCCCACCCTTTCTTCCTTTGGCGTTCTGTGAATGACAGCCCGCCTTACTCAGGCCACAATCACTGTCTAGAACGGGGATAGAGTGTGTGGAGGGTGGGCGTGGAAGTTGGAAGGGAGGTGTGTGCTCACACATTAACTTCCCCACGTTTTTATCTATCCCATTAGCTCCAAATGGCATGGCCAGTTGTTCGGAAGGATAGGAGTCCAGCAACATCTAGAGGCTCACAGGTTCTTCTCCCTTCTAGTTGAACATAATTCCACCCCCTGCTATCAGTTGATAGAACCTTTTTTAAAAAATAATAATCTTATATTCACAAATATAACTAAGTGGGGGGAGGGTAAGGACAATATATATAACTTTTTTTTAAAAAAAAGGAATGAAACGGAGCTAATATATGAATAACAAAAACCCCACCATCATTTCATATTAAGGATATTATTATTATTATTATTATTATTATTATTATTATTAATAGATATTCACACTTTGGGCTGCTGTCAACTCTCAAGTAGAAAAAGGTCCCTGGTTCAGTCCTCAGAATCTGCAGGTAGGACTGAGAGAACCATCTCTGAAACCCAGTCAGTTGCTGCCAGTCAGTGTGGACAATACAAAGCCAGGTGGGCTGATGTTTTCACTTCGTATAAAGCGTCTCCCTATGTTCCTGAGGTAATCCACGTTTGATTAAAAAGAGTGTGTGTGCATGTAGGAAAAACATTGTTTTGATTATGTTACCTGACCCAAAGCAAAGGCATGCGGTCAAGTTTAATAATGAAAAAATCAGTTGCAAGTTCTTAAGTTCTTATGGGCTGCTTAGTCATTAACTCTCTTGCCCTTAATTAAGTCTGAGAACATATTACAGGCTTAGCATGCATCTTGGTTGTTCTTTTTCTCAATTTGGATCAAAGCCAGTCTGGGCGGAAACACACCAGTATGCAATATTTCATTTTTTTAAAATGACAGGATCGATATGGATTTTGGCTCATGTTTTCTGTGCACTACTTCCAAACCAGCGATGGGAGAGCACTGAATTCAGAGTAAATGGAAGTGTGATGGAAAGGAAGACAACCCACTCCACCTGGAAAAGGTGAGGTCACTGAACAGGCTCTTGGGCTGGGGGATTGTTTATGTGGTTTTGTGTTACTGATTTTAATTTTTTGCATCTTTATTTTTAGATCTTACTACGCTATACATATGATTTATGTCGAAATTGGTTGTGCGCTTCCTGATGTGCTTTATTTATTGTTCATGACTACTTTTGTTATGTCTGTAAATATGTAAACTTTTTTTACATGTTGTAAGCTGCCTAGATTTCCCAGTAGTGATGTATGGAAGTGAGAGCTGGACCATAAAGAAGGCTGATAGCCAAAGAATTGATGCTTTTGAATTATGGTGCTGGAGGAGACTCTTGAGAGTCCCATGGACTGCAAGAAGATCAAACCTCTCCATTCTTAAGGAAATCAGCCCCGAGTGCTCACTGGAAGGACAGATCCTGAAGCTGAGGGTCCAATACTTTGGCCACCTCATGAGAAGAGAAGACTCCCTGGAAAAGACCCTGATGTTGGGAAAGATTGAGGGCACAAGGAGAAGGGGACGACAGAGGGTGAGATGGTTGGACAGTGTTCTCGAAGCTACCAGCATGAGTTTGACCAAACTGTGGGAGGCAGTGGAAGACAGGAGGGCCTGGTGTGCTCTGGTCCATGGGGCCACGAAGATTCGGACATGACTAAACGACTAAACAACAACAAACCACCTAGATCATGGTTTTAGCTATGGAAAGGTGGAAACAAATAAGATGATGATATACACAGGCCTCTAATGCAAATGAATTTCAAAAGGAAGCTGGATCTCTGTGGAAAGTTGGAGGGGAGATTTTTTGGGGGTGCAGATTTTGCCATCATTCCTTACTGCTGTTCTTGCTGCCAAGTCTAATTCCCCATCATGCAGGGAAGAAGACCACAAAACAAGTTTCACACATACGCCTCCGACTCCTGCTCCCTACTCGAAATAAAATACAAAAGAGGGGTGCTTTCTCCCCCTCCTTGTTCTGATGTAACCCCCACCTCTCAAATTTTTGCAGAACATTCAGAATTTCAAATATTGGAGCAACAGTGTCCCAAACTTCCTGCTTCCCAGTACAGTACTGAGCCTCTTCCTTCATCTGGCCCTTAAAGGAAATCTCCATGCTCCTGATGACACTTGCTCTACATTTTGCCAGACCTGACTGCCGGCCTGGAGCAAGAGATGGAGGCCAGGGTTCAAATGCCGCACTCAGCCATGAAGCACCTTGCAGGATTGTTGTGCGGATGACATGGGAAGAGGGAGAACCACATGCAGAACCTTGAGTGCCCTGGAGAAAAGGTAGGAGCTCACAGAACCAACTCTCAAGCAACAAGCCAGTGGAGAAGGGGAGAGAGAGTTAATGGCAGCTCCTTCTTGGTCCTTTATACCATGACAGACGTTTAGTCCATCTAGCTCAGCACTGACTGGCAGCAGCTCTCCAAGGTTTCAGAAAGGAGCCTTCTCCCATGTCTACCTGATGATACGGGTGGTGTTTTGGCTTAAACCACAGAGCCTAGGACTTGCCGATCAGAAGGTCGGCGGTTCGAATCCCCGCAACGGGGTGAGCTCCCGTCCTTCGGTCCCACCTCCTGCCCACCTAGCAGTTTGAAAGCTCATCAACGTGCAAGTAGATAAATAGGTACCACTCCAGCAGGAAGGTAAATGGCCTTTCCGTGCGCTGCTCTGGTTCACCAGAAGTGGCTTAGTCATGCTGGCCACATGACCCGGAAGCTGTACGCCGGTTCCCTCGGCCAATAAAGCGAGATGAGCGCCGCAACCCCAGAGTCAGCCACGACTGGACCTAATGGTCAGGGGTCCCTTTACCTTTACTAAAGCAGATGATCAGTTGTGGAACTATGACCCTTCCCCAACAGGAGAAGCTGCCTTATACCAAGTCTATGTAGCTCAGTATTGTCTACTCTGACTGGCAACAGCTCTCTAGGGTTTCAAACAGGGGGCAATGATAAACTCTACACAGTGATGCCTGGGATTGATTCTGCGACCTTCTGCAAAGCAGATGTTCCGCCCCCAAGCGATCAAGGCCCTTCTCAGTTGCAGCTGAGTGTCTGGCAAGAGCATCCTAGAGGAATAAGCTGTCATGCTCAGCAAAGGGGATCTGCTAGCAGCTGCAGAGTGTCATTCTCCTCTGAGCCTTCCCTTCCTCTCCAGCACTCCGGGATGCCATTGCCTGCCCTTTTTTGTCCGCTCTCTCGTTACAGCAATTTGCCCAAGTGGCATTGAGTGCCCTCGGTCAGACCTTGTCGAGTCGCATTTCCATGGTTAGAGCAGCAACAGCAGCTCCTTTTAATGAAGGCTTAATGGAGACTCATCAGAACAGAGGAAGCTGCCTTCTACAAAGTCTGTCTTATGGGTTGTCTCCTGTTAGACACAGAGTAGGCCCATTCAGAATAATGAGGCTAAGGCCACATTCGCACCATACATTTAAAGCATTATCGTACCACTTCAAGCAGCCATGGCTTCTCCCCAAAATGCTGGGAGCTGTAGTTTGTTACGGATGCAGAGAGGTGTTAGGAGAACCCAACTCTACTCACAGAACTACTATTCCCAAAATTATCTGGGAGTGGGTGTTAAACCACTCTGGGAATTGTAGCCCTGTGAGCAAAATGGTGTGTGTGTGTGTCTCCTAATGACTCTCAGCACCGTTAACTAATTCTACAGCTGTTTAAATGTGTGGGGAGGGTTTTGTTTTTTGATGTTTTAACTATTTACTTGTGTTTTCACCTTGTATTTTTATCCTGTGAACAGCCTTGAGATCTTGTGATGAAGGGCACTATATAAATCTAAACAACAACAACAACATTATTTGTGGGAAGTCATGACTGCTTTAAATGTATAAACAAACAAACCAACAAACCTCTGTTGCAAAATATGACTCAGCAAAATCGAAAGCAACACGATGGCCAGAAACAATTACAGTATAGAAAACTTTATGGAATAATGCAAAACATCAAAACTATCAGACTGAAGTCACGGTGCCAGACTTTACACGGCGGAGACTACATAATCGCATGAGCACTGTTCTAGAGTACTTTTCATTTTCATGTACCGGTATATTATATCAATTCGAAAAAAGATTGGTTAATGAAGAAATTACACATCTTTCTACTTACGAGTGTTTGTTGAACTAAGTTGTTGATGAGGAACTGAATGAAATAGTAGTTGCTATCCGGAAACACTGTTTAGCCGAGTTCAGAGCTGGACATCAGAATTGGACATTTGCCAATTATACAAACCTTTACAAGCTTGATCTCCGCAGGTCTGGCACTATGATTTATTCAAGGACTTTCAGAGTCTTCAGTTTGATAGTTTTGATGTTTTGCACCATTCCATAAAGTTTTCTATACCGTAATTGTTTCTGGCCATCGTGTGGCTTTCGATTTTGCTGCTTTAAATGCATGGCATGAATGCGGCCTAAGTGAGTCATGTCCATTATTTTCAGTGGCTCTGTTCAAAATAGGACTAATGTTTGATACCCAAAGAGCTGCGGGACAACGTTGCCTTCGAGACCCAAATATCTCAGAAGCCCACCCTATACTAAACTACAATGGGACTCCCTCCCCCTGTACCGTAGAACACCATTCCTGTCCAGATACCATAAGTGCCTCACTATCTGTGCTCTTCGGAAACAACAGAAGACATTTTTTGTTCCTATAAACTTTCCCAGCTGGAGGTCTAGGTCTCTTCCATGGGTTTCTACTTGCTATTGTTTTCAGATTTATCTGCTGTTATTTTCTGCATCATTAAAAAACAACAACTATTTTCCAGCTGTTTTTAATTGCATGTTTTGCATTGCCTTGAAACGTGTGTGGAAGGCGACATAAATAAATAGCCTTGGTTTTCCCCAGGATGGGGCTGCGTGGGGATGATGCCCCTGAGACTGGCAGAGAAGTTGGCAGCCTGGAACAAAGAGGAGGAGATGATGAAAAGTGTGTGTGTGTGCGCGCCAGCTGCTTTCACTCACCTTTTTCTTCCTGGCCTGGAATCTCACTGGGGGACGGTGACTCATTGGAGCTGAGCTGCAGAGAGACAGACAGAGAGAGAGAGAGAGAAAAGGGCACTCCATTAGAACGTACTGTATTTTCGGGCACATGGCCTCATTTGCCTCCAAGCTCCCTTGTCATTCAGACATCCCTGTGTGCGTGTTTGCCTGTCAACGTCACGCAAGGAGAAGCTTCCGGAATAGCTACCAGGGAAAGAGAGGAACTTTATATAGGGTGGGTGTCTCACAGGCACCGCTAGGGATGTGCTGACCTCTCTGTGTACATCTTTTGTTCCTCTTTGAAATGATTTAACCCTGAAACACTTTTCTGTTGTGCGCCAAGTTTGTCCCAATGAAAAATCCCAAACCTTCTTCCTTGAATGGGATTTGCTTCAGCCCCTCGACCATTTTGCTGCGGCCTGTTCCGCAAATGCGTGTAATATAAAAGTCCAGCAGGTGATCTACACCCGGCAAAGTCTCTTTGGGTGGTTTCGAAAGATGAGAATGTGAGAAGAGCTTGCTGGATCTGGCCCATGGCGCCCCGGGGTCCAGCATCCTGTACTCACAGTGGCCAACCAGAAGCCTGTGGGAAATTCGCAAGCAGGACCTGAGAACAAGAGCACCTTCTCATCCTGTGGTTCCAGCAACTGGTGTGCAGAAGCATTATTGCATCCAAAGCATAGCCTTCGCGAATTTACCCAAGCCTCTTCCAAAGGAAGCCATGTTGGCGGCCCTCATTGCCTCCTGCGGGAGCGAGTTCCATAGCTTAACTATTCACTTTGTGAAGAAGGACCTCCTCTTATGGGTCCCGAATTTTCCAATGTTCAGCTTCATTAGATGAAGCTGGAACAAGGAAGGTGCCCTCCGTGCTTTCGCTTCCTGCCATTTCCCCTTTCCAAATCCTCTCCACACTCCACAGACAGCTCCACAGACAGTTATTTTAAGTGAAATTAAAGTAAATGCTCGAAATAGTTTTCAATTAAATCAGTTTTTTTTAAAAAAAAAAACACCAGTTATTAAATGCCACTTTTAAAAATGTGATGTACCTTAAATACAGGCAGCCCCGTATCTGGAAGTTTTTAATGTTTTATTATGTTTTGATTTAACAACAACAAATTTATTATTTATACCCCACCCATCTGACGGGGTTTCTCCAGCCACTCTGGGCGGCTCGCAACAGAATTATAATAAAGTGATAAAACATCAAACATTAAAAACTTTCCTAAAACTTTCCTATCTGATTTCTAAAAGTCAGATAGTTGTTTATTTCCTTGACATCTGATGGGTGGGAGCCACTACTGAGAAGGCCCTCTGCCTGGTTCCCAGTAACCTCACTTCTTGCAGGAAAGGAACCGCCAGAATGCCCTCGGAGCTGGACCTCAGTGTCTGGGCAGAACGATGGGGGTAGAGACGCTCCTTCAGGTATACTGGACCGAGGCTGTAAGCTGCCCAGAATGGCTGGGGAAACACAGCCAGATGGGCTGGGTATTATAATAATAATAATAATAATAATAATAATAATAATAAATTAAGTCTGAATTTGAATACTGATAAGTAAGTTAAATTATAAACCAAGGATCCAACTAAGTCCTACTCATAGCTGACTCGTTGAAATTAATGTGTCTAGGTTAGGCTCTGTAAGAACACCTGTTTACTCTGCATCCAGTGTGTTCCCACCACCACCTACTTCAGGTAGTACCATTCACACAACATTAGCCAAAATCCACATCTATCCTGTATTTTTTCTTAAGAAATGCAATGTTTTGATGCATTATCCCCAAGCCAGCTTCAATCTGAATTGATAAAAATAACGACTTAGCAGCATTTTAAGCAGATGTGTTCACAGCCTTAGTCATGTTCCCTAATTCCAATGGGTCTGAGTATGTCTAACACTGGAAACAGCCCCACATGTTGAGAGCTGGAGCAAAGAATGAATACCTGTGGCTCCGTAAACCACGTGGTTATTTTCATTTCATCTCCTGGAGAAAAGTTGTTTTTCTCCACCAATTACCAGCTTTGCCTTTGAGAAAATCGGTCTGTACAGTACAGTCTTTTATTGATTATGGCCCTTGTCTTTAGGAAAATATATTTGTTAGTCTTTAAGACAGGGGTGGAGAACCTCCATAAATTGTTGGACCTCAACTCCCTTCATTCCTGATCATGGGTCATGCTGGCTGGGGCTGATGGGAATTGGAGTCCCACAATGTCTGGAGGCCCACAGGTCCCCCACTGCTGCTTTGAGGTGATGTAATACTTTGCTGTTTTTTGTCTTCACAAAATAAAAAAAATCCTTCCAGTAGCACCTTTAGAGACCAGCTAAGTCAGTCATTGGTATGAGCTTTCGTGCGCATGCACACTTCTTCAGGTTCTTTTGTCTTCACGTAAGTGATCTTGCTCACTGCCCTTGCATTTGTTTAGTGAAATGGCACAAATCTGTTAATTTCACAATTGCCTTGGGTGTCTCAAAACAGACAAAATTGGGTTGCTCAACAGACTTGTGAGCTGCATTGATTGGAGTGGTTTTGCATTTGGCTCCAGAGAAGTCCAGCTACTTAATCTGGTTGCAAACCATTATCTCTTGAATTTGTCATCGCAGCCGACGGGTATGCAGTCTTTATTTCAGAAAACGCATGGTTTACAAAATACGGAACCTGATTTAATCATTGGTTTCCCTCCCCTCTGGTGTTCTAAATTATTAGTTCAATTGCCTCAACTTAAATTAATCCTCCCTGACGGGGATGCTTTCAAATCTCCACAGTGGGAGGACAAGAGAAAGTCACTTGGGGGGGGGGTGTGATTTTGAGCTGGAAAATAGCAGAAAGGGCAAGGTTTAAGTGCCTCCTCCTGCTGCATCTTCTCCACATCTGACTGCCCCAAACAAAAGCAGATCTGAATGGGCTCTTGGGCAACTCTTGCACACATTGGCATGTAATGTGTAGTTCGGGCCTCGAAATACCAAGACTTGCCCAAGCCAAAGGCTGGGAAATTGAGCTGGCATGGGCGAAAAGCCAGTGGTTCTTCATTCCATGTGTCACTTAGCCTGTGGAGCTCACTGCCACAAGATGTGGCCACAAGTGACACCTGCACATTTAACACACTTTTAAAGCACATAGCTTCCCCCACCAAGAATCCTGGGAGCACTAGTTCACCAAGCGAGGATGAGAATTGTAGCTTTGTGAGGGGTAGACCACAGCTTCCAAGGATGCTTTGGAGAAAATTCATGTCATTTGAATGTACAGCATGGCTGTGAGCCTGTAACCCTAGTTTAGGTAAAGGTAAAGGGACCCCTGACCATTAGGTCCAGTTGTGACCGCCTCTGGGGTTACGGCGCTCATCTCGCTTTATTGGCTGAGGGAGCCGGCGTTTGTCCGCAGACAGCTTCCGGGTCATGTGGCCAGCATGACTAAGCCGCTTCTGGCGAACCAGAGCAGCGCACGGAAACACCGTTTACCTTCCCGCCAGAGCGGTACCTATTTATCTACTTGCACTTTGACATGCTTTCGAACTGCTAGGTTGGCAGGAGCAAGGACCGAGCAACGGGAGCTCACCCCGTCATGGGGATTCGAACCGCCGAGCTTCTGATCGGCAAGTCCTAGGCTCTGTGGTTTAACCCACAGCACCACCCGTGTCCCTTACCCTAGTTTAGGCAGCTTTTAATAATAAGAATAAGAATAACAATAATAAAGCACATTCATAGAACATGGGAAAGAAGTGGGACTCGCAATGATGTGTTGGTGTGTGGAGCATTCCCGTTCAGCCACGTCCCATTCATCTCTCTGCTTCCTCTCCTCCAAAAGACCCCCAGTAAATCTGCATTCTGTGGGTGACTGTTCATGCTCAGTCCTCACTGGGCTGTTTTGGGGTTCCCCCCTTCCCCCTTAGGGATTTTATTTGTGCTTTTGCAAACCCAGGGATCCCACCTCTGAGTCTGCTGATAATGTCCCTCCTGAGCGCAGATGGTGCAGTTTTGGCTATGTAAAACACTGGCGCTCGCCAACCGAACATCAGCAATAGACAGAATTGTAACTAACGAAGGAAATGAGTGAGAAGACGAGGCGTTTGAGCCCGAGGGTGCAGCTTTGGGGAGGGGGAAGACGAACAGTCCGTGTCCCAGGCTGGGCAGCTCTTTGGCTGGGACTGAGCATTACAATGCAAGCTGGCAACTCTTTTTCACCCCCCTTTTTTTTGCATGGCTTGTGGAGGGATTGCGGTTGTGCGTGTGGGGAGGTTGCAGCATTGCAGCATCTGCTTCTTTATTACACCCTAGTGGGTGATTAAACTCTCAAGCAGCAATTAAGCCCCAGCTATGCAAACCTCAGCAGTCCTGGGGAGAAGCGCAGCAGGGAGATGAACTGGGGGGTGGAGGGGTGGAGAGACTAGAAGGCTGCAGGACAAGGGACAACTAGTAAGGGGGGGTGGAGGGAGGGGGAAATGGTTCATGGAAGGGCAGCTGTCGGGTTTCCAGGACCCTGCAAGTCTTCTGCTCTTCAGGGACATCCCCACAAAGCAAGCTTTGGCAACCTGGGGCCCTCCAGAGGTTTCTAGTCCATCTCAGCATCCTGCTTTCAAAGGCAAGGCCAGGAAACCAACAGCTCTCCCCTGTGGCTGCCTCCCCATTGATTGGTATAGACCGGGGTCAGCAAACCTTTTCAGCAGGGGGCCGGTCCAGTGTCCCTCAGACCTTGGGGGGGGGGGCGGACTATATTTTGAAAAAAATATATGAATGAATTCCTATGCCCCATAAATAACCCAAAGATGCTTTTAAAATAAAGCACACATTCTGCTCATGTAAAAACACCAGGCAGCCCCCACAAATAACCCAGAGACCAATTTTAAATCAAAGGACACACTCTACTCATGTAAAAACATGCTGATTCCCAGACCGTCTGTGGGCCGGATTGAGAAGGCGATTGGGCCAGATCTGGCCCCCGGCCCTTAGTTTGCCTACCCATGGTATACTATAGACTGCCTCTGACCATGCAGGATCCATTTCACAACCTTGGCTGCTAACTCTTGATTTATCTCCCTCCTCCACAAACGTATCCAGTCCCATTTTGAGAGCCGTCTAATAAAGCCTGTAACAGTCACGGTTGTGCGGCATCAAATCCCGCACATTATTATGTCGGTATGAAAATGTCCAATTTGTTGCATGTTCCCGAATCTGCCGCCGACCAGTTACTTATAATTGGCAGGCCCACACTGTAGTGTAACATGAGAGGGAATTGATCTCTATCTGCTCTCTATCCATCATCCATAATTTTACAAACCTCCCTCTTCCCCAAACCCACTCTATACTAATAGCCACAAGAAAAAAACATTATCCTTTCCTCGCAAGGAAGAGATTTTCCTCCACCCCTTGATGGTTCTGGATGTCCTCGCCTGCCCCTTTCCGAGCTCTGTGGCGTCCCCTTTTAAAGATGGGGTCATGCTGTAATCTAGGTTATAGCCGCAACTTGTTGGATTTATATAATGGCATTATTGTTCCAGCTGCTCTGCCTTAAGCCTCTGCTCTGTGACTGATATAATGAGGCCTCCCCAAATGAGACAAGCCATTGGTGGCTCTTCCAGGGGTGAGGCCAGATCCCTATCTTCCCACACCTTGTGGGGAAACTGTGACAGGTGGAAGGACCCAGGGAGGGGGGTCAGCTTTCACAGGTGGGTGTAGGGAGATGGTCACCAAACCAGACTGAGCTCCCCCATGCATCAACTGGTGGGTGGTGCGTGGCCTGTTCAGTCCGGCTCCTGCAAGACAGTGGCATTGCGGAGGTTGCCAGAGCCCAAGGCACGGAGGGAGGGAAATGGCCAGAGTATGCATGCGCATTCAGCTGCCTAACCCAGGAGGTTGCAGCCTCAGAAATAAGAAAATAAGAATTGTTCCATTGTCTGGAGAGGTCACTTCCTGGTTTTCAAGTTTTCAACAGTGCCCAGCGACGGAAGCATGCAGCTGCTTTGAGATAGCACTGGGTGCAGAAATTCTACGCCCCTAACAATTTTGTGCCCGGGGCAACCGCCCCTGTGCACCCCGGCCCCATGCTATGTCACTGCTGCAGGGTTTGGGAATATGAACTGAGCTCTCCCCGCAGAACCGAATCCTCAGCTTATCAGCTGATGCACAGAGAGATCAGCCCTGCTTTCTGTGGAGAAAGTGGCTACATGTCTCCTCCTGCCCCAGATCTGATATCACGTATGATGGCTGGCGGGCCAAATGCAGAGGTCTGGTAGACCAAATAAAGCCCCATGGGTAGGAAGTCCCCCACGCCTGGGATATACCATTGGTCTGTTGAGCATGGTGCTCTAACTATGCATCCCTCTTTGGAGTGTTATCTAACTCTTAACCGGAAATGCAAGAGACTGAAAGCTGGACCATGTGCATTTGCAACCTGTGTCGTGCCTCTGAGCAACGTTCCTTCCTAAACAAATCCTTTGCGATGTGCGTATGCAAACATGCTCGGAACGTGGCCTGTGTTGGAAACTCTGTCCTGCCATGTGACCCCCAAAACCTTCCTGACGCAGTGTATGCGGCGTTGCTCCTGATGGTTGTCAGTTGCCCATGACTCGCTTCCATAACGCAGCGTGCTCAACACAGAAGCATGGCAGCCCTTCATCTTGGGATCGGACGTTAGCATTGCATTCTCCCACGGCCTTTCGGAAAGGTGAGCCATTATCCCAGTGGCCTTGCCAATAAGCTTGTCAATGGAGAGGCTGCTGGTCATGGTGGAACCCAGGAAGACAAACTTTTCTACCACCACAAGCGTGTGGTCGTCAAAGCTGATCAGACGCTGCAACCTCCCGACAGTTTGACTTCACCCTCAAAGGTCCACTCCTCCATTGTCTCCTGAGACAGACGGATGCCAACAATGATACAAACACACAATGGACAGCTTATTTTTTTTAGTGGCTCTTTTGTTAATAGTGTTTTAGAATCCCAGAATCATAGTGTTGGAAGGGACCCCAAGGGTCATCTAGTCCAACCCACTTCAATACAGGAATCTCAGCTAAAGCATCCATGACAGATGGCCATCTAACCTCTACTTAAGAACCTCCAAGGGAGGAGAATCCACCACCTTCTGAGGAAGACCATTCCACTGCTGAACAGCTCTTACTGTCTGAAAGTTCTTCCTGATGTTTAGTCGGAATCTCCTTTCTTGCAACTTGAAGCCGTTGGTTCGAGTCCTACCCTCCAGAGCAGGAGAAAACAAGCTGCTACATCGTCCGTGTGGCAGCCCTTCAAATATTTGAAGATGTCTATCATATCTTCTCTCAGTCTCTTCTTTTCCTGGACAAACATAACCAGCTCCTTCAGCTGTTCCTCATAAGACTTGGTTTCCAGACCTCTTGATCATCTTGGTTGCCCTCCTCTGCACAGCTTGGCAACATCCTTCTTAAATTGTGGTGCCCAGAACTGGACACAATATTCCAGGTGTTTTTTCTGACCAAGGCAGAATAGAGTGGTACCATGACTTCCCTTGACCTGGACACTAGACTTCTGTTTGTGTCACGTCTTCCGGCTCGTAAGCTTGCTGGCAGAGACTGTCATACAGTAGTACCTCGGGTTAAGTACTTAATTAGTTTGGGGGGTCCATTCTTAACCTGAAACTGTTCTTAAGCTGAAGCACCACTTTAGCTAATGGGGCCTCCTGCTGCTCCTGCACCGCCAGAGCAAGATTTCTGTTCTTATCCTGAAGCAAAATTCTTAACCTGATGCACCATTTCTGGGTTAGCGGAGTCTGTAACCTGAAGCGTATGTAACCTGAAGCGTATGTAACCCGAGGTGCCACTGTATTTTGCAAGCAGCTCTGGAAAACCTTTTTGGCTCCAGAGCAGGCAAAAAAATAAAATAAAGTGCTTTAATAAGTAAAGGCATATATGCACATGTAATTCAAAGCTGCATATTTATAGCTGCAGGGCTGACTCCCTACAGCTAAGCAGCCACCCGCACTGACCCCAGGGAGCTCAGTCAAAGAGGCTTCCATGGGGCTGGGCCCGTCTGCTGACCACAGCTCTGGACCACAGCTCTACGAGAAGAGCTGCAAAAAAGCATTCCTGTACCTGGGGCTGTTATGGAGTCCGCAACCACAGGTTCCGCCATCGCCTACCACTCCGAGCACTACTTTCTGAGGTCGCGTGGACATGCAGAAACTCTCCATTATTCCAAGGCAGATCAGCAATCTCTTAATCTGCTTAACTTTGCCTTGCTATTGCTCAGCCGAGCCTCCCAAATCTCGTTATCTGCCCAGGATCCCGTCTTCTCATTCCAGCTGGCAAACAAAGGCTATGCCTGGCCAAGCCTCCTCACAGCACCCTTAGGAGTCAGGCCAGTGCTCCATTGAGCTCCGTATCAGCTGGGCCAGAACCTCTGCAACAGCAGCTGAGCGGACTAGATGACACTCAATGTTCGTTCCAACTCTACAATTCACTAAATTCTAACTGTAGAGGAGGGGGAACGGAATGGTGTAAATGAGAAGGTGGCGTGGCCGGCTGGCTGTCACAAATCCAGAAGAGGAGCACTTTGCGCTGCAACATTTTGTTGCAGGCCCAGCTTGTTTTGAAAATAAGCACAAAGCCCAACCAACTGCCTGCCCAAGGCTCTGTGGTGGCAGTTTCCAAACTTCCACCCATCAGAGGCCACACTCCCTGTCAAGCTATATGCTGATAAGCCTCCCAAATTCTGCTGCAGAGCACCTGAGCCTCGCAGGGGATTTTTCCGGCTCCCCGGCTGCACCGCCGTTCTGTGTAATTAGCATGTGGGCCCCAAGAACACGCCTGCTGCTTCCCCTGTGGCTCTGTGTGGCGAGGGAGATGATTGGGAGTGGCAAGAAAGCACACAGAGTGAGAAAGGAAGAAGAAATGTAGATGGAAGGAGCTGTCCATTTCATTCTCTCCTTTCCCCAGTCTTATATTCAGTTTTCCACATCGGGGCACCAATTTGTAATTTTGCGTCTTTAAATCTGGTGCCTTGGTTCTCAAATGCCTTGGTACTCAAACAACTTTGAACCCAAACACTGTGAACCTGGAAGTAAATATTCCGGTTTGCGAACTTTTTTTGGAAGCCGAACATGCTCCGTTTTGAGTGTTACACTTCCGTTTTGAGTGCCACGCTTGTGATATGAGTGTTATGCTTCTGATTTGAGTGCCACGCTTCCGTTTTGAGTGTTATGCTGAGGTCTGTCTGTTTTTGCCATTTATTTTGCGTTTTTGTTTTTACGGCGCTTTCCGTTTTGTTTTTGTGACTGTGTGAAACCCAGTTCAGTTACTGATTGATTGATTGACTGATTGATTGATTGTGTGACTGCAGTACATTGCTTATTGCTTTCATTTTATGGATCAATGGTCTAGTTAGATAGTAAAATTCGTGTTAAATTGCTGTTTTAGGGGTTGTTTTTAGAAGTCTGGAAAGGACTAATCCAGTTTGCATTACTTTCTATGGGAAAGCGTGCCTTGGTTTTGGAACACTTTGGTTTTGGAACAGACTTCTGGAACGGACTAAGTTTGAGAACCAAGGTACCACTGTAACTGGTTTTCAACATTGTGGTATATCACTAGCTAAACATTGTGATATACCAATATATCACACGCACACACACCATGATTCACAATATATTGCTAGGTCAAAATTTATGAAACCAAGATCACGATATGGATTTCAAACTGGTTTTAGACAATATATCACTCAGTCCTAGTGAGGGTCTGATTTGTATTCCTCCATGTCAGGCATGTTCCTGAACACTTAAGAAAGTCAGAAGAGTTTGTTGGGCTAGCTCAGCAGCGTGGCAGAAGGACTGCATTGCCAAAGTTTGGAGAAGTTCAAATTTAGAAGGATGGCTGAGGGGAAATGGAAGAGCAGCTGGGATCCTTAGCAGCAGTCCTCCACGCTGCGTCCTTTCTGTTGCATTCCCACTTTTAAATTTTTTAATTTTATTTGTTACACTCATGATTCTCACTGCACTTTGTGTCTGCTTATGTCAGTAACCATTCTGTAGGGGAAACGACAATTTAAAAATAAATAAATTACACAACAAATGAATGCAAAGTTTCAACACTAAGATGCCAAAGGACATCTTACCCGTTCAGCATTCAGGCCCACACTGTCTTTCCAGTCTTAACGGAAAGGAACTTCAGGCTATCTGTCACTCCAACAGGAGCGTGTGGTCCTCTGGACAACTCCACCTTCCAGTATCCCCTGCCAGTCTGGTGAAGGGGCAAGGATGATGGGAGTTGTAGTCCAATTACAGTGGTACCTCGGGTTACGAACTTAATTTGTTCTGGAGGTCCGTTCTTAACCTGAAACTGTTCTTAACCTGAGGTACCACTTTAACTAATGGGGCCTTCCCGCTGCTGCAAACGTGCGATTTCTGTTCTCATCCTGAGGTAAAGTCCTTAACCTGAGGTACTGTTTCTGGGTTAGCGGAGTCTGTAACCCGAGGTGTTTGTAACCCGAGGTACCACTGTTCTTCCACAGGGCTACAGGCTCTGCTGCCAACTGCTTGTGTAGGAATCCCTGGCAGCACTACTATTTGTGGAACCCCTGGACATGCTAGCAAGGAACCCCAATAATTCCTCAGAGCGCAGCTGGGGGAGGGAGCGAAACCACAGCCCCACAGGAAAGAGTTGTCCGTCTTTTCTCTGTTGAGCAAAGGGTCTCCCTTTTGTTTTCCAAACACGTCTTGTTTTCCATGCCTGCTCCTTTCCAGAAATAGCTCGCATTATCATCTTAGTTTTCATTCTGCCACAATGTGTTTTCTCCCCACTGGGTCACCCATGGGCTGTACGCAGCACCGAGAACCAGCTGTTTTCTCTTCACTTTTTTTTGTGTCTGTTTGACTGTTGCAGAGGCTGGACCCCTGCTGCGATAACATCACCCATCATCCTGTAGCCGTCAGTCAAGGACAGACGAGCCGTGGGCTGAGGGGAAGGAGACGGCTTAGCGATGGAGAAGGAGGGGAAAACATGGGCCATTGCCTCCATCTCCGCACCCCGCAGATAGTAGCTGGAACTTCTCTTAATTTCTGCCTGACTTGCTGCAGCCATAGGCAGCCAACATTGCTGCCTATATTATTATTGTTGTTGTTGTTTAGTCGTTTAGTCGTGTCCGACTCTTCGTGACCCCCTGGACCAGAGCACGCCAAGCACTCCTGTCTTCCACTGCCTCCCGCAGTTTGGTCAGACTCATGCTGGTAGCTTCGAGAACACTATCCAACCATCTCGTCCTCTGTCATCCCCTTTACCTTGTGCCCTCCATCTTTCCCAACATCAGGGTCTTTTCCAGGGAGTCTTCTCTTCTCATGAGGTGGCCAAAGTATTGGAGCCTCAGCTTCAGGATCTGTCCTTCCAGTGAGCACTCAGGGCTGATTTCCTTCAGAATGGAGAGGTTTGATCTTCTTGCAGTCCATGGGACTCTCTTGAGTCTCCTCCAGCACCATAATTCAAAAGCATCAATTCTTCGGCGATCAGCCTTCTTGATGGTCCAGCTCTCACTTCCATACATCACTACTGGGAAAACCATAGCTTTTACTATACAGACCTTTGTTGGCAAGGTGTCTCTACTTCTTCTTCTTCTTCTTCTTCTTCTTATTATTATTATTATTATTATTTGCTTCTAGGCTCCCTTGAGAGGGTGAAGAGCTCTCAGGGTGGCCTATAAATTAAACAGAATAGAATACAGCAGAGATGGGGCCTTCCAGATGTTTTGAATTTCCAACTCCAATCAGTGTCAACTTGGACAGCCTACTGCTAGGGGTTGATGGGAACTGTAGTCCAACAGTGTATGGGGGACCACAGATTCCCCCAACCCTGTAATGCAACTACAGCCATGAAATCACAACTGGCCAGAACCAAACAGTGCTAAATACTTCATTATATAACTATGACTGTCCATCGGCAGAAAAATAAAATAGGACATGAGCATAGCTTTGTAAAGTTGGAAGGGACCCCTGGGGTTCCGAGGGTCATCTAGTCCAACCCCCTGCAATGCAGGAATCTTGTCAACATCCTCCTTAAATTGTGGCCCCCAGAACGGGACACAGTATTCCATGTGTGGTCTGACCAAGGCAGAATAGAGTGGTACTATTACTTCCCTTGATTTGGACACTGTACTTCTGTTGATGCAGCCTAGAACAGCCTTAGCCTTTTTGTCGTTGTTGCTGCATCATACTATTGACTTATGTTAAGCTTGTGGTCCATTAAGACCCCTAGACACTTTTCACATGTGCTACTGGCAAGCCAGGTGTCCCCCGTCTTATATTTGTGCGGCTGGTTCTTCCTGCAGAACCTTACACCTGTCACTTCTGAAATTCATTTTGTTGGTTTTGGCACCTTTCTCCAATCTCATTCTGTCTCCTGCTGCATTACAGTGGTACCTCTGGTTACAAACACCTCGGGTTACAAACACTTCAGGTTACAGACTCCGCTAACCCGGAAGTAGTACCTCAGGTGAAAAACTTTACCTCAGGATGAGAACAGAAAACGTGTGGTGGCAGCAGAAGGCCCCATTAGCTAAAGTGATACCTCAGGTTAAGAATGGTTTCAGGTTAAGAACGGACCTCCAGAATGAATTAAGTTTGTAACCAGAGGTACCACTGTACCTACCCCTCCCAGTTTGGTGTAATCTGCAAATATGATGAGCATCACCTCAATTCCTTCATCCAAGTTGTTTATAAAGACGTTGAACAACAATGGGCCCTGTGGCACTCCATTTGTCATTTTTCTTCAGGATGGCGAGGTACTAGGAGGGAGCACTCTTTGGGTTCATGAGAAAATCCCATTTCCACAGAAGAGTGATGCTAGCAGAGAAGCATTTTTAAGAACATTCCCCCCCTGACTTGTGTGTGTTTGTTTAACAGGTGTATCCTGTCATTGATGCAATAGTATCATTGATGCAATAATAGTGCATAAGTGGTGCATTTATAATAGACGGTTTACTTTATTCATTGCTCTGAGATGTGTCCTCAAGATTTACTGCAACTGGAGGAGGCACTTGTCGCAAAGACAGGACAACACCCACCTATCCTACCAGAACATGTATGGTAGAAGAAGTTACAGGACTGCAAAACGAAGTTACAGGACACACATCGATTGGAAACAAACCCTAACCCTGATCTCAAACAGTTACACCAATACCACCATGAGTGCAAATTCAGATTATAGGTACGTTTGTGCTGATTGAATCAACCAGGCAACTAAAACTCATGCAATTAGCTGTTCCCACTTTTGCCTCTGGCTCTGCCCCCTGATGACCTGTGGCCCCTGGGAGGGAATGTGGCCCTCGGGCTGAAACATCTGTATGATGGAGCAAATTGCACCAGTGTGCAATGGCTGTGGTCTTCCAGCTGAGCTCCGTGGGATAAGACCCCTTGTATTCATGGGATTTCCTTTCACCAGGGAAGTGTGTGTCAGGTTGCAGCCTTCGGAAGAGCAAAGGGGGAGAAATATGATTCATTTTGCACTTTTCGGAACAATGTGCAAATTGAAAACCAGGCATATGCTTCGGAATTCGCACTACTCCGAATTTTGCCACGCAAGATCTGCAAGTCAAGTATTGTGGACAAAAATGCATCAACTAGAGTTAAAGAACGAATTAAAAAAAACCCCATGCATTCGTGAAAAATAGCATAACAAGAATGCATGATTTCGGGGGAAACTGCATTGCAAAAATGGGTATATCTGGCAACACAGCACATGAAGATTTGAATACAAAGTAAAATTTGCACTAAAATTCTAGTCAATACTTCCAAGGACTTAAAAAAAATAAATCACAAACTGATGCAATAATGTGGAAGAATAGTCTTAAGACTCGGGAAAATTTAGAAACTGGTGAAAACTGAAATTGAGAGATTAGCACATCCCTACTTAGGAGATAAGCAGCAAAGGGAAAAAGAAAACAGGTGGAGACAAGGCTTGGGTGTGGGGGTTGACCTCCACATCTTGATACTGTCCTTCCACTATGCTCAGGAGTACGAAGATGAACTCAAAGTGGGAAATGCCAGAAAGGAAAGAGGGGGTTGAGAGGCTGCTACGATGTGTTCCTGTGTGTGTGGCTTTTGTGTGTGTGTGTGTATGAGAGAGAGAGAGAGCGCAGTGTACAACTGGAGCACTCCATCTTGCGGAAAAATAAATTATCTTCCGCTTGACAGGCAGCGGTGCCTGGGGGGCCCTGCGCAGACAAAGAGTGCTGGAGCCTGTGCAGAGAAACGGAAAGCAGAGAGGGAAGCGGTTTTGCTAAAACTCCCTCGCTCCGCTTTTCTGCACCAGGCATGAGGGAGACGCACTCAAGGAATAAAGAGTTTGGGTCATGCGCTTGCTTCAGCAGCACATACACTAAGAGTTGGGGCTCCAAAGATGCGATGTGACATCATGCAATGTGACATCAGACGTGCAATGTGGCATCACTCATGCCATGTGACATCACATGTGTAATGTGATGTCATGTGTATTCGACAAGGCCCCCCCCATGCCACACAGACTGATCCAGGCCCCTAAATTGTCCCAGGCACAAGGGAGGATACTAGTAGTATGCGGGTATTTCTCTCTGCAACCCCACTGCAGTAATACGGTAAAGTGACCGCTTTGCGCAGGGCCCCCACACTCGTTGGCGGAGTGCGCATAAGCCCGCCATGCCCCACTACTCCCCTGTTTTGCCCTCTTCCAGGTCCAAAAGGACCAGGACATCAGCGGCCATGCGTCAGTTGAACGCACACAAAATGGCCGCCACCTGAACTAAAAACTCCCTGAGGGGTCAGCCAATGAAATCTGGAAGATCCGGGACAGACAGGGGGGAAGACTCCTTCACACTGCGCACACAGGGCTTTCTTCCCAGGCAGAATTTGCCAGAACTCAGTTCCGCACCTCTCAGGTGGGCGCCATTGCCATTCTAAGAGAATGAGGGAGGTGTTCGTGGTGAGTTCAGGCCCCTCTATTTCTAGAAAAATAGCACTGGGGAGAAGTTTGTACGCCATATTGAGCTCTTTGGAGAAAAGGTGGAATATAAATGTAATAATAAACTTTTTTTTAAAAAAAGAACCCAAGTCCATGAACTCCTACAAGTGACACTTTAACAAGGTCTCCCCAAACTATGTTTTCGCCAGGAACTGAGAGCAGAGGTGGGGAACCTGCGACCTTCCAGATGTTGGGATTCCCAGTAGGGACGGGGGGAGAAAATCAATTAAAGTTTGCATTTAAAGGCAAACATGACAAATTCTCATTCTCTGAATCAATATGAGAACTGAAATGCAGTTTCAACCTTCGCAATCTGCACATCTCCGGATTCTGCAATGCAGTTTTCCAGTCAAGTAACATGGACAAAAATATATGTACTAGAATAAACTGTGCATAGAAGCATAGGATGGTGAAAATAACAGGCAAAAAATATCGTGTGAGGGAAAGTAGCTTTGCAGAAAATGCAAAGAAAATCTAACGGGCAAAACAAAATGTGCATAAAAACACATCTATTAGTGAAAACGACACTCAAAAATGCATTATATTAGGGGAAATATAAGAATCAGGGAAAACATGCTTTGCAAAAATGTCTCTATTAGGCAAAATTGCATCCCCAAAATGTGTATTTTAGAAGTTTATACTTAAATGCTGATGAATTTCTATGAGGATTAGATCTCACGAACTGTGAAAACATGCATAACAGACCTTAAGACTGGAAGAATGAGAAAAGGAACAGAAACACAATGGACCTGTTCACTCATCCCTACCTGGAAACGATCACAGACAAAACTCCTCCTTTGCCCCCCTCCTACTTGCTCTCTGTAGCGCCCCCAGGTGGCGAGACTGCAGTTGTGCCACGCTCCCTCTCTCCTCCCCACCCGCACCAATTGTCTTGGAAGCTGCGCTGTTTTGAATATTTCTGCTTGGGGCTGTGGGTCTTCTGCATTTGCCGTTGCCGAGGCAACTGCAGCCCATCCCATAATGATCTCAATTGCATGCAGACACACACGAAGACGAAGAGGAAAAGAAGAGGCATATGCTCTGGGTAATCTCCCAAGGAAGAAACAGCAGGCAGCGGGGGGGAGATAATATAATAGAAAGCTATTAGGGGGCTGAGAAGCTTTTTCCCATTTTTGTTCACAAGGATTGGATCAGCACAGCAATATATATATATATAACTCAGAGAATTCAATAGGAATCAGAGCTCATGGAACCAAAAAATAAATAAAAAGGTGGTGCAGACAAAAAGGTGGGACAGGAAAGAGGAGAGTACACAAAGGTCTACAATTTAGGAGTCGTTGCCCAACTTGACTTTTCTCCACCCAGAGTAGGGATCTTGTCCTCTGAGCTGCTGCATAACAGAAATTCAACAGGTGCCGGCACATTTCTTCCCCTCTAGCATGGAGAAGCGGTGATAAGGGAACTGCACCTGGTGGATTTCTACCTGTCAAAAGCAAAGGAGCCTGTCAGGTGACTGCATTTGCCGTTCAAGCTGACAGACGCCCTGGTTCTACCCAAATGGTTTAGGAGGTAAAGTTAATTTAGGGCCTGCACCAAGCCCTAATACCCGTGGGCAACGGACGGGGCCTTGGCAGTGCCTACCACTAATCCAGACCCTCTGAGCAGCTGGTTCCAGGTTCCCTTTTGCTTTCCCACAATGCCCCCAAGTGACAGCACCACCAGGGGCATTCTGGGAATTTGCTATGGTTGCACACGGGTGAAGAAAAAAGGCATAATACAGTGGTACCTCAGGTTACATACGCTTCAGGTTACATATGTTTCAGGTTACAGACTCCGCTAACCCAGAAATATTACCTCGGGTTAAGTACTTTGCTTCAGGATGAGAATAGAAATTGTGCTCCGGCGGTGCGGCAGCAGCAGGAGGCCCCATTAGCTAAAGTGGTGCTTCAAGTTAAGAACAGTTTCAGGTTAAGAACGGATCTCCGGAACGAATTAAGTACTTAACCTGAGGTACCACTGTAACAAGGTGGGAACTGACAATGACTCAGAAGCTCAGTAACTCCTGAATTACGGCTACTTCTCAGCCAGCCCCCCAGCAGAGGGCACTTTGCCTCAGCCCCCCACCCCCAGCCTGGAGCTGTCCCAGGTCCCGTTGACTTCAGTGGGGCTTAGACTCCCAGATAAATATGCATGATCTTGCAGTCTCGGAGGGCTGGCAGCCAAAAATGCGGCTGGTTATTCCTGATCAATATATGGAACTTAAGTCGTCTGCAGCTGTCGACTCTGTGCGCTTCCATTCATTCATCCAGCCTGCGTACATACTGTACTTTTACAGCACATTTAAAGCATATGCCGTCCAAAACAATCCCGGGAACAGTAATTCAATTCTCACAGAGCTACAGTTCTCAGCACCCTTAAAAAAACAACACAAAACTACAGTTCTCAATATTATTGGGGTGGGAGGCGGTGGACTTTAAATGCATGGTGTGTATGCATCCATCCTCACCCTCTGATTTTCTCTCTCATTTGTCCTTGGAGGTCTCTCCTCTGCTTCTATCTTAGGACTATTTCAGAGAGCCAGTGCCGTGAGGTACCTGGCCTTGAATTAATAACTGGGGAGACCCAGGCTGACATTTGGCCATCAATGTTTACTGGGCAGCCTGGACCAGTCTCCCTCCCTCCTTCTTTAACCCACCTTGCAGGGTTGTTGGGAAGATTCAGCATTGTGTGGGGGCTACAGCTTTGAGCTTCTTGGAGGAAAGTCAAAATATAACCTTCATAAGTAACATCTTTCTTCCCAGACTCCGCTGCCTGGCATCATGACCCTCGCCAGCCCTGACCACCTCCTTCTCCTCAAGTGATTTTCCTTGACTCCAAAGTGTCCTTGAACTGTGACAATGCCTCATGCTCGTCTGGATGGAGGAGGGAGAGGTCAGGAGTGGATGTCAGGAATAAACCACTTCTTTGTTAGAAGAAACAAGGCCTGCTCAGGGAAGCCAGGCCTAATGAGCACAGCGACTCTTCTTGGTAGGTCTTGCCCCTATGTTATGTACTGAGTTGAATAGGATCCAAAAGGCAGCAGTCTGATTGGTCCTAGAACAATAGGATTCAGAATGCAGCAGTCTGATTGGTCCTAGAACAATAGGATTCAGAATGCAGCCGTCTGATTGGTCCTAGAACAATAGGATTCAGAATGCAGCAGTCTGATTGGTCCTAGAACAATAGGATTCAGAATGCAGCAGTCTGATTGGTCCTAGAACAATAGGATTCAGAATGCAGCCATCTGATTGGTCCTAGAACAATAGGATTCAGAATGCAGCAGTCTGATTGGTCCTAGAACAATAGGATTCAGAATGCAGCAGTCTGATTGGTCCTAGAAAAATAGGATCCAGAATGCAGCAGTCTGATTGGTCCTAGAAAAATAGGATCCAGAATGCAGCAGTCTGATTGGTCCTAGAAAAATAGGATCCAGAATGCAGCAGTTGATTGGTCCACAGGAGCCACCCAATCCAGCTCCAGGTGGAAGGGAATCAGTAACCTGATTGGCCTACAGGAGAATCCCGGAATTAGCCAATCACGTGGGGCCCATTGTGTAAATAATGTATATAAGGCAGACATTCTGGGGGAAATTCCATTCCTCCTCACCACTATGAGCTGAATAAAGAGCATGAAATCCATTCTCGACTCCGAGTATATTTCACCCTATGAGGCAGTTGCAGAGGCTGAAGATTGCCTTCCCACAGCTGCCTATATCTCCCCTGCAATCTGACACTCAGCCTACTTGCCTGTCTCTGCTCCTTTCTCTTTATACCTCCTCTGGTCCTGGGAGCTTGTTGCGGCAGGAGAGGGAGAGACTTCCTCATCAGCCTGACTTATCTCTGCCTCCTGGCCTCCTTCCTCTCTTGCTTCAGCTTCAGCTTCTGGACTTTGCCACAGCCTCTTCCTGCTCACTAAACCCTGTTGCCTCTTCCTCTCCTGACACCTTCTCCCAATCTTCTCCCTCTGCCCATTCATTGTTGTCCCACCACCAATCCCCGGGCTCTGAGCCTTCTTCCCTTTGGGATTCCCCAGCTGGTGCCTCGCACCCTCTGCATCCATGCATGTCCATGACAGAAGGGTGTGTGTGTGTGTCTGTCAGTGTCAGTGCCGGATTTACGTATAAGCTAAACAAACTATAGCTTAGGGCCCCACTCTCTTGGGGGCCCCCAAAAAATTTAAAGGAAGAAAACACCTGGATGTACATTTCCAAAATATATAATAAAAAACAAATAAAATAAAACCTACATGCAGCAACAGTGTTTTGCATTGTGTAGGCTCCTATGATGTAAATAATGGGCCCCACCTGCTGGCCTGCTCCCTAAAATATCACTGGTTTGCTCATTTCTATATATAGGGTGCCTAGATTTTGCATGGATTGGTTTCAGGGCAACATGTGCAAATGGTTTTAGATACTTGTTAGGTCCATAAATTACCATATAGCACATAGTCAACAACAAAAACAGCGACAAAATTGTTGTTGACAAAGGACAGCTGAACATATAAAGGGCCCCATTAACTTCAGTAGCTTAGGGGCTCGTCAAACCTAAATCCGGCCCTGGTGTGTGTAGACACCTCTGACTTCTGTGTGGTTGGAATGTCCAAACGAGTATTACATTTGTTGCCCCACAACTTTAACTTCTGGCCCCAACCCCAGTTGACATGGGGCTCCTGAAAGGTCCCCATGAGAGAAGACAGTGGTACCTCGGGTTAAGTACTTAATTCGTTCCAGAGGTCCATTCTTAAGCTGAAACTGTTCTTAACCTGAAGCACCACTTTAGCTAATGGGGCCTCTTGCTGCTGCCGCGCCGCCGGAGCACAATTTCTGTTCTCATCCTGAAGCAAAGTTCTTAAACCGAGGTACTATTTCTGGGTTAGCAGAGTCTGTAACCTGAAGCGTATGTAACCTGAGGTACCACTGTACAGCCCTTGAGCTGAAAAAAGTTCTCATAGCCCTGCTCCTCCACATCTCCTTCCTCCCCTTCTTCTTCCCTTGTTCCTGCAGGCTGCTCCGCCATCACCCTCTCTTGCATCACAGCAGCCCAGCCAATGGCAGCCAGAGGCTGACCTGCTTCTTTGCTCATGGCCCTCTGGCATAAACAAGACTCTTTGACCCCTTCACTTCGCAGGGTGCACCTCCACCGCAAGGAAAAACAACAATACCTCTCTCTTTCCTTTGTGTTCCGGAATCGCTGCCAATCTTTCTGCCTCACACAAAATGCGGTTGTTTCCCTCTCAAAACGTAAGAGAGCGATCCAGCACCAGAGCCTTCAAGCAAAGTGGCGCAGATTCCTCCCTCCCCGCTCCCTCTGGGCCGTGGGAAATTCCAGCCCAGCCGCTTGCAGTGTCGTCTTCGTTTTGGATGACGGAGCACTGCAGAGTGTTGATTTTGGGGAAGGCTAGGGTTTTGGGTTTTTAAAAAATCTGCACAATTTAGCTGATTTTACAAGGGGGATATTGCACAGCAACAAGTAAACAGTAGAAATTATTGGTAACCAGGTAGCAACACGCAAACAGCTTCTGCTAGGCAGTTCCAAAAAAGATAGAGATAGATGATAGATGAGATAGATAGATGATAGATAGATATAGATAGATAGATGATAGATGATAGATAGATAGATGATAGATAGATAGATAGATAGATAGATAGATAGATAGATAGATGATAGATAGATAGATAGATAGATAGATAGATAGATAGACAGATGATAGATAGATAGATAGATAGATAGATAGATAGATAGATAGATGATAGATAGATAGATAGATAGATAGATAGATAGATAGATAGACAGACGATAGATGATAGATATATATAGATAGATAGATAGATAGATAGATGATAGATAGATAGATAGATAGACAGATAGATAGATAGATGATAGATAGATAGATAGATAGATAGATAGATAGATAGATAGACGATAGATGATATAGATAGATAGATAGATAGATAGATAGATAGATAGATAGATGGATGGATGATAGGTAATAGGAAAATTAAGCTTTCAATACCTTGAATAGACATGACACCAGGGCAAAAGAAATAAGGATATATACAGGGAACACAAGCTTTGCCACAAGACCTCCTAACTTCCAACTAAGAAAACACTCATTTTTTTTTTAACCTTTCCTTCCCTCAGCTGTGCAATTTTATAGCAGCGCAGGAACAGGCACACAGGAGGTCAGGTTGGATTTATAGTGCTATCAGTATTTTAAAAAATAAGGCCAGCACCTTCCAGGAGGTAGCTTTGAAAATGTAGAACTAAATTTTCCCTGGCCCTGAAATCCACCGGATTTCAGTGAGGTGTCCCGCAAAGGTTGTCAGAGGAGTTTGAAGTCTCCAGATCTCAGGGCTTTTTGCAGGTGTGTTGCAGGCGTATGCTGCAACATGTCACTGATGTAATAGCAGCACATTTGGGGGATGCAATTATGCTGGACTGTCCACACATCATTCTTCTGTATTCATTGTTCTGTAAGACTACCTCAGTGTTGCTGCATTATTTCCATCGGGTGGGGGCACTTTTGAACTTATAGCACAGCAAAACCAGGATAATCTCTCCCTCCCCAGAGAACATTGAGGATATAAAAAGTTACAAGACTTCAGCAAGAAGTTACAGAAACATGCACTGACATAAAACAAAGCAGGATAACCACCCCGGAACTACTGCAGACACAAGCAAGTATTGAAAAATTTGCATATAATTGCCTTTGTACCATCATGAGCACAAATAATCACAAATGCCCAATAAAAAGGATGTCTCCAGAGTGAGGAGCCAGGAGCAATCCATACATCATCCAAGCTTGTTTCCTCAATGGTCCTACCACTTGAGAAGATCCAAACCATAACACAATCTCCTTAAATTCTCTGCAACTTTGCATGAGGGGTGGATCTCTGCTAGTCATGTGATGCTGCTCAAGGTATAAAAGGGGCTCAGTTGAGCCAGAGGCCGCCTTGGAGCAACATCTGCCTTTGTTGGGAGCTCTCCATGGTCCTGCAATGCCTGAGGTAAGAACCCAGTTCATAAACCAGGGATGGGGAAACTATGGTCCTCCAGATGTTGCTGAACTACAACCCCCATCATCCCTGGCCATTGGCCATGATAGCTGAAGCTGATGGGAGTTGTAGTCCACCACCTGGAGGTTAACCACCCCTGTTTTACACACACACTGCTTTGCAGGGCCAGATAACTACTGTTCAAGGTCAGGCCCCTCCAGGCCTTGATTAAAACAGAAGCAGCACTGTGTCCAAATCTTATACACAAGCCTTAAAAAAGGACTGAAAGGAATAATAGGGCCACATAAACAAGTCTATTAATATTCAACCAGTCAGCCTGAGGGGTAGAGATGGAAAAGGGTTGTAAAATACTAAGATGGCTACAAGATTAGCCACTGAGAACAAAACAGGCACTGCATGAAATTGCAGGAAGCTAACAGGAGGCCAAGTGTGAACCCAATGGAAGCTCCTAAACCAGGGACTCCTATGGTCCTCTGGACATTTGGACTCCATTTCCCATCAGCCCCAGTCAGCACAGCCAGTGGTCAGGAATGATGGGAGTTGTAGTCAATCAACACCGGGAGGGTCACGGGTTCCTCACCCCATACCAGAGTTTACAAAACTTGGTTCTCTGGCTGTTTTTCAACTACAACTCCCATCATCCCTAGCTAGCAGTTTGGGAAACTGTGCTGTAACCAAAGTGCTTAGGGGATCCTCTCCAGGCAACTCAGGCAAGTAAGCCAAGCTGCGTGTTCCAATTGGAATGGAGATGGAGGCAAGGCAGAGATAATTCTTTCTCAACACCTAATAAGGCAAAAACATAACAATAACCAACTCTACCCCCAAAATGAAAGTCTTGCTTGGACACAATCTCACATCGACCCAGTACCTACGGGACCGCCTCTCCCGGTATGCCCCACAGAGAGCCTCAAGGTCCATAAATAGCAACACCCTAGTGGTCCCGGGCCCTAAGGAAGTTAGATTAGCTTCAACCAGAGCCAGGGCCTTTTCAACACTGGCTCCGGCCTGGTGGAATGCTCTGCCTCATGAGACCAGGGCCCTGCAGGATCTGATTTCTTTCCGCAGGGTCTTTAAGACAGAGTTGTTCCGCCTGGCCTTTGGCTTGGAGCCAATATGATTCCCTCCCCCTCTTTCTTTTTCCTTTTTCCTTTATCCTCCTGTGATGAGGCTGCATTTTAATATTTTAATGTTTCAATATTTTAATTGTATGTTAATCTTAAGTTGTATTCATTCAACTTGTTTTTATTATTGCTTGTTAGCCGCCCTGAGCCTGGCCTTGGCTGGGGAGGGCGGGGTATAAATAAAAATTATTATTATTATTATTATTATTATTATTATTATTATTACCCCTATAGACAACTCTGACTTGAAATGACTGAAGTTCTTTGCCTGGTGAAATATGAAGTCCTCAGTTCAGATTTGTTGTGAGGCTATATTGAAACATTATATGTCCATGAATACTTTAGAAAGATAAAATCACTGCATAAATGCTGTGAAAATTATTGGTATTATCAACTCTACCCTGTTCTAATAAGAGTTTCTGGGTATCAAAAGTGGGGAGAGCTGTACACAGGTATCACCTGGCAGGTTTTAGTAGGATTGACATTTCCCCAAACCACAATGTGATACATCCTAGTTTGTGCTCAATCCCCAGGGCAGTCTCCCCCAAATGGACCCCCAACTGCTAGATGTTGCTGGACTCCAATTCCCATCAGCCCCAGCCTGCCTGGCCAATGGTTAGGGATGATGGGAATTGTAGCCCAAAACATCTGGAGTGGCACCAAGACTGGAGAAAGCTGTACTTGTGCAAAATCTGAGAAGTCATTCAAAAGATATGAGCTTTCTATTCTGGTCTGAAAAGAGATTTCTCATTGTCCCTCCTCTCCGATATTGTCTCATGCTGCTTGTTTCATTCCACCCGCCTCCCTCAAAACTGAATATTTATACCTTTGCAAATTTCATCTGCTACTTTCTTTGCAGATAAACAAAATTGTGCCTTTTTTGTATTTGCCTTTGTATTCTTCCTCTCTCTCCCTCGATCTTCTCAGTCCTTCATGTTGTTGGGACGGGGTTTTTTTGGGGGGGCAGAACCGCTTTAGTGTTTGAGTTTCGCAAAGTGGATCCAGTTTCCTGGGACATGCATGGATGCTGAAGGACAATTAATTCTGCAAATCCAGCACTTGCTGAGGCAATAAAATAAAATAAACCAACCTTCTAGTTAGAAGAAGGAGGAAGTGAGGGAAATAGACAGAGGCTTATAGTGGGCTTACAGCTTACGCATAACTCTTCTCTAGATGCACTTAGGCTGCGCGCACAGAACACATTTAAAGCACACACACTCTTAAAAAGGAATCCTGGGAATTGTAGCTTATCCCTCACAGAGCTACGATTCCCAGCACCCTTGACAAACTACTGTTCTCAGGATTCCTTGGGATGGGAGAATGTACTTTAGATGTATGGTCTGTATGCAGCCAATATCTCTCATCTCTAGAGAGAGCGTTGCCTCTGTCTTCATGTCTCCATTTTTATATCCTGCTCCTCCTCAAGTATTTCATCTCAATAGCAACCTTAAGGGGCAACTAAGTCTGGGAACGACATCTCTCCAAAGGCTACCCTGTGAGCTCCAAAACTGAGCTGGGAATGGACTCTGAGTTTCCCACAATGAACCCTAGGATGCTAACCATTGTGCAAAACTGCCAGCATGCCAGCAATGCTTTATCCTCTGGTTAAGTGTTCATCTGCTTGCTTGCTTGTTCTTTCCAGGGGGAGGGAAACTTGTGCACTTCCTGATGTTGCCGGACTACAACTCCCATCCTCCCTGACTGTTGACCATGCAGGTTGGGGGCTGATGGGAGTTGTAGTTCAGTACAGATCTGGAGGGCCTCCAAGTTGTGAACCCTCAATGGGAAAGTCGAGGAGGGACTCCCTTAACAGGATTACAAACCACCTGGTCTCAGGGTGGTAGGGGGTCAAGGTCTCGTGCACAGCTGAGAAATTACAACTGTAGATGTTGCTTGTGGTGGAGGGAACTTCTACTGCATATCTCTGCCTTTACCAAATTTAGTCCTTTACCAAAGCCTAACCCATTCTCTTCCCCTTAGCTGTGTTCATCAGAATAGATTACTAGCCCCCCCCCCTTAAATGCATTAATTCTGTACGCGTTGCACAGCACCTGGTGCACTCCTGCAGTTAAGTCGGCTGAGCCACTAGTGCATACACCTACACCAAAAGGTTATTGCTTACACACACACACACACGCCAGTCAGTTGTGACATATTCACAGCCTTCAAGGTGGAAAGGAAGAACTCTTGTTTGGTAAAAGGGGAAAAAATAAAAAAAAGCTTTCTTCCCTAGTCGCCACGAGGAGATTCCGACTCGCCACAGGCGACCAGCGAGTTCCAAGCCTGGGCCTGGCGCCTTGCTGGTGTGAAATGAACTGGTCTACGGCAGGAACTGCAGTGGTGGAAGACGCATTCCCACCCGAGGACGATCAGGCTGTGGGAGGGTGTGAGGAGTTGGCAGAGCCCGGCGTGAGCCGGTTTAATCGGCTGTGTCCATCTGGACGGATGGGGCGGCGGTGCCAATTCCCGGCCTTGAGCCCAAAGCACCAGCTACGGTTCTTGCTGGGCTCTCCGAGGCAATTAACCATGATTAAGAGAATCAGCCCTTGCCTGCTCACGCCTAAATAGCTCCTGTCAACCCCGCTTAGGCACAGACCGCCTCAACGGCTCTCTCCACGAACTGTGTCTTCTTCCTCCTCCTGCTCCTCTTCCTCCTCAGGAAAAGAGGTCCGTATTGCAAGCACCCAGGCTAGCCAGAGGCCTTGCCCTGGCGATCACACAAAGAGGGGAACATCAGAATCAGGACAGTGGCCAATCTAGACCAGCACCCTGTTTCTCACAGCGGCCACCCAGTTGCTTATGGGAAGCTCACAAACAGGACTTATTCTCGGGGGTTCCAGAAATTGGTGTTCCCAAGCGTACTGCCTCCAATAGGGGTTGTAGCCCAGAGTGCCCCATAACAGCTGGGAGGTCTTCACAAGTGGTGCTTGCAGAATAAGTTTGCTAAGGAGAGAAGCTCACAGGATGAGGCTCACAGTCTGTCTGGCCCATTGCTCCTCTGGTGCGCACTTGTGATGCCTTCAGAGACAGCTTAAAGAGATTGACAGTCTGTCTACTGATATCAGGTGTCGCTCGCCGCCTCCTTCTCTGCCCCACTTGTGGGCTTCCCAGAGACACCTGGATTATTAATGTTATTTATGATTACAATTCTATCCCAAGGAGTTCAAGGGGGGCATGCAAAGCTCCCCATTTCCTTCATTCCATCCCCATAACAGCCTTGTGAGGTAGGCCACACCAAGAGAGTATGATTGTCTTACCACTTCCCAAGATCACACCCCCCCAATAATAATAATAATAATAATAAATAATAAATTTTATTTATATCCCGCCCTCCCCAGCCGAAGCTGGGAACCAAGGGAGGTTAATGGCTGAGTGGGGATCTGAACCCTTGTCCCCAGTCCAACACTAACCACAACATCAACACCCTCTCTGTCAGGTTCTCTGGCACTGCAGTCATGAGGCTGGGCTACCTTTGGTTTGATCCTGCAAGGCAGTTCTTTATGAATACAAAAATTATTTACACAATGTAAACGGAAACTCCATAGACAGAGGCAGTCTATTGTAGCTGACACGAATCTAAGAGCAGCTAGGTAAGGTCAATGGGGACGTAGGTGGTGCTGTGGCTTAAACCACAGAGCCTAGGACTTGATGATCAGAAGGTCAGCGGTTCGAATCCCCGTGACGGGGTGAGCTCCCGTTGCTCGGTCCCTGCTCCTGCCAACCTAGCAGGTCAAAAGCACGTCAAAGTGCAAGTAGATAAATAAGTACTGGTAAACGGCGTTTCCGTGTGCTGCTCTGGTTCGCTAGAAGCGGCTTAGTCATGCTGGCCACATGACCCGGAAGCTGTACGCCGGCTCCCTCGGCCAGTAGAGCGAGATGAGCGCTGCAACCCCAGAGTCAGTCACAACTGGACTTAATGGTCAGGTGTCCCTTTACCTTTACCTTAGGTAAGGCCAAATGGTTGTCTTCCAGATGCCCACAAGCAACAGAGGCAAACAGTCATTAGCTCCCCCAGCGACTGCTAATCACAGATAGGCTATTCCTGAACATGGAGGCTACCCAGATTAGCCACCACCTCGAGGTTGCAAATACCAAACGCATCTGCTAGGGAGTAAGCCTGGTTGAATGCAGCTGGGGCTTATTTCCAAGTAAATACCCTTGAGGATTGTTGAGGGAGCGAGCCTTCCTAAATCTGCCTAATTTATTTATTAAGCCATCAGCGCTTCTCAGGGCAGAGAATTCCCTACATGAATGCCAGATTGCTTGAGAGAAGTGGCTCCTTGTCAGACAATGCCTGGTCCTAGTACTGCTCATCAGTTTTGTGGGGTGACCACCCCACCCCACCGTGAGTCCTTATATCACAGAAGGAGGGAGGAAATAAATAAGCTAATGCCCACTTCTCACACCACACAGCTCACAGTGTGTTTATGCATCACGCACAATCCCATGGCTTTTGTCAGGGTTCCCCCCCACCCCGCTCCAGACATGGGGATTCCTCTTGCCAGATTTGGATCTTACACACACGGTAGGTACGAATGCAGGCTTCAGAGTTAACACATGCATTTGGATCAGTGTGTGTGTGTTTGTATATGTGTGCAGAGAAAGAGAGAGATGGCTTGGGGGAAGTGGTAGCCCAGTGCTTGGAGGATCGGCTTTGCATGCACACAGTCCCGGGTTCAATCCTGGCCTCTCCAGGTGGGGCTGGGAATTTCCCCGGTCGGAAACCCTAGAGAAACTCTGCCAGTCAGTGTAAGCAATACAAAGCTAGACAGATGGATCAACAGTCTGACTGGGTATAAGGCAGCTTCCTATGTTCCACCCAGAGATAGAATTTGTGGATTAACAGACATGGGGTTGTATTAGACACACACTTTATAGTCTTCTCTCATATATATATATACGCACACAATTTCCTGCATGCACAGAGCTGTATCTCACTTTAGCATAAATACAGGATAGGGGTCTTCTTTGCACCCCTGTCACTCTCTCACATAGGCACCCTTCTATATGGCCAACCAGATGCAAAACGGGAATGGGTTGCTTGCTGTATCTCTGACTGTTGTGTGGAAGAGGAGATTCCCCCCATCTTTTCATTCAGGGTGGATTAAAAAAAGCTGCACTCTCTGAAATTCCCTCTGCTGAAGAACCGTTTGCTTACTTCTCTGTTTATTTTAGCGGTTTGTCCCTATCTGAGCAGGTTACAAGAGAAGAAGAAGAGGCAGAAGAGGCATCCCATATACACACACACCCCAAACAGACAAAACTTACAAAAATCAACATACAAGTGAGTTGTCTCTCTCTTAAACACGCACTAGTCATCTCTCTCTCTCTCTCTCTCTCTCTCTCTCTCTCTCTCTCACACACACACACACACACACACACACACACACCTTAGCCATGCAGGTTGCTAACCTTTCTGAACAAACACACTCTCTCCTTTTCTTTCCAGACGCAATCAGCTGTTTGCACAAGAGGATAGAGTGTGCGGGTCACACGCAGCCGGATGGATTAGACGGTGACAGTCGGTGACAGCAGAGCCTGTCTTCCCCTCTCTGTATATACCCCCCTCCTTCCTCCCTGCACCCCAAATGCATCACACAGTGAAGCTGTCTGTCTGTCTATCTGTCTCTCTCCACTTTCGTCCACGCTCCCCACCCCACAACCCCGTCCTCCAGTGCCCGGGGATCACCTCCGCCACGCAATCTGCCCAGGGGATGCCGAGCGAGCGGCGAGAAGCCTCCTCCAAATGGGCATCCCTTGGGGGGCAGGCACCCCCCCAAAAAAAAACCCTCCTGGCACAAACCCTCCTCAGAAGACGCTCTCCATCCCATCTCCTTCCGAATTCCCGCATCCCCTCACCTTACTCATGGCGCCGGGATGGTACCCTAAGGATGCTCCAAGAAAGATGCTCTGGTCCTCTCTCCTCTCTTGCGCGCTCTCTCACTCTCTCTCGCTCGCTCTCATTCACACACTGCCCCCCCTCCGTCTCCGGCTCACTCGCATATATAGCATATTGCCGGACTCAAAGATGCCCGGCACTTTGAGTGGCAGGTGCAGGGAGCCAATGGGAGAGGCCCGTGGTTTCTGCTGCATTTGCAAACTGGGTTAATACAGCGGGATGCTGGTAGTAAACAGACGCTGAGGAGAGAATTGCCACCTTGTTGATTCTAAACTATCAACGTGGTTCTCTCTCTCTCTCCCCCCTCCCCAACTTCCACCAACCTGACATTAATTTATTTATTCTTTCTGAAATCCAGAGCTGAGTGCTAGGCAGTTGCAAATCTTCAGACATATTAAAAATGAGTAAAGACAGTTTAAAAAAGGAAAAGCAATTCTGTATGCGATTTCCCCATAGGAGCTGATGATCACAGAGGCTGCAAGTTTGGGGATGGGGGCCTGGTTAATTGGGGAGGGGGAAGTTTCTCCTACCCAAATCAAATGGCATTCTTTCCAGATATCTTAAAGCAGGGGCAGCCGATGTTGTGCCCTCCAGCCATTTTCGGAAGGTAATTCCCATCGCCCCTCACCATGCTGGGAGTGAAAAGAACTGGAGTCTATTAAATTTGCAGCTTACGGCATTAGCTACCCTTGTCTCAAAGGACACATACAATAAATTCCACTTTTATGTCAGATCGTTCAGTTTAAAATAGTGCTTACTCTCAGTGGCAGGACTTTGGGGAGACCCCAAATGCAGCAAGGTGGGCTTAAAAGGTAAAGGTAAAGAGACCCCTGACCATTAGGTCCAGTCGTGGCTGACTCTGCGGTTGCGACGCTCATCTCGCTTTATTGGCCGAGGGAGCCGGCGTACAGCTTCCGGGTCATGTGGCCAGCATGACTAAGCCGCTTCTGGCGAACCAGAGCAGCGCACGGAAACACCGTTTCCCTTCCCACCGGAACGGTACCTATTTATCTACTTGCACTTTGACGTGCTTTCGAACCGCTAGGTTGGCAGGAGCAGGGACCGAGCAACGGGAGCTCACCCCGTCGCGGGAATTTGCACCGCCGGCCTTCTGATCGGTAAGTCCTAGGCTCTGTGGTTTAACCCACAGTGCCACCCGTGTCCCATCTAAGGTGGGCTTACTCCAAAGCAAATACACGGACGAGATAGCTCAGTCAGTAGAGCCTGAGACTTTTAATCTCAGGGCCATGGGTTTGAGCCCCACATTGGGCAAAAGGTTCCTGCATTGCAGTGGGCTGGACTAGATGACCCTCAGGGTCCCTTCCAAGTCTACGATTATGTCATTTATGACATTATAGTCCAGGGTGACCCATTAGAACAAATACGCAGAGCATTTGAATGGCAATGCCCATCAACTGGGGGGGGCAGCCCCTTCAAATATTTTATTGGGGAGGCTGAAGGGACCTTGGTGCCTAGGAGTGGGCTCCTATAGGGAGAAAAGTCAAATGAGCTGGACCCGCCTCTCCTTGTCTCTGGCGCCATCTACTGTTGGGCTCCCTGCCTTCTCCCCTATCAGCCCCAATGGGCCCTAATCACCCTGGCAAGAATCCAGAGTCAGGATTACCCAACTGATGGCAAAACCCTAACCCTCTCTACTCAGATGTGCTTTCGAATTCGTTGGGGTTTACTCCCAGGTATGTGGGATTAGGCTTTTAGGCTGTGCCACTGGCTACACGATGATTTCAAGGGTTGACATCGCACCAATAAAAATGCGCTGTTAAGTCCAGCCCTTTAATGACTATCATAGCTCTAGTCTGTGTTTTGAATATAACCCCTTTGTCGCGGGAGAATTTCCCCCAGGAAAAGCGAGAAAACCCTTGTTTTATTTATTTAACACACACGCACACATATATATTGCTCCATTTTTCAAAGAAACCTCTGAGCTGCTTGCAATATCGTATAAAAGCACAAACACAAACGTGGAATAAAAAGACCCCCATTGGAAAGAGGCACAAAACAATTAGATAAGATATCCTCTTAAGGAGAGAAAAAAAGTCAGTGCTGTATAAACTAATGCTCGGAATGCAAAGGGACCATAGTAACTTCTAGCAGATCCAAAATACAGGAAGACAGCCAAGACAGGCAGCCCTTCCCACAATGTACACAAGCCTGTATTTATAGGGAACAGCAAGATTCTCATTTCTGCGGCTGTCTCCTCAACCTGACATTAATCTGCCTCCTTCTGTCCTTCCTTCCTCTGCTGCCACAGGCAATCTTGAAACGTACGCTGTAAACACTTGGGAAGAGAGACTTTTTATTTTATTTTATTATGTTTATCCCACTTTCCCCCCCAGTGCAGGACCCAAAGCAGCTTACAACACGAATTAAAAACAGATGCAATTTTTAAAATTTGACACCCCCCTACCAATCAGTTTTAAATTTTTTAAAAAAGGTTTCCATTTGAAAAAACAGCACTGAACCAAAGCAACTTAAAGCCATTTAAAACACAGCAGAAAGAGAAGAAAACGCACAACAGCCCACCGTTAAAAAGACCCTGCCCCAACAGTCCAACAAAGAAGTGTTTGCCTGCTGGCGAAAGGAAGGCAGAGAGAGGACCAGCCTACACTTCCATGGAAGGGAGTCCCACAATCTGGGAGCAACCACCGAGAAGGCCCTGTCTTGTGTCCTCACCAAATGTGCCTGCAAGGTTGGTGGAGCCAAAAGAAAGTTGTCCCCTGAAGATCTCAAAGCCCGGGCAGGCTCCTATAGGGAAATGTGGTCCTTTCTCTCTTGCTTATCTTACTAAGGCAGTGTGGTGTAATGGTTAGAACAGGCTTCCTCAACCTCGGCCCTCCAGATGTTTTTGGCCTACAACTCCCATGATCCCTAGCTAGCAGGACCGGTGGTCAGGGATGATGGGAACTGTAGTCTCAAAACATCTGGAGGGCCGAGGTTGAGGAAGCCTGGGTTTGAATGTCACGCTAGGAGCAGGAAGACAACTCCCACTGGTTAGAGTGCTGGACTAGGACCTGGGAGACCCAAGTTCTCATCCCGACTCAGCCCTGAAAGTCCCTGGCCCAGTCATTGTCTCCTAGGCTAAGATATCTTACAAGGTGGTTGTTTGGATAAAATGGGAAGGGCCAGGCGTGCTGCCTTGAACTCCTTGCAGAAAATGTGGGCTATAAATGGAATACTAGTAGAGGTGATAATAAAAATGTCATTGCTGTAATAATAGTGCATTAGCGATGGATTTATAATGGACCAGCCACACATCATTCTGCTTCCTTAGTTGTCCTGCTGTGCTCCCCCAGTGTTGCTGCGTTACTGCCATCTGGAAAAGGGGCTTTTGTTTTACAGTGTGTCAAAAGGGGGATTAAAAAGAAGAAAAGGCCCTGGAACGTTTGTGGCGTGAAAAGCTACTGTATTTCAGCAGGAAGTTACAGGGCACCGAACGGGTTAGAAGCAAAGCATTCTGTCTGCCCTGAAACTTTTGCAGTTGCGAACAGTACTGAAAGCAGAACCACGTATTACTCTCCCGATAACATCAGGTGCACAATTCATCATGAACGCACAACAGAATAGACACACATACGCACTTCCCCCCCTCAAAACTAATATTGTATTAGAGCTAAATTAATTGTGAACGGTATGGTTATGGATGAGATTCCAATAGAAAAAGGGACACGACAGGGATGCCCAATATCCCCTCTATTGTTTATATCAGTCCTGGAGGTATTGTTGAACATGATTAGAAGGGACCAGCTGGTAGAAGGAATACGACTCGGAGCTAAACATTACAAGTTAAGAGCATTTGCAGATGACTTAGTTTTGACTCTGCAACAACCAGAAGCCAGTACAAAAAGAGCTTTAGAACTTAACGAAATATTTGGTCAAGTGGCAGGTTTTAAATTAAATAAACAAAAGACAAAGGTGCTGGGAAAAAATCTAACGATGGAGGGAAAAGATAGCTTTCAAAGGGAAACTGGTTTGGAAATAACAAAAAAAGTGAAATACCTGGGGGTGAACTTAACATCTAAAAATGTGAATATATTTAAGGATAATTATGAGAAATGTTGGTTGGAGGTGAAGAAAGATCTTGACATATGGTCTAGGTTGAGACTCTCCTTGTTAGGCCGAATTGCTGCTATTAAAATGAATGTATTGCCGAGACTGTTGTTTTTGTTTCAGACACTGCAAATTTTGGACAAGATGGATTGCTTCAAGAAGTGGCAGAAAGATATATCTAATTTTGTCTGGCAGGGCAAAAAGCCCAGAATAAAATTTAAGATCTTAACTGATGCAAAGGATAGAGGGGGCTTTGCCCTGCCGGACTTAAGACTTTACTATGAAGCAGCAGCTTTTTGCTGGTTGAAACAATGGCTACTTCTTGAGAACACAGACATCTTAGATCTAGAAGGACACGATAACAGTTTTGGCTGGCATGCATATTTATGGTATGACAAGGTAAAGGTGCATAGAGGCTTTAAAAACCACATTGTCAGGAAAGCATTGTTTAATGTATGGAACCGTTATAAAGATTTGTTGGAGAATAAAACCCCCAGGTGGTTGTCACCCCTGGAAGCCAAGGCGGTAAAAAAACTTAATATGGATTCAGATTGGCCAAAATATTGCGAAATTTTAGAACATGATGGTGAAAATCTCAAACTACAGAGCTTGGAGAAACTAAAACCTAAAGTCCGAGATTGGTTACACTACCATCAGATTAACGAGATGTTTAAACAGGACAGGAAACTAGGATTTCAGAAGGAGAGGTCAAAGTTAGAAACGGAATTATTGGAGCCCAATACTAAAAATTTGTCTAGAATGTATAATTTGCTGCTGAAATGGAACACGCAAGATGAAACAGTAAAATCAGCAATGATTAAATGGGCACAAGATATTGGTCATGATATTATGTTTGCAGACTGGGAATGGTTATGGACCACAGGCATTAAATTCACGGCATGTAGTGCCTTAAAAGAGAATATAATGAAAATGATATATAGGTGGTACATGACCCCAGTCAAGCTAGCAAAGATATATCATCTGCCCAATAATAATTGTTGGAAATGCAATGAATGTGAAGGAACTTTCTATCACCTTTGGTGGACCTGCCCAAAGATTAAGGCCTACTGGGAAATGATCTATAATGAAATTAAGAAAATCCTTAAGAGGACATTTGCTAAGAAACCGGAGGCTTTTCTCTTGGGCATGGTCGGCCAAATGGTACCAAAGGAAGACAGAACATTCTTCATGTACGCAACCACGGCAGCAAGAATCCTACTAGCAAAGTATTGGAAGACTCAAGAATTACCTACTCTGGAAGAATGGCAGACCAAGGTGACTGAATTTATGGGACTGGCTGAGATGACCGGCAGAATCCGTGACCAGAGGATAGAGACGGTGGAAGAGGACTGGGGAAAATTTAAAGTATATCTTAAGAACTGTTGCAAAATTCTGGAATGCTAAGATGTCAAGGGGTATGAGATAGAGAACTATAGCCGTTAAAGTTTAAAATTTTTAAAAAAAATTTTTTTAAAGAAAATTAGCTATGAATTTGAACGAAGGATTGCTAAAAATTGTTGTTTTAAAAATAAGGGTGCAGTGAAGGGGAGGTTTGGGGAAGTCGTGTTATGTGTGTTTGTATGTTTTGTTATTTTTGTTTTTTATGTTATCTTTTATGTTTGTGAAAATCAATAAAAAATATTTAAAAAAAACAAACTAATATTGTATTGTCCAATCCTTTTTTAAAAAAAAAACCACCTGATTTAATGGAGTAATATTAATCAGGTAGGTGATGCAAGGGCAAATGACCTTCATGCAATAGGTGAAGGGACCCCTGACCATTAGGTCCAGTCGTGGCCGACTCTGGGGTTGTGGTGCTCATCTCGCTTTACTGGCCGAGGGAGCCGGCATACAGCTTCTGGGTCATGTGGCCAGCATGACGAAGCCACTTCTGGCGAACCAGAGCAGTGCACGGAAACGCCGTTTACCTTCCCGCCGGAGTGGTACCTATTTATCTACTTGCACTCTGACGTGCTTTCCAACTGCTAGGTTGGCAGGAGCAGGGACTGAGCAACGGGAGCTCACCCCGTCGCAGGGATCCGAACCGCCGACCTTCTGATCAGCAAGCCCTAGGCTCTGTGGTTTAACCCACAGCGCCACCCGCGTTGCCAAAATTGTTATCCTTTCTCGACTCTGGTAATTGTACTATTAACGTCTTTGTTCATCTCCTGTGGAATTCAGTGAAATATTAACAAGCAGTAAGCACACCCTTGTAGAATCAGAGAATTGTAGAGTTGGGAGGGACCATGAGGATCACCTAGAATCATAGAATCATAGAATCATAGAGTTGGAAGAGACCACAAGGGCCATCGAGTCCAACCCCCTGCCAAGCAGGAAACACCATCAGAGCACTCCTGACATATGGTTGTCAAGCCTCTGCTTAAAGACCTCCAAAGAAGGAGACTCCACCACACTCCTTGGCAGCAAATTCCACTGTCGAACAGCTCTTACTGTCAGGACGTTCTTCCTAATGTTTAGGTGGAATCTTCTTTCTTGTAGTTTGGATCCATTGCTCTGTGTCCGCTTCTCTGGAGCAGCAGAAAACAACCTTTCTCCCTCCTCTATGTGACATCCTTTTATATATTTGAACATGGCTATCATATCACCCCTTAACCTCCTCTTCTCCAGGCTAAACATGCCCAGCTCCCTTAGCCGTTCCTCATAAGGCATCGTTTCCAGACCTAGTCCAACCCCCTTCAATGGAGGAATTTTTTGCCTACCGTAAAACTTGAACCTACAACCCTGAGATTAAGAGACCCGTGCTCTAATAACTGAGCTATCCCAGCAGTTTTTTTTAATAAACCACAGCAATTATTTATATACCGTAACAAAGGCTGACTGCATGGTGTTTGCCAAGCCGCAACTCTCTTGGCCTCCTGTCTGCAACTTGCTGTTGGTCCGCCTTAAGGGGTTGTTGCAAGGAATCCAGAGATAACTTGCATGAATTACTGTGAGCACTTGAAAAGCGGGCTTTTGTTGTTGTTGTTGTTTAGTCATTTAGTCGTGCCCGACTCTTCGTGACCCCATGGACCAGAGCACGCCAGGCCCTCCTGTCTCCCACTGCCTCCCGCAGTTTGGTCAAACTCATGCTGGTAGCTTCGAGAACACTGTCCAACCATCTCGTCCTCTGTCATCCCCTTCTCCTTGTGCCCTCCATCTTTCCCAACATCAGGGTCTTTACCAGGGAGTCTTCTCTTCTCATGAGGTGGACAAAGTATTGGAGCCTCAGCTTCAGGATCTGTCCTTCCAGTGAGCACTCAAGGCTAATTTCCTTAAGAATTGGTAGGTTTGATCTTCTTGCAGTCCATGGGACTCTCAAGAGTCTCCTCCAGCACCATAATTCAAAAGCATCAATTCTTCGGCGATCAGCCTTCTTTATGGTCCAGCTCTCACTTCCATACATCACTACTGGGAACACCATGGCTTTAACTATACGGAACTAATGCCAACTATTGCTGCCGAACATGCAGAAACAGCATGGCCGAGGCCCTGGTTTTGACCCGGAGCACAAGGACAGGTCATAGCTCAGTGGCAGAGTATCTGCTTCACCTGCGGAAGGTGCCAACTTCAATCCCTGGCATCTCTGGGTAGGCCTGGGAGAGAATCCTGCCTGAAACCTTCGAAAGCTTCTGCCAGTCAGAGTAGGTGACACTGGGTGAGCCGGTGAGCCAGACACTTCTTGGTTGCTTCTTTGCCACTGCCTCCCATCCCACTCCCAGCACATCAGATGTCAGAGAGAGGCGGCGTGCGCCAGCTGCCGTCACCCACCGTGGCCCATTTAGAGCTGATTAAAGGCCTTTATTTTTGGTGGCTTTCCCTTTCTGTTTTCTCCTCATGTTTAATTTAAAGCCCAAGAAGCAGGTGATAAAAGATTAATGTGGCACAGCCAGACCCTGTGGGCGGGGGGGAGAGACAGGGAACAGGCCGAGATGGGAAACGCTGACTCTGTCACTAACTCTCCTCATTCAGCAAAGCTCACCTCCCCAAATCAATGGTCCTTGAACCAGAGGAAGCAAGAGTTGGCTCCCCTTTCCTTCCCAGATCCCTTTCGGAAGCAAATACAGTGGTGCCTCAGGTTTCATACACTTCAGGTTACAGACGCTTCAGGTTACAGACTCCGCTAACCCAGAAATAGTACCTCAGGTTAAGAACTTTGCTTCAGGATGAGAATATAAATTGTTCTCTGGCAGCGCAGCAGCAGTGGGAGGCCCCATTAGCTAAAGTGGTGTTTCAGGTTAAGAACAGTTTCAGGTTAAGAATGGACCTCCGGAACGAATTAAGTACAGTGGTACCTCGGGTTAAGAACTTAATTCATTCTGGAGGTCTGTTCTTAACCTGAAACTGTTCTTAACCTGAAGCACCACTTTAGCTAATGGGGCCTCCTGCTGCTGCTGCACTGCTGCTGCACGATTTCTGTTCTCATCCTGAAGCAAAGTTTTTAACCTGAAGCACTATTTCTGGGTTAGCGGAGTCAGTAACCTGAAGCGTATGTAACCTGAGGTACCACTGTACTTAACCCAAGGTACCACTGTAAAGTTTTATTATGTTTTTACAATAAGTGGCTGGGGCAACCCAGTTAGATGGATGGGGTACAAAGAAGAAGGAGAAGGAGAAGGAGAAGGAGAAGGAGAAGGAGAAGGAGAAGGAGAAGGAGAAGGAGAAGGAGAAGAAGAAGAAGAAGAAGAAGAAGAAGAAGAAGAAGAAGAAGAAGCATGAACAACCTTACATCGAATCCGCACTACATGTTTACAGCACTGTCACACCACTTCTAAACAGTCCTGGCTTCCCCCAAAGGATCATGGGAAGTGCTGTATGTTAAGGGAGCTGGTTGCAGACCCCGTCCCACCAGAACTACAATCCCCTGAGTGGTTTAACAGTGGATCACTCTTCCCTGGGAACTCTGGGAAGTCAGCTCTGCGAGTGGCTGCGCATATGGAACTGTGAGTGGTAGATGTTCAAGACCCAGTTAGTGCAGAACTCAAATTCGTGAATTTGTGTGATGAGGAGCAGCATGTTTCCGAATTCTGTTGCTGGACCACAAAGGAGGGAGGGATTTTTTCCCTACCCCCCCCCCCCCCACGGTTCTTGGGCTTCTCGGAAGCACCTGTGGCTGAGTCACTTGGAGACTAAATGGACCCAGCAGATCAGCCTTAAATCAGCCTTCGCCAACCTAGTGCCCTTCAGACTGTAACTTGGGATGGGCAAATTTCAGGGTCTCTCGGTTTCTTGTTTTCCCACTCTCAAGTTCAGCTCTACACATTTTCACATCAGCTTGCAATTCATTAGTTTGGCTTTGAAAAAACACCAAGTCCCATTGAAAATCGCCAGCAGTGCCGTACGAATCTCTCTCCTCTTCCCCCCCTCTTTTTTTTATTTTGCAAAGCGACTTCCGCCAATGCAATGCATTTTAGTACATTATGTTTTCTAACAAGTATGCATTTTAATATGCACTTCAGCCTAATATATGCCCCTTTTTGTGTGCACAAGCTGCCGGGCTGAGCAATTTGCAGTGCAAAGTTCAGTGTCACGGACTGGATGAATGCAGAGGTGCGGTGGGAGGGAACCCCTGGGGGAAGAAGGCTCAGAGGCAGGGGCCTGGTGGTGGGACAACAATGAGTGGTCGGAGGGAGAAGAGGGAGCAGACTGGGAGGAGGGCAGGCGTTGGAAGCTGAATAGGCAACAGGGTTTAGTGAGCAGGAAGCAGCTGGGGCAGAAGGCAGTCCAGAATCAGAGGCTGAAGCAGAGGCTGCAGAGGAGTGTGGGCCAGGAGACAGAGATGAGGCAGGCTGCTGAAGCAGCCAGGGGGCCTCCCTGATGGTTTCCAGAACATGCAGAGAAATGAAAGGATCAGATTGGTTGCGTGCAGACGCAGTCCCTGATTGCTTGGAAAAAAACACTGGAGAGGAGGGGATTTAGGCAACTTAAGTCCCTGCCATTGCCTCATTGGGTCAAGACCTACTGGAAGGAGTTCCTGGAATCCCTAGGCATGTGCTTCTTTGAATAAACAGAATCCCTAGGCATGTGTTTCTTTGAATAAACAGTTATAATAAGGTAAAGGGACCCCTGACCGTTAGGTCCAGTTGTGACCGACTCTGGAGTTGCGGCACTCATCTCGCTTTATTGGCCGAGGGAGCCAGCGTACAGCTTCCAGGTCATGTGGCCAGCATGAATAAGCTGCTTCTGGAAAACCAGAGCAGCGCACGGAAATGCCATTTACCTTCCTGCGAGAGCGGTACCTATTTATCTACTTGCACTTTGACGTGCTTTCGAACTGCTAGGTTGGCAGGAGCAGGGACTGAGCAACGGGAGCTCACCCCGTCGTGGGGATTCGAACCGCCGACCTTCTGATCAGCAAGTCCTAGGCTCTGTGGTTTAACCCACAGCACCACCCTTATACCCCACCTATCTAGCTGTGTTTCCCCAGTTAACTTCACTGGCACTGGAGCTTGTTGAACCTCCTGACATGCGGAGAAGCGCAGATTTCGAAGAACAGCCGCGTTTTGGTTTGCAACTTCTTTCAGAAAGTGTCAGACAGGTCTGGGTTTAAATGCAAGCTGCATCGAATGACTTCCCCATCTGTAACTATAATTCCCATCAGCCCCTGCTAACTGTAGTTGAAAATGCCTGAAAGGCGTCGGGTTGGCGAAGGTGGACTGAAATCATGATGTTGCCCAGGTTTTGGGTCCCTCTCCAAGTATCAGGAAGCAAACACGGGGCTGTCGTGGGCTTCCTTCTTCTGCTATTCTGGAAAGGCTCCCTCTTTCTCACTTGGGGCGCATGCTTCAGATCTGATGGGGACAGAGCAGTGCAGATCTACACGTCCTTCTCCGATTGCAGCCTACCCAGCTGGCATGCATCAGCAGCTTCAATTATACTCCCACTGGTGAGCTCGCAAGCGATGCACTCACACCCCCATATAGGCAGCCCTGCTCATACGCTCAGAGACACAGAGAGAGAGATAGAGGCTGGCTCTGAAATTTATGGCGAGACCACACTTGGAAAACCACGTGCGGTTCTGGTCACCTCGTCCCTAAAAGGGTACCTATCACAGAGCTGGAAAAGGTTCGGAAAAGGATGGAGCAATTCACTGATGGGGAAAGCAATGCTCCCTAATGGAGCAATTCTCTAGTGGGGAAAGGTTTCAACATTTGGGCTTTTTCAGTATGGAAGGGGGAAAGACACATACAGTCATACCTCAGGTTGCGAACGTGATCTGTGCGGGAGACACTTTCGCAACCCAAAGCGCTATGTCTGTGCACGCACGCATGTGACGCGATTCGGCACTCCTGTGCATGTGCATGACATCATTTTGTGCTTCTGCGCATGTGCCGAAACCAGGAAGTAACCCGTTCCAGGTTTGGCGTGGTCCGCAACCCAAAAACACGCAACCCGCAGCGTTCGTAACCCGAGGTTTAACTGTAAAAGCAAAAGAAGAGCTTGGCTGCTGGATCAGGCCAAAGGCACGTCCAGTCAAGAATCCTGTTCTCATAGTTGCCAGGCAGATGCCTTGATGGGAATCATAGAATTGTATAGTTGGGAGGGAACGGAGGGTCATCTAGCCCAACCCCTTGCAATGCAGAAATCTCAGCTAAGGCATCCATGTGGGATGGCAGGGTTGAGGGCAGGAATAGATAGATAGATGATAGATAGATAGATAGATAGATAGATAGATAGATGATAGATAGATAGATAGATAGATAGATAGATGATAGATAGATAGATGATAGATAGATAGATAGATAGATAGATAGATAGATAGATAGATAGATAGATAGATAGATATGATAGATAGATGATAGATAGATAGATAGATAGATAGATAGATAGATAGATAGATAGATAATGATGATGATGATAGATGATAGATAGATAGATAGATATACAGTGGTACCTCAGGTTACATACGCTTCAGGTTACAGACTCCACTAACCCAGACATATTACCTCAGGTTAAGAACTTTTCTTCAGGATGAGAACAGAAATCGTGTTCCGGCGGCGCGGCGGCAGCAGGAGTCCCCATTAACTAAAGTGGTGCTTCAGGTTAAGAACAGTTTCAGGTTAAGAACGGACCTCCAGAATGAATTAAGTACTTAACCCGAGGTACTACTGTATAGATAGATACAGATATATATAGATATATGGGGAAAGTGGAGAGAGAAACATTTTTGTCCCTGTCTCTTGACACAAGAACACGGGGACATGCAATGAAGCAGAACACAGGAAGGTTCAGGACAGTCAAAACAAAAGTCTTCTTCACACAGTGTGTAGTTAAAACAATGGAATCATAGAATCGGAAGGGACCCTGAGGGTCATCTAGTCCAACCCCTTGCAATGCAGGAATCTTTTGCCCGACGTGGGGCTCAAACCCACAACCCCCAGATTAAGAGTCTCTTGCTCTACCAACGGCGTTATCCCAGCTCTATTAAATAAGACCAAGCATGCCAAGTTGGGACCCACATATGGGGGGGGGCCTGCTGCATGTGCATGACATGACACATGCGATGCCCTGCCCCCATAGGGCCACGTGTGTTGGAATGAGCGGTTGCCTGCTGGGACACACTGGCAATCGTGTAGGGCAGCGGGGACAGTAGCCCCCCCCCCCAATATTGGAAGGGGCGGTACACCTTGCTTCAAAATATTGAGGGGGCTGTGACCCCTTGTGCCCCATATACCTGGCACTGCTGAATAAGACCATAAGAGTTATATATGCTTCAGGTTACAGACTCCGCTAACCCAGAAATAGTACCTCAGGTTAAGAACTTTGCTTCAGGATGAGAACAGAAATCGTACTCCGGTGGCGGGGCGGCAGCAGGATTCCCCATTAACTAAAGTGGTGCTTCAGGTTAAGAACAGTTTCAGGTTAAGAACGGACCTCTGGAACAAATTAAGTTCTTAACCTGAGGTACCACTGTACCTGTTTCTGGGAATCGCAAATGGGCAGTGTTGCTATGCATTCAGGCTTCCCAATTGTATCTGGTGGGCCACTGTGAGAATGCTGGACTAGATGGTGTTTGTGTGTGAGTATTTGTGTGTGTGTGTGTGTGTGTGTGTGTGTGTGTGTGTGTGTGTGGCCCATCCACAGAATCCCTGTAGCCCATCAGAGCCTTTTAAACTTGCAAATCAAAAGTTCACACCCAGTTGAAACATAAGTCATCTGTGCAAAGGCAATGCTTGCTCAGTTTAGCACCCTTTTTTCAGAAGCTGCAGATTTTCTCAAGCGACCAAGCCCTATGGCAGGATTCTTTGCAGAGGTTCCAGCAACTGTTAGGTCAGGGGTGGGGATGGCGGCAACCCTTGGGCTTTAAAATTTCAATAGCACCCTGTGCAATGCCAAAATTTGGCACTCCCCGCCTCTTGTGTTCCGTTGTCCGTCATTCTTGCCATGTCCCCTACGCGGCACCCTCTCAGCTCAGCACCAGTTGCGCTCCTCTAAATCCGCCTCTACTGGGGAACCTCAGGTCTGAGGGCCTGAATGTGGCCCTCCAAGGCTCCCTACCTGGCCCCCAGGACTCTCCCCAGACTTCACCGCTTTCCAGCCCTGCTATGGCACCTTACTCAGGCGCTTTGGCCTGGTTGAAATGTGCCCTCGAACTCTGATCATGCCATTTGCACTAGGCAGTCTAAGAGAAATTGGGGAGGAGTAATCTGCCTCTGAAGGGACGCAGGTGGCGCTGTGGGTTAAAGCCTCAGCGCCTAGGACTTGCCGATCGAAAGGTCGGCGGTTCGAATCCCTGCGGCGGGGTGCGCTCCCGCTGCTCGGTCCCAGCGCCTGCCAACCTAGCAGTTCGAAAGCACCTCCGGGTGCAAGTAGATAAATAGGGACCGCTTACCAGCGGGAAGGTAAACGGCGTTTCCGTGTGCGGCTCTGGCTCGCCAGAGCAGCGATGTCACGCTGGCCACGTGACCCGGAAGTGTCTCCGGACAGCGCTGGCCCCTGGCCTCTTGAGTGAGATGGGCGCACAACCCCAGAGTCTGTCAAGACTGGCCCGTACGGGCAGGGGTACCTTTACCTTTACCTTTAATCTGCCTCTTGCTCACCTATTTGTCAAGACAAGAGATCCACAGATCTGTATGTGCATGTTCTGCAACGTTGCAGTCTCATGCAGCATTGAACAAGGAAGTAAGAGCCAGCATCTTGAGAGTCGTCTTTAAAAGGAAACAAGTTTCTAGTCCTTAAGATAAAGCCCTGAAAGTGTGTAGCTTGTGCCGGGCGGAAGGTTAGGCACCCAGATGGTGTGGGGAAATGCTGAGCAGGATTACCACCAGCGCCATCTGGAATTGCTCTTTGGCCACAAAGACAGAACCATACATTTAAAGTGTGTCGCTTCCCCCAGAGAATCCTGGGAATTGTAGTTTATCCCTTACGGAGCTACAAAGCCAGCAACCTTAGATATAGTGAGGCAGCTGTGGTTAGGATGGATGAACAACAATGTGGGAATACTGCCCCCTGTTGGCTGTAGGCTGCACCTCTCTCTCTCTCTCTCTCTCTCTCTCTCTCTCTCTCTCTCTCTCTCTCCCCAAACCACCAATATTTGGGGCACAGCTAAAAAAGGCCCCCACGTTAATAATAATAACAATTTAGAGCCCGCCCATCTGGCTGGGTTTCCCCAAGCCACTCTGGGTGGCTCCCAACTGAATATTAAAAACACAATTCAGCATTAAACATTAAAAACTTCCCTAAACAGGGCTGCCTTCAGATGTCATTTAAAAGTAAGAGAGTTGCTTGTTGCCTTGACATCTGATGGGAGGGCGTTCCACAGGGCAGGAGCCACTACCGAGAAGGCCCTCAATTCACAGCATCTCCTGGCAGGGCTGGGAGAGATGTGGATCCCTGAAGAGCTGCTGCCAGCCAGTGTTGGCTCTTCTGAGCTAGATGGACTAATGGTCTGACTTGGCATCTAGTCTGAGATTTTGGGGGTCAGGGAGAGTTATATGGGTGATACATGAACCAAGAGAGACTTTCGTAACCTTGGTGGGTTCACGCAAACTTCCCCTTGATGTAGGTGCCAACTCTATGGGGCTGAGGCTGAGGACACCTCAGCCTCCCCACCCCCAAAGTAAGCTGGGGCTGAGCCCCTCCCCCAGTCTTGAGGGGCTGGGCCTCGCCAGCCTCCCTACTTTGGTGGCAAGCAATGTTGGGCCTCGTAACTCTCCCCATTTGTGATTCTGAGGCAGATAAGGAAGAATGTAGCCCTCGTGGCTGCTAGCCGTGGACAGTCTTGTCCTCTGTTAATTCCTCCAATCCTCTTTTAAAGACATTTATGGTCACATTCAGGGACACGGGTGGCGCAGTGGGTTAAACCACAGAGCCTAGGGCTTGCCGATCAGAAGGTCAGCGGTTCGAATCCCTGCAATGGGGTGAGCTCCCATTGCTCGGTCCCTGCTCCTGCCAACCTAGCAGTTCAAAAGCACATCAAAGTGCAAATAGATAAATAGGTACCACTCTGGCGGGAAGGTAAACAGCGTTTCCATGAGCTGCTCTGGTTCGCCAGAAGCAGCTTAGTCATGTTGGCCACATGACCTGGAAGCTGTCTGCGGACAAACGCCGGCTCCCTCGGCCAATAAAGCGAGATGAGCGCCGCAACCCCAGAGTTGTCTGCGACTGGACCTAATGGTCAGGGGTCCCGTTACCTTTACCTATGGTCACATCCACACTGTACAGTGTAGCTCTCTGAGGGGCAAACTACATTTCCCATAATTCATTGGGGGAGCCATGACTGTTAAAGTGGACTAGATGTGTTTTAAATATATGGTGTGCATGTGGCCCAAGTCGGTGGCCGTCTCTACCTCTTGTGGGAGCAAATTCTGCAGTTTAACTAGGCACTGCGTAAATAAAGTTATTTTGTCTGTCTTGAATCTTCAAACATTCAGTTTTATTGGCAGGCCCCAAGTTCTAGTGTTATGTATCCAGTTTCCCCCCCTCCCCTCTTTTTACCTGCTGAAGTATTACCAGTGTGGTACCAAACTTAACACCATATCCGAATCCAGGATGCACCGCCTTATCAGCAAAGCAAACACACTCACTGCAGAGGTAGAAAACCTGGAAAAGGAGAACAGGGCCTCCAAGGTGACAAGGGAGGCAGAGATTTACAGGGAGAGATCTCTCTTTTTCTCTCCCCTCAATTGGAAGGAAGAAGAGAATGGATTGAAGCCCCAGGGGATAAAAATCTGAGCAAAACAGTGTCAGCCTGAGGGAGGGAAACGTCCCCTCAGGGATGGAGGAACAAATCCATCAATTTTGGTTTCTCTCAGGTGCAGACACATTCATGACACCAGCCGCAATCCATATCTAGCTGGTCATTTCTGAGGAAATACTTCATTCTGATGCGTTTCCCACCAAAGAAGCTGCAATCCAAACTGAGAAACAGGGTGACCCAGCTGCATTTTAAGCTGGTAATGTGCCTCAGTTTCTAATTTTTCCAATCTTAATTTCAAGTCTCCATATATTCACAATAACACACACCCAGCACATTTAAAGGCCATGGAATATTAATCAGCCAAAGAGGAGCTGGCGCCTAAAGATGCAGTGGCGTGAGGTCAGTGGACTAGGGGGCTAGGCTAGTCCCCTAAATGTTCCCAGTAAATTAGAGTATTAAAGTATTAAAGTCTAGCACCACCTCCCCAAAGCTAGGGGAGCTTCTGCCTGGTTTAGGGAGGCATGATGCTCACGTGAGTGACGTCCCGACGTCCCCATGCCCCACAATCACCCTCACAAACTGGTGCCTCTAGCCCTAACTGTTCCCCTGCAAAGTTTTCACTGCACACCACTGTAAAGATGTATAATGAAGGTTTCAGTCGAACCTCCCTGAGGAGAGCAATTCCACAAATGGGGAGCCACCACGGAAAAGGCCCGTTCTCGTGTTGCCACCCTCCAGACCTCACGTGGAGGAGGCACATGAAGAAGGGCCTCAGAGGAAGATCGTAGGATCTTGGTCAGCTCATTTGGGGAGAGGTGGTCCTTGAGATATTGTAGTCCTGAGTCATTTAAGGCTTTATGGGTCAAAAACAGCACATTGAATCGGGCTTGGATGCTAATCAGTAGCCAGCACAGCCGGGCCAGGATCAGTATAATATACTCAAAGCGTCTTGCCCCTGTGAGCAACCTGGTTGTCGAATATTGCACCAGCTGTCTTCAGAGGCAGCCCTAGTATAAAATGTTGCAGTAATCTAACGTAGAGGTTATCAGAGCCTAGGCAGCAGTACAGTGGTACCTTTGGTTAAGAACTTAATTCGTTCCAGAGGTCTGTTCTTAACCTGAAACTGTTCTTATTTTCATAGGAGAAATGTTGGAGGGTATGGAGTTATGCGACCTGTGAGCCAAGAAGATAAGTTACTATATAATCTTTAGAAGACATCTGAAAGCAGCCCGGTATAGGGAAGTTTTTGAATGCTTAATGTTTTGTTATGTTTTTATATACATAAATGTTTGAATGCTTAATGTTTTGTTATGTTTTTATATACAGTGGTACCTCGGGTTAAGAACTTAATTCATTCCTGAGGTCCATTCTTAACCTGAAACCGTTCTTAACCTGAGGTACCATTTTAGCTAATGGGGCCTCCTGCTGCTGCCATGCGGCCGCACAATTTCTGTTCTTTCTCATCCTGAGGTAAAGTTCTTAAGCTGAGGTACTACTTCCACGTTACAGGAGTTTGTAACCTGAAGCATTTGTAACCTGAGGTACCACTGTAGTTGGGCTAGCCCTGTCTAGATGGGGGCACAGCTGGGCCACCTGAACCTCAAGTGACTGCAAAGGATCCAGAAGTATCTGCTCCTTCAGAGAGAGTCTAACCCCACCAAGAGCAGGCAACCTCCCATTCATCTTCCTCCCCCCACTCTGGCCCCATCCTAAGCAAGAGTCAGGTGTCAACTGTCCAGTTTCCGCCTTTGTCTTGCCGGACCTGAACCAGTCCGGTCTCATTCCCAGCTTGTTATGGGAGGCATTTCCTGCCAAGTGGGCCCTGGAGCAGAACTGCGGAGGGACGCCGGCTGTGCCTGTGATCCCCGGAGGCATGGGACCGACAGCTCCGTAGGCTGACCGCCACCAGGCTGAGAACCCAGCAGAGATTTGGCCTTCCTGGAGCGGACAAGGCCCACAACCATTAAGGGAGGGGGGCAGGGGGGCAGCACCCCCACCCCACCAACAGGAGCAGTAAGGGATCTGGGACGAAGCTTTGCTCAGGCTTCAGTGTGACAGGGTAAGTGCGCCACCTTGCCAAAGAATGTGTAGTTTTCATAAGATTACTGGCTGCGGGAGGGGAGGGGGGGACTTCTGTGCCTTTAGCAGGTATAATGATCGCAGCAACAGGCAAAGGGGCATGTCCCACAGGGGTGTGTGGCCCTCTGGTCCTCTTTGTTTGGCCCTCGTGCTCTTTGGTCATCTAGGCGGAGGATGTGGAGGGTGCGCGCATCGAGAAATTAGCACCCCGTGCAAAGGTAAACACTGCATTCGTTGCTCCGCCCACCTTTTCCCACTGTCCCCGCCCATCTTTGCTTCCTCAGCGCTCCAGGAGTGGTCCAGGAAGGAAGGTGGGCTGAAGGCACCACTGACTCCAGGGCTGAGGGCATGGGACTTCCTGGAGATGAGCCAGCCCTGCCTCCCATCATCAGCCCCGGGCACTGAGGTCCAGCTCCGAGGGCCTTCTGACGGTTCCCTCACTGTGAGAAGTGAGGTTGCAGGGAACCAGGCAGAGGGCCTTCTCGGTTGTGGCACCTGCCCTGTGGAACGCCCTCCCTTCAGATGTCAAGGAAATAAACTACACGACTTTTAGAAGACATCTGAAGGCAGCCCTCTCTAGGGAAGTTTTTAATGTTTGATGTTTTATCATGTTTTTAATATTCTGTTGGGAGCCGCTCAGAGTGACTGAGGAAACCCAGCCAGATGGACAGGATATAAATGTTGTTGTTGTTGTTACAGTCATACCTCAGGTTAAATACGCTCCTCGGCAACCCAGAAGTAACGGAGCATGTTACTTCCGGGTTTTGCTGCTTGCGCAGACACTCAAAATGACGTCACGGCATGCACAGAAGTGGCAAAAAGCGATGTGTGTGTGCACAGACGCGCCTTCACTAGTAACGTTTACCTCTAGATGCAAACGGGGCTCTGGAACGGATCCCGTTCGTATCTAGAGGTACCACTGTATTGTTATTGTTATTGAACACAAGCATGTGCTCTGCCACTGAGTTCGGGCCATGGAGAATAAGGGTGTGGGTGTGTGGGTGTGTTGCTCAGCGAATTTGCAGAACCCCTTCTGATTTTGCCATCTCTCTCTATCTGACACTGCTCCTGTGCCAACCGCATCCCAGGGGTCTGTGTGGCTGTGGAGGGAGGAGAGGGCAGGGTGGGTGGGAAGCTAGGATGTGATGGAGCTGTCATGGGGAAATGAAGACATCCTGTTCAAATATAATTATCCTCTCCGCCTCAACCACCACCGGCGAGATGGGGGTGGGTGGGGAGGGTGTGCGGCGGAGAGACGGCGGTGGGAAGAATGTATCGGCCTGGCTTGCCTCAGTGCAGATTAATCAAGCTCTTCAAAGTTTCATTAGCAGGAAATTGGTCTTCATTGCCAGGGGATTGGGGGATTAATCAGACGCTGGGGAATGAAAGGATGGGATCTGGTTCATTTTTCGTTCTGCCCTGCTCCACTCCTTTCTCCTCTCAGGATTGGCACCTCTTTAATTAGCCTTTAGCCGGAATTTTGTGGGTGAACCTTTGCCTTGGCCTGGAGAGGAAGGTTAAAATTGGCAGTGGGGTGGGGTAGGGACATTGCAGTGGTACCTTGGGCTACATACGCTTCAGGTTACAGACTCTGCTAACCTAGAAATAGTGCTTCAGGTTAAGAACTTTGCTTCAGGATAAGAACAGAAATCGTGTTCCGGCGGCGCGGCAGCAGCAGGAGGCCCCATTAGCTAAAGTGGTGCTTCAGGTTAAGAATAGTTTCAGGTTAAGTATGGACCTCCGGAATGCATTACCGTATTTTCCGCTCTATAAGACGCACCAGACCACAAGACGCACCTAGTTTTTGGAGGAGGAAAACAAGGAAAAAAAATATTCTGAATCTCAGAAGCCAGGACAACTAGAGGGATCGCTGCACAGTGAAAGCAGCCATCCCTCTTGCTGTTCTGGCTTCTGGGATAGCTGCGCAGCCTGCATTCGCTCCATAAGATGCACACACATTTCCCCTTACTTTTTAGGAGGGGGAAAATGAGTCTTATAGAGCAAAAAGAACGGTAAGTACTTAGCCCGAGGTACCACTGTATCTGGCAAGTGTCTGCGTGTCAGGCAGTTGACTAAAGGCAGAGGAGCAGGCCCAGGGAGAAAAAGTGGCAACCCTGAGGAGGCAGGTGCTGGCTGGGAAAATGTGCCTGGCCCAGGAAGAATGGAGAGCTGGCCGTGGGGAAAGGAAATCCACCATGGGGATGAGAACAGATTTTGAGGCCTACGGACCAGCCTTAAGGAGCCTCTTTCAGCCTGAGGGCCACATTTCCTTCTGGCCAACTTTCTAGGGGCCGAATGCCAGTGCTGGGCAGGGCCAGAAGCAAAAGTAGGTGGAGCAAAAAATGTAAATATTGCCTTTATACAGGCAAAGGCTTCACTTTCTGAGTTTTTGCCTGATGTGCATCTATTAAGTGCTGTTGCTTAAGCCAGCTCAGATGCCAGATTGAAATGCTCACCCCTTAATCCCATAAATTGTGAGGTCTGTTTTGTAATGAATAAAAATATGCACTGCACACATTCAGACACGTGTTCTGCTCCTGATTCCTGAGAAGGCGCCACCATAAGCAGGACACTTCAAAGCACACTTTGAGCCAGTGCAAGGTGTAAAACAGCTGGTTGTGCATTGCCTAGCTCATATGCATGGATTGAGGTGCATGTGCAATAGAGGCAAGAGGCATTATTTTACTTCTAGAAACCCAGGGTTGGGGGTACAGTGGAACCTTGAAGGATGGCAATGAGAGCAATATACAGTGGTACCTCAGGTTACATACGCTTCAGGTTACAAACTTGCCGATCAGAAGGTTGGCGGTTCGAATCCCTGCGACGGGGTGAGCTCCCGTTGCTCGGTCCCTGCTCCTGCCAACCTAGCAGTTCAAAAGCACATCAAAGTGCAAGTAGATAAATAGGTACCACTCCAGCGGGAATGTAAACAGCGTTCCCATGAGCTGCTCTGGTTCGCCTGAAGCGGCTTAGTCATGCTGGCCACATGACCCGGAAGCTGTCTGCGGACAAACGGCGGCTCCCTCGGCCAATAAAGCGAGATGAGCGCCGCAACCCCAGAGTTGTCTGTGAGTGGACCTAATGGTCAGGGGTCCCTTTACCTTTACAGATAAATAAAGGGAGATAGGAGCATATTTCCTGACAACCCACTATAGCATGGATTGGGAAGCTGTGACCTTCCAGATGTTGCCAGACTAATACCTCCCATTATCCCCTCCACTGGCCTTGTTGGCTGTGGTGGTTGGGAACTGGAGTCAAAGCACGTTATTGAACTGCAACTCCCATCACCCTGAACATTGGCTGGGGCCGGTGGGAGTTGGGTGTTCAACAGGATCTGAAGAGCCACAGTTTCCCCATTGCTCCAGAATCACAGAATTGGAAGGGACCTTAAAGGTCATCCATTCCAACCCCCTACCGCCTGCTCAATACAGGAATCTTCTGCCTCTCCAAAAGAAATGAAAAGCCACAACCAGACCTCTCCATCCAAAATCCAAGCCTGGTCACACGTTCAACTCCAAGTCATCCAATCAGATCCATGCAGTTGTGAACAGACGTTTGTCAATCTGAACTGGTTTATATCAGGGTTTCCCAAATGTGGGTCTCCAGCTGTTTTTGGACTACAGCTCCCATCATCCCTAGCTAGCAGGACCAGTGGTCAAAGGAAGATGGGAACTGTAGTCCAAAAACGGCTGGAGGCGCCCGTTTGGGAAACCCTGGTTTATAGCGTAAGTTTGAAAGGTTGATATAACCTAATATAACAAGAGATACTTCATCTTGACCTTTGGTGATGCTGGTACCAGTCTGATCCCAGCCTCTTGTCTGCCAAAAGGCATTTGGGGATATCTTGAGTTCCCCACACCTTGCAGAAAGGTCAGCACATGCAAATTGAGTTGCCTGAGTACAGTCTATTCAGTCCTTGAATGGAGACCATCAAGATAATGTTAGGATAATCTGGAGGGAAAGAGGAGTGGAAAGATAACCAGTTCAGTCACAGCCCACTAGGATGGGAGTCTTTCAAACTCTTAATTTGCAAGATGAGCGAGGCTTACTATCAATGTGGGTTGTGCCAGAGGAGGGGGAGGCAAGCACCCCCCAACAAGAAGCTCACCCCCAACTCCTTCCCCCACTGCTGAGCTCCTGTCAGTAACATAAATTGATATTTCCCCCTTTCACAGAGCTTTAACATGTGGGACACAACTCACCCTATTAGAGATACTTTGCCCCTTTTCTTCCCACTCACCCTAGATTTCCCCCCTGCTGCCACCACCGTACATCAGGCTCCAGTACTTGTGTAGCAGCTGTGTGACAGGCCGAACTCCAACAGATGCAGCTACAAAAGCAAGACAGGAGTGGAGCCTGCGGTGCCAGGACCCTGTTTGCAGCACAGACCCCTTTTATGATTCCCCCCAGCCCTCATTTTTGCTCCCTCTCTTTTCGTATTGGCTCCTAACCTCCCTCACCTTGTGCCCTCCTGGTTTTTCTTGCCTCCGCCCTGCGGACGCCAGCTGTGCATGAGGCCAAAGTACAAATTTCACTTAGCCTTATCAGAATCCAGATCCTTTTCTCTCTCCCCACCGGAGAAACAAACGCCAGTGGGGAGGCAAACAAGAAGTCCGGTGCTGAGTGGCAGCCCTGTGGGGAGACCGTCACCCTCCACCCTCCCAGCTGCCCCCCCCCTTGTTTACACCCACTCACCAACACACACGGTGCTGGAAACTCGACTGGTAAGCCCAGCTTTATGGGGTGGACATTTTTGGGAGTGGGGTGGCTTTGGAAGAGTGGGGGAAGGCACGGTGAGGAAGAAGAGCAGGACAGGGGGAAAGAGGACTTAGGAAAGGTCAGAGGTCAGGAACAGCTGCTTCTCCCCAAAGCCCCCCTTTCTCAGTATACAACAGGTATATACCAAAGGTAAGGAAGGAAGGTCGGCCGTTTTTGGGAAAGAATGGGCAGAATGAACCAGGACCGCAAACAGGGTTTGACTTTTTATTGCTTTCTGCTTCACAGCTCTTTGTTTTTCTCCTCCAGCCGAGCCAGACACTCAGGAGAGAGTTGCTTTCTTCTCTTGACCTTTCCTTTCCTTTTCTCTCTCTCCCCTCCCTCGTTCTTTTTCCTTTCCAGGTTGCATAACGGCTGCCCTTTTATCTACACCCAAAGGCGCAGGCGCTTGCAAGGAGCTGGACGTGACATTCGCACAGGTGGTAAACTCAAGGTGGCTTAATGCAGATTCATGAGACACTCTAGGTTCTTGGGGCAACCACACACACACACACACACACACACACACACACACACCTCAGCTGCCCCAAAGAGGTGTCACTCAATTTCCACTTTTGGGGCCGCTGCTTACAGGAAGGATGGGGCACCTCAGGCCTGAGAGGCTTATATGCCCCCTGCTAAGCTTCTCTCACTGACTCTCGGAACAACCCCCAGGCCACACACCCTCTTCCTGAGGCCACACCCCTCATCTTCCCTGCTCCACACCCTCCATAGTGTTTTCGCCTGGCTGCGATGACTCCTTCAACTCCGGTAATGCCCCTTTACTTGCTTTGAAGTAGGAGAGCACCCTTAACTAGGAAGTACAGTTCCTAGGATTCTTTGGCATTAAGTGACAGAACATGGATTTTAGAAGTGGTGTGGTAGTGCTTTAAATGTATGGTTCAGATATGGCCAGATGGACCAATTTAAGACAATGCCAGGTCTCTTATGGAGCCTGAACACTGCAGAGCCGTGTTCGACGAATAGAGAGGGGCATTCAAGAATTGAGAGGTGGCCACATCCGGCCAAAAACCAGGGGCAGCTGGACTGTATGCAGGCCCAGCCTCAGCAACCAGCACCAACTAGAGAAAACCCTCCAAGTGTCCCTATTTTCCAGGGACGTCCCTGATTTAAAGAAGCCATCCCAGTTTCTGATTTGATCCCAGCATGTCCCACTTTTCCTTAGGATGCCTCTATTTTCACCAGAGAAATGTTGGAGGGTATGGAGTTATCTGACCCCCGAGCCATCTGAAGGCAATCCTGCATAGGGAAGGTTTTCTTTTAATGTTTAATGTTTTATTATGTTTTTATATAGGTTGGAACCTGCCCAGAGTGACTGGGGCATCCCAATAAATTGTGTGGGGTATAAATAGTACGATTATCATTATGGAATGGGATGTCAGATTGACCACCCGTGCCTGTTCTGAACCCACCTTTTTAAAAAACCAAACCTCTGCATGGCACTCTGAGCAGAACTGGTTGGGCTAGTCTAGCCACCATTTTAATGTCCCACAGGGCATTATGGGAAATTAAAATGGTCGGCAGACCCATCGACAGAAGGTGGGCTTCAGTAGAGGGCGCTTTGCCCAGGGCAAACCCTCTCAAACCTTAATGAAATGTGGGGATATGCTTAATAATAATAATAATAATAATAATAATAATAATAATATATTTATACCCCACCCATCTGGCTGGATTTCCCCAGCCACGCTGGGCGACTTTCAACAGAATATTAAAATACAATAATCTTTTAAACATTAAAAGCTTCCCTAAACAGGGCTGCCTTCAGATGTCTTCTAAAAGTCTGGTAGTTGTTCTTCTCTTTGATATCTGGTGGGAGGGCATTCCACAGGGCGGGTGCCACCACCGAGAAGGCCCTCTGCCTGATTCCCTGTAACTTGGCTTCTTGCAGTGAGGGAACCACCAGAAGGCCCTCGGCACTGGACCTCAATGTCCGGGCTGGACAATTGGGGTGGAGACGCTCCTTCAGGTATACTGGACCGAGGCCGTTTAGGGCTTTAAAGGTCTGCACCAACACTTTGAATTGTGCTCCAAAACGTACTGGAGTCCAACCCGCTACAATGCAGGAAATGCAGTCATATTCCAAAATGCTTGTTTGGAATTTCAACCTCAGGCACTAATGTGGGCCTGCCTGTCACCCATTTTCCTCCCTTCACACCAGGACCGCAGCTCCCATGGCATCGGTGCATGGGGTCGCCGTGCAGTGCCCCTCCGACGGTGAGAGCAGCTGCAGCGGAGGCAGCCCAGCCACCACGGCCTCCAGTCGCAGCGACACAGACCTCGATAGGGAGGAGAAAACTTGTGCCGTGTGCGGGGACCGGGCCACAGGCTACCATTTCCACGTCATGACCTGTGAAGGCTGCAAGGGTTTCTTTCGGTACAGTTCCCCGTCTCGGTTTCCACTCCTCGTCCCACTCCTGTAACCCCATTTCTGAAAATGATCCAGGGAGCATCCTCTCTGCGTGCAAAGACTCAATGTTTGGGTTCCCCCCACCTCTTTTGCGACTGAGGTTAGTGTGCTTAGAGAGACATTAAAGGTAAAGGGACCCCTGACCATTAGGTCCAGTCGTGGCCAACTCTGGGGTTGCGGCGCTCATCTCGCTTTATTGGCCGAGGGAGCCGGCGTACAGCTTCCGGGTCATGTGGCCAGCATGACTAAGCTGCTTCTGGTGAACCAGAGCAGCGCACGGAAACACCGTTTACCTTCCCGCTGGAGAGGTACCTATTTATCTACTTGCACTTTGACGTGCTTTCGAACTGCTAGGTTGGCAGGAGCAGGGACCGAGCAACGGAGCTCACCCCGTTGCGGGGATTCAAACCACCGACCTTCTGATCGGCAAGTCCTAGGCTCTGTGGTTTAACCCACAGCGCCACCCGCGTCCCCTAGAGAAACATTAGAGAGACTTTTTGTGTGTAGTCGTCGCTAACATGTGGCATTTATAGGCGCACTGTAGTCTACACATTTTTACACACCTTAGTGGCTGCAGAGGTCAGAGAAACGCCACGGTGCGACTGTGAGGCAATTTCCGTTCCCGCCCCCTTGTCTTGCAGGCGGACCGTCATCAAGGGCATCCAGTTCACCTGCCCCTTCACCCGAAGCTGCGCCATCACCAAAGCCAAGAGGCGGCAGTGCCAGGCATGCCGCTACCAGAAATGCCTCGTCGCGGGCATGAGGAAAGACAGTAAGTGTGGCTGGCCAGGGTTCTTCCTTGCTTGGTTTTGGCCAGGCAATGTCAGCGGCTCCTGGCTGGTTGCCCAGGAAAGTATAAAGGCCAGGAAAAGTTTATTACGGGCCTTTTTTATTTCAAACGTTGCTGAGAGAGGCTATAGAACCCAGCCTCTTGGATAATGGTGCTGTTTCAAGTGAATCTCCACCCCACCCAGTCTCTCTCACTTCCTCATTCGTCACTTCTATGGCTGCCACTAAGTGCCCTCTGTCTTTGAGCGTTTTGCTGTCCTACTTTTAAGGCTCGCCGGGTTCTGGGAGATGGGGGGTCTGGAATGCTTTCAAGCGACAATGTGTCAGCCAGCTGCTGTTCTGGCTCTGCTTGCTCCTCCTCTCCCATTACAGTGGCGCCTCGGGTTACATACACTTCAGGTTACATACGCTTCAGGTTACAGACTCCGCTAACCCAGAAATAGTGCTTCAGGTTAAGAACTTTGCTTCAGGATGAGAACAGAAATTGTGCTCTGGTGGCACGGCAGCAGCAGGAGGCCCCATTAGCTAAAGTGGTGCTTCAGGTTAAGAACAGTTTCAGGTTAAGAACGAACCTCCGGATCGAATTAAGTACTTAACCCGAGGTACCAATGTATTTCCCAACTTTCCCCCTCATCTGCCTCTGAGCTGTGACTTCCCTCAAACCTCTGTTATAAATTTATACTGTCTCCCTCTTCCTCCTCCCTAGAAGGGTCAGGGTGGGGAGGTGGTCTGTGGTCTCCACCACTCCTCCTCCTTCTCTGCCCAGTCCCTGACAGGCAAATTACTGTACCAGGCAATGCAGAACCTTTTCAACCTTTTCAATGCAAAAACCATCCTGGTTTCTGATTTGATCCTGGAATGTCCCACTTTTCCTTAGGATGTCCCTATTTTCATTGCAGAAATGTTGGTGGGTATGGAGTTATCCGACCCCAGAGCCATCTGAAGGCAATCCTGCATAGGGAAGGGTTTTTTTTATTTATATTTTATTATGTTTTTCTGTATGTTGGAAGCTGCCCAGAGTGGCTGGGGCAACCCCGTAAGATGTGTGGGGTATAAATAAGTAAAATTATCATGATGGAACGGGACACCCCTATTTTCATTGGAGAAATGTTGGAGGGTATGCAACTGGATTTTATTTGTCTATTTATTTATTTACTCATTCAGAAAACTTCTACCCTGTTTTATAGGGACTTACAGCAGATTATCACAATTTTCTATATTAAAAAAATCACATTCAAGGCTGGTATCAGGAAAAGAAATCAAGCAATGTCCCTAGGGTGCTTTTGCGTGCAAGGCAAAAAACAAAAACAAAACTCCCATTGAGATCCTCTGAGGCAAAGGAGTGATGCTTAGCAGCTGGGCCTCAGTCAGGTCTTCATGGAGGCCTGGCTTTCCCTGTTGGCGGTTGCTAGGCAACAGCTCCCATCCGCACCTGTTTGGCCACTGTGAGAAAAGGATCCTGGACTGTGAAGGCCTTTGGCCTGATCCTGCAGTTGGACTGTTACTACTCCTAATCTTATGCGTTTGTTAAGTCACTTTACCCACAGACTGACGCAAAGTGACGTACATTAAAATGGATTCAGAACAAGCGAGTAAAACCCCAACAACACGGCTATACAGATAAAAGGCAGGAGTAACCCCCCCCCATTAAAAGCAGCCACAGTGCCCCCCCTTCAAATGAAAGGCCAAAAGCTTGGGTAAAGAGAAAAGGCTTTGCTTGACATCTAAAAATAGATAAAGATGGCTTCTGGCGTGCCTCCTTGGGGAGAGCATTCCACAAGCTTATGTTCTTAGGTTCTCCCAGTAAGGTCTTCTGAGGCAAGGAAGTGGGGCTGACACACACACAGAAAATACATATGGTTGCCTGGTCGCATCTTTGGACACTGACAGCCCCTCTTGCCACTCCTCCACTTCTGTGGCTGCATGATGAAAAAAACATTAGAATTGATTGAATTCTAAAAATGGCTGACGGTACAGAGGCCAACTGTTCCATGCCTTACATCCAGGGATGAGGGATAAATTTGCTTCAGATTGCTTTTAAAGGCAAACCCGTGTCGTTTGCACTTTCTGAAAACACTAGGGAGAGCAGAACAGAGCCATCCTTAGAAATTTGTGCCTCTCTGAATTTTGCATTGCTATGTGTTAAGGGAACGTGTGTGTATAAATGCATATATTAGTGAAATTAATATGCAAAAGTGTGTGTGTGTGTGTGTGTGTGTGTGTGTGTGTGTGTGTGTAGAAATATGCTTTGAAAAAAGTCTGTTATAATAATTTAATTATTTACAGTATATGCCACCCATCTTACTGGGTTGCATAGAAATGTGTATTTTAGGCTAAATTTTGCTCTAAATGCTAATGAATTTTCATAAGGATTCTGAGTAGTAGTTGTAGTAATAATAATAATAATAATAATAATAATAATAATAATTTCAAACTGATGTGGAACTCTGGGGAACTGAACTTAATATTGTAAAAATGAGAAACTGAAACTGAAATTGACACATTCACCCAACCCTACTTACATCCTATGGCCTAAACAAGTTCAGCTGTGGTAGATTTGAATCTTCCTACCAGATCCCATTTGTGATACCCATCCTCCATATATTTGCCTATCAATAGCTATTAGCGTTAATGAAGCTGTCTGGTCAAACGCAAAAGTCATACTAGACCTGGAAGGGGTTGTGGGGAAGAAACAGACTAGATGGCTTCTGCCCTCATGCCCTGGCTTGTGGAGTTCTTTTTAATTCCTATTACTATATGACCCAGGAAGCCTATCTCTCTTTCCCTAGCCCCCAATTATTTCAGCCTTTTGTCCTGCACTTAACTACATCTGGCAAGAGAGGCTCTCCTTAAAGTTCCCTGCGTTCTGCAGGAGAGTTTATCTTTGAAGTCCCAAAAAGAAGTCCCAAAAATATCAGATGGCTGCTCCAAGCAGGGCTGCCCCCATTTGTGGGACACTATGTGGGTAAAACCTCAGTGCCTAGGACTTGCCGATCGCATGGTCAGCGGTTCGAATCCCTGCGGCGGGGTGAGCTCCCGTCTTTCGGTCCAAGCTCCTGCCCACCTAGCAGTTCGAAAGCACCCTTAAGTGCAAGTAGATAAACAGGTACTGCTTTATAGCGGGAAGGTAAACGGCGTTTCCGTGTGCTGTGCTGGTGCTGGCTCGCCAGAGCAGCTTCATCACGCTGGCCACGTGACCCGGAAGTGTCTTCAGACAGTGCTGGCCCCTGGCCTCTTAAGTGAGATGGGCGCACAACCCCAGATTCGGACACGACTGGCCCGTAGAGGCAGGGGTACATTTACTTTACTTTATCCCATATAGAGATATGGCAGGCAGACCACCACTATCTGCACTTTCAGGAAACAGCTGAAGGCACGTTTGTTTTGATAGGCTTTTCCAGCAGGATTGAAAGGTCTCTGGCCTTAGGGGTTCATTTTGTATAGTTTCAAAACTCATCTTTAGTTGTTGTTGTCAATGTTCTGCTTTTAAAGCTATTTCCAGCTGTTTTTAATGGCACATTTGCAAATTGCCTTGTAAAAGGTGGTTCATAATTTAATAAATTATAGTATAAAGAGACCCCTGCTAGATCAGATCCCACGTAAAATATAACCGTCGGGGCTCTGCACTGTGCAAAGAACTACAGTGGTACCTTGGTTTTCAAATGCAATCCATTCCGGAAGTCCATTCGACTTCCAAAACATTCGAAAAACAAGGCGCGGCTTCCGATTGGTTGCAGGAACTTCCTGCACTCAAGTGGAAGCTGCTTCGGACGTTCAGCTTCCAAAAACGATAGAAAACCAGAACACTTACTTCCGGGTTTTTGGCATCCGGGAGCCGATTTGTTTGTTAACGAAGCCATTCGGGAACCAAGTTCCACTGTACTTTCTTTTGCCTGTCCCATATCTTTCAACATTCGGGCTTCATAGGTTGTCCCCGAGTTTAAATATTATGAGAGAGACCTCCCTGTCCAGCCCCACCCCCCACACCAGGCCTCGTTTCACACGCCCCCCTGTCATGCCTGCTCCTCCTTGCCTGTTCTTGAAACTAAAAAGTCCCCAAATGTTGTAACTTTTCGTCACACGGGAGTTTCTCCGGCCCTTTGTTGATTATTTTGGTGGTCCTTTTGGGAAACTTTCCCCAGCTCTATAACGATAGCAACAAAATTCAGACACACACAGACACACACACACACACACACACACGTAAACAGCAAAAGATGGGCACTCTCAAAGGAGTTTTCGGTCTCATCCTGAGCAGAAGAAGCCTTCAGCTTGTTTGCTTCTGCAAATCCATCCTTAGTAAAGAGGAAGGATTGGAAGCAGCTGTAGGGTTGTGCGGAGAGGGAGGGGTGAGGAGAAGGAGGAGGAGGAGGCTGTCAGCAAAGCCGCATCCTCTCTCCAGGGAACGATACACTGCGCTGGAAAGCAGGGTGGATTTGAGGCCGCCCAGCCAGCTTTTCCTCCGCATCGACTGGCCCAAAGGGTCAGATTTCATTAAAAGAAACGCCAGAGAGGAGCAAGAATAGAGTCATCTCCCTCCTCCAGCTGCAGAAGCAAGACACTTAAAAGCAAAAAAGATCTCCTTCTCAGAGCAGCAGAGCCAAACCAATAAAAACAAAACAAAATGGGCCTCTGCCTGAGCACAGATTAATCTGATGGGGGCAGTGGGGTGGGGTGAGGTGTGTGTGTGTGGGCAGACAATAATCTGGTCCAGGATGAATCCTGCTGCACACCCCGGGGCTTTGTGGAGAGAGGAAGGAGAGAGGAGCATCAGCGCTGTGCGAGAGACTGTCAGAGGGTGATGCATTGCAGTCTCCTTACACAAGAGGGTGTTCCGCGCTGCAGTCGGACTGTGATGTAGCCGTGGGCACACACACGTCGTTGTTGTGTGTGTGTGTGTGTGTTTTAAGAAAAGAAATACCGCCTGGATCTGCCCGCAAACAGCTTCGAATTGCACCTGACCCTCTCTGCAGAATTCCATTAAGGAGCTTCTAGTGAGAGGCACCCTCTGTAAAGTGAATCGAGAAGGGGGGGAGTGTTGCAAATCAATTGGGGTTTCTCTCTGCAGAATCTTAAGCAAGTTCAGCTGGACACTGACAGCGGGGGAAGAAGGAAAGAAAGCAGCGTTGCAAAGAGGCCGATGCAGCGGCAAAACCTTTCTGACAGTGTTGTGCCCTGCCTGCCACAGGAGGCTGACCCCCAAGCCCTGGGATGATGCAACAGGGCTTAATTTGGACAGTGGCGAAGCCCGTGGGGGTTAGAACCTGGTTTCAAGAGCTACTTAGCCATGGAATGTGTAATATTAATAATAATGGAGAGTGTGTAATAACAGAGTCGGCATGGCGCCATGGTTAGGAGCTGGGGTAGGGAACCACCGGCCAGGGGCAAATTGTGGCCCTCCAGGGCTCTCTTTCTGGCCCTTGGGATGCTCCCAGACTACACATTTACACATTTAATCACAGGAAGCTACTGGAGTAGTCCCTAAAGTGTGTACAGGAATGCATTTTACTAGGGAACTTTGCAAAAAAAGTATATAGGGCAAAAATCCATATAAACATGTGTCTGTTAGGAGAAATTTGCACTAAAATGCCAGTGAATTTTCCTGAGGACTTAAAAAAATTCCACACACTGTTGCTGAAATGTGGAGAACTGTACTTGAGACTGGGAAAACGAGAAACTGAGAGAAACCAAACGCATCCCACTTGCTCAGGGATGGAAGGATCAGTTCATTCCGATTCTCTCGGTTTTCTCATTTTTCCCGTTTTAAATTCAGTTTGCCACTTTTTGCAGCAATTTGTGGGGTTTGGTTGTTTAAATTCTCATGAATATTCACCAGCATTTTAGTGCACCCAACGAGCACGTATGTATATGGAGTTTTGATTAACATACACATCTTTGCCAGCAATTCCCCCTAATATAATGTTTTCGTGTGTGTGCCACTTTCACCAATATATTCATGCCTCCTTTCACCTAATAGATCCGTTTTTTGGTTGACAACCAGCATAGTAAAATTCAGTATAATAGTAAAATTCAGGGAAGTGTGAATTTCGGAGGATGGCTGTGTTATGGTCCATTCGGAAAGTGTAGATTGGAAAGATTCGGCTTCAGAGGAGACGTGAATCAAATCCCTCCCTCACCCCTATACCCACCCTTACTGGTGGAGCGTTTGGTTTATCATGTCCCTGGTAGCTCCCTGCCCAAGGTCCGCACTCAGCTTGGCAGCGGGGTCCACAAAGCTTCTCCTTTGAGCACTGCTTCCTTTTCGTTTCTGACACAGTGATAATGTCAGAAGAAGCTTTGCATGTGCGGCGTGCGCTGAGGTGGCAGAAGAAGCACCAAGGACAGAGTCTGGCCTCAGTGGAGCCACCTGAGGAAAGCAGCCTCACAGAAGAGCAGGAACAACTGATTGAACTCCTCACCGAAGCCCACAAGAAAACATTTGACTCCAGCTTCTCTCAGTTCAACCACTACCAGGTGAGCTTTGCAGGAGTTCCAGACGGTTTGTTTCAGGAATGAGGGGGGAGGAACACCCTGTGGCCCCCAGGTGCTGCTGTTGGACCCCAGCTGCCAGCCAGTCTGGCCAATGGTCAGGGGTGATGGGAATTGGAGCTCAGCGTCATCTAGAGAGGGGTCCCTCATCCCTGAATTGATTAATGTACCAGGAGAGACCTACACGATGCTTTGCAGATGTCACTGGAAAGAAAATGTCACTGGTCCTAAAATATCTACAGTGGTACCTCGGGTTACAGACGCTTCAGGTTACAGATGCTTCAGGTTACAGACTCCGCTAACTCAGAAATAGTACCTCGGGTTAAGAACTTTGCTTCAGGATGAGAACAGAAATCGTGTGGCGGCGGCGTGGCGGCAGCAGGAGGCACCATTAGCTAAAGTGGTACCTCAGGTTAAGAACAGTTTCAGGTTAAGAACGAACCTCCAGAATGAATTAAGTTCTTAACCCGAGGTACCACTGTACATTGGTTCCTAGTATGATTCTGAGCACAATTCAAAGTGTTGGTGCTGACCTTTAAAGCCTTAAAACAGCCCAGTATATCTGAAGGAGCGTCTCCACCCCCATCGTTCATCCCCGAACACTAAGATCCAGCTCTGAGGGCCTTCTGATAGTTTCCTCATCGTTAGAAGTGAAGTTACAGGGAGCCAGGAAGAGAACCTTCTTGGTAGTGGCGCCCACCCTGTGGAACGCCCTCACATCAGATGTCAAGGAGATAAAGAACTACACAACCTTTAGAAGACATCTGAAGGCAGCCCTGTATAGGGAAGTTTTGATGTTTTACTGTGGCTTCATAATTGTTGGAAGGGGGCAACCCAGTCAGAGGGGTGGCATTAAATAAATAAACAAATAATGATCCTTAACTCACTGCGATTGATCAGGCGAATGGCTGCCTTGACCAATTTCCATGCATTTCTCATGAGGACTAGATGCTTAGGATCAGAAGTTGGTGGGAGAAAGCAAGCAAGCTGAGATGGTCTTGGGGTTCAACAAAAGGAAATTTATTGTGAGCCACACTTAACCAGCGTCTCCCCTCCAGCCAGCAGTGCGTCTCTACATCCACAGCCAGAGATCTCAGAGCCCCCAGGATGCTGCCGTCCCTCCCATGTGCCCCTACAGTCCTCAAGACCACATGGAGAGCTTTCCGGAGGAGGTCCTCCCCGATGTCTTCAACCTCTTGCCGCTCTTTGCCGACATCAGCACCTACATGATCCAGCAAGTGATCCAGTTTGCCAAGGCCATACCGTCTTTCAGGTGAGCGCCTGGCTCTGAATCAAAAGGTCTTTATTCACCCCCTGCAAAGTCCTATCGTCCTCCGGGAGTCAATAAAGGTAAAGGGGACCCCTGACCATTAGGTCCAGTCGTGGCCGACTCTGGGGTTGCGGCGCTCATCTCGCTTTATTAGCCGAGGGAGCCAGCGTACAGCTTCCGGGTACAGCTTCCGGGTCACCTGCCAAAGTGGTACCTATTTATCTACTTGCACTTTGACGTGCTTTCGAACTGCTAGGTTGGCAGGAGCAGGGACCGAGCAACGGCAGCTCACCCCGTCGCGGGGATTCGAACCGCTGACCTTCTGATTGGCAAGTCCTAGGCTTTATGGTTTAACCCACAGCGCCACCCACGTCCCTCCGGGAGTCAATATGTGACTACTAATGGAGAACTCTGATCTAAATTAAGGAAGCTTCCAGACTGTTGCTATTTTCGTGCGGGAGATTCAATCACATATGGACATATTTAGGTCATATGATTAAAGTCGCTCCTGTGCATCAGACCTGCTTCATCCCCCCCCCCCCCCAAAAAAAATCCTTCTCTTTTTTTGCAATAAGATTGCGGAAACATGCTGGAAAGTGTAGGGAGGCAATTGCTTGATGCAATGTTGTCTGAACTCTCCATGAAGGTTGTGCAAACAGATCAGGGTGGGTGCTCAATAAACCAGTCACCCAGAGGTGACCTCTGTCCCGTGTTGCCTGCTGATAACTCATAGGTGATGAATGCCGAAAAAGTGTGTGTAAGGCAGGTGGCTCTGCTGTAAGACAATGAAATTAATCTAAAACTAATTATCAATTAATTATGGAACTGATTTTAAAAGGTTTGAGGTAAGGATCAGTTACTGGAGGGCGTCCCCTGTCTTGGGGAAGGGGAAAGAGGTTGTTTATAGCTCAGCAGTCAGTGATTGATGGCTTGAATAATGGATACAGGGGGATTTATAATAAACAACAAAATACTGGGGGGGGAATGTTTGTTTGCTACTGTGTTATGCATTTTGGGGTTTTCACATTGTAAACCACCCTGTGATCCTTGGACGAAGGGCGGTATAGAAATTTAATAAATACAGTTGTACCTCTGGTTGCGAACGGGATCTGTTCCGGAGCCCTGTTCACAACATGAGCAGAACGCAACCCGTGTCTGCGCGTGCGTAGGTCGCGATTTGTCACTTCTGCGCATGCACGTGACGTCATTTTGAGTGACTGTGCATGTGCGAGCAGCAAAACACGGAAGTAACCCGTTCCGTTACTTCCGGGTCACCGTGGGACGTATCCTGAAAGAACGTAACCTGAACTGAACTTAACAAGAGGTATGACTGTAATAGCATCTTTAAAAGCAGAGACATCACCTTGCCAACAAAGGTCCATATAGTTAAAGCTATGGTTTTCCCAGTAGTGATGTATGGAAGTGAGAGCTGGACCATCAAGAAGGCTGATCGCCGAAGAATTGATGCTTTTGAATTATGTTGCTGGAGGAGACTCTTGAGAGTCCCATGGACTGCAAGAAGATCAAACCTATCCATTCTGAAGGAAATCAGCCCTGAGTGCTCACTGGAAGGACAGATCCTGAAGCTGAGGCTCCAATACTTTGGCCACCTCATGAGAAGAGAAGACTCCTTGGAAAAGACCCTGATGTTGGGAAAGATGGAGGACACAAGGAGAAGGGGACGACAGAGGATGAGATGGTTGGATAGTGTTCTCGGAGCTACCAGCATGAGTCTGACCAACTGCAGGAGGCAGTGGAAGACAGGAGTGCCTGGCGTGCTCTGGTCCAGGGGGTCACGAAGAGTCGGACATGACTAAACGACTAAACAACAACAACAACATGACTGTAATAAAATAATAATAGTTTCCCCACCATCCTCAGCCAGTCCCCACCTGCCCTGCCTTCTTGTCTTCATCTAGAACTGAGATCTGCCAGTCAGAACCAGGTGCAAAATAGCCGCTCTGTGAACAGGGTGCCTCTGAGCACATGCTCAGTTCAAGTAACAAGAAAGGAGATTCCAACTAAATACTGTATCAGGAAGAACTTCCTGACAGTAAGAGCTGTTTGCCAGTGGAACGGACTCCCTCAAGAAGTGGTGGGCTCTCTTTCTTTGGAGGTTCTTGAGCAGAGGCTGGATGGTCATTTGTCCTGAATGCTTTAGCTGAGATTCCTGCATGCAGGGGGTTGGACTTAGGTGACCCTTGGTGTCCCTTCCAACTCTACAGTTCTGTGGTTAGAACTTTCCAAAACAGTCTACAGACCAAAATGCAGCTGGCCTTTGAAATTTGCACTTCTCCAAATTTTGCAACACAGTTCTCTGGCCAAGTCACATGTACGAAAAGGCTGACTTTAAAGGTTTAATAAATCAAGCATTAAAAAATAAATAGGGAATGCAACAGGCAAAAATGCATTCTATTAGGAAAAATTGCTCTGCAAAATTATGTATATGAGGCAAAATTGCATACAAACGTTTATATTAGGAGAAGTTTGCACTGTTGTTATTTTTTAAATAAATTTGCAATACTGATGCGGAAATGTGGAGGACGTTGGAAAGACGAGAAACTGAGAGAAACCAGAACTGACAGATGAACCAATCTCTAAGTCAAGGGTGATGGAGTAATAGTTCAACAACATCTAGAGCGTCACAAGCTTTCTACCTCAAGGCTAAGGATTGGTTCCAAAACTCTGAGCCTGTCTTACCGCTTAACGTGTTTTCTCTCTCTCCCCCAACCAGAAGTTTGCCAATCGATGATCAAATCTCACTCCTCAAAGGCGCCACCCTGGAGATCTGTCAGATCCGGTTCAACACAGTCTTTAATGAGGAGACCAAAGCTTGGGAATGTGGCCAACACTGCTACACCATCCAAGATGGTGCCCTGAGTAAGTCACAGGAAGTCTAAAGAGTCCCACAGCTGCCATGTGACTGGGAGCAGGACACTGTCCGTGGGCTCTTTCAGGCTTGACTATAAGAGCGCCCTGCTGGATTAGGGCCACGGTCCAACTTGTCTAGCATCGTGTTCTCACAGTGGCCAACCAGATCCCTAATGAAAGCCCACAAATGAGATCTGAGTGGAAAAGCACTCTCCTCACTTGTGATTGCCCTCCTTTGGTAGGCCACCTTCCAAGCATGGAGACAGGACACAGTCATCATCATGGCTAGTAGACATTGATAGCTTCTTCCTCCATGGATATGTTCAATTGTTTTGTAAAACCATCCAAGTTGGTGGCAGTCACTGTGGGCCACGACTGGCCCAGCCCATTAGCATTTTTTAAACTTCCAAATATCAATTTCCTAGCCTCTTTGCTAATTGTACAAAGGAAAGCTGTCTTGTTTTGCAGTTTCCAGGCGCTAGTACTTCCATAAATTTAGTATTCAGTCTGTACAATCCTGTTGTTAGCATTCCTACCAAACAGAATGTATGGAGCACAATTTATGGCTGCTGTGATTATGCTTCCTGGGCAAGGTTAGAGAGATTACCCTGTAAGCAGCAGTGTGGGTAGATGAATTCATGGAGAATTCACATGAGCTATTGTTTTTTGTTTGTTATTATGCTATGCATTTTTGTGTTTTTATATTGTAAACTGTCTTGCAATCCTCTGATGAAGGGCCGTCTAGAAATACTGCTGCTGCTGCTGCTGCTGCTGCTGCTGCTGCTGCTGCTGCTAATACGCTCCTGTTTTCTGAGGCAAATGATGCTAAGTGGGAACAAGAGCCCTTTTGGGGCGCTGAATTCCTTCCTGGGTTCTTTCCTGACCTGGTTGCCTTCTGGAAACAATTTTGCTCATGGGGTTCATACAACCAATCTAGCAAGAGACCCATAATTGGATTATGTTGTGTGAATGCTCCCTCCTGTGGTCAGAGGGGAGTATTTAGCACAGCAGAGGATCCTGGAGGGGGCAGCCCTGTGACCTCAGATTGGTTCCTTCTGTGGGCAAACTGTTCCACTATGCTACATGCCATAAGCATCACAGGCCCACAATACACAGAGACCCACTTTATCAACATCCCTGTCTTCTCCTCCAGCTGGATTCCAGCAGGTCTACCTGGAGCCATTGCTGAAGTTCCACATCAGCTTGAAGAAGCTGAGGCTGCACGAGGCTGAATACGTTCTGCTCCAAGCCCTGGTGTTGTTCTACCCGGGTAAGTCCTCCGCATCCCAGGAGTGGCAGACTGCACCATCGCCACCCTTTCTAAAAGGCAGAAGGTTTCCATGCCTGCTCGGTTAGAGTATTGGACTAAGACCTGGCAGGTGAAAAGGTAAAGGGACCCCTGACCATTAGGTCCAGTTGTGACCGCCTCTGGGGATGCGGCGCTCATCTCGCTTTATTGGCCGAGGGAGCCGGCGTACAGCTTCTGGGTCATGTGGCCAGCATGATTAAGCCGCTTCTGGCAAACCAGAGCAGCACACGGAAACGCCATTTACCTTCCTGCCAGAGTGGTACCTATTTATCTACTTGCACTTTGACGTGCTTTCGAACTGCTAGGTTGGCAGGAGCAGGGACCGAACAAGGGGAGCTCACCCCCTCGCGGGGATTCGAACCGCCGACCTTCTGATCGGCAAGTCCTAGGCTCTGTGGCTTAACCCACAGCGCCACCCGCATCCCTCCAAGACCTGGCAGACCAAGGTTCAAATCCCCACTCAGCCAGGAAGCTCACCGGGTGACCTAGTCGCAGCCTCTCAGCCTGGCCTGCCTCACAGGGTTGTTCAGAGGACAACAGTAGAACCGTATATGCCACCTAGAGCTCGTTGGAAGGAGAGGTGGAATAAAAAATGCCTGTCTGTATGCGGGTGTGCTTATGTATCTGTGATTAAAAATAAATAAATATTTTTTGTTAACCGCAGTATCATACAGGCAACGGCCAGTCAATACACGTCCCATTGGTGTGTGACCGCACCAAACCTGGAAGTGTCTTTAAAAATGGCAAATTGGCCCTAAAAGAGCCCAGAAAAGGGGGGAAAGGCGCTTAGCAATCTTGCAAGCCTTTGCAAGTGCAATCCCATGAGCCTTTGCACTGACCGTTGAGGCCCGTGGAGAATTGGGAGTTTGAGCAAGGAGGTTGGGAGGGGGCGGGGGGGGTGTTTGCAGGCTTCCCCAATGGTGTTCCCAATATACGTAGTTTCAGTTAAACGTGGTGCCTCATAACATAACCCCTTCGTAAATGGGGAGTGGCCTGTATCTCTTATTCCCGTGATTAACTGAATCTCAAAAGGGATCCAGAGAAAACGTGGGTGAAGTGCTGTTTGCTCATATATGTATATATGTGTGTACACACACACACACACACACACACACACACACACACAGCACAGTATGTCAACCTCATTCTTTATTTCAAGAAGTCCGGCATTTCCAGACAAGGGCCTCTGGGTGCATGCAGAGTACATCTTCCACAAGAGGGGGACATTTTCTATGTGCCTCTGAGCATGCACTAAGTAGCAACCCATTTGGGTGGGTGGGTTTGGGGGTTTTTTGCCAGCGGTCCCTTTGGGTAAGAGGGGAATTCCTCACCCTTTGCCCCATATCTCCTCTGCCTTGTCTCTCACTGCCCAAGCCTGCGACTTTGCAGACCACATGGATGTCACGCAGCGAGAGGTGATTGACCAGACCCAAGAGAAAATCGCTCTAACTTTAAAAAACTACATTGACCAGCGACATGCTCTGCCCGAAGGAAGGTGAGCAGGGAACGTGCTTTGTGGTGGCGGAGGGGGTGCTCTCTATAAGGGGTGGGCAACCTGTGGCCGTCCCAATGTTGCTTTGAGGCTTCCAGACAGGCTCTTTATTTTGCAAATGTGATTGTTTTCGTGCAACTGACCACACTCCCTGCTTTTTTAGGATTGCCATAGGTGTTCTGCTGTAGTCAGTTTTTCACAGAACATTTCTGTTACGTATTTTCTGACCTGTCCCAACAGTTACTACTTCTCCACTCTCTCACAAACACAACTTTCCAGCCCCTAGTTATCGTGCTTCACAATGGGCAAAATGAAGGTTTGTGCTGGGTGTGTGTGCTGCAATTCCCAGAGTGCTTTACCAATCAATCCCTCTTCCGAGGGGACTCTGGGAACTGTAGCTCTGTGAGAGGAATAGGGGTCCCTGAACAACTCTTAGCACCATAGGAGCCAACTCCTAGGGGACAAGGTCCCTTCACCCCCCCCCAATAAAACGTTTGAAGGGGCCACCCACCCAAAATTGGCGGGCGTTGCCATTCAAATGGTGTGTGTGCATCACGTTCTGTGATTGATTATGTGGGGCGGGGCTTATCTGGGGCCCTCCCCATATTTTATTCAAGTTGGCACCCCTGCTCAGCACAAACTACATTTCCCAGGATTCTTTGGAGGAAGCCATGATGTCTTAATGTGGTATGATACAGCTTTAAATGTACAGTGTGGATGGAGGCCTTAGTCTTTTAAGATCCCTTAAGCAGCCTTTGCTTCCCCCAATGAATCCTGGGAACTGTGGCTTATTAATGTTATGTACTGAAGTTCTCACCCTGGGCCAGCAGGGGGATGCTGTAGATAGTTATGCAAATGAAGGATTGAAAGTGACGTTCAGTGATTGGATAGTTTTTATGCAAATGAAGGATCAAAAGTGACGCTCAGTGATTGGATAGTTTTAGAAAGTTGCTGCAGTAACGTTGTACTGGAGCTCTGTATAAGCAGGCTGACTGAGCCCTTCAGTTCAGTTCTGTTCTGGCCTCTGAATAAAGAAGAGCTGTTTGAAGAATCGCTGTGTCGTCTGATATGTTCACCTACAACTTAACAATTAAGGGTGTTGAGAATTGTTAGGAGACCCCCTATTCCCCTCACAGAGCTACAATTCCCAGAATTCCCTGGGAAGAGGAATGGATATTGTTAAATCCCTCTGGGAACTGTAGCTGCAAGGGGGTTTCCTGAACAACTCTCAGCGCCCTTAGCAAGTTACAGTTCCGGGGTGATTTGGGGGGAAGCCGTAGTTGCTTAAAGCAACGTAACTTGAATGTGTGGTGCTGATGGGGCCCTAGGTGGTGCTCAGGCAAGGAGCAAATGGAAATTTGGTGTGTGTAATAGAGAGCACCCACTCAAACTATCAGGAACGGCAAGGACTGATGGCTGCCTCCTTCTCCCTTCCACTTCTCCAGGTTCCTCTACGCCAAACTTCTCTTGTTGCTGACAGAGCTGAGGACGCTGAAAGTCGAAAATACGCGGCAGATCCTCCATATCCACGACACCCAGGACCTCACCACCATGACGCCACTGCTTTCGGAAATTATCAGCTGAAAGCTTGCACCAGGAGAGCGCTGCATCTTTCGGTCATGTTTTGCTTTAGGTGTAAAAAGGGACATATGTGCTGGAAGACCAGATCCAGAAGTTTTCAAAGACTTCTCCCAAGATCTGGTAGTTTTAGGGATCTGCTGGAAAACCAGGCATTGCTCCCTTCTGCTGCTACCCTGAGCAAGGGCTGGTTACTTTTGCAGAACTGTACTCTCTTCCCCCTCCATCTGCTGCAAACCCATATTTCCCGTCCCCCGCAAACAATCTAATCTTCCTTCCACAGCTAATCCAATAGCATCCAACCCTGTTCCTCCTATCCTCACCCCCAAGCTGATCCTGGCTTAGCCAAGCATCCTCATGAGCCTCCTTGCAGCCAACCTTGTCTGATCCACTGATCCTCTCTAAGCTCCCCCTGTGCTGCCCCTCAAAACCCTCTTTAGGCTTCCGAGATCATGAAAGCAAAGCCCGGCTGCCAGGGCCCCACCCCCAGTCAGAGAGAATTTCAGGGCAACTTTTGCATATCAAGCTGGTATCCTGTGGGAGGAAAAGAGCTCCCCCCAAAAAGTGATGGCATATTTGTGTGTTTGTGTGTGTGTGTGTGTGTGTGTGTTTGTTTTAATGTGTTTATTTACAGCTTGAGAAGGATTTCCGGGGGCACATCAAATGCAAGGCCAGGGCCAGAACAGAATCAGTAAACGCAGCAGGCTTCAGAGTATGAAAAGCGATCTTATCCCCCATCGGACTCTTTTGGCAGCACTTTAAAAATGAGGCAGTGCCATTTTTGCTGCAGCACACACTTTTCCGAGTGACGTTCGAGTAAGAAAATGTGATGATGATAATAATTTATTACTTATGCCCTACCCATGTGACTGAGTTGCCCCAGTCACTCTGGGTGGCTTCCAACAGAATATAAAAACACAACGAAACATCGGACATTAAAAACTTCCCGATACAGGGTTGCCTTCCAATGTCTTCTGAAAGTCGTATCGTTATTTATCTCCTTGACATCTGATGGGAAGGCGTTCCACAGGGTGGGCGCCACCACCGAGAAGGCCCACCGCCTGGTTCCCTGTAACGTCACTTCTAGCAGTGAGGGAACTACCAGAAGGCCCTCAAGCCGGCCAGAATTAGTTACTAATAGACAACGCACAAGAGGCTTCCAGCTAGCTCTTTGTGAGATTTCTTCAGGGGCAAGTGAATTGAACTGCAGCTCAAAGGCTTGAAGCCTTAATAAAATTTGCTGCTAGTACACCTTTGAGGTCTCCTGTTTCTTTCCTTCATTCCTATGCTGAGCTCTTCCATCACCCCCAAGGAATTTTAACAGAACAGAACAGCAGCCCTGCTCGACCACCCCCAGGGTCAAGTCGAAAATTCTGTTTCCCATCCAACGGCTTTGAGGACGTGAATGTTTTTGGGCTACAACTTCCATCATCCCTAGCTAACAGTTCAGGGATGATGGCAATTGTTGTTGTTTAGTCATGTCCGACTCTTCGTGACCCCATGGACCAGAGCACGCCAGGCACTTCTGTCTTCCACTGCCTCCCGCAGTTTGGTCAAACTCATGCTGCTAGCTGCGAGAACACTATCCAACCATCTCGTCCTCTGTCGTCCCCTGCTCCTTGTGCCCTCCATCTTTTCCAGGGAATATGGGAATAGTAGTCTTAAAAATTAGTAGTCTAAAAACAGCTGGAGACCCAAGTTTGGGAAACCCTGCTTTAGAAGAAGTCAGCTAACATATTGGATGCAAGAGCCTTAGTTTTCTCCTGCCTGGCGACTGGGTGGGCAAAGTACAGTGGTACCTCAGGTTACATACGCGTCAGGTTACAGACTCCACTAACCCAGAAATATTACCTCAGGTTAAGAACGTTGCTTCAGGATGAGAACAGAAATCGTGTAGTGGCAGCAAGACGCCCCATTAGCTAAAGTGGTGCTTTAGGTTAAGAACAGTTTCAGGTTAAGAACGGACCTCCAGAACGAATTAAGTTCTTAACCCGAGGTACCACTGTACATCACAGGCAAACCTTCCTGCAGGTCCCCCGAATAAGCACCAACAAGACACATTTTTGAGGGGGGGGTGGGATGTCCCCAGCATGATTTTAATTATATTCCAAGCCATCACTACACAGAAGCCACAGCCCTTGCCCTCATCACAGTCCCAGGCAAGGGGAGTGGCACGATGCCCACATGCATGCCACCCTCTTCAAAATTCAGAGTTTGGGGCCAGAACTGACGTGGTGATGGCATCGATTCCCAGTTCCTCAAGGGAACACCATGATCCTCCAAGCCCCAGCAAATGAAGGCATCTGTCCTTCCACGAGCCCCCTGCCCCGTCACCCACACCATAACACCTGCCACGGAGTTTATGCCTTGCATGATCTGGAAGAAATCAATACATGGTCATGTTTTCGGAGGAGAGCGCATCTCCCTCCCTGCCACACCAATAACATTAAATGTCCTGGAGACAAAAAAAATTAAATAAAAATCTGTGGACCTCCTCAAGGCAGGGCTGTGATGCAGGCACGCTGAGAGGATGCTGGGGCCCCCAAATCATCGCTACCCCACTGCAGAAGTCTGTGGTGAAGTGCCCCACTCTGCCCACACAAAACACACAGACACAAGGACAGAACGGGGGTCCCCTCTGACCAAGCAGCTTCGCAAAATCAAGTCCTACTGCCTGGCACAGTCGAGAGAGATGGATCTTCAGGGCGCTCAGCCCACGATGATGCTGAAGCCGCAATGGAACCGGTTCTTCCAGTGGTTGAGGAAGGCGCCCAAGGCCAGGGTGACGGGCAGAGGGGGGAGCTTCTTCTCCAGGACAGCCCCCACACACCAGCTACTGTCCAGGAAGCCTAGAAAGGGAAAGAGGGGGCACATTTTGGGTAGGTTTAAATATTTACAAACTCTAATTTGATATATATATATATATATATATATATATTTTTTTTTAAAAAAAGGATAATAAGGCAGCAGGGCCCTATGGGAAAATATAGTATTACTACAATAGGGTTGCCATACGTATGGAATTTCCCAGACATAGTATGGTACTCGGAAACAGTGTCCGGGTGGAAATCACTGCAATGTCTGGGGAAATCCGGACTTAGGCAACCCGTGTTGGAAGAGTCGAATTTGGCGAATTTCCTTAAAAATAGCTCAGAAACTTCATTTTGTTGTTGGTAAGATTTTGGAAATATGGCAACCCTATTAACTATAACATCAATAAAGATTGGGCGGTAAAACACACACACACACAGAGAGAGAGAGAGAGAGAGAGAGAGAGAGAGAGAGAGAGAGAGAGAGAAACTATGCCTCAACTGTATGGTTTTTAAAAGGTGCCTCAAAGAAAGCAGGGTGGACTTCTGCTGGCCTTCACAGAGGAGGTCCTGTCACGCTAGGAAGATGCCAATAGCAGCCACCCAGTTTACAATTCCCCACTGCCGGAACTTCTCAAGCAAGCTGCTAAGATGCAGTCTATCTCCGCTCTTAAAAGTCTGGCCAGTTTTTCTCAGACTCCGCTGGATGGCCTTGAGAGCCCCCAAGCTTGGCTTCAGGAGAGCCTCACACTCAGGGAAGACGTCCAAGATGGGACATCTCTCTGACAATCCGCTTAACCTTTCCCGGGATTCAGCTCCTGGCTTCCTCAATCACCAGCCCTTCTCCTCCAGCTCAGACATTTCTTGAGGGGCGATTTTGCCCTCTTCATGTTGCTTGGAGTCATCTAGCTGCAACCTCCTGATCTCTTTTCCCCTCATCTCCTCAGGATGTTCCTGTCCCGTTCCCCCCCCCCCCATGACACCTCCACAGGGCTCACGACAGATGAGAACGCAGGTTCCCTATCCCTGCCAAACTCATTTCCTGCCACAGGAAGACAGGCAATGGCGGATGAAGGAAGGGCTTATGGGAAGCAGGGCCTGTGGCAGGAAGGTTCAGGCATTTGATCACACTCTGGCCTCGCACAGGGAGGGGGTCCCAGCCCCTCACTCACCTCTGAAAACCATGTTGGCCTGTGGCAGCGTGAGCTGATATCCAAAGGCAAAGCTCGTGTCTTGCAGCCGAGTGTTGGCCTCAAATTCTACCCCGACCTGGATCTGTTGAGGGGGAGAAATCAAGAGGTCAAACTTGGCCAAAGAAAAAGTGGGCAATGGGTGGGGGCGCCGAAGAAACTCCTTTTTGACTCACCTGGTCATTGGCACGGTGATAATAGCTGGCGTGAGCCCCGCCATAGCCAAGGTTCAGGGTGGCTATCCATTTGAGGGCTACAGAAAAGGGGGGGGGAATAGACACAGCACAAAGGAACACATTGAAATTCATGGACCCCAATGAGGGTTTTTTGGGGGGAGCAGATTTGTGTGGCTTAATGACATCTTTGTAACAACACCTCTATCCTGTCTCTATTCTAGAGTGTGCCAGATTAGGGAGTGTTAAGACTACGCAGACACTTCTTAACACAGTTTTCCTGGCTGCAAGATTCCACTTGAACCGTTATACAGTTTTCCAGGGAAATCAAAATATCTGCTGTCAGACTGGACTGCTGTTTTGAGGAAGGGAGAGTAGAATCCTTAGAAAAAAAGGAGAGAGGGTAGATCCCTTTTCCTTGCTTCTCCTTCCACCTTCCTTCAGAAAGTAAAACACATTTATTTCACTAAGGGTGTTGAGAATTGTTAGGAGATGCCACCCCCACCCCCCGGTGTTCCCCTCACAGAGCTACATCCCAGAATTCCCTGGGAAGAGGTATTGATTATTAAGCCATCCTGGGGTTTATGGCTCTGTGAGGGGAATAGCTCTCAGCTCCCTTAGCGAACTACAGTTCCCAAGATTCCTTGGGTGCCAGTAATTAAACATGACTGTTTGGAAGAGGTACAAATGTGTTTTAAAGGTATGGTGTGGATGTGGCCATCAACTGGGAGGCCACAGGTTTCTTCATCCCTGCTCTCATATTCATTCATATATATGTATGTCTGAAGCTGGATTATTCACAGTATCTCCCAGACGCAAAGGAAGAAGGGAAAAATTTAGCAGCCATAAACTGATTCTGCCCTTGATACTAAGACTCGGACACAGAGAAGCATTTGGACACGCAGGCTTCCTCCTGCCACATCCTGAAACAGGAAAGTCTGAGGGCAACTGAGAAATGAGCCTTTCTGCAAGTGTTTCAATCAGCTCTGGTGTGGGGAACCTTTCGCCATCCCGATGTTGGCTGGACTACAACTCCCATCAGCCCCAGTCAGCATGGCCAGGGACCAGGGATGATGGGCGCTGTAGTTCAGCAACACCTGGAGGGCTGAAGGTTTTTCATGCCGATCACATCTGATGCTGAATCGGGCAATATCAAGAAGCTGCTCTTTGAAGAATCATGATGGAAAATAGAGGCCAAGTATGTGGGGGACCAGCGCCTGCCCCTCGAGTCACACCCCAAACCTTCAACGAAAAGAAACCAACCTGTGTACTTCCCAGCAAGCGTGACAATGGCCCCCTCTTCCCCCGGCCGCCGGTGGTACACCATTTCCCCGCCAAGGACTAACCGCGAAGTGATGCTCTGCAGGAAGTGTGCCACGACAATGACTGCAATGAAGGAAGAGCAAGTCAGTGTCCCCTCCCCAAAAAAGACTTGCAAGCAGCTGCAAAATAACCAACACCCTTTGGAGAAGAGCTGTGGCTTAGTGGTAGCACATCTGCTTTGCATACAGGTCCAATCCCCAGGATCTCCAGGCAGAGCAGGACTGGGAGAAATCACTGCCTGGAATCCTGGAGAGCCACTGCCAGTCAGTGCAGGCAGTATGGAGCTAGATGGACCTGTGGCCTGACTCAGTATCAGCCAGGTTCCTGTGTCCCCTTCCAGACTGAGCTAAGCAAGTGTTGGGGCAGCTACAGCAGAGATGGGCAAGCTCTTGGCCTCCAGATCTTGCTGAGCTTCCAATTTTCCCCTTATCGCTAGCCATGCTGGCCAGGGCCGATGGAAGTAGAAACAAATAAAATCTGTGAATAATGGGAGGGAAGTGTATTGAACCTGGGGAAGTAGATAGTGACTGGTCTGTTTTGTGAAAAGGGAACTGAAAACAAGGGAGACTAGGAGATTTTTTTCTGGGTGCTTGTGAGGTTTGTAAAACTCGGATATTATGAATGAGAAGATATTATTGAGGAAATATGATTTAAAATTACATTTAATGATTTATATGGACAGATTAGCTCTACTTGCTTAAGTGGGAAAATAGAAAAAAGTCTAAGCAGGAATTGAACATGCAGAGTCAATGGAAATAGCAATGGATGGGCAAGTATTATAAATCAAGAAAAACATTTTTTACTGTGAGCAGCAAAGAAGGGTTGGAAAAGAAGCTGGGGCTGATGGGAGTTGTAATCCAGCACCAAAGGTTCCACATGCCTGCTCTGTTGGTCACACCAACTTTGGTCCATCAGCATGGACAGAGGGAACTTTTTCTAGTCCGAAGGCAACCTCCCAAGAGCTGTCACATGCCAGCGACAGGCAGGCCAGAGGCCAAAGTAGACAAAGCAATGCATGCAAATTTGTACTTTGCACAGCAGGCAACCTTCTAAACACACAAACACCTCTCTACCTCCTCCACCCAGGCAAGCCAAGAGGCATTATCTGAGTTCAAGGGCATGATCTAGCTAGGCAAAAACACCTGGGTGGGGGGACAGCAGGGCCAGAGAGGGCTGTGGTCTGGGCAGAGTTTTGAGCAGAGCCTGGGAAGTTCGTTTTAAAAAGGAACTAGTTCAAGTTCAACATGTCCGAAAAGGAACTTAATTCCAGTTCATGTCTGTCCCTCAATGAAACAACCTTCAACAACGTTCAGTAGTTCATTCAACTGATCCAGGGCAATTTCCCTGTTCTCACACCCAGCGTTCAAAATGCTACAAGCAGCCATGCTGAAATTTAATGGAAACTTAAGGTGTTTTTAATTGTGGCTGCTTTTACAATGCTTTTACCTGGAACTGCTTTGAGAGGTTTTCAACTGTTGCTGTTTTTAAGAACGTTTTACTTTCTTCCAGAATGTTTTTGCTTGATCTTTGTTTTTATTTGTTTATTAGATTTATTTATTAGATCTATACCCTCATTAAGATCTCAGGGCGGTTCACAGAGCAAAAATACAGGATAAAAACATGAAAAATAAGTAAAACGAAACAGCGAAACAATAACCTCCCCCTTTCCCACAGACGGATTCAAAAGGCTGTAGAATATTAATCCATTTTTAAATTGTGCAAATGCATTTGCCTCGGCTCCTTGGGAGAGGAAGAGTGGGACAGGAATTCAATAAAGAAATAAAATAACACACTAGTCAGGAGTTGAGGACAGAAGCAAATTTGTCCCACCCAGGGGGGCAACTGCTAGACTGCTACTCTACCCCTCTCCAGGCATTGCTGTGGGCCACAAAGAAGCCATGATGTTCTTGCTTAGAAGCTGTTAGAAGCTGCCACCAGGAGACATAGGGCCTCTCACTGTCTAGCAGGCCCTACATTACATGGTAGAAACTCCATCCTTCTCTAGGGTTGGTTGCTAAGCAACACAGCAGCTGTGGGAGAGTCGCCCCCTCTAGTGGTCATTCGAGGGAAACATTGGTCTTGGGGGCTCCCTCCCATTCTAGGCCTCCAAATGTCTTTTCTTTCTTTTTTTTAACTACATTTATTTACCACCTTTTCCTCCAAGATGGTTTACATGGTTCTCTTTTTCCCATCTTAACCTCACAACAATCCCTGTGAGGTAAGTTAGGCTGAAAGACACTGACTGGTCCAAGGTGACCTACAAGAGTAGGACTAGCCACCTGAGAAACAGTTTCTATCCAAATGCGATTTTGGTTTTAAACGCAGTGTAAGGTAGTCTCTATGTGAGCATATTGTACTCAATTATGGGGTATCAGAGTTTTTAGGGGCTAACCAGGCTGGGATAGTTGGGATAGCAGGCTTGTTGGTTTTTGAATGTCTGGTGTAGATTTTTTTCATTTTCGTTTTCAATTTCGTTGTTCTATATGGGACAATGACAAGAAAGATTATCATATCATAAGTGAGCTTCGTGCCCAGTGGGGATTCAAACCCTGACCTCCCAGGTCTTAGTCCAACACTCTTAACCACTACACCAGGGTTTCCCAAACTAGGGTCTCCAGCTGTCTTTGGACTACAGTTCCCATCATCCCTGACCAGTGGCCGTGCAAGGTTGGGATGATGGGAATTGTAGTCCAAAAACAGCTGGAGACGCACATTTGGGAAACCCTGCATTGTGTCCTATTTATTCTCCATTCATCCAGAGTCTGGCTCCCTCTCACTGCCTGCCTGCCTGCCTGCCTCCCTCCCCATTATGTCAGCCTCTCTCTCTGCCTGCTCTCTACATTTGTACAGTACAGGCAACTCTCCATTTGTGCACATTCAAGGCACACATGACCACAAACATGTGCATCACGCGAACCCAGAAGGGGCAAAAATGGCCCCCAAAAGAGCCCCAAAATGGCTCAAAAACAGCGCCTAGCAATCCCACAAGCCTTTGCAAGTGCAATCCCATGAGCCTTTGCACTGACCGTTGAGGCCAATGGAGAGTTGGGAGTCTGTGGAAGGAGGCTGGGAAATAGCAACTGCGGCGCTTGCAGGCTTTTCCCAATTGTGTTCCCAATATATGTGATTTCACTTAAATGTGTGGTGCTTCAAAACATAACCACTGCGTAAACGGAGAGTTGCCTGTATCTATCTATGCACATGTGAACACACACACACACACACTTGTATATTTTCCTGGACAAGCTGCCAACCAAAGAACTATGATATTTTTTTCCCCAGAGAGGAGCAGGCAGGATGCAGACAAGCCTACGGCAATTGCAAAAGGTTGCCAAGATGGCAGACGGGCACTCACTCACTCGACTCGCTGATCAAGTCAGGGTTGCCCAGCGTCAGGGTGGCAGTGTAGTCATCTCCCCGGTACTCGGTATCAAACTGCCAAGTCACGAATTTGGACTGCTGAGTCTGGAACACAAAAAAGTTGGGGGGGGGGAGGACGGGAACAGGGTTGGGCATGGACTATTTCTCAAAACGGGGGACGCAGGTGGCGCTGTGGGTTAAAGCCTCAGCGCCTAGGACTTGCCGATCGAAAGGTCGGCGGTTCGAATCCCTGCGGCGGGGTGCGCTCCCGCTGCTCGGTCCCAGCGCCTGCCAACCTAGCAGTTCGAAAGCACCTCCGGGTGCAAGTAGATAAATAGGGACCGCTTACCAGCGGGAAGGTAAACGGCGTTTCCGTGTGCGGCTCTGGCTCGCCAGAGCAGCAATGTCACGCTGGCCACGTGACCCGGAAGTGTCTCCGGACAGCGCTGGCCCCTGGCCTCTTGAGTGAGATGGGCGCACAACCCCAGAGTCTGTCAAGACTAGCCCGTACGGGCAGGGGTACCTTTACCTTTACCTTTTATTTCTCAAAACGAGTTTACAGCCTAGTTCTCAGAGATGCAAAAGCTCCCAAGGGGCTGTAGGTCAGGGCTGCAGGGGTGGAGGGCACATGTTAGAGGAGGCTGATCCATTAGGGCAAATGGGGCACTGACCCACCTATCTCGTCTGCCCACCCCCGCAGCTCTCACCTGCCTGCCTTACCAACCACCAGTCCAGGAGGTGACAGTACAGTGGTACCTCTGGTTATGTACTTAATTCGTTCCGGAGGTCTGTTCTTAACCTGAAACTGTTCTTAACCTGGAGCACCACTTTAGCTAATGGGGCCTCCTGCTGCCGCTGTGCCACCGGAGCACGGTTTCTGTTCTCATGCTAAAGAAAAGTTCTTAACCTGAGGTACTATTTCTGGGTTAGCAGAGCCTGTGAACTGAAGCGTCTGTAACCTGAAGTGTCTGTAACCCGAAGTACCACTGTATGGCCAGCCAGCTTCCCCTCTCCTTAGTCTCAGTGTTGCCACTTACAGAACTCAACAGCAAGGAGGAGGGTGGTTGCAAAACTAGAATTATTTGGCTCTGCCTGTCTTTAGCTCTGGCGCCACCCACTGTTGGGCTCCATGGCTTCCGCCCTACCAGCCCCAACAGGTACCAGCCAAATGCTGCTGGGCTCCGATTCCCATCAATCCCAATCCACAATATCTGGAGGGCCCCAGGTTTCCAGTCCCCTGATTTAAAGCCTCTTCCACCTCTCAGACAGGATGCCGTTGTTTTTTTTGTTTTGGTTTTTTTTAACTTAAAATGATTTTTTATTCATAACAAACTTAATAATGCTAACACATTGGCATTTGGCAATAAGAAAAGTTCCTTTAGAAACACAGTTTACAAGGACTCATAATCTAGTCTCTAGAAACTTGCTATAACATGAGATAATAATAATAGGTGTAAATATTAACGTGACAAAGCCTCAGAGGCGTGTGAGATGCTACCTCTTTCTTTCTTTATTTAGGATTCATTTTTATTTAGAAAAATATTTGCGTACTACCAATTCATAAACAATATACATAGTGTAAAACGCCATTAAAAACGGGGCGGGGGGAGATAAAAAGGTAAAGGGACCCCTGACCATTAGGTCCAGTCGTGACCGACTCTGGGGTTGCGGCGCTCATCTCGCTTTATTGGCCGAGGGAGCCGGCGTACAGCTTCCGGGTCATGTGGCCAGCAGGACTAAGCCGCTTCTGGCGAGCCAGAGCAGCGCACCGAAACGCCATTTACCTTCCTGCCGGAGCGGTACCTATTTATCTACTTGCACTTTGATGTGCTTTTGAACTGCTAGGTTGGCAGGAGCTGGGACTGAGCAACGGGAGCTCACACCGTCACGGGGATTCGAACCACCGACCTTCCGATCAGCAAGTCCTAGGCTCTGTGGTTTAACCCACAGCGCCAACCGCGTCCCTGGGGGGGAGATAGGATGGTTTCTTTAAAAATTAACCATTGCATAGGCCTGTTGATTGCCATCGAACACTCAAAAAATATACGCTGACGAGTTTTCAGCCTGGCAATACCAAAAGCATTAAGATCCTGCCTTCAAGCCCATTGGCCTCAGACCCAAACACTCCCTGTGTAGTTTTTACCTGGAATACAGCTTTTGTCCGTATCCGCTCAGCCAATAGGTGGAGCACCTGAGCGTTGAGGCTCCCAGCATTATTAATGTCTCCAATCAGCGTTGGGAAGGCCTATGATGGAAGCAGGGAGAAGGTAAGCAGACCCAATGGCCCATCTCGTCTCGCCGTGGCCAAGCACTGAAATTTAGCACCAAAGCAGCACCTGAGCTAGAGAACAGTCTTCCCACCTGTGTGCTCCAGCAACTGGCATTCAAAGGAAGGAAGACTGAATGAGTTAGAAACCCATGCTCAAGAGAGAAGATGGTGCATAGATGCTGCCATTCCCCCCCCCCCTTCCACCTTATTCAAGATGGCGTCAGGGTGAGCAAAGGTATCATTCTGGAAGCATCTCTGCCTCTGCAGAGGTGGTGACTAAGCAGCAGGCTGGAAGGAAGGAAAGAGATGCAGCTTTTTCTTTGGGGGAGTGGGAATTTTGGGTAGAACATATTTATTTCACTTTTAACTTGTATATTGCCTTTCCATACACAAGGAGGCTTACAGCAACAGAATATACACACCTTATAGTAATCTTATCCAATACAGAAAGTCATAATGAAACATAACTTCAAAAGTAATATTCAATAATCGATTAGAATATAATAGCACACAATAAAATTAATTCTCAAAACACCAGCAAATAATAATTAAATATAAAATTGGGGGACTGGGCAACCTGTGGCTTCAAGGAATGACCCTGAGTTCAAGTTCCACCTTGGGCAAAAGATTCCTCTAAATCAGGAAAAAGGCCCAAATTTTGTCATCTTTCCTCACGGGGGAGTTGCTCCAACTCCTAGATCGTTTTTAAAAATAAACTTTTATTAACACTTTTCACAAGCCCCCTAAGACCACATATCTAGAACCATGTTGCTGTTTTCAGCTCTTTCCCCACTTGTCACAACCCCACCCGCCAGGAAAAAAATTAATGCTTTGCTCACTTCCGTGGGGCTCAACTGCTGGTCTCCCACATACGTTGTATTGAGATGATAACTTGATTGTCCAATTGTGCTCATGTGAATAGTATGGGTCACCTGGAAGAAGGAAAAAAGATGCACTCCGTTGATGGAAGAGTGTCTTATTGTCTTTGAGAAATGAACACCATGATCCAGCAGACAGCTCATACTCCAGGTTTGGGAGCTCTGGGATCTGTAAGGCTGGGTGCCAGGGTGTTTGCAGATACCAAGATAATTGCTGGTCAGCACAAAAATACAGGTAGCACAGAAGTATGTTTTAGCATAGGTGGTCCCATCACACAGAACCTATTGTACAGTAAAGTTTTATCTGATTCGTTGGGTTGCAATGGAAAACAGATCCCCCCCTCCTATTATTCCAAAAAGAAACTCTCTGGAGAATTCCTTTGAGGAATCCATCCCTATTTTTTGTTGGCATCCATCTGTCTCAAGAGACAATGGAGTGGACCTCCAGGGGTGAAATCTAAGCACTGCGTTAGCAGCACTGAAGTGGTCTCCCAGGGTGTAAGTCTCTGCAGTGTGTATGGGGGTCCTGGGCTGCCCAGATAATTAATTAAATAATAATAATAATAATAATAATTTATTTGTACCCCACCCATCTGGCTGGGTTTCTCCAGCCACTCTGGGCGGCTTCCATAGAAACCAAAAATACACTAAAATATCACACATTAAAAACTTCCCTGAACAGGGCTGCCTTAAGATGTCTTCTGAATGTCAGGTAGACCCTCCTCTCTGCCTTGCTGATGTGGTCCAAAGGAAAGCAGAACGAGACGTCTGGCACCAGCTTGGCTGCAGGAGTTGCTGGAGGGAGGCGTAAAAGGCGCCATCCAACCGTAGGGATGCTATTCCGGATTTCTGTAGGGTTTACCCCATCGCTTTTTTTTCTCCCGAAGATAGTGGAGGTTTAGGATCAGAGGTTTCCTTCTCCCATTGGACCCACTTTTTGTCCCGTCCTCTCAATCCTTCAGAGCCTGTCTTTGCATGCAGGGGAAGCCCCTAACACATTGAGGATTTGAAACCCATCGGCTCCCCTCACTTGTTTAGTTGCCAGGGTGTGGCCGCTGTCGCATGCTGACAGCTTCTGGGAGCCACAGGTGAGATTTGAGTGCAGGCTGGGGACCAAAGGTGGACAAAAACTGCCCCAGAAAGAGCATGACGTGTGTGTCCCCCCCCCCAGAGGCACTACCCCTCCCCTTACACCTTACAGGGAGCAATATGGTAAATATTGAACAATATTTCCCGCTTCCCCCTTTTGCCTGCAAACCAGACGCTGTTCCGCTATGCCACAGCGCTCCCCCTGGGAGCTGGACCCATTTCTCCACTTTATATGACTAAAAACAACCAGAATGATTAATAGCGGCAAGGGTACGCACCTGAAAATGGCTGGTGAGGGATTTATTAATGATAAGCTTGACTCCTTCTGTCTGCTGGGGGAAGACTTCTGGAACAGAGGTAAGGAGGGAGAAGAGAGACAGAAGCAGTATTTAAGCTTACAAAATGAAGAATATGAATAAATCCAGGAATTCCTAGACCAGAGATGGAGAACTTCAGCTCCAAGGGCCAGATGCGGCCCTCCAGTCCTCTCTACCTGGCCCTTGGCCCTCTCCCCAGGCCACACCCCTCTTGAGTCCTGCTTCACCCCCTCCTTGAGCGTTTTTTTCTGACTGGAATGCATCCTTGAACTCCCTTTATGCCTCCTACATGCCTGGATGGGGGATGGAAGTGTGTGTGAGCACATGGAGAAGCTAGTCAATTGTCCAAAGGCAAATTGTGAGGTTTCTGCATGCACAGATCTCTCCAACCTCCACCCAGCAGGCAAGAGGAATGATCATAGCTCAAGGACACATTTCTAGAGGATTATTACTAGTAGTAGTAGTAGTAGTGGGGACGCAGGTGGCGCTGTGGGTTAAAGCCTCAGTGCCTAGGACTTGCTGATTGAAAGGTCGGCGGTTCGAATCCCTGCGGCGGGGTGCGCTCCCGCTGCTCGGTCCCAGCGCCTGCCAACCTAGCAGTTCGAAAGCACCTCCGGGTTCAAGTAGATAAATAGGGACCGCTTACTAGCGGGAAGGTAAACGGCGTTTCCGTGTGCAGCTCTGGCTCGCCAGATGCAGCTTTGTCACGCTGGCCACGTGACCCGGAAGTGTCTCCAGACAGCGCTGGCCCCTGGCCTCTTGAGTGAGATGGGCACACAACCCCAGAGTCTGTCAAGACTGGCCCGTACGGGCAGGGGTACCTTTACCTTTACCTTTTTAGTAGTAGTAGTAGTAGTAGTACCCTGCCCAATTGACTGGGTTGCAGCAGCCACGCTGGGTGGCTTCCAGCATATATACAAAACATTATACAGTACTTAAAAAAAAACACTTCCCTATAAAGGGCTGCCTTCAGATGTCTTTTAAAAGTCAGATAGTGTTTATTTCCTTGACATCTGATGGGAGGGCGTTGCACAGGGTGGGCGCCACTACCAAGAAGGCCCTCTGCCTGGTTCCCTATAACCTCACTTCTCACAGTGAGGGAACCACCAGAAGCTCCTTGGAGCTGGACCTCAGTGTCCAGGCTGAAGAATGGGGGTGGAGATGCTCCTTCAGGTATACCGGGCCGAGGCTATTTAGTTCTTTAAAGTTCTGTACCAACACTTTGAATTGTGCTTGGAAACATACTGGGGGCCATTGTAGTTCTTTCAGGACCAGTGTTATATGGTCCCAGCGGCTGCTCCCAGTCCCCAGTCTAGCTGCAGCACTCTGGATTAGTTGTAGTTTCCGAGTCACCTTCAAAGGTAGAAAGCTGCCTTGTGTAGAGCCAGTATTCTGTGCACATTAACATCTCCCGGCTCTATGCGGAAGTGCTGGGGGGCTGAATCTGGGGACCTTCCACATGGAGCATAGGAATCTTCCTTATAAGTAGTCATTGTGATCCTTGTGGTTCGGTATGAATGAATTTCTCATGAATTTCAGCCGCGGGGAAGGAATGAAGAGGGAAATCATGCAGGCAACAGGGGAAGCTTCTTGGGGTCTGGTAGTGTGCAGCGACTCCTGCTCTGACTGGCAGCAGCTCTCTGGGGTCTCAGGATGGGTCTTTCCTTTCCTCTCCCCTACTGGTCCTTTTTAACTGGAGATGCCAGGGACTGAACCAGGAGTCTCCTTCATTCGAAGCAGATGCTCCACCTACAGAGCTATGGCCCTTCTGCAGCCACACAAAACTACTCAGGGAGGGTGCAGAGCGGGGCGAGGGCCAATGGAGAAGTCCGGGGGCCAAACAGAGCAGCCTGGAGGGCAGCACTTGCCCCCAGCCCCAGCTCCGAGGTTCCCCACCCCAGCAATAGACCGTCATGAGGACTAGGGGGCTGCCTGCACCAAAGGCTTCATGAGAAAGGTGAGAGCTTTGAGGAGGGATGAGGAGGAAGAGCAAACGACGGCTTACCTTTGCATTTCCGATGGAGCTCATCGAAGCTGCCCGGGTTAGCAAGCGGCTCCTTCCGATGCGCCCCCCTGCGCAGCCCAGGTATAGGGGACAGCATGTTCCCCATGGCCCTCTAGAACCAGGCTAAGAAGCTTAGCTTCGGCCCATTGGTTTGGCGTTCGTTTGCTTTTTAAGGTAGAAATCTATTTATACGAACTCTTGCGTCCCACTTCCTGCCTCTCAGTTTAAGGAAAAGAATAGAGTAACGCCAGGTTTTAAGCAGAGGAGCGCTTTAACACCAGCAGCCGCAGCCATGATAACCACTCCCAACATCCCAGGACAACTCGCTTCTTCGGATATTTATTGCCAACGAGTTAACGAAGTTTCACAAGAAGCTTGCCAGGTCAGCCACATAAAGCGGGACCTGGTTTGCGGAGTTTGCAAAGGAAGACAAAGGATATGAGGGTTCTGAGCAGGGGGAAACCTGTCCGTGCATGCTTTAGATGCTCACGAGAGGCTTCTAAAGCAAGATCTGGAGCATGCACAGAAGAAGGAGAAGCTCGGATAATTGGGCACATACACGCACACAAAACAGCAGGCAGCGTCCTGGCGAAAAGCGGGGGAAGCTTGTTGGGGGGGGGATAAGGGGCACCAGCCAAAAACTAGACTCTAGGAAGAAACCCACTCTGTGATCTTGATGGGGGCAGCCATCTTGGGCCCCCCTTGACCCCACCCGGCCTCTTCCAGGAAGCGAATTTCAGCGGTTGAAGCCTAACATGTGCTTTCAGCGGCCATGTTTGAAACGGGCACGCAACACGCATACACGCGGGCGGGGAGGAGAGGAAGCAAACAAGGGCTGTGATTGGATAGGAATGTTGCAATCGATGTTGTTGTTTCCTTCTCCCCCGCCCTGAACTGTTCTGTGATTGGGTGAAAATCTTGCAGCCTCCTTCTTCCTTCCATTCAACATTCCGAAACCGCCGCTCTTGCTTCAAGCCGCTAAATCAGGGACATCTGTGGCTCTCCAGATGTTCTTCCATCTGGGCTCCTTGGGGAGGAAGGCTAAAATCGATGGTTACTTTGGAATCTTACTTGGGATCCCTTCTGATCCCTTCTGGATCGGGCTGCAAACTTTTGCACACACTAAGCGCAACGGGTTCCCTTCGAAGGAAATGTTTACCCAGAGATTTTGCTCCTAATTGGTGTTCATCTTTTAGCTGAGTGGGAGACAACGTGTCCTTTTTATGCGATTACAGGATGAGCGCTTTTAGTTAAAAGTGCCTTGTAATCTTTTGGTGGATTTTAATCTGGTATTGTATGCTTTTGAAAAAGAAAAGTTGGGACGGGGGCGAATCTTAGTAATTTAATTTATTGACATTTATATTCCTGCATTAAGGGACGCAGGTTGCTCTGTGGGTTAAACCACAGAGCCTAGGACTTGCCGATCAGAAGGTCGGCGGTTCGAATCCCCGTGACGGGGTGAGCTCCCATTGCTCGGTCCCTGCTCCTGCCAACCTAGCAGTTCAAAAGCACGTCAAAGCGCAAGAAGACAAATAGGTACCGCTCTGGCAGGAAGGTAAATGGCGTTTCCGTGTGCTGCTCTGGTTCGCCAGAAGCGGCTTAGTCATGCTGGCCACGTGACCCGGAAGCTGTACACCAGCTCCCTCGGCCAATAAAGCGAGATGAGCGCCACAACCCCAGAGTCGGCCACGACTGGACCTAATGGTCAGGGGTCCCTTTACCTTTACCTTATATTCCTGCATTGCAGGGGGTTGAACTAAATGACCCTTAAGGAGGGGTCCCTTCCAGCACTAAAATTCTATGATTCTACCACCTTTTTCTTCCAAGAAGCTCATGGTGGTGTCCATGTTAAGTATGGTGATATCACCCAAGATACATTCCAGGCAATCGCAGGCAATTAGTGAGGGAGCTGCGAGATGGTGAGGCCAGGAGGTGTTGCTTAAATAAAGTCATAAGAAGCAGACAGAGAGGCTTTGAGGGCCACATTCAGATTGCAAGGTAACCCAGTATTTATTTTCGGGTGCAAGGGCAAAGAAACTTATTTTTCGCTCTATAAGACACACCAGACCACAAGACGCACCTAGTTTTTGGAGGGGGAAACAAGAAAAAAAATAATTCTGAATCTCAGAAGCCAGAACAGCAAGAGGGATCGCTGCGCAGTGAAAGCAGCAATCCCTCTTGCTGTTCTGGCTTCTGTGATAGCTGCGCAGCCTGCATTCGCTCCATAAGACGCAAACACATTTCCCCTTACTTTTTAGGAGGGAAAAAGTGAGTCTTATAGAGCAAAAAATACGGTACATTCGTGCCCTGCTGTGTCAAATAAGGAACCAGAATTTCGGAACCAAGTTCTGGTTCCTTAGAACACAAGGAGAGCCTGCTGGATCAGGCCAATGGCCTGATGCTGTTCCAGCATCCTGTTCTTACAGTGGCCAAACATGCCTGGAATGGATGCCTGCAAGCAGGACCAGAGCACCAGAGCCTGGGGTTCAGAAGCATCTGCCTTCTGACCACAGAGCCACCAAGGCTAGCAGCCATCAATAGCTACCTGCATCATTTTGCCCAATCTTCTTTTTAAATATAAATCTTTATTAGTTTAAAACACAATCATACACTAAAGGTAAGTATAACAAAATTAAGCACAAAAAAGAAAAAGGATTTGTCACCTCAAAAAGGTCGAAAAAAGGTTTAAAAGTGACAAAAAAAGACAATTAAAAGAACCACATATTTATACAACATGTCTTATCCAATAAAGTTTTCTGTGAAAAACTTCCAATCATCATTCTTTTTCTATTGTCTTGATTTTGTCGCACAGTTTGTTTTATATCTTTTCCCATATATTCCTCTAAGCTGTTTATTCCATTTATTTGTTGTACACAAATTTCATTCAATTCCGCCAGGATGGTATCATTTTTACAATATAGTCTTATATATTCCTTAAATATTTTCCATTCTCCGTATAATTTTTGATTTAAGGCTCCCCTGGTTTTTCCGGTCAGCTTTGCTAATTGGAAATACTCTATCATGAGTGTTTGCCTATCTGTTATTGTTGGTGCTTTTTTCGCATTTCCAACTTCTGGCTACAAGTATTCATGCAGCCCAATCTTCTTTTAAAACCTTGGTTGGTGCCCATCACTGCCTCTCCTGGGAGCGAATTCCAATAGTTTAACTATGTGCTAAGTGACTCTGCCCTGCATTTTCAACATTCAATTTCATTGGATATCCGCACGTTCTAGTGTTACATAAGGAGAGAGAGTGAGAGTGAAGCTTTTTGCTATCCACTTTCTCCATGCCAGGCATAAATTTTATAAACTTCAATCTTGTGGTGCAAGGAGTCAGTGCACCTTCCTGTTAACCAGAAGGTCGGTGGCTCAAGCATTGCAGGGGGTCCCTTCCAACTCTACAGATCTATGATTCTATGCCACCACCTGCTCACCTTTTCACTAAACTAAAAAGTTCCAAAGAAATCAACCTTTCCTTATGGGAGTAGCTCCATCTCTTTTATTATTTTAATTCCTTTTTTCCCCTCCTGGGATCCACCTTCAGCTGTGCATTATTTTTGATGGCTGTTTTTTGATGACTGATACTGTTTCATTGACGTTAGTATTCTGCATGGAATTAGGATGTTTAATATTGTGTGGTGCTTGGGATTTGTTAACCCACGTAGTTTTCTTTTGGAAATTAGGTTTTTCTGTGTTTTCCTCCAAAATAAAATAAGACTTTTTTTCCTGGAGCTACTTGGAGCTTTCAGAAAAATGCTTTCCAATTATTTCAGCTTGGATCAGGGTGATCTATTTATTTTATTTTTGTCAAATACTGCAGGGGTGAAGATTGCTTAACTGAGCCTTTGGACTGAAGAGCACACAGCGACTCTTCAAACACAGGGGCACATGATGTGCAGCGGTGACGGAAGAAGCAGGCCGAATGTGCCCACCATGTTTATGTACAATAGCCCAGGTGCCTGCCAACCCAATGGTTTGTAATGGACAATTTCCCAGAATTTTTGATGCTGGGGATGAAGCAAAAAGGGTTCCCGCCCCCCTCTTCTCCCTCGTTCCTCCCCCCCCCCACCCACTTGATTCAGGTTCATTACCCTCTTGTTTATGCTAATAAGAATATTTGGATCATGCAAACGGGTTCCTCAGTTAAAAACATTCTTCCGCCAGGGACAGTATTCTTCAGCCACCAAAAGCCTCGGTTAAAAGGAACGCTGTCATATTCCTCCTGGTAATTAATAGTGATGGAGACAGGCACACCTCAGTAGGGAAGGCATTGCACAAATGGGGAGCCATCACTGAAAAGGCCCTGTCACAGTGCCAACTGGGCAGCCCCGGATGGCAGCAAGGCCTCCCCTGTCATATCGTATCATAAAGCCTTTATTGGCATCACATACAACATCCAAAACAAATCAATACAGAATTACCACTTCCCCATTGGCACAAAACACTTTCTAAAAGAAAGGAGGCAAAGCAGTCTATCGTCATATCTCTTGGTCTCCAGGGAGATCAGACGTCTGCAGTGTATTTTGACGACAAAAAACCAAATGGAGATATTTAGCCACTAACTTGGGGCTTCACCTGTCGATTGTAGAGTTCGAGATGGAAGGTGCTGTTGATCATCAGGGGTTGAAGGAGCCCTTCTGCAGGGAGGGAGAGTTGAAATCCTGATGTGTTTAATAGTTGTCATAGTTATGCACTGATGTCTCCTGTTTGTTTCTTCTCTCACACACACAGATAGCCAAGCTCATTGGGATGTAAGAAGCAGTATTTTTTGGAGCCAGACCATTGCTTCGTGTAGCTCAGTCTTGTCTACTGGCAGCATCTATCCAGTAGGGGATTTATCCCAGCCTTACCTGGAGGATGGAAACCAGGACCTTCTGCACGCAAAGCAGATGGCCTGCCCATTGGGCTACAGCCTTCATGTGCTCTGAGCACAAATGCTCACTCTTTTAAGTGGGCAGCTCCCCACCCCCAGGTAGAAGAGGAACTTTGGGCGTGGTCTTTTCTGAAAAATTGCTTGTTTTGCAAACGTACACAAGCTGACCAAGATGAAAGAGCACAGAAGCAAGCACACAGGCTGTGCCAGTTTGAGAGTCGTGTATTATTCCCCAAGCCTGCCTGAGTCTTAGGGCCTGTCCATACCTAATGTGGATTATGAAACACTCCTGCAAAAACCCAGAGATTCCCTGTATCCTGAAAAATCCGAACGGCAAAGCCACATCCATTGCAAAGGGAAATCTCTGGACTTGAAGAGGAGAAAAGTCTAGGGCAGCAGTAGTTGGAGGAAAACACTGTAAGAATGAGGGGGAATTAAGGGAGGCCAGCTTTGCGAACAGCAAATTACCTAAACCTGTGGTTCTCAAAGGGTTTGGTGTTCCACACTGGTGTGGCAGGAGAGGTGGTGGGAAGGTTCAAGGACAAGCAAAGAAACATTTCAACATAGCATAGTACCAAAATAATTGTTTTTATTTGCAGGAAATGGATAGATATCTTTTCAAAATGAGAGCAGGAGCATCAAGTTAAACTGCAAGCTCACACCTCTCACTGAGTTTGTATACATACTTAAGGTACACATGTAAGAGGCTTGTTTATAATTATATTTTGGGAGTGATCCTTATGTAGCTGCATTGTTTCATACTTTCTGGCTGTCCCACGATCCTATTACAGTGGTACCTTGGGTTACTTACACTTCAGGTTACATACGCTTCAGGTTACAGACTCCGCTAACCCAGAAATAGTACCTCGGGTTAAGAACTTTGCTTCGGGATGAGAACAGAAATCGTGCTCTGGCGGCGGGAGGCCTCATTAGCTAAAGTGGTGCTTCAGGTTAAGAACAGTTTCAGGTTAAGAACAGACCTCTAGAATGAATTAAGTTCTTAACCCGAGGTACCACTGTATAAAGGTAGTTTGTGTCCTACCATATGTTCTAAATCAAGCACTGCTAATTGCTGTTTCTTTTTGTTTCCCAACGTATTTGCTACCTATAAAAAATTCAGTGTGGCACAAGCTAATTCTTATTCCGAAAGTGTGGCCCGGGGGGGTGGGGTGGGGCTTAAGAATCACTGGCTTAAACCATTCCTCCATAAAACCTTTATTTGCAACTTCAAGCAAAACTACGGTTGCACATTCCATGTGAGGTCAAAGGGAAAGACGCCCAAAGATTTGGATTTCGGTTGCTGTTGTCTACCTTTTTAATGGGGAGGGAGTTGTTTGCCTGACAGGTTTCCCCCACAGACCAGGTCTACTGAGTTTCTTAAGGACCTCTTTACACGTCTTGGACTCCCGGCTTCCTTTTCTGCTGACACTGTTTTTCCCCCTTTGTCTACTTCCACATCTGCCCCTATTAGTCAACCTGACATGTTGGAGGTTAATGTCCAGCGATAAGATTAGAGCCAAACTCTGTCCTTCACCTCCCAGCCATTAAACCCTGGCCAGCCTCATGTGAGCTGACCAGACCTTTTATGCTGCCAATTCTCGTTGTAGACTGAAATCTACACGAGCCTGGCTAAAGAAACTTTAAAGACGGAATCTCCCTTTTGGACACAATTTGAATGAGTTTTCTGTGTGTGGCTTTTGTAGTAGATCTTGTACCTTGTTCTCTCAATTTTTGGATTATTAATATAAGATTTAGAATGTAGAATGGTTTTGTTGTGACGTGGGGTTTGTGATTTCAGCTCTCTTGACATAATATGCTGGAGACAGTTCTCTAGTAACACTTCTTTATTAAAGCAACAAGACTGAAACCTGAGGAGGGGAGAGCTACATTTATAGGGACAGGGAACTAGCTAGAAGGGATACATTTTGGAGGGAACAATATCATGCAATCACAGTCCTGCCTTTTGGAGGAAACCAATAAGACAGAGGATCCAAATACAGCAGCTTAAATGAACCAATAGTAGCTGTACCCTCTGGAACCAAAAGGCAGTTACTTTACCCTAATGCAAATACAGACAATAATAATACAGATATAAAATCCTTTGACTCAATACACAACAGGTTTGGTAGTGTTTTGTGTGCTGCCTACTTCATATCAGTCTCCAGATGTGGGCAGCCAATGGTCACATCCACAGGATGCATTTACAGTGGTGCCTCGCAAGACGAAAAGAATCCGTTCCGCGAGTCTCTTCGTCTAGCGGTTTTTTCGTCTTGCGAAGCAAGCCCATTGACGGCTTAGTGGATTAGTGCTATTAGCGGTTTAGCGGCTTTTCGTCTTGCGAAGCAAGCCCATAGGAAATTTGTTTTGCGAAGCACCTCCAAAACGGAAAACTCTTTCGTCTAGTGAGTTTTCCGTCTTGTGAGGCATTTGTCTTGCGGGGCACCACTGTATAACATTCTTATGCCACTTTAGCAGTCACGCCATCCTGCAAAGAATCATGGGAACTGAAGGTTTGTTACACAGCAACAGTTCCCAGGGAACTCTGGGAATGGTAGCTAGCTTTGAGAGGGGAGTAGGGGTCTCCTCACAACTTGTGGCCTCCTTCACAAACTACAGATCCCAGGATTCTTTGGGGGAAGCCATGACTGTTAAAAGTGGCATCATAGTGCCTTAAATGTTGGTGCAGAATGTACCAATTATGTTTGCAGGTGAAGTGGGCACAAAACTTCCCCCTGTTGATTTCTGGAGAGCCACTTTATTTTAAAATGCACAAGAGCAGGCTAGGCCCCTTTCCCCCCTCATCAGTTGAGGAGGAAGATTCTAACATGAGAGGATTTAAATGAAGAATTGTTTAGCAGAGCTTGCTCCAGTTCGGCTGCAGGAGATGCTAGGGTTGCCACCTTCCCACCCCCAGCAAAGCTCCCATGCCTTTAACAGCAGTCAGACTTGGCAAATTCAGCAAGATAAAACTTTTCCTGGCATGGAAATGAATGGGGGGAGTTGAGGGGAAAGATGCAGAATTTGTTTATTTTTATTGTCGGGACCATTTATTTATTTTTAAGTCGTTAACCTTAGGAAAGTTATCGAAGCATCATTTTTATCTGTCATGTGACAAACTTACTATGTACACAAAACACTTTGTTCAATTTTGGTCACCCCACCTCAGTGGTTTTTATAAACGGTTCAGAAAAGCACAGCCAAAATGCTCAGGGGGCTGGAGCCGCCACTCTGTGAGGAATGATGACAACATTTGGGTTTGGGGGTTTTTTTAGCTTAGAAAAGATGTATAACATTCCTGTATTGAGGGGGAATCAAGGTGAGGCCAGGCTCCATCGGCACTTTACATTTAAAGCCGTATTGTATTACTTTAACAAGCATGGCTCCCTCCCCCCCCAACCAAGGAATGCTGGGAAATGTCTGCAGTTTGTTAAGGATGCTGGGAGTTTTTCAGAGACCCCTGCTCCTTTCACAGAGCTACTGTTCCAGAGTGGTTTAATAATCAACCCCTCTTCAGGAGAAATTCTGGGAACTGTAGCGTTGTGAGGGGATCTCCTAATAACTCTCTGTGTATTTTGCAATCTACAGTTCCCAGGATTCTTTTTTTGGGGGGGAGACGTGACTGTTTAAATACTCTTTGAATACTCCTTTAAATGTTTGGTGCAGATGGGGCCTGGGCATAGCTGTCAACTTACAGATTTGAAAATAAGGGACCAGCAGCCTCGAAAATAAGGGATCAGCAGCCAAAATAAGGGATTTTCCGGGCACAGGTATGTTCAACTTCTGAGCCCTTCCGAGCCAAAGGCAGAAAGCCCAGCCAGCAGCCAATAAGGGGCAGTGGGACATGGCGCTGGGATAAGGGACTGTCCCACCAAATAAGGGATGCTTGACAGCTATGGACCTGGGTAGTTTTTCTCCTTCTTGTGTAGTACTAGAACTCAGGATCATGCAATGGAGCTGAAAGTTGGAAGATTAAGGAGTGGACAGACAAATTGAAGCACATAGTTAAAACTCTTGTGATTCCCTGACTGTACAAGGGGGTTAGAAAAAATCATGGATGTTTGTGGCTATTAGACAGTAACGTTTCTGAATACCAATCGTTCAGCTTTTGGCCTGATCCACTGCAGCCGGGTTCTTCCTCTGTTCTTACTATTCCTACACAATGTCCTTGTAAGGTAGGCCAAGATCATGAAAAAGGAGGAAGCCAAAACTGCAATCGTTACTCTAGATGTGACTGCACCAAAGGTTTATATGAGGGCGCTTGCCTCAAGGCTGGGCTTGCATTCTGCATTAACTCTGATATGGCCACGATTCCCTTGCCCACACTAAATGTTATCACTGAAGTAAGTGTGGGCCTCTGTGTGTACTTAACCCTTAGACCCCGAAGCTGTTGACATGGGAATTGCCTTAGTTAGCAGTTGCAGAAATCGCACATTGCACTTCCAAGAGGGACAGTCGATGTGGTGGCAGGTTGAAGGGGAGGAGGAGGGACGGGACGGGAGACAAGCACCAATCAACAGGGAGAATAGATTGGGTGAAACAGGCTGGTCTTTTGATACCCTATATAAGAGCCTACAACCTCAAACTAACAATCACTTCTATGTTGACTGGCTCCTTGTAATTGATCTTTTGGGTAAGAATGAATTGACTTTATTTTATTTAAGAAGAAAGGGTTTGGGGTGGGGTGGAGCAATGGAATTGTCACTTTACCCCCCGGCAGAAATATTAAAACTTTACCAGCTATGTGACACAGGCAGAAATCCAACCGGTGGAGCTTCTGCTAATAGAGCTTGAGTTTTTTTATGGATTACGGCAGAATTCAAGTGAATCCACAAGCCCTGCTCTTGAAACCTTGGTGTGTGGGGGCACTTGTTCTTTCAGTGGGCGGGTGAAAAAAACACTCTCCTGGGTGTTCATATGGGTCTGAGGTGTGGCAGTTGTGCAACGGATGTCAAAGCACAGAATTAAGCCGTGCTGGGGGTAACTGCCCCAGTTTAATTTTAGCCTGTTCTCAAGAGGGGAAGAAGGTGTCAAGGGTGGAGCGGTAGAAGGATGGGAAAGTAGAAAATCTAAAAGGAAGCTGGTGACAAATGTGAAACGGAGGGGTTGTCCCTGACAATAGTTGTTGTTTGGCTACTGCTAGGCTGCAACAAAGGGTTGCAGCATGAAGTGCTCTGATTTGGGATAAACCGGATCCGTTCCGTTCCCAACAGTCAGTAGGCTTTCCCCCCTCCACACACACAATGTTTTCTTTATTTCTGCAAACCTTGGGGGCTCCCCCAGCCTGCTGATATTAGCCCCTAGTGCTAGGGTTGCCATATGTCCCGAATTTCCCGGACATAGATGGGATTTGGCAATCCAAAACAGTGTCTGGGCGAAAATCGCTTAAATATCCGGGAAAATCCAGACATATTACAACCCATGTCGGAAATGTAGATTTTGGCGAATTTCCCTTTTTAAAAAAAGCTCAAAAAAACCCCTCTACACTAGTCCCAACTTGGCTTCATAAGCACCTGAACTAAGGGAAGTGAAATTACTATTGTTCGATAATCAACACCACATTTTAATTTTTAATTTAGAAAGATTCTGTGCCACCTTTCTGAGTTTTGGGATTTCTAAATCACTTTTATTACGTCTGGGTGGTAGACGTAGACGGGTACAGCTCTCTCCTCCCTTTGTTCCCCCCTCCCTTTAGCTGTTCAGCCTCCTCACTAACACAGGCATTGCAGCCTTCAAGAATGGCTGCTCCCTACTGACCAAAAAGGAGGGATACAATAGTTTCTAGTCCTCATGAAAAGTTTTGGGGTTTTTTAAAGCGTGCCATGCGGTTGGGCAGAAAACGTGAAGTGTTTTTTTTGGGGGGAGGGGGGGAATTGTTCACAAAGTTCACATATTTACTATATTATTTGTTTTTAAAGCAGTAAAGTATTTAACAAGCAAGCAAGCAAAAAAAACTGCCTCACGAAAAACCTGAGAATTCACTTGGCCAACTAAGTCTATACCAGGGTTTCCCAAATTTGGGTCACCAGCTGCTTTTGGACTACAACTCCTATCATCCCTAGCTAGCAGGACCAGTGGTCAGGGATGATGGGAATCGTAGTCCAAAAACAGCTGGAGACCCAAGTTTGGGAAACCCTCACTATACCTTTAAAGCAATGCTTCTATCAAACTATCTGATATGGTGGGCCATCATTTCCCCCTCAGCCTCATAGTGCCAGGGGCTGGCACCATATTTGGTCTCTGAAGCTTCCTACCCAACCTGAGCTGTGGGCACAGGACTTCACCCATAGCTGTCAAGTTTCCCTTCTTTAAAGGGAAATTCCGTTATTCCGAATAGGATTCCTCGCAAGAAAACGGAAAAGTTGACAGCTATGACTTCACCCCTCACAGAATTCCCAGCAATTCCCTTAACAAACTCCAGTGCCCAGAATTATTTGAGGGGGGGAAATGTGCTTTGAATGTGCTTTAGAGGTATAGTGCGCACAATTCAAGCCGTAGAGTGTGTGGGCTTGGTCTTGCTTCCTCACCTCTTTTCTCACAACCTCTCCTCGTCCTCCCTTCCCCCCAGAAAGTAAAGGAGTGCTCCAAGCGTGCCAAAATGAAGGTGTTCGCTCTCGCAATCCTGTTGGTCAGCGTCTGCTGCATGGAAGGTACTGTGGGGCAAGGGGGCTGGCAGCGTTCTTCATTGCAAACCGTGAGGGAATCAAAGAGTGCTTCCAGGTGGAACTTAATTTGAAACAACAACAACAACAACAACATATTATTTATACCCTGCCCATCTGGCTGAGTTTCCCCAGCCACTCTGGGCAGCTCCCAATCGAGTGTTAAAAACAATACAGCATTAAATATTAAAAACTTCCCTAAACAGGGCTGCCTTCAGATGTCTTTTAAAGATAAGATAGCTGCTTATTTCCTTCACACATTCCACAGGGCGGCCGCCACTACCGAGAAGGCCCTCTGCCTGGTTCCCTGTAACCTCACTTCTCGCAATGAGGGAACCGCCAGAAGGCCCTCGGTGCTGGACCTCAGTGTCCAGGCTGAACGATGGGGATGGAGATGCTCCTTCAGGTCACTGGCAACCATTGAGGGTGGGTGTTTGTTTTCCACTTACTCAATTTTCTCCAGTATTCTTCCATCTGGACTGAACTTCGAACGACACAATGTGGACACAGGAGAGGGGATACTGCTTGTGTGAGGAGCAGAGCAGAAGCTCTCTAGGTAGAGCATTTGCCTTGCATGCAGAAGGTCCCTGGTTCAGTCCCCAAGGACATCTCTGAGAGCTCAGGGAGTGGTGGCGGGACAACAATGAGTGGTGAGAAGGAGGAGAGGGAGAAGACTAGGAAGAGAAGGTGCTGGGAACTGAAGGGGTAACAGGGCTTAGTGAGCTGGGAGAGTCTGTGGCAGACAGAAGTCCAGAATCAGAGGCAGAAGCAGGAGAGGTGGAGGAGAGAGGCCAAGATGAATCAGGCTGTTGAAGAGTCATGGGGGACTCCCCCTCTTGCTGCAACAAGCTCTGTTCTCCTAGAACCAGAAGAGGCATGAAGTGGAAGGAGCAAAGACAGACTGTATGCCGGCTCAGTCTCCGATTGCTTCGGGGGGCAAACCCTGGAAAGGAGGAGACCTACACAATTGTGGGGAGGCAGGGGCCTTTAGTTTCGGCAAATGATTCATGGGGATGAAACACCTGGAGGTGGGTTCCTATGTTCATTAGGCCTGTTACTCAGCCAAGTCTTTGTAGATCCTGTTCTTGCTAATAAAGCTTTAACTCCAACATGCTCTGTGTGATTTACTGCTGGCTCGCTCCTGTCGTTCAGGTAGGGCTGGGAGGAACCCCTGGAGCATCACTGAAGATGATGCTGAGCTAGTTGGTCTGATTCAGTATGAGGCAGCTCCCTATGAACTAAGAGGGTGTACGTACTGGTTAATGGCTTTTTCCCTTTGTACTGTTGAGTGACCCCCTATTTACGAGTCTCCCCCTGTCCTTGCAGGGACTGTGGTCAGACGGCAGGCGGAACAGGCTCCAGCCGAGGCTTCTGATGTTGTGCAGCAAGTGCAGAACTACATTAATAGCTTATCTGACTACTTCAAAAAGGAATTCGTGCCACAAGAGAAGATAGAGGAATTCAAGGCCCAGACAATGTAAGAGCTCCTTCCCCCACTCACATCTTTCTTTCTTTTTAAATGTATTTTTATTAAAAGTCCAACAATTCAGAAAGACAGACAGAACGAAAGGCGATTGAGCATGGTCAGGTAAGGAGATGAAGCATTAATAATAATAATAATATCTTTATTGTCATTGCCCCCTCTCAGGGACAACGAAATTACTTGGCTGCTCCATCCACCCAGATAGGGCACTCCATGTGCCAGATAGGGCACATTAAAAACATAACTTGTACAAAAGAGGCAATGTTTTGATTCAAGGCAAAAACAGTGGATCAAATACACATATAAATGAAACAGCGCCAGATCCAATCGCATTTCAACTGAAATGGGGTGAGGACCCTTTTTATACAATCCTAAAAAAAAAACCTCTGGATCAGGTAACCTTCTCCTCCACTGCCCAATAAAGGCACCAAATTCTACACATGGAACCTGGTTACTTTTACCAAGGCCTGATGGTTATTGGCTGGTGGTGAATCAAAGACTGGCTTTTTCCCTGCTAGCACCAGTGTTGTGGAATGCAATCTCCCTGCTGATATATGAGATGCTCCATCTGCATTGGCATGCTGCCAGCTTTTGAAGTCACTTATTTATACAGGCATTCCCTTATTCTCTCAGCCCGAGCCTCTTGTTTTAATTGCAGTTTCATTTTAATGGGATTGTTTCATTGCACATGTTAGTTACAGTCATTTATATATTAATGTTTCAGCTGGATTGTTTTACCATGCATTTAAATTACACCGAATTTTAAACAATTAGTCTGTATTTTAACAATACACACAGGTCCCGCTATCAGAATGCTCCTTATCTACAGATTCCAAACATAAAGAATTATGCCCAAACAACAGCTGATTCAGATATCGGAACATCTGGAGTTTGCCCACTTCCTACTTGCTTGTGCTTTGCTGGTCAGTCGCAGCCATTTTGGGGCAGAAAGCATGGAAAAGGGGAACAGGCAGAGAGAAGGGAGAAATCAGTTTTTCCTTTGTCTCTCTTTTGCTGGTTGGCTGCAGCCATTTCAGGATGAAACCATGGAGTGAGAGAGAAGACAGATTGGACAAATCACGGATCAGAAATGTTCCCATGGGAAATAATGGAAAATGTCGTTATGCAAACTCTTGCCTAACAAACGATTTCCTGAGGAACGCATTGCATTCTGAAAACTGCATGTACTGTACTGTGCAGTTGGTTCTTACGTTTTGTAAACTGCTTAGAAGCAATCTGGGCATTAACCAGTTGCATATATATGTAATTAATTAACTCATAATCGGTAATATGGCTAGGAATGGAACCCCCATGCACTGGGGCAGTCTCTCCAAAGTATAGCTGCTGAGGACTACCCAAAAAGGGGAGAACCATTTGCCTTCATGCTCTGCTTGTTGGCTTCCCAAAAGTGTCTGTCATATCACTGTTGGAAATGGATAGGATTAGAGCAGGCACCCCCAAATCCAGCCCTCCAGATGTTTTGGGACTACAACTCCCATCATCCCTGACCACTGGTCCTGTTAGCTAAAGGTGATGGGAGTTGTAGTCCCAAAACATCTGGAGGGCCGAGTATGGGGAGGCTTGGATTAGAGGGAAGCCCTTGGCCTGATCCATTTATTGATTCTTTTATTCGTCCATTTATTCATTCTGACAGGGCTTACGTGCAGCGGGCACAAGAGCATGTGACTCCTGTGGCTGAACAACTCAGGGACCAGGCTACCCAGTTCTTCACCAGCCTTTTGAGTACCATCCAGAAAAAGACCAAGTAAAGTAGTGGAAGCTGCGTTCAGAGAGGCTCCGTCCTCATCATCTGCTGAAAAGTAAACTAGGGGAAATCTAGCACCTTCTTGTAATCCAAAGACTGGCTGGATCTCACTCTGGCTGTAATAAAGGCGCCTTATTCTCTAAGTGTGTGCATGTGTACATGTGTCTGGGTTTTGATACAGGCAGAGCATCCAAGATATTGCATGTCCACTCCACTTAAAATGGCCAGCAATGGGGTGGGTGCCAAATGGGGACCCCGAAGCCCCCTCCATGTTCATCTTTTTCTTGTATACCATGCACAGTTCCCTGCCCCACTGGTACGTCATCCCAGTTTATTGTTCCTCAAGCTTCTGTAATGAGCTTCAACTATTTAAACAACAACAACAACATTTGATTAAAAACCGCACTGTAAATTTAAAGTACTGTACTTTTCTGTGTATAATACTAGGGTGTTTTTTTTTACTTTAAAATAAGGTTAGAAATCTGGGGGCGTCTTATACATATGCCGACTTTCTAAATTTGGGGTCCCCAAAAGTAGGGGGCGTCTTATACACATAAAAATACAGTACATTTAACACACATCCCAAGGTAGACTGGCACTGTACACTGAAGGTTCTATTCTGAACAATGCTACAAGAGCCCCCCCCCCCGCCAAACAGAGGAAAGGGCTGTTTCCTCCAGCTTCCTCTTTCCCACAGTGGTCAGGCAGGTGCCTCTGGAAAGCCTGCAAGCAGGGCTTGAAGACAACTGCCTACTGGCGGAGGAACACGGGTGCAGAGGGAGCAGACCATCCCTGGCACCACTATTTCAGTAGGGTGCCATCGCAGCGCCCCCCCCGACATGCGCTGCGCCCCCCCCAGCGCACCACACCCCCAGAACGTGTGCCACGCCCCCCCGCCTGCTCTCCACCCCCGGTAGCAGAGCATGCAGCTTTGCCACTGCAACTGCCCTCTGCCGATATTGTTCACTAAGGTAGCGTTTGCTCTGATCCAGCAAACGCTCCTTTTGTTTAATATAAAACGCACTCTATTTAAATTGGAAGCGCCCAGTGTGGTTTACAAACAGGGGATTAAGCAACATCTTTAAAATACACCGCTGGGAAGGATAGCTCAGTTAGTAGAGCATAAGACTCTTAATCTCGGAGTCGTTAGGTTTGCTGTATTTCAGAAAGTGAAAATCTGGTCACAAAAGTGAGGGGTGTGTGTGTGTCAAAGTTGTTAAGCTTTTTTTGGCAAAAAAATAAAAATCAGCAAAGAAACCCACTTACAATATGGATTGCAATATGTCCAGTTTTTTGCGGACATTTACAATGGACGTTGAAAATTCCACCAGGACACCGTTTTTGGAAGCCAAATCCCGGTGATGTCTGGGATTTTTCGGACATATGGCAGCCCTAAGAGTCATTCATTTGAGCCCCACATTGTGCAGAATATTCCTGCATTGCAGGGGGTTGAACTAAATGACCCTCATGGTCCTTCCAACTCTATAATTCTCTATGTATATTCCTGCACAGCAGAGGTTTTCAACTTTTTTGAGTCCACGGCTTCCTTGGCCAATTACATTATTTCTGCGGCACCCCTGTGGGGCTGGCAGCCTCTCACTTTTTTTCGAACACCCTCCCTTGTGGGGTGTTCCTTCAGCCTCCTCTCCTCTCATTTCTCCTCTCGGAAATGATCTCTTTCAGCTTCTGCTTTCTGGAAGAAGGTATAGGGTTATAAAGGCCAGGACTAGCCGCCTGAAAAACAGTTTCTACGCTAATGCAATTCTGGTTCTAAACGCAGCATAAGGGGTCTCTGTAGTATAGTGTATTTTAAAATGGGGTTTTAGAGGGTTTTTTAAGGGGTTTTTGAATGTTTTATGTAGTTTTATGTAGTTTTTATGTAGTTTTATGTAGTTTTGTGGTAGTTTTAGGTAGTTTTTATGTAGTTTTATGTAGTTTTTCAATTTCATTGTTCCGCAAGGGACAATGACAATAAAGATATCGTATCGTATCGTATCTCCCCTCTCCTTGGGAGTCCTCTATTGCTGCCCGCCCCAGTGTTTGAGCTACCCCCTGCCCCAAAGAGATGTGGCTCCTTACACTGTCCATTCCCAACAACAAGGGCTGGAGGACTGGCTGGCTGGGCTCCCTTGCCTGCCTGCCTGCCTGCCTGCCTGCTTGCTTACTCCGAGGTCGCCTCACCTTCTGGCAACCAGCACCCCCTGGGCAGCCCCAGAGGCACCATTCGCCTGGGGAGCTTGTAGCCAGGGCTGCTGCAACAAACAGCTGTGCAAGCTTTGGGAGGCAGAGACGCAAGAAGGAATCAGAGGAGGGAGGGAAGGAAAGAGGGACAGAGGCCAGTGTTGCCCGCGACATCCCTGACCATCATTTAAGGCACCCCAGGGTGCCACGGTACCCTAGTTGAAAACCACTGCTATACAGTATATGTAAAAATGTAAGGCTGTCATCACGCTGCGGTTCTTGTGGATGCCAATAGGTGGCCATGGCAACTGCAGCTTGATGAAAAGCAGGCAGGCCAGTGAGGAGGTGGCAAAAGCGGCAAGCAACCCAGGTGAACTATTTGACAGAGGGAGGGAGGTTAATGGGTTAAAAATAAAATAAAATGAATATTACTTGTTAGCTATAGGTCATAGTAATATCACTGCAAGAAAAATGTCAAACCAAACACATAGAAAAGACAAATGTGTGCCTAATGGTACTAAGGGAGGCAATCATCCTGTAAACAGAGCTGATGCCACGGGCTCTGCTGCGACAGGCCAGCTCCATCTGGCCTCTCCTCAACTGTCACTTGGGGGCAGCCAGTCCATCAGGCTGCCTCAATGGGAGAAATACAAAACTCACCCCACCTGCTCTGCTGGAAGCCCAGCTCCATGTGCCAACTGGAAACAACCATTCAGAAATTGTTGCCTGAGTTTTGATTTTGATTTTCCTCTTCCCTCCTTGCCCCTTGTGTGTCGTAGGGTTCTTGTTCTTGTTTACATGGTAAGACTGTCTTGTTTTGACTGTATGCAAGCTACTCTGGGAGCCTTTTTGGCTGAAAAGCAGAGCAAAGGTAAAGGGACTCCTGAACATTAGGTCCAGTCATGGATGAATCTGGGGTTGTGGTGCTCATCTTGCTTTACTGGCTGAGGGAGCTGGCGTACAGCTTCCAGGTCATGTGGCCAGCATGACTAAGCCACTTCTGGTGAAACCAGAGCAGTGCATGGAAACACCGTTTCCCTTCCCATTGGGAGTGGTACCTATTTATCTACTTGCACTGGCGTGCTTTTGAACTGCTAGGTTGGCAGGAGCAGGGACTGAGCAACGGGAGCTCACCCCGTCGCGGGGATTCGGACCACCGACCTTCTGATCGGCAAGCCCTAGGCTCTGTGATTTAACCCACAGCGCCACCCGCGTCCCACCAAGAGTACAAATGCTCTAAATAAATCAGCAGGTTTGAAGCTTAATGCTCAAACTCTCCAAGGCTTCGCTCCACAAGCTGGGAGGGGTCTGGCATTTGCCACGATGGCTTCAGCAATTAGGCTGCTTTAACGGTCTGCTGTACTTAAGTCAAATTTTGGGGACGCAGGTGGCGCTGTGGGTTAAACCACAGAGCCTAGGACTTGCCAATCAGAAGGTCGCCGGTTCGAATCCCTGCGACGGGGTGAGCTCCCTTTACCTTTACGTCAGATTTCAGAGAGCTTACAGTTTTGGACTACGGTTACAGATAGGTAGCCGTGTTGGTCTGCCATAGTCAAAACAAAATAAAAAAATTCCTTCCAGTAGCACCTTAAAGACCAACTAAATTAGTTCTTGGTATGAGCTTTCGTGTGCATGCACACTTCTTCAGATACCACGACTACGACTCCCATGAGCCCCAACCAGCAAACGACAACTGGGGCTTGATGGGAATTGTAGTCCAAAAGATCTGGCGGGCATTAAGGTGAGGCTGGCTGCTCCAAGCTCATGCGGCGGAGAGGAATCCGTCCGCTCTCCCAATCCTTTGGTGTCGGGTAAAAGTGGAATCCAAGGAAACCACAGCGCCCTAATTAAGCCACACAAGAAACAACTTCCACCAACAGCCTACATGTAGCCTCTACTCTTTTCTCCCAGCTCTATGATTCTGCCCCCCCCCGCTCTACACTCTATTTCCGCCCTCAACAATCATGTTGGGGAAAGCGTCACGTGATCCATTTCCGCCCAACTGCTCACGTGCTAGGCAAGGATGACAACAACGCGCGACGTTTCCTCGCCCTGCCCAACGGGAAGCCATTTCCGGTTAGCGTACCTCAACAAAGATGGCAGACGAGGCTACTCGCCGGGTAGTGGCTGAGTTGCCTTTGCTGAAGACGAACGCGGGTCCGCGGGACAAGGAGCTGTGGATTCAGCGGCTGAAGGAGGAATACCAGGCGCTCATTAAGGTACGTGGTCCTTCCCGGTGAGGAGAGGGAGCTATGTGCCGGGAGGCTGACGTGGCTCCGCTGCACTACGGTGGCTTCAGAGGGTCAAGTTTCGTGCTGCTGCAATAGGAGAAACTTGCGGGGCCTGAGGCTGCAGGGCTGTTGCCACTTCCCTGGGAGTGAGCCCCATTGAAAATCAGTGGGACTTGCTTCTGAGGAGACCAGCCTCCACCCACTCTGACGCCTACCAGTTGTTTCGGACTACGGCTCCCACCGTGCAGGGCCTTTGGCTGTTTCCTGGGGCTGATGGGAGTTGTAGTGCGAAACGTCCTGTACAGATGGTCCCCGGCCTGATGGTTGTACAGTGGTACCTCAGGTTACATACGCTTCAGGTCACAGACTTCGCTAACCCAGAAATAGTGCTTCAGCTTAAGAACTTTGCTTCAGGATGAGAACAGAAATCGTGCTCGCGGTACGGCGGCAGCAGGAGGCCCCATTAGCTAAAGTGGTGCTTCAGGTTAAGAACACTTTCAGGTTAAGAACGGACCTCCGAAACGAATTAAGTACTTAACCCGAGGTACCACTGTACTGTGATTCAGGAGGGTTTGTGCCCAGGAAAGCTGCCAGCCTAAGAGCCATGTCCGCACGCTGCTCTGTGCAGATGGCACTGTTGAGTAAACACACCTAGGACTTGTGTCTGAGTTCACCTTTCTTTTTTTCTCTCCCCCCCCGTCCCAATTGTTTTTTGGAAGCTTACTGAGATGAAATCTTTGGGGGGGGGGACTATATTTTTAACTGTAACTACTTTTGTAACATTTTAACAGTTTTACTTTTAAAATAGTAATAATAAGTGGGTGTGTTTGCTGCCCTGGACTCCTTTCGGGGGAAGGCTAAGATTTAAATTTAATAAATAAATAAATCCACCCTCCTAAAGAACCCTGAGAACTGTTGCTTACCGCTCACAGAGCTATGATTCGCAGCACTCTTAACAAGCTACAGTTCCCAGGAATCTTTGTATGTGTGCAGGGTGGGGGGTGGGGTACTATATACTATATATACTATATATGGCTGCAGGAATAATCCGTAACCTGCCTCTGTTGGATTTTCAAAAAATGTTCATTACAGACATCATGCTATGGAGGTTACCTTGCTGTCTGTTTTATTTTATGGATTCTTTCTGTAGTATGTGGAAAACAACAAGAATGCTGATAATGACTGGTTCAGGCTAGAGTCCAACAAGGAAGGCACAAGGTGAGTACAAGGGAGACCCCAAAACTTTGTGGGAAATCCTGGGAACTGTAGTTTGTTTTGGGTGCTGGGAATTATAGCTTTGTGAGGTCTGCACCCTGAACAAACTACAGTTCCTGGGATTCTTCATGACTGTTAAAGCGGCACAATAGTGCTTTACATGTATTGTGAATATATTCTACAGCACTTAGAGAATGTTGAAGACACACATTTTTACCCTGGCTTTTGGCAATTGGGATGTATATTTTTATTTCTGTAAGTTGTTTAAACTGTTTTTAACACTGTTTTAATTGCCATTAACCCACCCTGAGACCTTGAGGTGAAGGGTGGGATGATAGTAGCAATAATAGTAATATTAATATTCATTATTATGTGGATGTGACTTTAGTGCGACAGGAGATGTAACTTTGTCGTGTCTCTTTTTCTTTCCTTGCCAGGTGGTTTGGGAAATGCTGGTACATTCACAACCTCCTGAAGTATGAGTTTGCTGTTGAGTTTGATGTGAGTCCTTGCCCCATGCCCTCCTCTGGGCTTCCTGACCCTCCTGCTTTTCATTCCTCACTTTCTGTGTGAGAGCTGCTTCCTTTACTTTTATATGTTTTATTTCAACAATTTGTATATTGTTTAATCACAGTTGCCTGTAAGCAGTGAACGAGAAACCCAATGCAATGTGATTGAAAATGAGTTAAAGCTATACAATCAGAGTTCAATTAAAAAGCCGGCTGGAATGAAATAGTTTTCAGAAACCGTTGGATGGTTTCTGGTGAATGGATGGATTTTGGTGAGGGCTAATTAGGTCAACCTACGCAGGATTTCTAAGTATTAAGCTCTGCTTAAACCCCATTTGCAGATTCCGGTAACGTATCCATCCACCGCGCCGGAAATCGCCATCCCAGAGCTGGATGGAAAAACAGCAAAAATGTACAGGTCAGATGTTCTCCTCCTCTATATTTTAGCCAGTTTGTATGGTGTGGTCTAGATCACAATTTCCCCTTGTATCTGTCCTGTTAATGCCCCATCTTAATACCTCTGTGTGTCTTCTTGCAGGGGTGGTAAAATATGTCTGACGGACCACTTTAAACCTTTGTGGGCCAGGAATGTACCTAAATTTGGGCTGGCTCATCTCATGGCCTTGGGGGTGAGTAGTAGGTGTGAGAGTGTGTGTGCGCACACATCTGTTTGACTGGGCTGCTTGGGACATCATTTAGTAAGCCCCAAAGGGGTGCTCTTGTCAAATGAGTAAATTGCATTGGCAGCAAACCTTCCGATTGAAAAACTGGGTCCTCCAAATAAGTATCAAAGCATGAAAACAACACGGAAGTCTTCCGGTTTCTTAAAGTTTAAGAAATGCATTGCATTGGTTTTTGTGGACTAGAGCCCATGTCAGTTGTATCCATGATACATCAGGGGTGGGGAACTTATTCTGGTCTGTAAGCCAGATCTTTAATTCCCCATCAGCTGGCAGGCTAGAATCAGAAAGTCATCCAGAAGGGAATGTAGCCCTCAGGCTGAAAAATGGGTTCTTCACCTCTATTGTAGATAATACTGAGCCTAGATAGGCAACTTCATATGTTGGATGTGAACTGGGAAGCCTTGTAATTGGAAATATTGTTGTAACAATCCTAAAAATGTCAAGTATGTCACATGGCCACTCTTACCAGATGTGGGAAAGGAAGCGGCCCTGGTAGCCTCCTGATGGTCCTCTATTTGTCTTGCAGCTGGGACCCTGGCTGGCTGTGGAGATCCCAGACTTGATATCGAAAGGCCAGATTGAGCACAAGGAGAAATGAGGCAGGCTGTGCGGCCTGCGGGTGGAGGCTAGGCCTCGGCTGCTCTCCTAGGCCTCAACCATCAACAGCTGCAGACTCAAACATGTGCCAGTGACTTTGTTTTGTGCTTCTCTGTGTAACTTCTGAACCCCGGACTTCCGACTGATCCACAGAACATGACTCACTAATTAAAAGAAGGAAAAGCAAGTCTTTCCTAAGAGTTGCTGTTTTGCTTGTCTCTTGAAAAGCCACCTGAACGCACTGTTGTGGCAAATCTTATTTATATACCACTTCATCAGGAAAAAAACTTTAGATGGTTTACATAAAATGATAGGAAATATTTATTTAAAAATAGCAATAAAAGCAGACCTTGGGTTGTAACCAACTATGTTTTACTCATAGTAGAACCAGTGAAATTAATAGAGCTAAGTTAATGCTGTCCATTAACTTTAGTGGGTCTTCTCTGAGTAGGCACTGGATACAACCCTTTAAAAACGTAATAAAACTGAAACAAAGGTGAAAACCAAGAGGCGTTGAAGGCAAACGTCTGCATTGCTTAGCAGTCTTGTACCTAGTGCTGCTCATGCATTCTGTTGTTGTTGTTGTTTAGTTGTTTAGTCGTGTCCAACTCTTTGTGACCCCATGGACCAGAGCACGCCAGGCACCCCTGTCTTCCACTGCCTCCCGCAGCTTGGTCAGACTCATGTTTGTCGCTTCAAGAACACTGTTCCACCATCTCGTCCTCTGTCGTCCCCTTCTCCTTGTGCCCTCCATCTTTCCCAACATCAGGGTCTTTTCAGGGAGTCTTCTCTTCTCGTGAGGTGGCCAAAGTATTGGAGCCTCAGCTTCACGATCTCTCCTTCCAGTGAGCACCCAGGGCTAATTTCCTTAAGAATGGATGCGTTTGATCTTCTTGCAGTCCATGGGACTCTCAAGAGTCTCCTCCAGCACCATAATTCAAAAGCATCAATTCTTCGGCGATCAGCCTTCTTTATGGTCCAGCTCTCACTTCCATACATTACTACTGGGAAAATCATGGCTTTAACTATACGGACCTTTGTTGGCAAGGTGATGTCTCTGCGTTTTAATATGCTGTCTAGGTTTGCCATCGCCTTTCTCCCAAGGAGCAGGCGTCTTTTAATTTCGTGACTGCTATCACCATCTGCAGTGATCATGGAGCCGAAGAAAGTAAAATCTCTCACTGCCTCCAATTCTTCCCCTTCTATTTGCCAGGAGGTGATGGGACCGGTGGCCATGATCTTCGTTTTTTTGATGTTGAGCTTCAGACCATATTTTGCGCTCTCCTCTTTCACCCTCATTAAAAGGTTCTTTAATTCCTCCTCACTTTCTGCTATCAAGGTTGTGTCATCTGCATATCTGAGGTTGTTGATATTTCTTCCGGCGATCTTAATTCCAGCTTGGGATTCATCCAGCCCAGCCTTTTGCATGATGAATTCTGCATATAAGTTAAATAAGTAGGGAGACAATATACAGCCTTGCCGTACTCCTTTCCCAATTTTGAACCAATCAGTTGTTCCATATCCAGTTCTAACTGTAGCTTCTTGTCCCACATAGAGATTTCTCAGGAGACAGATGAGATGATCAGGCACTCCCATTTCTTTAAGAACTTGCCATAGTTTGCTGTGGTCGGCATAGTCAATGAAGCAGAAGTAGATGTCTTTCTGGAACTCTCTAGCTTTCTCCATAATCCAGCGCATGTTTGCAATTTGGTCTCTGGTTCCTCTGCCCCTTTGAAATCCAGCTTGCACTTCTGGGAGTTCTCGGTCCACATACTGCTTAAGCCTGCCTTGCAGAATTTTAAGCATAACCTTGCTAGCATGTGAAATGACTGCAATTGTGCGGTAGTTGGAGCATTCTTTGGCACTGCCCTTCTTTGGGATTGGGATGTAGACTGATCTTCTCCAATCCTCTGGCCACTGCTGAGTTTTCCAAATTTTCTGGCATATTGAGTGTAGCACCTTAACAACAGCATCATCGTTTAAAATTTTAAATAGCTCAGCTGGAATATCATCACTTCCACTGGCCTTGTTATTAGCAGTGCTTTCTAAGGCCCATTTGACTTCACTCTCCAGTATGTCTGGCTCAAGGTCAGCAACCACACTATCTGGGGCGTACGAGACATCCATATCTTTCTGGTATAATTCCTCTGTGTATTCTTGCCACCTCTTCTTGATGTCTTCTGCTTCTGTTAGGTCCTTTCCACTTTTGTCTTTTATTATGGTAATCTTTGTACGAAATGTTCCTTTCATATCTCCAATTTTCTTGACCAGATCTCTGGTTTTTCCCATTCTATTGTTTTCCTCTATTTCTTTGCATTGCTCGTTTAAGAAGGCCTTCTTGTCTCTCCTTGCTATTTTTTGGAAATCTGCATTCAATTTCCTGTATCTTTCACTATCTCCCTCGCATTTTGCTTGCCTTCTCTCCCCTGCTATTTGTAAGGCCTCGTTAGACAGCCACTTTACTTTCTTGCATTTCCTTTTCATTGGGATGGTTTTAGTTGCTGCCTCCTGTATAATGTTATGAGCCTCCATCCATAGTTCTTCAGGCACTCTGTCCACCAAATCTAAATCCTGAAACCTGTTCCTCACTTCCACTGTGTATTCATAAGGGATTTGACTTAGATTGTATCTTACTGGCCCAGTGGTTTTTCCTACTTTCTTCAGTTTAAGCTTGAATTATGCTATAAGAAGCTGATGATCTGAGCCACAGTCAGCTCCAGGTCTTGTTTTTGCTGACTGTATAGAGCTTCTCCATCTTTGGCTGCAGAGAATATAATCAATCTGATTTCGATGCTGCCCATCTGGTGATGTCCATGTGTAGAGTCGCCTCCTGTGTTGTTGGAAAAGCGTGTTTGTGATGACCAGCTTGTTCTCTTGGTAGAACTCTATTAGCCTTTGTCCTGCTTCGTTTTGAACTCCAAGGCCAAACTTGCCAGTTGTTCCTTTTATCTCTTGACTCCCTACTTTAGCATTCCAATCCCCTATAATGAGAAGAACATCCTTCTTTGGTGTCATTTCTATAAGGTGTTGTAAGTCTTCATAGAACTGGTCAATTTCAGTTTCTTCAGCACCAGTGGTTGGTGCATAAACTTGGATTACTGTGATGTTAAAAGGTCTGCCTTGGATTCGTATCGAGATCATTCTATCATTTTTGAAATTGCATCCCAGTACAGCTTTCACCACTCTTTTGTTGACTATGAAGGCCACACCCTTTCTTTTACGGGATTCTTGCCCACAGTAGTAGATATGATAGTCATCCGAACTGAATTCGCCCATTCCTGTCCATTTTAGTTCACTGATGCCCAAGATGTCAATATATATTCTTGCCATCTCATTTTTGACCACATCCAACTTACCAAGGTTCATAGTTCTTACATTCCAGGTTCCTATGCAGTATTTTTCTTTACAGCATTGGACTTTCCTTTCTCTTCCAGTCATATCCGCAACTGAGCGTCCTTTCGGCTTTGGCCCAGCCGCTTCATCAGCTCTGAATCTACTTGTACTTGTCCTCCGCTCTTCCTCAGTAGCATGTTGGACGCCTTCCGACCTGAGAGGCTCATCTTCCAGCGTCATAACTTTTATATGCCTGTTGCCTTTGTCCATGGAGTTTTCTTGGCAGGGATACTGGAGTGGCTTGCCGGTTCCTTCTCCAGGTGGATCATGTTTGGTCAAAACTCTCCACTATGACCTGTCCATCTTGGGTGGCCCTGCACGGCATAGCTCATAGCTTCTCTGAGTTATTCAAGCCCCTTCGCCACGGCAAGGCAGTGATCCATGAAGGAGTGCTCATGCATTCTAAGAAACAAAAAAAAAATTGGTTCTGAAATCGGTGGCAAATATTGGCACAGTTTTGAAAGGTTCAGTTGATTGTACGCAGCCATAGAGAAAAACCTGCTCCTTGATCTCCAGAACCATCAAGCAAAATTTGGTTACGATATCTTAAGAGGTATCCAAATGCATTACAAACTGACAAATTTCTTTCCAAATACATAGTATAGCTATGGTTTTGCAGGGAGCAGCATTCTATCTCTGCTACCTAGGAGGGATAGGTATGTGTGCAGGAAGAGGGGAATAAGCTATGAGGAAAGACTAGCTCAGGGTGGAACATCTTCCATCTCTCTGTGCTGCTGGGACAGACCTCAGCCTGAAATCCTGAGGAGCTGCTGCCAGTCAGGGTAGACTATACTGAGCTAGATTGATGTTGGAAGATTCGAGCCATGGGATTTGCTCCCACAATATGTTGTGGTGGCCACCAAATTGGATGGCTTTGAAAGAGGATTGGATAGATTCATTTTCATACCATAAATTAGGGTTGCCATATGGCTTTGGCTGTAATGTCTGGAAAAATCCGGACATATAGCAACCCATGTTGGAAGTGTAGGTTTTGGTGAATTTTCTCTGGATTTTCCCTTTTTGAGATATGGAGACCCTACTATAAATGTTCAGGGAGGTGGGTGGATTGTTATATTTTTGTTGGTTTACATAGCAACAACTGTGTCCCTCCAGAAAGCATGAATGCACCACAGAAAAACTAATAAATTAGAATGGTGTGTGGGTTAGGGCTCAGCGATATATCAATATAAATCACAATGTGGAGCCAGACAACGCTTCTCTTGATTTCTGCAGCCCCTGTTAA